>NC_058117.1:9533333-10153958 GCF_914725855.1 Thunnus albacares
GGAATCAACAGAAGAAGGCCTGGGTAGTTACAGTGATCATAGCCTCCATGAACAAATAGAAACAGGAGCACCACCCACAGACATTCAAGTTTCAATAAAATAAATACAGGGAAAAAGCTGCTGGAGCCCTGAAGTTGATTGCTACATCATTCCTGGACAGTGCAGTGGAAAACTTTCTTAGCAGCGGGCGCTTGGCAGCAAAGATGCTGCCATAATCTTGCATATTACCACTTTAAAACAAAGTAAACAAAGAGACAATACATCACAGCAAGAGGAATATGGCTGTGGATGAGCTGTACAGTAGATATAAGTGAAAGTACTGTAATCGGTGATGTAGTATAACCAACAAACCTAAATAATGGAGTAAAAGTGGAATGAACAAACATATGAGAGCTTGTGTGTAGAAACACATCTGAAGAAGTTGTTAAAAAACTGACAGTCAGCCCGTCAGTCTGAGGCCCTCAGGGAGAGAACAGCCAAGAGACACTGCACTGGCAGCATCGAGTCTGTCTGTTTTCATCTTGAAGGAAAAATCCATGAGTGCTTAAACTACTAGATAACATCATTAGGTGATTTTCAAGGTGTTGTGATGACACGTTAAACTGAACTGTATGTATTTTGTGTACCCCCTCTGCCTGAATTTGCACCTTTCAATTCACACTTTGGTTGGTGATTTCCATCTTTTCCCAAAATGACATAACAGCACAGAAAATAGGTTTCTTTGTGTTGCATGTGTGTGCAGGTGGACTGAGTGAGGTTTAGTGAGTTTTTATAGTTGATGAATCATGAGGATAGAGAGAGAAAGATCTATACTTTATCTACCATGTCAAGTTGTTTAAACATTTCACACCAGAGGCAGATCAATCCAGAGTTTGCAGTTGCATTCTGCTCTATTGAGGCAGACGTTGATGGAGGATTTTGTATTGCGGCTTGATTCTGTGATAGATTTCTGCTTGAATTATAGGCAATGCAATGAGTGCACCGTTGAAAGAAGAATTTCTTTAAATGCTTGGTCCTGACACTAAAGCAGAAAATTTACTAAAACCTTAGAGCCTTAAATCTGTTTCTTCTGCCATTTTACAAGCTGAAGATGGAAATATCTTAAAGTTACTTCACAGCAGTCAGACACCCAAAATACTTGTTTTAACAGTTTTTTAAATTTTTAATTAAGTTAAGTTGAAACTGCTTTTTTGGCCATGTTGGGCAGTGGAAACAAGCTGTAAACACAAAAGTGACACATCACCCCCTTTTAATCATCCCTTAAATGATGTCTGTTCAGCCCAAGCCCTTTAACTCATAGTGTTGGTTCCAGTTCACACAGCCAAAGAGTCTGGGCTATGTTCTTGAGGCTCCACTCCCCCTACGAATGCCAGTATATCAGTACGAATAATAAGTAGAAATACTACCAGGTTATATTGTCAGCAGTACAGCCACACTACTGTTTCCAACACATGCAATCTGATCCGTATTTCATCCAATCACATGGAAACCATTTTGCATACCCCCCAGGTGGCACCTCTTGCAAAAAATAGTGCTTTTAAATGTCAGATCACGTTCCAACAAGTCCTTCATTTTAAATGATTTTATTTTAACCCATAAATTTGAATTTTATTTCTCACTGAAACCTGGTAAAGACATGGTGAAATCAGCTCTTTTTCTGAGTTGTGTCCTCCAAAATACAATTTTTTTAAACTCACTGTGGCTTACTGGCTGTGGTGGGGGTCTAGCTATGATTTTTAATAAACCCATGTCAACTGATGAATATACAAGTTTTGAATGACTGCTGTGTAAGATCTAACAGTCAATTCCAATACTTTGTGCATGTATATATAGATCCCCTAATTCAACAAGGTTTTTATTGATTAATTCTCTGACTTTTTGTCTTTTGTGATAACCTTTTAATTAGTGATGATTTTAACATTCCCTTTTGCTGTCCATCTAACCCACTTGTTCAGGGTTTTCTACATTTAATTGACTCTTTCAATCTTACCCAGTTAGTCATGGGTCCTACTCACGTACATGGTCATATTCTTGACTTTATCTTAATTTCTGGCATGCCAGTGCCCAATGTCCAGATAAACAAGGTCAGCTAATCTGATCATTGGCCCATTATATTTTCCACCTCACTCCTCCCCCTCCCAGACTCCTAAACACAGTATGGGAGGAAACTATTCCAGGTCTATTACCCTTCTCACCACCAGGCAGTTCTCAGATGCCTTCTCCTCTGCTCTCATTAAAGCTCCCCCTGCTGGTCTGGGCACAGAAGAACTGGTCACACTATTCAATTGCACTTGCACCAATATTCTCGACTCAACTGCACCTTATAAAGTTAGAAAAGCAAAAATCAAAGTGGTTAGGCAGGAAAGCAGAGAGAGTGGAGCGTAAATGGAAAAAAGATAAACTCCAAGTGTCTTACCAGCATCTGAGATACTGTCTTGCTAAATATCAACAGTGTATCAAAGCAGAGAGAACCAAATATTTTTCTGACATCATCTTCAAACATGTCCATAGACCCAAAGTTTTATTTAATACAATAAATAAAGTACGCAACCCTGCAGTCACAAACTGTCATGAAGCAACATCGGATACCTGTGAATATTTCCTAAGATTCTTTACTAGTAAACTTGACACTATACAATCTCAGATCTCACCAACGGCCTATGATCTGTCAGATTTAAGCTCATGCTCCTCAGTTCTCACCAACTTTGAACCATTTTCTCTCTCCTCTTTGACACATATTATCTCACATATGAAACCTTGTACATGTCCCTTAGACCTTATTCCCCCACGCCTACTTAAGGAAGTGCTGGACACTGTTGGGCTTAGCATTTTATCAATAATTAATAGCTCTCTTTGTCTATGGCTATGTCCCAGCTTGCTTTAAAGTCACCCTCTAATCAAAAAACCTAACTTAGATCGGTCTGTTCCTGATAATTATCAACCAATCTTAAAGCTCTTGTTTTTATCCAAAATTCTTAGTAGTTTTCAGTCAACTCATCTCCCTCTTGGACAAACACAGCATACTGGACAAATTTCAATCAGGTTTTAGAACGCTACATAGCACATAATCCTCTCTCCTGAGGGTGACAAATGATTTGTTCTTGTCTTTAGATTCAGGATATTACACTATTTTAATTATTTTAGATCTCTTGGCTGCCTTTGATACGGTCGATCACTCCATCCTCTTGGACTGCCTGAACCAAGTTGTTGGCATTCAGGGACAGGCCCTTCAGTGGTTTGCCTCCTTCCTCCAAGACTGATCAGCCTCTGATAGAATTGATAATGTAATAATGCACCCATCTCCTGTGGAGTACCACAAGGATCCGTAATAGGCCCCATTTTGCTTTCCCTGTATATGCTTCTTTAGGGGTGCATTTTCAGAAAATATAATATCCCCTTCCATTGTTATGCAGGCAACACCGAGCTGTACTGAAACCTAATACTGAAACCTTGTGATCCATGCAGTGTTAACTCCCTCCTAAATTGCATTAAGGATGTAAATCCTGGATGGCAAAAAGCTTCCTTCAGCTAAACCAGAATAAAACCGAGGTCTTTGGCCCTGCAGACAACTCCACAACCACATTCAATGCCCTTGGGCCTCTGCCACTGAATGTAAAGTCCCACGCAAGAAATCTTGGTGTTATTTTGATTCTGGTTTAAAATTTTGATAAACAAACCAACTCAGTCATCATCACTGGCTTCTTCCATCTTAGATCACTTGCAAAGTTAAAATCCTTCCTGTCAATTAAGATCTAGAGTCTTTAGTTCACACTTTTATTTCCTCTTGCCTCGACTACTGCAATTCTCTCTATGTAGGGATTAGTAAGTCAGCCCTATCTCGCCTGCAGCTGGTTCAAAATGCAGCAGTGAGACTCCTAACTGGTATCAAGAAGAGAGGCCATCTCTCCCCTGTACTGGCCCCTCTTCACTGGCTACCAGTGAAGTACAGAATTGATTTTCTCTGAACTGCTCATCCCCTATTCCACCTCCAGACCCCTCAGATCTGCTGACCAATCACTGCTCTCCATTCCACAGACCCACTTAAAAACCAAAGGTGATAGAGCATTCTCAGTTGTTGGCCCTAAATTGTGGAATAGTTTGCCACTAACAATTAGATCTTCCCCCTTCATTGATGGCTTTAAAACCCGCCTAAAGACCCATCTCTTCTCTTTAGCCTCTCAATTGTCATCATGAAGACATGCCTGACGACACTCTGGCTTATATTTTTTTGTATTTCATTTGTCACCTGTGCAATGCTGTTTGTGTTGTGATTTTATTTGATTTTCTGTCTTATTTATGTCTGTGTTATTATTTTGATCCTGTGTTTTTGTTTGATTGTGATCATCAAACAAATAATCCCATAATTTAATCTCTCTGTAAAGCACTTTGGTCAACTTCTGTTGTTTTTAAACGTGCCCTATGAATAAATTGACTTCACTTGACTTATGTAGCAACACTAGTATTCATTTGGAGTTCTGTGTCTGGCCCCTTGATGAATTTACAGTTAAAACCAAAACAATGGGCTAAAATATGCTAAAACGCTCTGTAATGCTGAGAGGAACTGCAGAGTCTAGTAACAATGATTTGTAGGTTCATCACTATGACTGATCCCTTTCACATTACACGTCATGTGAGCCAATGTTAATATCAAAATACTGGTTATTGCTGCTTTATATCTGCTGTAAGTGAATATAGGTATACTGTGGAGTTTCAGACCTCTAGTAGCACTATGGAGCATTTTTTCATGAGTGTGTCCCTGTTTTGTTTGTCTCATGCAGGCATGAGGATGGCACAGTCCTGCCAATGGTTTCACACTACTGCCAATGATCTACAGGTGTCTGTAATGTGCCAAGACTTGCAGCAATGTGTCAGCAAGGGCAGGGAAGTGGAAGACTGCATGCTAGTAAACATGCAGGATTTAAAATACTTACAATCGGCTTTGCAAATTTTTTATGAGAAAAAAAATGCATTCAACACTTTTGTTAGGTCTCAAGTATACACATAATGTGTTTCGGAGAGTAACGCTCAATGTAAACTTAACTTTTGTTTGTTTACAAGAAAACTCCACAGGACACCTTTAAAATTTACATTTCAAACTGGTATTTTGTAATTTAAAGAGGTGGGCACTTTATCCACAACACAAACATTATAAATGAGTCATTCTGTACATTTCATGAGCAAATGCTAGTTATAGCAAAGAGACATCTCGCCTGTATTACAAAATATAGAGTAGCATCACTCAATCTAATTGTGAAGAGAGTGTCCTAATGGGGATTTGATCAGCGGCATCTATAAATAGATCTATAGATTGACTGGACCGACTGCCATTGGATAGTTGGACTATACAGGAATTATGACACAATTATGTTAGAGTGCTGCAGTGGGAAGAGAGACCATGAAGGACACAGCCTATCTGTCCTATCTGAGACAGGAGATCAATATGGTGGACTCTCTTGTCATTAATATTGGACTGTGAAGGACACTTGACCTTCAAATTACACATTGAAGAGGGAGAAACTGCTCATGAGATCTGGACATATGAAATATTGTGGCAGAATTAAATAATGAAAATATAAAACTGATTTCCTTCTTCTCAGATGACCATGTAATTAGATCTAATATCCATTCAATTCAAACCAATTAACCAGTCGCCAGCAAAACACTAGTTTTCTCTCTCAGGTAATAAACCAACAGTTCCACAGAGACTGATATGGAAAATAAGCTGACAAATATCAGACAGCAGATATCTGCTTGTCTGACATTGCAGGATTAGTGAAGCAGTGTGAGAAAATCTTGCTGCGTTTTCATCAATAAATCATATGATCTCATCAATATTGAAGAGCCTTGTGTAGCATTTCTTCACAAACAACCCTTAGAGACACGGTTGCTCCCTATACATCCTTCAGCTGTGTTTTCTTCATACTACTCCTTATGAGACCAAACTTTCATCATACCCCTGTGTGAGCTGTGAACCTCCCAGAATGATTTATTTACAGGACATTTCTGATATTTTAAATGAAAATTTTTCAAAAATATTGGAAAAAATATGTTCTGCTAAACCACATCTTGTTTATTCTCAGATGTTTCTTGAACATGCGACTGCAAATGGGACAAAGTGAATGATCTAATAATAAAGTTTTGTGTCATGACTGGGTGGAAGAAGGAGAATAAATCAGTCCAGTTTCAGGAATTATAGGCATTAAAAGTTTTTAGGATGCTGCATTTTAGTTGAGCTGAAATAATTGGCTGAGAAATAACTAATTGCAACTATTTTGATAATTGATTAATTGTTTTAAAGGGTACTTCAGCTATTTAGTTTTACATTAACATAATGTTGACTGACTAAGAAGAAACAGATTAAAGGAAGTGGTCAAGTTCCTATATTTCCTATGATGCAACATATAGCATCTTAGCATTAGACTCTCCCTGCCTGGTAAACACCCACTTCTTTTAAACGCCACATCCCCAGTTTGTATAGCTGGCCTTCTGTTATACTGTAGAGTTATCCAAATCGAGATTTGGGCCCAAAAGAAATGCTTCTTCCAGAGCCAGAGGACATTACTGTTTTCACAAGGTGAGTAGCACTCCTCAAGATGAGTAATCTGAGGAAGTGCCCCTTTAAGTAATTTTTTTAAAACAAAAATGCTATAATGTTATTTTGGGGTTTTGGCATTTTTCACTGACACTTCAATCCAAACAATTAAACCAATGAAAAAATAATCTACAGATTCGTTGATAATGATAATATTTGTTAGCTACAGAGTGGTGCCATGAGGTGTCCATAAACTACACTCTGCAGGACACAATCTGTGCTTTAGTGTTTATATAACCTTCTATGTTTCTAAAGGAGTGAGAAAATAGTGGGACTGAAACGATCAAGGACAACTTATATCTTCTACCTTCCCGTCGTTACCGAGGGCCTCGTCCTTTTTGCTCTTCTCCAGGTCTGATGAAGAGACACACTCAATGCTCTCCTCTGTTGTGGCTTCAAGGTCGGTCTCCTCTGACAATGCAAATCTCTTCTTAGCTGTGGAGAGACCAGATAGGTATAGGAGGGGGATTTTTTAATGCTGTCTTTTTACTTTGAGCTTTATAGTGTGCAACATATCTGGAGGCAGTGACAGCAGCAGCGGGCAAAGAGCTGGCAGAGCCCCACATGAGCAAGGTCTTTGATCAATGGCCCGCACGACTCACCAAAACCAATCTGTGGCTGCAGCATGGAAAGCTGCTAAAAAACACTATTGGCAGAGGATAATGACATCTTTTCTCTGGGAGGTGTGTTTGTTTCTGCAGGCTCTCAGGTGTTTTCATTTGTGTGAGAGAGAAAGCAAGAGGGAGAGAGGAAGAGAGGTCCTGGGGAGTTTGTGTGTGTTGTTGTGTGAGGAGAAAAAAAGGAGATTGAGTTTGTTGCAGAAGGAGAACGGGGAAGGGACTGGATTTGTGGATATAATTTTGTGTGTTTGTGTGTAGGTGTGAATCACCTGGCGCTGCCTCAGACTCGTCCGCCTTCCCCTCCTCATCCTCCTGGTCGTCAGATTTCTGCTGCAGGGTCAGCTGATGACACACATCGAATGCCTGACCCACCGTCCGCACAATCCTCATGGCCTGAGACTGGGAGGGAGGACAGAGATAAAACGAGCGAGAGTGTGTATGTGTGGCAGCGTGTGTGTTGGGGTTTTGAGAGCAGGGGAGGGAGAAAGTAGCAGCAAGAGCACAGTAAGGCAGGATGCAAAAAATGAAGGAACCCAGCAGGGGAGAAAGTGAGGTGCCAGAGGAATTGTGCAGGAAGAAAGTGGATAGGTACATACATTTGTGTGCAGGTAACAAGAAAGCAGATGAAAAATACACACAGCGAATAAGGGAGAAAATGGGGAATGTTGGAGCAGAGAGGGAGATGAAAAACGAAGACAGAGGGGGGATGGAGGGAGCAAACAGGAGCAGAGATAGAGACCAAATTAAAGTTATGAACACAGAGCTTCAGCTGCTTGTCCTTGTCTATCTGCTCTGCATATATTCTGCTGTCATAGTGATGGATTGGTCCATTTCAGAGGCAAGTAGCTTTGATGGCAGAGGGAGTGAAGATAAGTTTGTTGTTATTGCAGGAGGCTCAGTAGGTGTACCTGCATCGCCAGGTCATCCATCAGAGATGGTTTCATTTGCAAAAACTGAAAAAATAGCTTCTGGATTCTAAAGTTCTGTTACAGATGATTTACAGTATATGCAGCCTGTTCACTCAGGAGTAACATTTTCAATTTTACTTTAATCCTGTTTATATCCAAGTTATTTCTATGATGAGTCACATAAAGCCCTGATACACAACATTTGTGATGAAAAATGAGAAACTGACTTATTTACATTATGTGAAAAAGACCTAAACAAAAATACTTCAGTGATAATAAAGGAATAGTTTGACATTCCTGAAATCTGCAATATAAGAAGATTAATATCACTCCTCTATGTGTCTGGTAAATGTAAGGCTACAGCCAGCAGACAGTTAGCTTAGCTTAGCATACAGACTGTAAACAGGGGGACAACATCTAGTCTGGCTCTGTGTTAAAGTCTACAAGCACCACTAGAGCTAATTCAAAAGATTTAATCTTGTTTGCTTAGTCTGAACAAAGTGAAAAAACATCAAGGATTAACCTGTTATTTGTTTCCCGCCGTTTCCAGCTTTGATGTGAAGCTAAGATAAGGCACAGATATGAGAGTGGTATTGATTGAAAAAAAACCCAAAACAAAACGGTAAGTGTTGTTCCCGAAATTTCCAAATATTCCTTTAAATGACATTAAAGCTATTTCTAAACACATTTCCAAAAAATATGTACTGTTTTTAGCTCACTTGAGTGTATTTTCATTATGATCTTAAATCAAGGTTTTGGCATTATTTAACTTGTGAATTGATTAGTTGATGGATCTGCAACTATTTTGATAATTGATTAATTGTTTAAGTCATTTTTCAAGCTTTTCTAAACATTACCTCGTTTCTGCTTTTCATTTGAGAGGATTCACAGTTTTCTTTGTCTTATATAAATACCTTTAGGTTGTGTTGACTGACCAAACAATCAATTTGAAGTGGTTTTGAGGAAGCGTGAGAGGTATTTTTCATTATTTTATAGACCAGCAGCAAGATGAATCAAGAAAATAATTTGATTAATTAAAAACAAACTGTTGGTGGTATTGTTCTATTGTCTTTAAGGGCTTTTTAAAAAATCTGTAAAATATTAATACTAAATAGATTAAATATTCACTGTTGTTCTGGCTTAAATATGGGTATTGATGTGTCTTAAGCTGCACTCACAGGAAAGAAAAGTCAACATGGCCTGTGAGACGCCCGCACTTCCCTGATCTCCTGACTGATTTCAAGGTTTCTTTTTTTCCTAAAGCCCTTATATGCAGTCCAGTGGCAGCATACTAAATCCACTGGAATTAAACTTAATCCACCATATCCTTCCTCAATCTCACTAGAGGTGAGGTTTTGTGTTCTTTTTAAATTGAACAGTGGCAAAAGCAGCATCAAAATGAATTTATTATTGTCTGCCTCTGAAGGATCATCCTGCCCTAAGGCATTCAGTCAATATCTCAACTCAAGCTTGAAAGTAGTTCAAACAAGTTCAATGTGAAATAGCATAAAGAAATAACACACAGAGTAAGAAAAAGTTATTTTGCCCCGTCAATACAAAATTTAATTTTGGTTTAAAACTGTCAAGTAAAACAGCCAGCCCTCCCAGGGCTAAACACAAAGCTCTATGCTCTATGGATGTACTGAGCTGACATGTAAGCCCTGCTGGGCCGCAGCATGCAGTGATGAAAATAAATCAAATCTCCTCTTATCAGCAGGTCCATCTCCTCCTACTCAGCCACATGCTTGGTCTGCAACACCCAGATAAAGCTCTGCAGCCCTGGGGAGGCAGTGCGGCACCGCTGGCCGTGTCCCTGACAATGAGGTGGGTGTTCGTTCAGCAGTGTTGAAAATGTCTTTAACTGAAGAATGAAAAACCCCCTCCTCTTTTCTCTTCCCACCAGGATGATTAGTATTCAGCTTCAGCTAAGTCACTGTCTGTCTGGTATCCATGGTGAAGTGATGGGAGTCAACCTCGCTGATGCTCTGTCTTTGTCATTGAGGAAAAAACTGGCTCTGCTTGATATGCAGATATGTGTATAAGAACATGCCTTTCATTTTCATGAGCATTTCACCACAACGCAGAATAACTGGCCATACATGTGAGACAACGGGCATAAAATCATCATTTGAATAATATACAGAGCTTTCAGCTGAAAACCAAAATTCAATGACAGACTGACTGCAGTTCACATTTGTTTGCAGTCCACTTCAAGAATGAAGCTGGATATATTCTATACTTTTATTATTGTCAACAAATTTAATGAAAAGACCAAAACCAACGATGTGTTAGTCCGTCTCTCAGTACTTTGCAAATCCCCATGTCTGTCCTGTTGCTCTCAGGCCCAAGCACATTCATTCCTACCAACTACATTAAAAAAGGAAAAGTTTGGCATTTTGGAAAATTTTAATTCTTGGCGAGAGTTAGATGGGAACATCGATTGATACAACTCTTGTGTCTTAATGTTAAATATAAAGCTACTGCCAGCAGCTGGTTAGCTAAGCTTAGCACAGCTAGAAGCAGGGGTAAACAGGTAGCCCATACAAAAACCAAAGTGTAACCTAATGGTGACAACCTAACCCCACATAATACAACAATAATGGTTAATTAGTGAACTTTAGAGGTGCTTGTAAGTGAATTTTGTTGTCTTTGGACAGAGCCAGGCTAGTTGTTTCCCTCTGTTTCTAGTCTTTATGCTAAGCTAAGCTAACCTGCTGCTGGATGTAGCTTCATATTTAGTGTACAGACATGAGAGTGGTATCAATCTATTCATCTATTCTCTAAAAGAAAGCTTAAAAAAAAAACGTATTTACCAAGATGTTGGACTATTCCTTTCAGATAATGTCAACAATATATACAGTACTTTTATTAAAAAAAGGCAAAATAGTTTCCAAAAACAAACACTGCTGACTCTGGAGTAGGGCTAATTTCAGCTGTAAATTTGGTTCTTTAGTGAGTATTTACAGACGCATGATGCTGCACATGAGATGACTCAAAATAAACAGTGCCACTCAGTGAAAAAATGTGGCTAATTGATTTTGAGTAGTTTTTTGACAACAATTTGGCTTTATGGCACAGAGGAATATGTCAGCTACACAGACAATGCTTGTTAATAGGATTAATTCATTGTTGGATTCAGCTTTTATTTTGATTTATTGACAATAAGAAAAATATAGAATATCACCAGACTTATCCTTTCATCATTTTCAGTTTATCAGGGAATTCAACTTACCTTCCTCTTAGATTTGAAGACATTGCAGCGGAAAATGTTGCTCTGTCCATCTCTTGCTATATAGCTGAAGATCTTTAAGTCTTGAGCATCATGTGAGACATAGAAGATCCTGTTGAGGCAAGGCATTACATGGGATCAGGTCGGTTGTTTTTTTGATTAGGTTTCTTATTGAGTTGGTTAGAGCTCCCTGGTTATCGTCTCCTTGTTTTTCATTTAATATCATCAAAAGGGCCTACCTGTAGATGGGATCCTGTGTCACCAAGATTGTATTCTCATCCCATGTCCACCCTTTTCTCTGTCACAACGTTAAAAAACACAAGAATTGACAGCAAGAAATGTGTTTTTACAAGACAACAGATACAGTTCAAGGTATGTGATTAAATAAAATGGTATTTTACAGGACTGACCTTCTTCTTTTTGCGTAAAATCACTTTGACAAAATCAGTTGATACAACAATGTTGACCTTCTTTTTCTTTATTTTCTTCAGTTTGAATTCATACTGTGGAGGAAGAACGATATTCAAATTAACATTCATGGTCGGCAAAAAAGTAAGTCAAAAGTGGCGTGGCTTGTACTAAATATTACATGGTCCCACTGACAAAAGGCTCTTTACACAAGATAAATGATACATTGGAAAAGAGAGAAGGGATCATACCAACAGAAGGATACTCTGTACGACTATCTTCTTCTCAGGGGAAATCTGAGATTGAGTAAACACTGAGACACTGTCAGTTTCTTTTTCTGAGAGCTGTTTAAGCTTTCAAAGGCCGACTTCCCACAGGGAGGTAGACATGTTTGGGACACTTTCATCCCTCTTCATGATTAATGCTCGAGTCTGTACCCTCTGCCTCCACTGAAGGCTCATACTCCAAATATCAGGGCCCGGAGATCTAAGAACAACCAGGATTTATGTGGAATAACACCCCTTGCTTTGAAAACAACATCAGATGATTAATTGATCACATGAAGTTCTGTGAAATCACCCATCCCTTCCTCAGTGAATGAACCGCCACCGCTCTCTGCATGATGACAGTCTTGGATATTCTCTGTCATCTTTTCTTTTTGTTTGTGTAAAAATAACAACCCTACGCTGACTTTCATTTTCAGCTGGATTGGACCCGTCATCCCACTCTTTTTTTTTATTCTAAGATGTCAATCTTAGAATAAAAGAAATCTCACGGATTTATATTACAGACATGGCAAGTAATATATGGGGACTTCAGCCCTAATGAATCTGGAGCACTTTGTCTATTAGCCTGTGACCTGTGCAGAAGAAAAGCCCCTCGCAGGAAGGTTCACTGAGCTCTTATTTCTTGTCATACGCTCTTATCCAGATCATCCATCTTATTGTTGTGTGGGAGTTTTTCTCCCCATGCAGCCAGGAATGTAGATGCTCAGGTGAAGGACACAACTCCCATAGTGTCTCATCTAGGCTAATGCTATCCATGCAGTCCCTACCTAAACTGGGGCAACAGTGTCATCCATCTCCACACACACATGTCGCTGTCAGAGGGCAATGAAGTGGAACACAGGAAGTGTTCACACCACATTTTCATGCACATTCACCTGAAACTAACTCAGGCTAACGCTGCCCACAAGCAAACAAATACTCTACAGGTTAGGTCAACTCACTGTTAGTTGTATCTCTAAAGCCACTCCAAGTACTTCAGGCTCTTTTAAGGGCATGTTAGCTTTTGAATATTCATTGTGTGTGTGTCTGCCCAGAAGCAGAGACTCCTAATTATTGTGCCATTACAGAGCTCACTAACAGCCATGCTTTTACTGACTGACTTTTATGTTATCAATTTAAATCTCGCCCACATTTAATATCATGCTGTTTATTGTATTTTCATTTACATACCTATTTGTTTCTTAATGTGTTTTCTTTTTTTCATGTTTATCCAATTTATTATTTTTGTGTTGCAACATTGCAGAAAAGCCCATTGCAAAGTCTGCTTCTACATACATGATACACATATTCAATTTAAAGTTTGTCTTTTTGAGAGATGAAAAATGCACAATATACACACTTTGCCAATACCGGCTTCAATCATTGTGTGGGTACATTTTTTTTCTGTTGAGCTGCTGTACAGGAGAAAATCCCTTTTATAAGAAAAATGCATTGTAAAAACAGAAAAACAAAAGGTTTATAGAGACAGATAATTGAGATTCTTGCACAATATACCAATGAGGACATTCGAACAGGCAGCATCATTAAAATCTCGGCCACTACAGGGCAAATGGCCATTATATCGCGCTGTGCAAGGGATCAGGATTAAGTCCCTCTTGGCTGTCACTGTGGATGCAGCCGACCTCCGAATGACACAATAACTTGGTTGTTAGATTAGATCTAACAGCTGACAAGCAGCTAAATCCTCTCCTCTCTGTGCTTCTGTAACACTGCAGTGATATGCAATGACAAGGCATTGCAGTGTTGTCAGTGGCCTTGTCTGGTCTGAAAGGAGGAGGCTCGAGAGATGTTGTTTTTTCCAGTATTTTAACAGTATCGCACATAAACCTGCACGCTGTATCTCTCGTCAGCTGTAACATCAGAGCTGCCCTATGAATCCTGCTGTGATTTAAAAGGCTCCTGACAGCCCACTGAATCTGCCGAGTGTGTGGTTTTACGCAGGCCGGTGATTTAAGTGTAAAGAGGATGCTGAGGAGATGTTTCTCAGCACTGTGCTCATGATGAGACACAGAACACAAGAGACAGAAAAGATTAATGTGCATGCACTCCATCAACTGTTGGGTCATGACTGCTGAAGTCACATGGGTGAAGTTCATCTGCATGGTTCAGGGAAGTTACATATTTACATGTCTTACTCTGATTCTCCTCATCGCAGCGACTATCTCCATCCGGCTGCCGGGGCGACCCACCTCCAAACTGCCAATGTACTGCAAAATGTAAGAGAAAGATTGAAAGATTTGCAATTGGAGGGATTGACTGGCACTGATTGATCGGTGAGCTCTGTGCTGGCAGATTTTTTATTTCAGTTGTACTGGTTTTGAAAGCCTCCACATCATTTTTTGGAAATATTCCCATCTGCGAGATGATAAATCACTTGGACTGTTGACTTTGCGGATATGCCAGTAGTCAAAGACTCAAACTTTCATTGACAATGTGGAAACTGTCAGAGAATTGATCTACGCTCATGACAGGGTTGTCCAAAATTTTACAAGAGAAATAAATTATGTGAGTTGTCAGTTAAAGCAACAATTCATCATGCGGATAAGATCAGAAATAAATAAATCACAAAAAAATTCGAAGTAATGCAAAGCAAATTAAAGATGAAGTATAACAAGATTAATAAAACACCAACAACAACATTGCAAAAACATTGATTTTTAGTAGCAGTTACATGAATACAGCCCTCAGGATTTGACACATTATGATCCTCATGTCTGAAATCTCTCCTGCCACCTAGAAAGTATCTGTTGCAAAGAGGGTCCTTACCTTTGCCTCGAAGCAGACCCCATGCTGAAACACCTCCTCGTTGTGCATGGGGATCCTCAAATCATGCACGTCATCCACTAAATTATACTTGGTTACCCCTGGCATCGCTTAAATGATAGCTGACTTGTACCCGACACTTGTTTTACGACAGCGCTAGAGACCTGCAGATATGCGCATCTCCTCCGGGCGCTGCTGCCTCCGCACTCTCCTCACTCTCTGGAGGTCATCCGGGTTGAGTCGCGCCGGTCGCAACGGATTGATTGGTTGATGGATTCAGTTAACGCGCTGATCGGTGATCGATGTGTGCACTCTCCGGTCTGAGGAAGCACGACGGAGTAGCGGTACGCGCCGCCGCCGGGGTCCAGATGACGCACGGATGTCAACACATGATTGCTTTTTTTCCCCTCGAAGCACCGCGGCATCAATCTAGGCACTAATTTATCAAAGTGAGTGATCAATATTCAGAAGCAGCGGGCGTTTATTAGCCATTAAACTGGTTAAGATCTAATAAATGAAGACAGACTCTCCTTGTACACTGTATTAGCAGCTACAGCTGGTGTTTGGTTGTATGACATCTAGTGGCATCGCAGGGAACAAACAAATCCCCAAATCACGGTCTCTCAGTGGATTCCAGGAGCCCCAGGGGTCCTTGTACGGCACTTGGTTTCCTCCGAGGATTAATGTAGCCTATAATCTCAGAGAAAGCATGCACATATACAGTAGAGGTAGAATATAAAAACAAAGAGAGACAATAAAAATTTCTCTGACAAAACAATTCATTAAATGAACATCAATGGTCTTGTAGCCTAATTAACTGACACCATAACATACTCTTAACTCGGTGAAGCTCCTCTACATAAAGGCCAGGAGGTGTTAGTGGATTTTTCTCACAGCGCTGACACACTGACAGATTTGACCTTTACTCTGATGCTCAGCTTCATTATAAGGGGGCGAGATGATCAAGAAGCAGAGCTGGAACAATGCAGCAGCTTATTTCATGTCAAATATGAAAACAGCCCTCAGGTAATTAGGAATATAGATAAAGTTAAGGTATAACTTGCTGAATGTGCACAGATTTTTTTTTTTTAACCTATAGTGCTCCTGTACTGTATTTTTTACTTTGCAGTTTTAGGAGCAGATATAGGTTTTGACAAAGCAATTTTGTGACTGGCATTTATCACAAGAAAAAAAAGTCCTTCCTCTATTGGAATTCTTTATGCTGGTGACAGATAAGACCGTTGTGTTTCAAATTCTAATTAATGTTTGTCCTGCAGATTTGAATTTAAACCTGCGGTAACCAATTTTTTGGCCACTTGGGGACAGCAGAAACAAGCTGTGAACACAACACTGACATGTCACAACCTTTTGAGTTGATACAAATGAATATTTACTGTTGTGTTGTATCTGATCACAGAATATTGTGGGAAAATAAAATTATAACAACAAAGAGAAGAAGTTAGCGATGGTTACTTTATTAGGAGGCAGGTAAACATATGTCTGCTACCTCAGCAGCTCCTTCTATACACTGAGCACCCCAATTCACCTTAACATCACCCTCAGGCGATAACAGATAACAGTGCATTCTTCTCATTGCTAATCGTTTTTACTTACTTTTCTTTTATACATCACACTTACATCCAGGAAGCTACATTAGCATTCAAACTAAATATTCACTCTTCTTTTCACTCTCCACCAAATCCATATCTGGCTCTTGAGCAGTTAAATGCTCCACTGTGTTCACCAGGGAGTTGCTAATTGTGTTGTCAGCTATCTGGTGCTGAGCAGGTAGTGTGCAGTGGGTTTGTCAGAGCTTTTTAGCTGAAAATTGATGAGAGTGATGACAATGCAACAAAACCGTAAAGTTGCAGGCTGGAAAACCAAAACAATGAACCGAAAGAAACTAAATCGTTCATAGAGCTGAGGGTAACTGCAGAGTCGGGTGATAATTCTTGGATGGTTCATCACTATGACAAACCCTTTCATATGCTTGTAGTGATTTGATCCAATAGTAACATGAAAATATTGATTATAGCAGCTTTAAAGGTGCAGTGTGTAGGATTTAGTGGCATCTAGTGGTGAGGTTGCAGATTGCAACCAACTGAATATCCCTCTCCTCCCCTTTTAACCGTGTAGGACAACCTACGGTGCCTATGAAAAAAATGAAAGGCCCTCTCTAGAGCCAGTGTTTGGTTTGTCCATGTCCTTATTTTCATGTGATTATACACTGATTAAAACATACTTATGAATATTAATAATATAATAATTGATATAAATATTCCATTTCTGCCAAGTCCGTTCTGCTAGATGCTACTAAATTCTACACAATGCACCTTTAAGTTCAACAAAATCTGATTTCATTTCTCATTGACCAGTATTCTCTGAAACATCACATACCAGTAAACTTGAAATGTAAATTTCATTTTAGTGTTATAGTTGAGGTACATGAAAATAGTTAATTGCTGTGCTTACTTTGGTCGCCCACCTGTCCACAGTATTCCACCCACAGACTGCAGAAAATCTGGAGTGAAAGCTGCAGCTTTGCTTTTCTCTCACCAGTCAGCAACACATTTGTTGTATTTCCTGCTCCATCTTGAATCACGTTTTCTTTCCAGCAGGTGGCAACAAAGCTCTTTGCATTTTACAGGACATAGACAAAGCAGAAGAGACAAAGTGAAACATCCACTTTATATATTAAGCAAGCTCCTTTTATTCTCCATGTCCCTCTATACTTCTACCTCTGCCTCTTGTCTTTTGCTGACCTGTGTCAAGAAGCACTCAGTGTGATTGTTGTAGTCCCTGTCTCAGTAAGGCACAGAGAGACTCCATTAAGGTCCAAATGAACAGAGTGCTGTGTCACCTCTCAAAATCACTTTTTATTTTTGGGATACAAGTGTCCAGCCACACTTTTCTAGGGACAAAGTATACCGTGAGATCACGCTTCAACAGAACAGAAATAATATCGGGTGCTTGTGGAGGCCTTCTTCTGAAGATTGCCTCGTTTCAAGTAGTTTGATGTCTTGGTCAGTGCATCCAGTTCCTGCAGCATGAATGACCATTTTCTGCATGTGCCATCTTGTCCAGCACATCATAACGGCTGGTTGTCATGTTTTTACACTTTATTTGGTTCATTTGTGATGTAGCACTTCTACAGACAAGAACCAAAGCTCATTGTGTCCAAATGAGTCTTCTTAAGAAATCTAAATTAGATGAGTAGGAATGGATGCATCTGCGTCAGATGCTGAAGTCATTTTAACACTCACCATCGGGTAAGTCACACATCTGGTGTTTAGTTGGGTGTTTAAGTGCGTAATATGGGTCAAGTGTGGCTTCAGGGCATCTTCTTATCTGTCTCTCAGCTCCCCACTCGCCACGTGAGGAAAGAGCGGTGTGGTCCTAATGTGTGATACAGTGTAGTAGTACAATAGATTTACAAGACACACACACACACACACACACACACACACACACTATTTTTCTGTCCATGTTTCATTAGTCTTTTTAAATTAACAAACTGAAGTTTAGGCTGATTTGCTTTCTGTTTCCTTTTACTTTATTCACTTGCTGCATTAACATCTGTTTACTTAATAACTTTAGTTAAAATCACATTTGTTGCCCACTTTTATTTTTCAAAATAAGCACCTCTGATGTTTTGAAGAAAAAGAAGTAAGACCAAAAGTATACAATCATGCTTTTCGCTCTGTAAGGCAAAGGCTGGTAGCTAAATGCTAACATCAGCATGCTAACATGCTCACAGTGACAGTGCTAGCATGATGATGTTTAGCAGTTTAGTTTAGAGCGTTAGCATGCCAACATTTGTTTTGCAAGTATTAAATCATAATCCAGAGTTTTGGACAAACTGAAATTTTGACCTGACGAATTGCTCGATGAAATGTCAGGGGGACATGAATGTGCATACCAGAGGGGTTCAGAACATGTACGAATTGCTTTTAGCAGTGGAGCTCCATGTAGTGGTGACTGAGTGCACCGTTGTCAGCTCAGGTGTGATACACAGTGCGTTACTTCCTTGTTAAAAGCTTATTAATAGACTGCGAAAGCCATAGAAATACCTCTTGCAAATAGTTGGTTGCTGAGCTGTTAACGTTATCATTGTTCATAAAAAAGTATAAGTATCAAGTAGTAGTATAAAATATACATACCTTCTCAGCTGAATGAAACAGCTTGAACCAGCAACAGACTGAACATACCACTGAACTGTAGACTGTCAGAATCAGTGCTGAATACTGCAATGGTACGAACAGCAACGCGATCACCTAGCTTAGTGAACAAACTACTGTACATAGCCAGCGACTATGAATCTTTGAACTGAGCTGAACTACGCGATTCGAGTGGTGTTTGCCAAATTTCATGCAATACAGCCAATATTTCATTCAAAACCACAAATGTGAACATCATGGTGGCACTAGAGAAAAGTCAAGGGATCACTAGTCATACATATTTATCCTCTGGTCACCATGAATGTCTCTAAATTTTATGGAAAATCTAGACCAACAATCCTATCCTATAACCTATCGACCAACAAACTGACATGGCAGCAAATCTACGTCATGTATCCGTGCACGCCAGAATAATGTTAGCGTTTTCTGAACAGACACCCCATATCAACAGTTGTTGGCATGACAACATAATTGGTCTGTGCTTCCAAATAAATGTTTTTTATTATGTGACACTGCAAAGGTTTAGGCACAAAAAAAACTTATTTAAGGTTAGGGAAACATCGTTTGGGTTAAAATAAGTGTTTTTTTAAGGTTAAGGGACCTCTGTATTCAGGGCTTTGTCACTTGACCGGAAAAATGGCATTTTGGGGCACTGAAAATAATAAAAAGTAATAAAAAGCACATGCTTTAGACTGGCTCCTGAATCAATATCACTTAGCTGATTGTCATAAACATACAGTATTTATTTTTCTCTGTGCTGTATCACAAAATTCGAAATTAATTCTGTTTGTATTAGCTGACATGATGGCAAATAGGAATCATGTGTTGTGTTGATATTCATGAACTAGCACGTGAGCGATTGAAATGAGATCAGCTGCTCTTCATAGGTCAATAAACTAACAGCCTGCTGTGTTTGACAGAGCGGCCGAGTACAAAGCTGACCTTACCCAAAACCCAATTACCTTGTCACTGTTGAAGCCACACAGTTATTACCACACACACTTCTCATTATTTCTCACTTAGTCATGTGGATATGGAAGACATACGTCACACTGTTTCCTGTGTCTTCTTTTTTCCAGCAGGAAAGAGGCTTGAAGCACTGCTCCATGCATTACTTAACCTCATATTTCCCAGCTGAATCCTCAAAAAGCTACAGTAAACAAGGTTTTCTTGGAATAAAGAAACTGCTGGTGGAGTCAGGGTTCCTTCACACCACTTATTCATCTTCCTAGACAGCTGTTTTGGCTCGTCACAGCTCTTTCTTCTCATTGAACTCAGACCTCAGACATTTCCTAAAAAGTATAACACCACCTATGCCTGACGGGAGAGAAGTCAGCATTTGTAAAGAAAAGGATCTGTGTCTGGGGAGTCTGATGGCAGGGGGTGGACGGGAGGTGAGATGGGAGATATTTTCCATCCTATACTGACAACTGTTGACTCCGTCTGCCGGTCATGACATCCTCAAGGCTGCTTTCCACTTTGTTAGTAGTGAAAAACATAGTTTAAATATTGAGAATGTGCGAAAAAGGGTGCAAAGAATGTGACATTGTGCACAGAATAAAAAGTGAGGGGTGAGGGGGTAAGGGGGTGAGGGGACAAGACTCTAAGATTATCAAACAAACGAGAAACAAGATGAGCATATTTAACCGAAATGTCAAACTATTTCTCTACATGTTGGCCTCAGTTTAGCATTGTTTGCACATGTTCTACTTTGTCACTGTCCTCAACTCTTCAGGACTTTGTGTTCCCACTTAAATAATCTGCTTAAGTGGGGAACTTGGTGAACTTTGATCCTATTAGCTGCACTCAAATAGTGTCAACATGATATTAAATGACTTTAAAGCTTTTAAGGATTCATCGTTTTCATAATATCGTCTCAGGTCAAAACCCATCAGGGGAATGCATCAAACTAACATAGAGTAAGTAAAGCATTAATTAACAAAGCAGACAAACACATGGTGGGAAGTGTTCTTTTGCATTAAACCGTCATGTTAATGTAAGATTTACTCAGCTACGACTGTACAAGTTTGAAGTTAATTCCTTCCCTGTCAGAATAATTGTGGGAAAGGGGTTCTCAAAACTTTCTTGCAAATGTTTCTTGAAATGTGTTGTAAGCAGAGAGGCAGATAATTGGCTGATTTCCCTGGGAGGGCGGTGCTTTAACTTAGTATGAGTTCATATTCGGGAATTCCAGCTGAATATTCTCTCGCTTTACAAATAAAGTGGAAAGACAGATCATCTGGTAGGATCACAGACAGTCACAAAGTCTCCTATGGGACAGGCTCTCAGACACTTTGATGCATATTTTGGAAACTCTTAATGTGTTTTATTTTTGAAAAAGTGTGATTTCCAATTAAAAATGTCTCACTCTGGTGTTACGTCTTTTGTATTAGCTAATGTTAAATGAATCAGTCTTTTTGTCTACATACTGAAAACCCACACTGGGTATAAGAGAGGGAAACACCCTGTACAGGCCTAAACATACACCACACACATTCATAGCTTTGGGCAATTTAGAATCTCCTCTTCATCTGATTTGCATGTCTTCAGACTGAAGGAAGAAACCATAATGTCCAAGGGAAAACTGCGTCAACACACAAACACCATATAAACTCAAAATGTCTTTTCAATCTTTACATATTTTTTTTTACTGGAAATTCACACTAATAGGACACATATGTTGCTTTACTTCACTGAGGTGAGTCATCATTATTCACTGTATATGACTTGACTCCCTGCTGTCTTCATATGGCATCATGAAATGAAGAACTGCACTACAATAATGTAGACCAGATGTTGAAATAAAAGGACCAGTGAGGTATATTCTTATATCTCACATCACACAAATTTTAATATCACCTATAATCAGACTGTTAAGTGTTTATTGTTACCGATGAGAGGCTATTTTCAACCAGTGGACAAGGATTTTATTTGTGGTAACAGCATATTTTTTCATTTTGCAAACCAAATGAAATGAAAATGAGGTTAAGCTCTTGTAGTGTAATTGAGTATTATGGGACTGCTCAGCTGTGCTGGGTTTGTTCCCTTGGTAACCTGGTATCCATGACTGCAGCTCTTTGTTTTTACAATGCTCTCCTGAGTTCAAGCACCGTTGGCGACACTATTAATCACCACTCACACTGCAAATATGTTTTAAAATGAATATGCTGACTCATTTCTACCAGTGGAGTTGGTGCCCAGATGAGACGGATCCATGGTTTAACAGAGCACCACCTCTTTTGTTCCAAATTATGTTTAAACCTTCTTGACATTTAAAGCCATTCACTTAAACTGATCCATGTGTTAGAAGCACTCCAGCAGGTTCGGCCTCTCCCCCCTTATCAGCTCATCCATGTGTCGGACACACAGAGAAAACTATGTAGAAGACAATGTGCTGGAATAAACTCTGTTTTTGCTAATCATGTAAACACATTATGTTTTATTTCTGACTAGCCAGCATGTGATAACTATTTCAAATCTGCAAATGAAGAACTTGTGATTATAGCTAAATCTGAAGACATTACAGTGAACTGAAGATCCAGTCTGGAACAGAAATTGATTTGGCTACAAAAAGTCTATTGTTTAATTTATCTTTATGCTGTCAAAAATGTGTCTGGTGAAGGTGATGAGATCTAATTTTAAAGCTGTCATTTTTTGTGCCAGGGTAAAAAGAATTATTAAGATCATTCTTTGTTTTATGAGTTGGATGGAAACTTCATTTAAAGTTAAAAAGCAACTATTTCATAGTTTCAATAAGGCCTTTTTTTTTACTGTAGTTATGGGAAGGAAGGATTTAGATTTCCTGTATTATAAAGAAAAGCATACAGGTATATTTCTGTACTCATAAACTGACATCAGTATTGAAGAAATCCTCCTCCTCCTCCTCCGTACGCGGCTTGTCAGTAGACTTCCTCATTATTTTCTTTGTGTTATTTTAAGGGGTTACCATAGGTCTACAGTTGCGTATCAGTGCTGTGGTTTGGTTTGGCTGGGGATTTTTTTTTTCTCCCTTTTTGCTCTTTTGCCAGTAGAAAGTCCAGCAGTTAAAAATAGTGAAGTTGAACTGCTCACAGAAAAAGTCCAGGATTTTATTTTTAACCTTTACATACTGATTCTTTTTGTCTTTGTTAAATTTTCTGATTTATTTTTAGTTAACAACAGAAAACACTGAAGAGAAGTTTGTTTGTGAAGTGGAGAAGTAGACACATGAAGTTACAGCACACACTTGAAATCCGTTTGGTCACACAGACCTTCCACTCTGCATACATTCACTACATCAGTCCAGCTCACTACATACTGTAGGTATAACAAATATGTCCCCTGAAAATGTCCCTTATCAGACTGTTATCAGACTGTTTTCCCAGATAGTGTTACTAGGCTTATATTTGATAACTTAAATGGTTTTGTGGATATTGTTTGGACAGATTCCAAGCTGTTAGAATAACATGAACATGAAATATGAACTGCTTTATTTCTTGTAAATGTTGCCACAAAACCCCTAAATATCGCTTGACTCTTGTATTCACTGTGTTCTGAATTACTGAAAACAATAATTGAGACTTTAGTATTCATTATTTTTTTGAGTAATGCTGTAGTAGTTTTCTAATTTAAACAACATATGGTTATCAAATAAATTAATTTGAGTCAATGTCAACTGTTAACTTCAAGACAAAAAAATAAATAGTTTGAGAAATTGTTGTTTAAGACCATGAAAATCAATTAACTACTAATTAACAACTAAACAGCTCTTACAATGTCTCATCATGTAGTCCTAATTAGGCCTATAGTTTAAGTTTTTTTTAATCATGTGATAGTTGCTTCTTTTGTTCAGCCAGCTGTATGCAGTTACACACACATCACACAAAAATGAATAGCTTGGCGTCACAACAGACTCATTTCCTTCTCTTTTAGAGTACAGGAACCTTACAGTCAGGCTTTTAGTGTGATGGAAAAATTGTTCCTTTAATCTTTAACAATTCTTGAATTGATCTTATTTTTATGTTGATCCGAATGGTTGTTTCCGCAGTGAAGCCATTAACCTCCAAGTAGCAAAAAACATTAATCTCAGTTTTGTCAGTCCATGTGATTATTTGTGTATGAATTTATCTCAGAAGTTCAAAACTTTCCTGACTTTGTTCTCATGACAACAAAATATCAAGTTACACCAAAAACAAAAACAACAAGTTCTGCCCACACACATGTAGCCGCACCTGATCAGGTCTCTACATGCCTCTTTCATTTTCCAAAGCGAACGGATATTTCACATCTAAAATTAAATATGAATCATGAACATCTGACAAAGCGGAATGCTCTACCCAAAGTGAATTTCATGTTTGTACATCACAATTAGTAACACTGTTGTGTAGCTAGGTAACATCAGCTGGTGCAGCAAAGAAGAAGTGACACTTAAAAGTCAATTCCATCTGTTCTCTGAGGTAAACACATTAGAGCCAAAAAAACAAGTCAGTGTTTCTTCACTTAATCTCATTTACTGTACATCCAGGTCTAGAACATCACTTCAATGTGTGTGAAGCACGGGGAAGAGAAGTAGCCTCTGTCATTTTCCACCAGTGTGAGAGCGGTGTTAATGACTGCGCCCTCACCAATTCAGTGGGCTGAGTGTTTGAACAGGAGTCTGCTGTTCCAGTATGAGAGTGTAGGAGGAGAGCGGTGAGGAGAGCGGTGAAGAGGTGGTGATGATGGACGGCAAAGAGAATGGAGGGAAGGCAGGGGTTAAATTAAGCCTACAGAGGGGAGGGGAGGCTGCTGTGACTCATGGGCTGTGAGTGGTTGCTTAGGTAGTATACAAACCTGTAGTAGTAGATTTGCATTTGTTAGCTTAGCTTAGCATAAAGACTGGAAGCAGGGGGAAACTGCTAGGCTGACTCCATCCAAAGGTAACAGAATACCAGCTCCTCTAAAGCTCACCATTCGACCAGGCTAGCTGTTTTCCCCTGCTTCCAGTCTTTAGACTGTCTGTCTCCAGACTGTAGCTTCATATTCATAAACTCTCTACAAAAAAGCAAATAAGTATGTTTCCCAAAATGTCCAACTATTTCTTTCAGGATTTCAGATCCAAGTTGGTTTAAAAAAATTAAAGTTGTATTTATATTGTTTCATTTTTAGAATTTAGTGGCTAGGTAAGCTCCTGAGCTACACTAATGTCCTCTTGAAATGTGTGTTAGTGTTAGTATTGTAGTTGTAGTGTGTCTTATGTTGTCTGTTGTGACCTGTCGGCCTTGTGTCTTTAAAGAAGTAGTCTTTCTATCTACATTCAAGACCTACTGTATTCCTGTAGACCTGAACACTGACCAAAATGACCCCACCCTTGATCTCTCTCCAAGGGTCAAAAATAGAGTTCTTCTATTTATAATATTCTATTTATAATATCCTATTTATTCCTCTGTTACAGGAGCACACACTTGCTTCAAATCTTCCATTGACTGCAACTCCAGAGGAAAGGAGTCATCTTGTCACCTACATGTGAACTGGAACCACTGAGGCCACAGATTGTTTGGAAACTATAAGAGTGCACATGAGCAAGTTCTTGTTCCTTTGCCTCCTACATTTTTGATGACTTCAGTAACCACTTCCATTTTCCCTACAACAGCATTTTCCATGGAATAAAACAGTAAGTCTTTTTGTCTCTGTAAATTAATCATCTTTTATTCAATGCTTTCACTTTTAACATGCATTCCTTCAGATAAAAACATAGAAAATACACATTCTTTACCAACTGGTTGTACAGCAAACATTCACATCATAAAAATTACTTTAAATAAATAGAAAATAAATAAACATTTATGCTAGGGAGATCATCTCTCCCAGTGGTAGTTTTGTTGTGTGAAAGCAACTCTTTTCTGTCTGTATATTTTATAATTCATGCCCCTTGCGGCTGCCCTTCATGCAGCTCTATGTATGTACAGTACAGGTGTCTCTTTCAGAGGCAGACTGCTTTTCAGTCTGTGTCAATCTCTTCTCACAGCTTCATATGTCCTTCAGCTCCCAGCTCAGACCCCGATCTGTGGAACCTCCGGTCTCCGGAATAACTCCACAACCCTGCCTGAAACTCCTTCACTTGAGGTATTTGTTCCACCTGGACCCTTTCCAGTCTCCGCTGTGCGTCAGTAAGCTTATGTCCCTTTGAGGAGTGATCACATCTCGTTTTTTAATAATTTTTAAGTCTTTTAGCCTGTCTTGGCCTTTCTGTTAAGCTCCAAGTATGTGGAGGACTTGAGGAAGCGAGGGTAGCAGTCCTTCTCCATCAGGTTGTAGATTTTGGCTTGGGCCAGGTTGAAACAGGACTGGCTGGGCTGCTCCAGGTTCTCCTTGGTGATTGCTTTGGTCACATGGTCAAGATTTACCTGTAGGGGAACAGAGGAGGTAAAGATGAATATCAAGCTTTTACAGAACATCGTATTCATTCATCAACACATAACTAATGTGTCCACTTTTTGGTTATTTGACAATCACCTCTCGTGGCGCATCAGAGCCGATGAACTCGTCATAGATTTTCTTGGCCTTGGTGGCCAGTTTTGAAGGTTTAGTTGTCCTGTAGTCCTCACACGCTAAGTAGAAGGCGATGTTTTCCTCACTGAACTCTGAGACGAGGAAGGCTCTGAATAAACACAGTCCATCTGGGAACAGAAAAGAGGAGAGAGTGGCGGTTAACATCTGTTATTCTTCAGCATCTGGAAAGAGCGAAACATTGGCATCAGGTGTGATCTGGAATCTACTTACTTTGGCTGGACAGCAGTTTCTCAAATGACTCCTTCCATTTCAGAGGCTCATCCACATTAAATCTGCAATAGAAAAATATAATTACTAAAAATTCTAAAAATCACCTTAATGCACTGTAAACTCAGATACTGTATGCTTCAAAAGAAAAGTTGAATGTGTGTCTTACCTCAGTTTCTCACTTTTCTTTGACTGTCCATTGATGCTGTGATCTGACTTCTGCAGTAAACTTCCAAACAAAGCTTTCAGCTCCTTTGCCCTGCAATAATAAAGAATTAAAATGTTACACAAACAATCTGGTTACACATAAAAACTGAGAGAAATTAAACCTACTTTTTTTATTTTGAAAGTTCACAACATAAATGTCAGCTTACCTCTCCAGGCAGGTGATAGGCAGTGATTCGAGTGCTCTGCACATGATGAGATGTTATCCTGCTCGTTGGTAGATATTTCCAAAGGTTTTGACAGTTGCTTGTAAGGTATGTAGTATCTTACAGAGCGTCTTGTTACAAGTGAGTTAGCTCTGAGCTGGTCTGTCGCTTGTGTGCGAGAGTGACTTTTTATAGGGTAGTGCACTCTGTGACATCACGCCTCTCAGCCAATCAAACGAGACCTGTGGGAGGATGAGGAGACTCCTGATTTTCGTCCAGACTACTTCCTCATTACTGAGGAAAATGTGTGATACTTACCGTGACTGAATTACTTCACAGCTCTTAAACATGTCTGTGCTCCCTCAGAGAGAGAGTGTATGTGTGTGTGTGTGTGTGTGTGTGTGTGTGTGTGTGTGTGTGTCTGTGTGTATGTATGGTCTTGTATTTCAATACTTGTGAAGAAGACCATACATTCTCAGAAGGACAGAAAATCCCCTAAATTGGGGACATTTTGTCAGTTCTTATCATTCACTGAAGCTAAAGTTAGTCTCACGACTATTGTCGACATGTCCTCATGTCAGAGTGACTTAATGTTTATTGCTTAACGTTTGTCAGGGATTTCCAAAATGACTGGATGGTAATCAGGCCCTTTATTTAAGTAAAAGTAGTAATAACACAATGTAAAAATACTCTTTTACTCTTAAATACTATGCAAAGGTGAAAGTAGTAAAGTATTAAAGTATTATCTACTGTATTGTATTATCTTAGTACAAGTATTATCAGCAAAATACAGTCAATATGTCAAAAGCAAAAAAGAATAGCCCATTTCAGGGTGATATATTAGTATTTATTACTGGATTATTATTATTGATGTGTTAACAAGTAACAAGTCATTTATTCCATGCATTGTATTTCAAAAGCTGATTATACTGAATGTTTTGTGTGTGAATATCTTATAATATATAATATAATATATAATGTTTCCCTCTGAAATGTAGTGGAGTAGCAGTATAAAATAGCATAAAATTAAATACTAAAGTACTAGTACACGTACCTCAAAAATATACCTAAGAACTGAACTTGAGTAAATGTATTTTATTTTCCAACACTGCACACCAACATTTATTTAAAACAACACAGAAAATTAAAACTACTTGGTTTAGTCTGTAGAAAACATGTTTTATCAGTCAGCTTTTTACTATTATGTCCCTACATGAACACAACATTTTCTGCCAGAGTTAGAACAGTTTTGTTATACCACATTATAGATTTCTGTCTGTGCTGTTTCCTCAGTGCTCTTCTCTCGTCGGAAGTGGGTGGAAAAACATAAGTTTTCATATTTCCGTGCACTAATAAGGATTTTGCAATATTTAAATCAAAGTTTGATGACAGTTGTGGGTTTGCTACATTATGGTGTCAATGAAATCTGATTTAACTGCACCCACACATTCCTGATCGGGTAGATTAGCTGAGTTTTAAACTCTTGAAAAATAATTCTACAAGCAGTTTATTTTCTGAACTTCTTGCTTATTTATTCATTAATATTATCTGTTATACAGAAAAGATTTTATTACAAGCATATGTTATCTTGCATTACAAGACATCATATAAAACAGAGTAGAAAATCACAGCACTACATTATAAAGATGAAAATACTACAAAACAAACACACAATTAAGAATGGAAAAAAGCCATAGTCAAGCACAGTCGAAGACGATTAAACAGTAATACAAAATACAAAAGAGCATAAAGAGCATAAAATGTTTATTTGTTTATTATCACTTAACTCTCCCTCTACACACACAGATACAAATGCAGGAGACGACGGACAGACTCTCACAAGCTGCGACAAAATGTAGTCTTACACCCAATACAGCAAAGACACAGATGATGAAGATCCACTCCAATACCAGCAACCCCTATCCTCATACACAGCACTGCCCTAGTGGAGGTAGAAGCATTCATATACGTAGGCAGTGTTGTCGGACAGATGCCGACACAAAAAGAGGGATCAGTATGGCTAGGGTGGTGTTTAACACATCTCAATCAATACCAAAATATGCATCTTTAACTACAATTTGAAGCAGGTGATGCTGTATGGATCAGAGACATGAAAAACAACAAAACATACAACAAACAGGCTGCAAACATTCATTAACACCTGCCTCAGGAGAATACTAAATATCTGGTGGAGAGACAAAGTAAGCAATGTCGACCTGTGGAGAAGAGCAAGTCAGGATAAAGTTGACTTTTAAATTCGAAGGAGAAACTGGAGTTAGGCACAACCTCAGTGCACCTGCCACAAAAATCACCTGACAAGCCCTGTATTGGAACCCCGAAGGAACAGCTGGAACAGCAAGAGGTGTCCAGGGAGAAATGTCTGGGAGTGGGCTCAACTGAGTGAAGTGGAGGAGCAAAGGGCTTAAGTAAGTAAGTAAGTAAGTAAGTAAATAATTAAGTAAGTAAGTAAGTAAGTAAGTAATAAAATGTTTATTAGATGTCCCCAAACAGCTCACCCAACATAATTTTACTGTTTTATAGCCAAACAATTATCCTGTGGGTCCAAAAGTCATTTCTTTATTTAGTTCTTTATTATTATTTTATCATTCAAAATATATCTATCTAATATTTTCCTCAATGGAGGAATAACTTTTGCTACAGTCAATGAAGGTCCGCAGAGTAACAATAATGTGTGTGTTCATATTGTATGTGTCATAAGGAAGAGTTACACATTCCCTGTCTGGCCAATCATTTCTGTCTGTCTTTTCTATGACCAAGAATAAATAATTGTGCCCATAAATATCCTCAAAGTCGAGAAAACTATTGTTCGTTGAATCCAAAAAAATCTATATTTAGACTTCCAGACAGCCAGCTAACACTAAAATCTGCTAATGGGTTACTTCTCAGTGAGTTTACAGGAAAATGGACGGGAAGGGAGAATTAAAGGTGCCGGATGAAAAGGAAAAGAGCTCATTGAAAGTGTCTGAGCCAGCTTCCGCCGGCAGCCCTGAACAATACTTGCCCTCTAACTGGCTGTTTTGTCTAATACGCGACTCTGGATGTCTGCACCAGGTCACTTCAGCCTAAAAATAATGAGCTGCTCTCCTGCCTCTTCTACTGAAACACTGTCTTATAGGCCTAATAGGAAGAAAGGAACTTCCCATAAGAAAATGCCCACAAATGGGGCATCCAACAGTATGACGTGGATTCTGTGAAGATGCAGGATCACTCATTTATTCAGGGAGTGGCATTTATTTGGCTTCAAGTGAAAAAGTGAAAATCAATTCAAATCTTTACATCCTTGATCTATGATGTGTGTTGATTTAAGGAAATGTAAGGAAAAGATACAACCTAAATAACGCTGTCAGTATAAAGGGGAAAGCAACTATATGGTTGCAGCTGGGGCGACTGTGGCTCAGGAGGTAGAGCGGGTCATTCACTTCGATTCCCGGCTCCTCCAGTCCACAAGTCCTTGGACAAGATACTGAACCCCAAATTGCTCCCGATGGCTGCACCAGCAGTGTGTAAGTGTGTGTGTAAATGTGCATTAAATTAGATCCTGATGAACAGGTTGGCACCTTGCATGGCAGCGCCTGCCATCAGTCTATGAATGTAAAAACAAGATTGTAGAAGAGAAACAGAATATGATGGATACAATGAGAGAGAAGACTGTAGTTACAGTATTTTACAATTTATTTTGCTCAGTTTTAACAACAGAACTCTTAGCATAAAAAGTCTTAATTTTGGCCTTAAAATCTCACATAACACACAAAATAAACACATGTGTATCAAATTAGGTATTGTACATCACTCAGCAAATATGTCAGATCAACACAACATTGTATTACAACATTAAGTTGCCCACTGAGTTTTGATCATTGCTGCATTTTAAAATAAAAAATGCAAAAATGGTCATTACCTGTCAAGTCTAATCAATATGTGGTTATTTCCTCACATATATATACAAATAGAAATGAGTATATAGAGTAAATAGAAATTGTATAGAGTTATAAAATTTATTTGGGTGGATTTCTCAGCACCCAAACAAAGCTTTTTTTTTTTTTTTTACATTGTTTTGTCCTATGGTTGAAGTACTGCAAAGTTTCTGTCAGAATGATGCAGTCCTGCACTGTTGTGTTGAAAAAATATGTTCCTGACAATGGCTTTTACCTCCAGAAATTATATTTCGCCCAGTAGAAAACTGGATAATGATTTTTAACTTTTGTTAATTTCACAAACATCGTTTTGTCTTTCTGGTAAAAACAGATTTTATGTAATAAACTAAAAGTTAAGCATATGACCTCTTTATTTTTGTATATGGCCAAATGAGTTGATCTACCCCAATGAACTGAAGATAACCTTTGGCCACCCTGTGCTTTGTCAGATGCATAACATCATGAGTCTCAACACCACAAGTAGGGTGAAGTTTAAGAGAAGAACAAACAGTCTATTTTCTCTCTTGGGTCAATGTTTTTCAGGACATTGTGGCTCAAACATGTTCCAGTCCTGAAATACTTAAGATAATTAAGGGCATAGGTTTGATTTTAACTTTGGTACAGACATTTTCTGTCAGACCACTGATATATACACTTGTTTATGTGTAATTTTTCCCTCTCTTACACACATACACACACACACACACACACACACACACACACACACACACACACAAAGCTTGACACAAAACCTTTACTTTAACAATATGCATTTTGCTATATAACTTGCCTAAAACAAGACTTATATCATGACATTTCTAATTGTTGTTATTCTCCTTTAGATATGCTTTCTATTTACGGGTGCAGTGCTTGATCATTTCTGTTATTTGGACAACATTGAGATTTAACACTTCACCCCAGTACTGTTATACATGTATTTTTCACAATGAGATATGAGGAAATTTCCATTTAATTCGCCATACTGCTGAATGAAAAATAACTGTCTCATTGTCATTGTTTGTAATTGCTGCTTTAATGTTCACATTTCATTCAGCTGCAAAGGTTTATGGCTGACATACTTTCTTGTAAAACCACCTGTGACGCCTGAAGATTACAGACTCTATTAGCACTATTTGTTACAGCCTTTATATAAAGACGCAACTTCTGCCTGTGTATGAGTTTTCTTCAGTGATATAAGTAATGATATAATTGATGTTATATCACAAGAAATGCTGTTATCTAAGAGCAGAATAGGATCCTGTTATTATCTTTGTGCCACTACTCCTACCCTATTGTGTCCAATGACACAGATAAACTGACCAACAACTTTTTACTGTGTGTATTTCGTATGTGTGTTATTGATTGGCTTGCAATCTAGGTTAGTCAACCACAACTGCTCACTCACACACACACATATTCAGATAATAAAAGAGAATATTCTTATAGGAGACAGCACAAAGAAGTCATAACAACCCACAATGAGATAATACTGTTATTAACATTACATACATTATTAACATTTAGGTCATAAACTGTCCAAAACTGGGTCAATTAAACAACATGAAGCTGGCATTAATTTTCTGGCCCTGACTTGCTTAATATTATATAACCATTCATCTTTTATATTCACTAATGTTGGCCTAGAAATGTCAATTACTTTATGAAAAAAAGAAATCACTAATACATACAGTACATTTTAGAGCTTCATGACAAAGCTCCAAGGACCTCCTGTTTGCAGCAAACAGAATAATGCAGGATATTCTAGTTAGGTCGAGATGAAGCAAATAGTCTCTCAGCAGGACATACTGTAGTTTAGAGGCAGAAAACAGAACAGGCCACAGTACTTGCTTGTTGATGTTTTCAAATGGTATTCTAAATTTATTACAGTTTACATTTCAGTTTCACAGATAAATATATTTTAATCATGCAAAATGGAGAATTATCACCTGACTCTGCAGTTACCTTCAGCTCTAAGGAGCTTTATAGTGTCTTTCAGCTCATTGTTTTGGTTTGCTAGTCCGCAACTTCAGCTCTCATCAGCGTTGTTTCCAGATGCAGCAGCGGGCAACTGGTTTTGGCAAAAATGTCCTTAAAAACCCACTGAAAAAGTTAAAAGCTAGATGGTGAACATAGTGGAGCATTTAACAGCTAAAGAGCTAGATATTTCCCTCAGGAGTTGGTGGAGACCAAAACAGAGCTAAAAGGAGAGTGAATATTGGACTTAAGTTCCTCAGGTGGACACAATATTATTAGAGGTCAATCATACTGTTGCAGGTCCAGAGATCTGTTTTGTAATGTTACTGAACTGTAGGAGACTTTCTGACCATTTGCTTTTGCAGAGATTCAGAGCAGATCTCCTCTAGTGTCCTGTTTGAGGCTTCAGCACAAAGAGAATAACATTTAAAGTAAAGACATTTTCCCCTTTACTGAACTTTGTTCAGGGAAACACCAGCTGGGAGGTTTTGGAGATTCCACCAGGCAAATTTAGCTTCATCATTAAGGAGTTTCAAATACTTATCTGCTTGACCCAGCCTAAGTACATCAAATCTGTCTTGATTCATTCAGTTTAAGAACTGGGTTCACATTTACAAAACCTTTATCAAATCAAAATGTTTACTGTGTTGATTTTCTTTTCTTGGAAGACCTACGTTGATTAATTCTTGTTAACTTTACAATTAGATCTGTGCTGTGATAGTTACCATCTAGGGACACTGGGGACTGACACCGCTTCCTGTCCTGCTCTGGCAGTGATGATTTTCATCAAAAGTCAAGCCTCGTTTCTGGAAGGGTGTTTCAAAATCCGGAAGTACGCAGCGGCATGGAATTCCCAGATAGCCAGCCCATTTCCCAGCTGATGTGACCCCAGCCTCTATCTGGAAGATGGCCAAAAACAATGCTGTTTCCTCCACTGTTCCACCACCTCCCCCCACCCTCTCTGTCTCCTCTGAGGCTCACATGTTTAGATTTTATGTTTAGCATGGAGGCAGCATAATTCAAAGTCAAAACAGAAAACAGCAAAAACATTGGCTATTTATTTATTGGATCACCTCTAGCTTTGGACAGCATCTTTTTGCACAGTGCAGCATTCAGGCTGCAGCTACATTTCGAGTGGCACCATCTGGCAGTGGACAGAGAATCCACAATCTGCATATTCAGTCAGCTATCTATCTGGCAGAGCAGGTGGAGGCTTGCCTAATGCATCCCAACTAGGAAGCCCAGCCAATGTCAATCCGTGGTCCATATGATACTATCAATGTATTATCAAATGTCAACTGGCCATCGAACATCTGGAGATACAGCAGCAAGGATGACAAATCAATGTTAACTAGCTTCAGCTGCAGTGGAATATCAATGAAAGAAGAGATCCAGTGTACGCCCATCTGTCTCAGTAACTTTCTGTACCTGCCAGCTGCCAATGCTGAATGTATTTTTAATTGTGACACTCTGGCTTTTATAAATGCGTGCACAAGTTGTTTTTTAACCCATCTGGTATCAAGCTGTAAAAGTTAGCTCTTGTAATCTGAGTGGGAAAAATCATAGCATATTGACAGATTCAAACTAAAAATCAACTAGCCTAGCTCTGCATCTTCATCCACGCTCACACGCAGTGCCTATTAGCACACCCTGGACACGTTTGGTAAGACACTTCTCGTTCTTCTTGGAATAATAGGAACCAGAAAACAGTGGTTTAATTTTTCCAAGGAATACTCTGCAGGAGGGTAATAAGTTTGCACTCACTGGCACTGAAACAAATATGCCTGCAGTAAGGCTAGCAATGCACCAGCAGGACGATGGTAGACACACGGCTAATTGGGTACATTGCCAGAAATCCAGCAGCAGGCAAGAGAAAGCTGTTTTATAGGAAATGATCAGCAACACTGTATACCACTAATGTGCCTACTCTCATTCTGAAATATGGCTGCTTGGTAGACAATAGGGTGAGTGGGAACAGAGGGTTAATGAGGTGCCAGTAAACAAGGCAGAAATGTCACATCAGTGTGATGAGGGCACCAAAGTCTTTTCCATATTTATTATATCATTTATTAAATTCAGTCACACAAACCAACAGGTTTGGCAACATGTCAACATGTTCTTTTGAGAGAACAAAGCACAGTAACAAATAAAAAATAAGCATTAAAAAACTGAGGAAATAATAATTAAATAGCAATATCATAGTTTTTATTATTAAGTAGTAAATCTAAAGTAATGACACTGGTGAAAAAATAAGCCTATTGCTGAGGAACATGGCATGAATAATGCATTAAGATGCATTACTTCAAAAGAGGATAGGTGAAATACATGTGAAACATATCAGATTATGAAAAAAACAGACCTCAATAACAACATCATCGTGTCAGTTTCAACCAACCACACACTGTACATTTTTTTTCTCTTTCCATTACACAAAGTAAGTAAATGTCCATCTGCTTTTAAGCACAGGGGCATTTTGGGGGAAAGGTGAAGCATATTCTGGGACAGGCTTGTTGAAGGTATCTAGGCAAGCACATGTGTTGAGAGCTGTGCCTGCTTGGCAACACTCAAGTAGGGAAATCTTGGATGAACTCTTCCCAGAAATGAATCATGCCTGTTGGTCATTAGAACAAGAGTCTACAGCCAAGCTACAGCTCTGTGAGGCTACACTGAGACTCAGCAGACCTTTGTGCCAAATGCCCATGTCAGCATGCTAACATGCTCATAATGACAATGCTAACACGCTTATTTAAGCGGCAAACTCATCATCACATTATATAATCATAGGAATCAGGATTATCTCTATGTTTTCCCCTCTAAGACAGTGTTCTAAGGGGTACCATATTTCCTGAAATACATCTTATTTTGCAATCTGTATGTAATTTTTTCCAACATCATAGATGATGCCATCTCTTTAATCCATTTATTGACAGTTTATTTCTACTTTTCCAGTTAAGAGCTGTGAGCCTCTTGGCTTGCAAAGCACGCGTATTAATAAGGATACAATGGCTTCATTTTATATTCAGTTCCTTAAGATTTAGACTCACCAGGCTCTTTATTAGGAACACATGTGCAATCTCAATCTGTCAGAAAGGTGATACTACTTCATGTTTATTATTGAGGTCGTGGTGGGTGATGGTGGTGTACTGGAGTGCATTATATTGAAAAGTGTTCCTAATATTTTGCTCCTCTCATGTATGTTAAGGGGATGGACAAAATATAAAGAATTTATAGAAAGGAGGACCTGTGCTGTGGATTTCATCCTTCTTGTGGTCATATTACTTCCTTTTCAGCATATCAGGTTATAACTCCAAACACCACTGGAGTCAATGTGCTGCAGTTGTTAAAGAATACAGAAAAACTGTGGATAAACATTGAATTTGCTGGTCAATCTGCATTACTCATGTACACTCACTGGTGCACTAGTATTAATATTGAAAAAAGTTAATAAACTGCAAGAGTTCTACATGCATTGGTCTATTTTAAATTCTATGTAATCACAGGGCATATGCTGATAATCCTGATGGGATCCATAACTTAGCCCCCTCTCTCCATGAGACATGCTGTGCTCTGCAAGTGATCCCTGCATGCATTGCACAGGGAGTAGCTCACTTCTCATGGAAATTGAATTGAAGCGGAATTGGCTGTTTGGCAGATTGTGTATGTTGGAGCATCTCAGTCAGAATACATCTACAGAAGTCTGCTTCTGGCCTGCAGGGAGTCCAGAAGAAGTTCAGAGAGAATTAATGTGCAGGATGATTGTTTCTTCAGCTCCATCACAAAGCTGAGCTGTGAGCGCTGCTGGCAGCACAGACAAGAGCTCAAAGGGTGCGAGGAATGTTCTCATACTTTGCAAAACAGAGTTGGGCAACAACAAACTGGTGTCTCATTAGCATTACGGCTAACCTGAAGTGACAAAAAGGATGGATATGTTTTTTTATGATCGCTGACACAGCTTAAGTTGAGATGTATTATGACTACTTTCATAAGGTGCTCTTAACATGGGTTGTAAAGTTTGAGTAAAGAGATGCACCCTGAAAATGAATCAATTAATGGTGTTGACACATCCAACTGTATGTGATCAGAGCTTAATCAGTATTTGGCTGGAGAGGAATAAAATTGGACCTTTAGATGCACATTAAAGTTGAAGTCAAAACATTTAACTGTCTGCTTGGCTGAGCTTTGGGTTTCCATGAGACTTCAGTGGCTCTGTTGAGTATAATCAGTTTTGTCAAAGCCACAGGCAAAGCAATAAAAGAAGCATGTACAAAAAAGTTAGAGTAGTAGTAATGAGCATTTTGTATGTTCACCACTGTCTTGTAATGTTAGTAAGGCAAGGCAAGGCAAGTGTATTTGTATGTAATTCTATAATATTTCTATAATATTTTTTAAAAATCCAGGCTGAAGTTTTGGAGACAGTTTGAATCTTAATGTACTAATAGTTACTTGCATTATATCTCAGTGGCTGGTAAGAATTAGCTGTACAGTAGAGCAGTGGTTCTTCTTGCTCATCGACCAGCATATATTCTCAGTAATGCTATGTTTTCATCCTGCACCACTTCTCCTTCAGAGCCAAAGTGAATGACATTACATCATATGATGTACTGTATAATGTAATACAGCTAATGCACAGTGGGGAATCAAATAAGCAATAAACAATTCAATTCACAGTGAGGATGGCTAAGCATCTAACATGGAGAGTAGAGACATTTTATTTAATTCAGAAACTAAAATAAGTTATTCCACTGGAGCAGTCTATAGTTTATATATACAGAAGGAAGTGATGTAATCTCCAATCCAACAAGAACTAAAAACTGTTGATAATAGTTAAGAAATAAAACAAGCTGACATATAAAGGCTTTTTATGAAACATCTTTGTTTTATAATAAAGCAAAGATGTTTCAGGTATTATAATTATAATATTTCTAAATCATCATTTTTAGCCATGATGATTCTAGGGATGGCAATGTTGCCGTCACACTATGATGGTCTGTCAGTCCACCACTTTGGTCCAGACTGAAATATCTTAACAAATATTGGAGAAATTGAGCTGTATTTGTGTTTACAGCTAATTAGCAAGTGTTGGCATGCTAAGTTGATGAACATGGTAATCATAATACCTGCTAAACATGTTAGCATTGTCATTGTTAGCATGTTGACAGTTGCAGTTAGCTCAAAGCACAACAGTGCCAAAATACAGCCTTAGATAGCACATAGTTTTCATTATCTAGTATTTGTGCATGTATATTATCAGACCTACAAATCCCTCTATAGAAACTCATGAGGCTAAGTAAAAATAGCTTGTATAATATGACACATCCTCCACTAATGAGCCACAATAGAATTTTGACCAATGGCATAATTTATCATTTACCTTTCAGTGACAATTAGTTACAGAGAATATCTTCAAATAAAGTATATTTATATTATATATTTATATTTATTTATTTATCACAAATAAGTGATGCTAATAGCCTGGTACTGTGTATTGTTTCACATGGACACAGTTTTGGAGGACGTGAAGTGCTCACCAACAAGAGTTTAAGTCTCTACCTGTACACATTTTCAGATGCTCCATGGTGGAGTGTCTGAAGCTATAAAACCAGTGACAAAGCAGTGATGGTATTACAGTATAATCTTTCTGGCTCTCCACTCAAGCTTTCTGTTAGATCTCCACTCTGATCAGCCGTCTTAATTGTCTTGACAGGGACAGTGTACAGTAGGGTGTAGGAGTAGAGGAGGCTGTGCCAGGGGCTTGTGAGACATTTACAAAGATTGATAAAGGTCATGGATCACTTAATGCTCCTTTAATTATCATGAATTAATTAATCACAATTAACATAGTCTAATGCAGGTAATTAAAATGATACATATTCCCTATTCTCTTCCATCTTTTTGGATAGTGTCTGAAGTACTCCCACTGGTGTTGGAAGGTTTAACCTAATGTAATCCTTTCATGGCTGCGCTCACAAAAACCTTTCCAAATCTTTGAAACAAGACAAAGTGTTATACATTAACAGTGGAGGTGGTGGAAAATGAAGCTTACTAAGTGAGCATAATGACAGTTTCACAGCATGCCATCTTTGATTTGAGCTTTAGCAAGCCACAGCACATACTGTACAACAATCATTTTGAATGCTTGAAAACCCGCTCAAGGCCATTGAATGGCAGCATGAAACATCCTCCCACATAGCAACCAATGCTCTGCCTCAGCACTGCCGACTGTCTGAAGCTGTTTCCCGGTGACTCATTACAACAGGTAGAGAGGTGAAGGTTCTGTGGATGAGAAAAAAACACCTGTCAGTGATCAAACACTGAAATAATGGAAAACAAAGACCAATTAGAGAAAACAAAAAACACAAAGAGAGCAATGAAAGAATGCCAGCTAAATGATGTTGTGGTTAAATGATGCGTTAAAATAACATTAGTAACACATACTATACCCATCAATTTGATACTAAAATATTGCAAAAATGTAGCTCTTAATTTGACCTTGAATTTCCCAAAACACTAATGATGGGATTTATTCAGTTTTTTACATTATGGCTTTTATGATAGTTATAAATTTCTTATTAAATGTATTAAAGCTTTTAGAGTCTGACAGTGCTGCTGTTTAGGTGCTGTACATCTTTTCTTTGAGAGTGAATGTGACAGCAATGATCAACAAACTTCCTATCTTGCCACATTCCCGACTTGGTGGTTTCCCTCGGTGTCTGAGTGCATGTATGGGACACAAAGTCATGCATGGGAATTTTTGCATTCCTCATGGGAGGAATATTATGTATCACTGCATGAGGCACAATATTTGTCACATGAGTGGCAATATTGTTTTCTCTAAAAGATTAAGCATTGTGGAAATCATATCCGGCTTATCAACAGTGACCTCTGACCTTTGCTTTCCCCTCTGAGGGATGAGAATTCTTGGTGAAATTCCTCTTGGAAACACTGTGGGTTTGTTTTCATCTATAAATATACATTTTGTAAGACTCTAAGCTCTGTTAGCAAATAATATACTGGAAATGAACCAGAAGTCAAAGATGCACCTGACACATCAACTTTAATGACAAAGTGAAGATGCAACAAGGACAACTGTCCTCCTCCCACCGACTACTATAAGGCAGGTTTTACCCAATGTACCTGAATGCCATTCAGACACTCCTCTGTCCTCGGCAAGTGACATATCAAAACATAAAAAGCCGATTAAAAAGTGGTTGTCCTTTCAGTATCTTTTCGTCTAAAGCATCAAAGATGGGCTGGGCTGACAAACACGAGACTGCTTCTTGCTGTTAATTCAATAATACCCTCCTAGATGATTTCTAGGTCTGTAAAGTCAAGCAGTTGTCTCTGTCCTGGTCTCACCTTGTTTTCTTTGGGATTCTTATTCCAACGTTTTGTTCATGCACTGCAAAAAGTAGTGAGAGGGGAGCATTGGATATCATATACCATGTCACTTCTCACGCTGACATGGTCCCTGGATGACATTATTGCAGCAGTGATGACAAAGGGCCAAGTAATGAAAATCCGTCTGTGGTCTCACTGCTCACTCTCGTGTTCACCCTGGAGACCGCTGACAAACCAACATGTGACTCACAGTGGCTTACATAAGAACACTTTTGCCTCATTCTAGAGGTTTTTATTCCTCCATCCAGGCCTGTATTTATCAAACTTCTAAAAATTACACTTATACTCTCTACAGAGCGACAATGTTCTCTAAAAGTAAGGAATAAGACACATTTGCCAAGTGAATTACTCCTAGTGTAAGAGTAACCTTACAGGACTAGCCAGTCAGAGACAAGGATTTACCCCACATCGACCCCACTGCTCATTCTTAAAAAAAAAAAGATAAAAAAAAAATTAAATGTGTAAACTCTGTATAATCTCCAGTAGCAATTAACATGTAACATTGACAACTATAAGTATAATTTACAATTATATAAATAGGGATGAAATAATAGGTCATTGCCTGAAATAGAAACAAAAAATAAACCAAACTGGTGAATACTGCACACAACTGACAAGTGCAGCCACTAGAGATGCATGTTTCCTCTATTTTGACCACAGAGGCTTACGCAATGCATCATTGAATCATTTGAAGAAATTTTTACTTATACACTTGAATTCCAAGCGAAAGCAACAAAAAGAAACAGATTTACTGCTGTGAGAAAAAGAACTATATATGATTTTCATTTGAGATTTTGAGTAAAAGTGAAGTCCTATAGTTCACTTTTGGCATGCCAAACCATCTGGAGCAAGTGTGTGTTTCAGTGTTCAGCCAGCAGATGACAGCAGAGTCACATCTCTGCTGTGTCAGTGCTGCAGCGCCTCTCATTAACGCACCACTCCTCATTTCCCATTTACATAACAACAATCTGAGTCTGCACTGAGTCTCTCAAGGTTTAGGGAAGGAATGAAAACTGACTGCTAAAGAAAAACAGTTGCAGCTCTAATTTTCTGTTGAGTCTAATGCCTGTCATTGATATGTGAAGACTTAATAGGCAAACAGCAGTCAATCCTAACAAAGGACTGCTTTGAACTATACTTATTAAAGAGACATTGGGCACCCAAGCACAAACGAACCATTAAATACCCAGGCCTTAGACACATTTAGCACGCTTTGTGTCATATAATAGGATTGTGTGAGTATGTATGCCTGCAAGCTACTGAATGTGTCTTAAACACTGTGAATGGAAGTTGTGCATTATTTTAATACACAAACCGTTTTCTTCAGATATGAGAAATGAATAGGAACAGGCGAGAGAATGCTGTTTTTGTTTCCCCGATCAATTTTCTTACCCTGCAGAAACCCCTGGATACTTTGTGTTGCGTTTGTCTTGCATCTCTCCCCCAAAGGGCCACATTATCTTACATATTTCCATAGCAGACAAAAGTGAAAATGTTTATAATGCTTTCATGTGTTATCCACTGGGTACACATGTGCATGTGTAAGCATATTTAACATGTATGCCTGTGTTAAGCTTGAAATAAATCCAGTCATTTCAGCCGTGTCTCTGCCGTTTCTTTTCTCTCTCAATGCACTCAAACAAAAAGCCAAGGTGGATACTGCAGTACACTACCATGTGTAATTTTCTTGTATGAATACATTGTAGTGAAGTAAGTTTAATACATACTTACTGAAGGGCTGCCTTCTTCTAGACCTATTTTGACTACTGGGATCAGTGGGTGTGATTGAAGCCTAATGGGAATGGATGATGGTTATAAGAGCACCTGTCTGAAGATGATAGCTTAAATCAGTATTCTCTCTTGCAATGAGAAGTGGAAATAGGGGCTGCAGTTAAGGCAATAGTGATGTCTATCCCCTGGTCTGTGAAATGGCTCAATCTCCCGGCCGATCCACTGTTTGATTGTTATAAATCTTTTGGAATCACATTATCTTGGCACACCCATTACCGATGATTGTGAGCCTAAGGCAGAGAGAAATATAAAGAAAGAGGGGTATATTTCAAAACTTCTGAGGTAATGAGGTACATTTACAGTTTTTCCTGTAAAAAGATCAATATGGCTTTTTTTGCAAGTCCTTTATAAACCTTTATATAGTTGGCTTAGTTCAAACTGTGAGGTATATTAGCAAGATATTAAGTCTATGGCAATGCTAGCAGCTCAGCTACAGTAACATGCTCACAATGCTGATGCTAACATGCTGATGTTTATCAGGTATATTTACCACGTTAACCATCTTAATTTAGCATGTTAGCATAGCCCAGGCTGATGAGAATGTCAGATGTTGTGCAGGTATTTGGTCATATATCAAAGACAAATTTTTGAACTGGTCACGGCGTTTGATGAAAAGTAAGATAACCAAAGTTCCACTTTAGCCTGAGGGCAATTTGAATGTGTTTACCAAATGTCATGGAAATCTGTCCAATAGTTGCAGAGACATTTCACTAAAATCCAGAAATATCAACCACATGGTGGCACTCGAGGAAAAGTCAGGGGATCACCAAAGTCAGTAGGATTTATCGTCTGGGGACCATGTATATAAAAGAATTGTGGCGATCAATTCGATGGTCAAGATTTTTCAGTCTGAACTATAGTGTTGGACTGACTGACTGACACTGGGGCTAAAAAGGTAATTCACAATGATAAACGGCAAGAAATGTCTACGCTTGTACTAATGTAGAGTAGACTACTTCTTTGTTTCATGAATGAAGTTGTACACAAGTTTAAGCAGTTCCAGTGTCTGTGTTTGACGGTCAGCCCTGCAAAAAACACAGCCAAAAAGTTCCTGAACCTTTGGAAACTCCCCTGGAGCAGGAACTTTTTTAGCACCTGGAACTATTGTACAGGAACTAAATGTAGTCCCTGGTTCCTCTGGACAAAACACAGGTTCAGTTCCTGAGTTCTTCTAAAAATTCTTGACCCACTGGGAAAGTTCCCGCAGTGGAAGATACAATATTACTAATTCAATACTGTTACAGTAATAATACTGTAATAATAATGTTTACTGACAAATTTCCTGCCCAGATGTGACAATAAATTCTATTCTATTCTATTCTAATAATGGCACTTTTTATACTGTACATAAATTGCAACCCAAAGCAGTCATTCTGCAGAGAATGACTGTTTGACCGCCAAGTCAACAATAAGGTCACAGTGCTACACGTGTATCCATTAAATGTTAACAATTTAAAACCGTTTAAGGCAGAAATCCAAATAATTTTCTGGACATGTTAAAAGAGAATTACAGTTACACAGGAAGGAAGGAAAGGGAAAAATACCTTTTTCGTAAATACAGCTTTGAACATATTCATCAGAGCACTTAAACTAAAAGGGTAATTTCATAAATGGAGATGAAATCCATTAAAGTGATTTGTCTACCTTCCAAAGAGATTTTGATAGTCTTTTCAGTAAGAGGGAGCTATTTGGAGCACTATGCTCTTATAACACCATTAGCTATAACAAAGAAATCTTTTTCAACAGGCTACACTGAGAATGTCACTAATCGTATCATATTTACATTGCAGCAATAAATTAATTTATGCTTAAAGTGTGGCACTAAGAATACAGATCACAATATTTTCATGAAAGATATAGCCTCAGTTTTTTTTTTAAAGAAATCCAACATGGCAAAAAAAGCCTTTTATCTTTCATTGCTCACATGAAAGTAATGCAAGCAAGCAGCAGTAATGTGGAAGTAGGTACAATATTCACGGCCATGCTATTGTTCTGGGAGCTCTGTATGTTGTCAGCATACATAATGGAGCATTTTAATTAGATACATTGAATATTTTAAGAAACATGGAAACAGCTTTCAATATTAAAACATTCCCACTGTCTCTGGCTGTCAGTCAGGAACACTGACAGGAATTTCAGGCCACAGTGGAACATGTGACACTAGGGCTCTTGTAGCCTACGTGATTTTGTCTTCATGATGTATTTAAAATGTTTCTGAGCTCTACAAAGACAGAGGGCTGTTAAATTATTTGTCCCCTTCCACCCATCTTGCAGGAACCCTGCCTGGAGTTTTTAGAGTTTGATCATTATAAAATATTTTATCATTGTTGAGGGTCATTAACCATCTGCCATAGCAGTAATAAAACTTACATATAGTTCACCCCCTTAAGTAATTCACCAAGATTTCAGCTGCCAAATTAGCATATGGTCCTCTTGGAGGCCCAACCCAAATATGAGCCAGTTAATTGCAACGCAGCTTAAAATGTCAGTTTCAGACTCTGAAGTGAGATGAAAACTCTGGAGAGCTTTAACAACCACATCGGTGATATAAAAATGCGTGTTCCCTCGACTCACTTGGGTGTCTCAGCCTGCTACGGACAGACTGCTGAGGACGAACAAGGGCAGCAGGAAGGAAGCAGCGCTTAAAGCTAATCGTAATCCCCCACACTGCACGTTAGCCCTCACTTTACCCAGGAGAGCTCGTATGGCTTATCAAGACAGAAATGAGGACTTAGCCTACGCTGATCATGTTTAATTAAGAATCACTAGTGAATGCCTTCTGTGGATGTAACGTCTCACTAATAGAGGATAACATGTCTTAAGAGACTGGGGTCATTTTGGAAATAACCTCTATGACCATGATACATAGATAAGGGCCATTCCCTGATATGGTGTGTAGGTGCAGGTTAATCATAATAGTCACTGCCTTTAATTAAAGTAGTATGCATTAGTGAACATTTATTTCAATTCCCTGCAGTCAGAAGTGGTCGTCCCAATTCCTATATATGAGGATAATGAACTAAAAAAGCCAGAAAAGTTGACTATCTGCTGAATTGTGATGATTTTTCCATGCCAGTGACATATTATCAGCTACTTAGGCACGGCAGTGCTTTAACTTAATCAATGTTTTTTTATAATAATGTATCAAATGACTATGTGTAATTTCAAAGGTGTTGCTCATAGTTTTGTTTTCGGCTGCTGCAGGCAGCTGTCTTAAGAGAAAAGCAAACAGACACAGTTACAGTACCTTCTGGCTGGAGAACATAGTGGAGCATTTAGCGGCTAAAGAGACAGACATTTCCCTCAGGGGTTGGTAGAGACCAAAAACAGTGTATGTTATTCTAATTTGTTCTTTCACCTGAATATTTTGTGACTTGTCTTGTGTTTATGTAAAGTACCTTGTAACCATTTTGAAAAGTGCTATAAAGTATTACAAATTATATGCTTGTATTATTTGTAATGTAATCATAATAATAACACAATCCCACTCTGAATTATAGGTTTTGCTTCTGCCAATATTATTCAAGTTTTACAAGACTGAATATTGGGCTTATATTCACCAGGTGGACAGAAATACAACTTCAAGTGAATGATAATATTGCTCTGACACTGATGTGTAAATAATCAGCTGTTTGCTAACAAATGCAACATATCAACTTAAAAGGTGATGATATGACAGTGTTGTGTTAACAGCTTATCTATACTGCCCAATGGGTGATGTTATACTTCGCTACATCCATGTTTATATGCAATCAATTATTGCACCTAGAAAGGTGATCAGGTATTTACATAACAATCGATCAACATCTAGCATTCAAACAGTGAAGACGGTGGAAATTAGTTCACTAAAAAAATATGAGCATTGTGTTCTAGACTTGCTAATCCATAAAATATCTTCACAAGTGAAAATCAGTCAGAGATAGATGAATGAATGGACAGAGGATTTTTTTCTATACATGAAAAGGAAATATTACAAAGAAGAAATTGCAAGTCAGAACACTAGTACTAAACAAAGGATTGTCTCTCTCTAAACTCACGTAGGTTGTGTCTTTGTTCAGCTCTCAGTTATGGTTTGAAGGGAAAAGACTGATAGACCCAAAGGAATAATGCTTAGCATAAGCTCAGACCATTCTCAAACTATATTCTCACTGCTGTTGATATGATTTTTTACAAATTCTTTAAGGTGACAAAACTTATTTTTCTGTAATTTTGCATATTCAATGTAAAACTGTAAAATTGCCCTAATATGTATTCGGTTATTGCTGAGTTTTTGGTGACATGAAATTCAGTCTTGGTTTTGTTAAGTGTAATGTAACAATAGTCTTTTTTTTATAATGCATATATGTGGTACAAAAACATGAGAATTGCTGCTTTTAGCATGGATTGCTGCCCCCATTTCCATTTGAAAGGAATCAAAAGGGCAATTCAGTCACCAGTAAGACTGTGGTTGAACAGCTGCAAATGCATCTAAGTATATTGTATAAATTTGAATCAGATAGTGTCTGAAAGGGAGCAAACACCTTCAAAATAAGGGAAAAATGCGAAATACAGACTAATCAATGAAAGATGTTCCCTTTTAACAGTTCTGTGGGGCTCATTCTCAACATCCACACAGTCCATCACTCCACAAAACACATTATTCCCCTGACTTTATCCATCTAATTCATAACTTAAAGTGGGATACTCAGGCCACAGAATTTAGGATATCATTCTCAAATCACTCTATCAGCTCCTGAAGGATTTATGAGGATGATGTCTCTGGCCAGACCTGTCGTAGTAACCGTGCATGTCTTTGATGCTTTACAATCTGTGAAATAGACCTGGCAGACATTGGTATTTCGAGAACTGGCGCTGCCTTCTTTCTCCTTCTTTCCTCTTCTCTTCTCCAGCTCCGACCCACCCATCAGATGCTGCTGTGGTCCTGCTTTTACCCCTTCCAAGTCCTCCTCCTCCTCTTGCTGCAGATTGCTGAAAGAGGCCGTGATCAGGAGAAGCTCTGGAGGTCTCATTCATCCGGAGACAACAGGGAACCCCTCTGCTAAGAAGGATGTCGCCCCCTCGCAGCAGCAGTCCCTGGCTACAACCATCCATCCACAGATGCTGAAGGTGCTCTGTTTGTTTGACAATCAGTGTTGCCTCCTCAACACTGATTGTCGGTGATTCCATAACTATGAATGTGTGTTTGTTTAATGCAATCACAGAGCCACTGCCTCTGACATTCTAAAAAAGCTCCTCGCTTTACCGCCATCACTCCTGTCCTCCATTAAGAGAATAATAGCCCATGTGAGAACAAATTACATAATTCTTCAACAGTCCGAGTTGACCAAATCTGACCAAACCATCTTTTTAATTTCCTAAAGTATTGTGGAAAGTCTGTTTTTATCTCAGGTTCCAATCTCACAGTAGGCCGCAGTACTGGTCGTTTTAGCAGACTCCTTTGCCTTCACAAATGGCTTCAGTGCACTTGTTGGGCTCACAATGTGGGTTTTATTGACATTTTAATCTGGTTGGGACTGATTGTCTCTCTTTAAGAGAGACAGAATTCACCCAAACTAACTGACAAATTGGGCTCACGAATGCTAGCTGCTAACATACAGCATATGGTGCAGTCCTCCTCATGTGACTAACTATTTACACTCCGATTTACACACAATTTATTCATCTCTAAAGGCTTGGATTTCCTGTTTCTGACCAAGACTTGGCAGAGGAGCATGGAATACAAGCCCCCTAATTGAACTGTAATGTTACTTCTTTTATTAGCACTCCCAGGACCTTGGGCTGGGGTGGATGACTCACCGTGGTTTTCAGGAACTGCTTTCCAAGTTGGACAGTGAGCACTGGTTCCTTGTGTCTCCTCGTTTGAACTGTATTGATGACCAAAGTTGGTCGTTCAAATACGTTTTATTGTATTTTAATTTACAGAGTCCCTGGTTATAATAGTTCTTTTATGTCTGAATTCAGTGATTTTTTCATCCTCTACCATTAGGTTGGACAGAGTTATTATGGTTATTGATTTTAATTTTCTCGTAGATGACATTCCTTGTAGGTTTGCAGCTGATTTTCTTAATGTCACTGAGTCTTTAAATTTTATTCAACACGTGTTTGGTCCGACACACATTAGGGGTCATACCCTGGACCTAGTTTTTATGCTTGGTTTAAATATTGATTCTATATGCGCTGAGGAGCTGCATGTTACTGACCATGAATGTGTTTTGTTCAACCTGTCTTTTAATTATGATTCTCTGCCCAGTAAACGTGCAAATTGCTCTTGCGTCTTAAATCACCTCTCAGCTGAGGAATTTTCTGCAGCTTTTGACCCAAGTGTAGTGTTGTCTTCTCACTCTGACGTTGCTTGCTCCTTTAATACATGTTGCTCTGCCGTTTTGGATAAATGACACTATTCGTTGTTTCCGGTGTAAATGTTGGAGGGTAGAGTGACTATGGAAATCCACCAAGCTCCATGTGCACCATCTCCATTACAAAGACCTTTTTAGTTTAACAACATGGTTAAGGATGTGAGGACTTCTTACTTTTCTAACCTAATTTCCTCCAGTAAACACAACCCTAAAGTCCTGTTTGACACCATCAACAACATTGTCACTCTTGCACCTCCTGATGTGCCTGTCTTTTCAAATAAGGATTGCAGTAACTTTCTGTCTGTCTTTGTGAATAAGATTAGAGATGTCAGGGCTAGAATCATCCCCTCTTCTACTCCCTTTTCTGCTTATGCAACTTGGCCGTCAATTTTGTACTGCCTCTCTCCTATTTCACTGCAAAACCTCATTTATCTGGTAGGCCGTATGAAACCTTCCTCAAGCCCTGTAGATATTTTACCAACTCCCATGCTTAAAATGTACTTGGGTGTAATGGTCCATGCCTGGTCTCTATTATAAATAGCTCCCTGCAATCTGGTTGTGTCCCAGCTTATTTACATGCAGTTGTTCAGCTTATTATGAAAAAACTAACCTTCCATCCCTTCCCAAAAACTACAGGCCTATATCTAAGCTGCCATTTATTTAAAAAGTCTTAGCAAAAGTTGTTGACATACAGCTCACTGCTGTCTTGACTGCTCACAACATTTTAGATAAATTCCAATCTGGTTTCCATCAGAAGCGTTCCACTGAAACAGCTCTTCTCAGAGTCTCCAATTACATAATGATGTGTTCTGATGTGGGTGAATGATCTCTTTTGGTGCTTCTGGATCTTAGTGCCGCTTTTGATACAGTAGATCACAGCATCCTGACTGAAAGGCTTAGGCAGTGGGCGGGTGTCTGTGGAAGCGCCTTGGACTGGTTCTCCTCCTATCTCTCGGATAGGAGCTGCTGTTCTTTCCTGTGGTGTGCCTCACGGTTCTGTCTTAGGTCCTATATTATTTGCTTTGTATATGCTTCCCTTAGGTCATATTATTAGCAAATTTAGAGGTATCTCATATCACTGTTATGCTAATGATATCCAGCTGTATGTCTCATTTAAGTCTGATGTGACTGATAAAATGACTGCTTTACACAATGGTCTGACTGCCATTAAGGACTGGATGGCTTACATCTTTTTACAGCTAGACGCAGATAAGACTGAGGTCCTAATCATTGCTTCAATTAGCATAGCCTCAAAGGTTGCTCTGTGTATTGGGTCCCTCTCTTCAGCTGTGCAGTCTAATCTTGGAAATCTACTGCAAATCTAGACTACTGCAATTCCCTTTTGACCTACGTCAGCAAGTCATCCCTGGTCCATCTACAAATGGTCCAGAACGCTACTTGAGGGCTGTTAACCAGGTACAGCAGGACAACTCAGTCACTAGGTCTTCTGACCAGGGCTTACTGGTTGTCCCCCCGCCCTTGACTGAAAACAAAAGGTGATCCTGCCTTATACGATCTGTGGTCTCTGTTGATGCCTTTAAAAAGTAGCTGAAATACTAATTTATTCAAACTGGCCTTTGTCTCTCCTTGTTCTGTTTAATGTTTCTAATTTTGTGTGTTTTTAAGGTCTGTTGTTGCTTATGTTTTATTGTTTGTTTCTTTTGACGTTTTTATGTTCTTATTTTTAACAATTTTACTCTTGTGAAGCACTTTGCGACCTTGCTCTGTGAAAGGTGCTATATTAAATTAACTGTACTTACTTACTTTCTCTTCTCTTCTCTTCTCTTCTCTTCTCTTCTCTTCTCTTCTCTTCTCTTCTCTTCTCTTCTCTTCTCTTCTCTTCTCTTCTCTTCTCTTCTCTTCTCTTCTCTTCTCTTCTCTTCTCTTCTCTTCTCTTTTCTCCTCTCCTCTTTTTCCCCGCCAGGAGATGAGTGGGCCACATGAGGAGGATGGCCAGTGACAGATAGAGAAGAGACGAGGTTATCAACTCTGTCAGACAGTCAATCAGGATGACTAACGGTGTAACGTCAGGTTAGACCATCAGGTAGACTCTCATTCCTGAGCCTTGTTCCCTGTAATTTGTTTTTTGCTATCTGTCGTATTGTCACAATTGCAACACCATGCGCAGCAGTCAGAAAATGAAGTAAATACTTCATACTTTCATTGTCTATTATTTTCAAAGATATTCCATCCATTGTGCATTTTCCTTCAATACCTGCCTTGAAAACTTGCTCTTTTTAAAGGTATTTCCTCTGCACAAGGTAATCATGATGTGCCACATTAAATGTTGTATATTTGACACAATAAAAAAACAGGCATTCAACTAATTTTGATGATTTCTGGAAGTCAGATTTATTTATACAGTTTAGTCCTATAGTCTTATAGTCACAAAAGCCTGTCTGAAAGGAGTCTGCAGAGACAAGGCAACCTAGATCTGAGGAAGAGTCAGTCAGAAAATATAATGATGGAATTCAGCGGAAAAACAAAATAAAACACAAGAAAACAAAAACAACGCACAAAGAAAAATAGCACTACATGCAGTCATCTAACCTTGTCCAATTTACCCAGCAAGAGCATCTTTACAATATCAGCAGTGGCAAGAGGAAAACATAAGTATGACAAACCTGTTTCCTGTATCCTGCAGGTATGAAATAAACCAAAAAATGTGAGCATTCAAACAGACGTGACCGTCAGTTTATTAGAGTGTTTGAGTGTGGAAATGCGTTTTGCAAAGCATTCATTTATCTGCTAACCCCTGAATGTTAAGAATGAGATTTGCCACAAGGAAATCAGTTAGTGCAGTGTGGCAAACTACAACAACCACTGTGAAATTTAGAAGATTTGTCTCAATTTTCCCATCAAAGTCCTTTGAGCCTCATTGTGATCCTATTAGTGGACGTCTCTGGGTGAAGATGACTTCACTGAGCCATGCAGAGGGATCTGACAGCTGAGTGGAGGTTTGAATAGCGATGTGAGGGTGAGGACAGGAAGGTGGAAGGAAGGTAGCGGAGGAGAGGAGTGTGCAAAAGACACCTGAATTGAGAGTAATGAATCCAGAGAGGAGCACAGACATCTCTTTCATCTTCAGGCAGACTTGAACCGCTCTTTCATCATCATCATCTGAAAAATGTGCATGCTCATAGCTCAGATGCATTCACCTGAAGGGAGGAAAGACACATTTCACTTTCAAAGAATATACTCTCTCACTTTCCCTCTTGTTATATTGCTTTGCCGGTTGTGCAGTATTTGGATGCAGAGTGAGGAAGCACTGAGGACACAACACACCCCCACTGAGAGGAACACCGGCAGGTGACAATTATTTACCCTGAAATTATCCTCCTTATTGCGCCTGATGAATGTATGTGGAAATTAAGAGTGAAAGCCCAGATTGGCAGACTTACAATGCAGCAGAACAAGGGCATGGGAGTGTTTGAAGAGTCACTCATCAGGGTGACAGAAAGCAAGGTGAGGAGCTACAGTGTCTTGTACGTTCTGAAAGCTGAATATATTTGAGGGGAAGTGAGTTTCATTGCTTTTCGTCTGTTGTTTGAGTTCAAGTCACATCAAGTGAGCTGTATTTTTATTAGCCATACTAGTACCATGGCTCTGGCAATGTCTATCTGATGATACTGTACGTCCACAATTTTGCTTGAGACTGAAATATCTCAACAACTATTGGATGACATGGTGGTCAATCATGGTCCCCAGAGGATGAATCTTACTGACTTTGGTAATCCCCTGGGCAAATATGCATTTGTTTGCGCCAAATCACATCCTCGCATTGACTTTATACAACTGCACCACATCTAAAATTTGCCTCACATTCTCTCTGAACACACTTTAAGATGGTGCTTTCAGCTCACAGCATTCAGTTCAAAGAAAGTAGCCTTACAGAGCTGCTAGCAAGGCTGTAGGCAGCTGTAGACCCTTAAGGTGCTTTTAGACAGGGTGGTTACCACCACAGCCTTCATTATTTTCAATGTTAACACTGCCATCAAGGTTGGCAGCAGCTGCGGCAAGGAGAGAGAGAGGGAGGCAGGCTGGCCCTCTTGTGAACACTCCCGGCTATTTGCCAGGAACAAACTTTTTCAACTTGCCACCGTCGTTTGCTGTGTGACCATGGCAACCACAGAAAGTTCTCAGAGTCATCGCCTACACCTCTTTATAAGCAGTCATGTTAATGAAGAGAAAGGTCTTGGAGCAACATCAGCTTCGAAGTTTGATTTTCTGGTCTGGGCCAATAAACAACATAATGATGTTAGTTAAAACTTCTATATTAATTGTGTCATATTGCTAACAATTTCCTGTTCTTTTTAGCTATGCAATGAGATTATAGTAGGTTGAGAGCAGCAGCCTGTGGTTTATGGTACAGGTATTAGGATCGGAGGTAGTCGCAGGAGCTGATTCAAAATACAGAACACTGATGTTGATGGTGCTGTCTTAAAGCACCTTTCTTGTTTTTGTATATTTTAAGTAAGTTAAAGAGCAAGATGTTAATATAATAAAATAATAAAAGTTAATGCTGTCATCTCTCTGCCTTTCCTCAGGTGATCTGAACCTGGTTTGTCACTGTGTTAAGTGTGTGTGAGTCAGTGCGTCCTGCTGAACTAAAGCTCGGTGGCCTTACTCGGTCCACAAGCAAAAGACGTGCTGGACCATCTGACTGGATTTAGTGTGACCCAGTTAAGCTGAATCCTCGACTGCTGCTGCTGCTGCACAGACAACTTGCCTTTGCTTTATTAAATTCCTTCTTAACTGAAGAGACAGCTTAGCGAGGGAAGACACACCAACTTTCAAAGGGCATTTAGGTAGGCAGTTCATTTTCACTTGAGGTGAGCTTAGTCACCGGCTTAGTCATCAGTAACGTGACTTCACCCTGTTCCCCTCTGCTCTAAGAACACAGAGTCTCTGACTGGAATTAATACAACAGTCATTACTGTGATGGCATACATACAAATCTAATCTAAGCAATCAACAGTCTAAACCTAGATCTGCTTATGTATTCTGCTGGTGAATAGCATTCGGAGAGATGAATGACTTTTGATTTTGAGACATAATTACTACATCCAGCTGAGGTTTTTCAGAGCTGTCCTTGGATATGCCTTTTTCCTCAATAATTGGCCACAAGATTCCCGGCTGTGAGATTGCTGTTTGTCCAGTTATGGCAGCTTCTGCTTTCCGGCAGTCCCCACAGGCCGAAAGTGCTGATTCCAAGTGCTTTTATAAGAGAACTTATTCCCTCTTAATCGCAAAGCGGTCTCCAGATGCCTTTTTTTTGTGAGTAAGCCCCAGTTTGATTAATGTGATCGGGAAGTGCTGAAAGTGCTGCCAAGCTCGGAGGTGTGACCCAACATTGCTGAATAAATGAACAGAACTAATTGTTTGTTTATGATCTGAAATATTAATAACAGTGAATATATGAGGCCATCAGATGAAATCACCATTTGGGACAAATTTGCGCTATATAACTGTTAACAGTAACAATATCGGCAAAACTGGCACTGGGACACTCCTCCTTTCATAAATGTTGAAGCTACATTAGTTGGAATTTGGTTTGATGTAATTATATTATTCCCTTAAGAAAGAAAAACTGTGTCTATTTATAATTAAAGTAGCTTACATAATGTTTTTTTGGAAGTTTTGGGGGGTAAACATTTGAAGGGGAAACTGCTAGAGATGGCAGTGAAGATAGTGGCTTCTGTTAATGAGATGATGAAATATTCTCCAACAGTTTACTGCACATTGCACATCTGCTTCACATTACTGTATGTCATTCACACAGAAAAACAAAGAGCAATGCTATCACAGTTACAGCTACATGGGATGTTGCATGCGAGTGAAAATGGCTCTGACAATTATCATTAAGTATGACTGCACATCAAGGATCCTCAAGTTCCAGGCCGACAAGTATTCCCGAGCCACTGATTAATGGTCTATTATACAGTATGTTCTGCTCTAGAGCCACTTGGAGGAAACATCAGGGTTTCCAGAGGCAGTGGGATCATGAGTACCACGACTGAACAGTACTTGTGTACGAACTCTGCAAATCCAAACCAAGTGGTTTTGTTCAAATGTTGCAGTCTGGAGCTCTGGCAGGCCACATCAGGATTTCTGTTCTCTGCTGTGAGTTTAAAGAGGATGACGCTGAATCGGGAGACTAAATCCCAACTCCCTGGTGGTACAAACCCCAGGCGAAGTTTTGTTTACGCTGTGCTTTATCAGTGATCTGGGAAGCACTGTAAATCCTTTGCATCTCCTCTTTCATCTCCATATAGCACCTTGATCCTCACTGCGTCATTAGCGCTGCAGCAATAATGAGAGAGCAGGGTGAAGAATTGCAACCTTCTGGATGCGTTGCTTTGTATGGTGTGTATGTGTGTGTGTGTGTGTGGAGGTGGGGAGGGGGGCACCAACACACAACACAACAACATTATAGAAAGACTTTATGTAAATCCAAAAGCCTCCGTTGTTGCTAATCTTGGCGAAGAAGTGATCCTCAACATTTTATTGTGCAGCACACAGCTCTCAAAATGAAATAAGATGATGATGTTGATTATGGCTGATAGTGGGGAGCAAATAGTCAGGTCTGAATTATTCTGAAACATCTAATCAGTAACATCATTTTGTTGTATTGTACAATGTTCTAGGGTAACAAAACATCAATATATTGGTTTGCAGATGTATAATGTGAATTCTTGCCTTTTAAAAATATTTTATAGTAGTCAGTGTCTGTGTTTTTTACTGCTGACATGATTTCCTCAATGGCCACATTCTCTAAAACCTGAAATAGCATTTTTATTTATTTTTGCCTTTGTTTTTATTTAGGTAATGTTAGTTTTGATTTTTGAAAATTGTCCTCACTTAAATTCTTACTGAATGTTACCAAACTAATATTGAACTGCGGATGTCACCATTCCTTACTGACAGAATTTCATTATTCCATCAGTCTTGGTTATTTTGTGTTATTTTTAGTGTGAAAAGATGGTCTACAGTTAATGCCGATTGAGAGGATTTTCCACCCTGTCAAACGTCAAATCCTAAAGAGGACACTTAACATTTGCTGTTTTTGGACACATTTTATATGACCTCAGTCTAAAAATGTCAGTATTGCATTTGAAATCCTTCAATCAAGCTTTACAACAGAGCTGATCTTGGATGATAATAAGGTTCAGTTTGGAGTGCAGTGAATATGTTCAAACAGTGGTGAGTCGGATCTCATTTGGTTTGCAGATATATTACATTGCTGGATAGGAATCACATTACTTTATGTGTTATCATTATTCCATCCTACATTAGACCCCTTATTACTGCTGGCAGAACATAGCCACACTCTTAATTTTCTAAATGAAAATGTCCTTATGCTAACTGAATGGGGTTTTAATAACTCTCAGTAGACTGCATTTAAAGAGAAAAAGAGAAAAGCTATATGAATTCACCCATGCCTACCCACATCTGATAGCACCTGTGAATATCCGAGTAGCACACTAAACAAACAAACACGGTCACTAAACAGCCACAATATTTACTAATGTAAAGCTCAAAGAAAAATATATCTTTTGGTGATTTAAAATACAAATGTGCAACATACAATCCCAAATTGAAATACAGTAATCAATAACCTGTTTCCTACTCCTTTGTGTGGTGTTTGTCGTAAAAAGGGCCACATAGAAACAATGCTCTACAGTTAGTTTCTAAGGGAGAACTCCCTCTTGGCTTTTAAAGCAAGTTGTCTGGGCCGCTCTGATGTATTGTCAGCTATTATTCCTGATGCCTCCCATGGGGTCGTCCTCTCCATAAACTCTTCCCCTTCACTGAGCCCCTGCCTCCCATCACCAGCATGCTTGTTAAACAGACACACACATTAGTCTAACTCATGTTTCCTCCGAGGCCCACAAGCTTGCCACCCCAAAGCTCCTGCTTATCACTCAGCCTCTGCCCCATGTGTATATATATATATATGTGTGTGTGCGTGTGTGTGGCTGCTTGCACGCCTTGCCCTCAGATAAAACCTCTCTAAGTATGTGTACTTTTTCTTTATCCCAGCGTCCTGGCTCTTAATCGCTGTGCGTGTTTGGTTTGAACTGTTGAAGATTTGACCCAGAATCCATTAGCAGAGGTAGACATACGCAAATTATCCACTTGAATACAAATAGAAATATTCTTATAAAAAAACATCTTGTAAAAACCCCCAAAACAAATTCCTATATGTGGTATATTCAAACTTATCAGCGCCAAGAGGAAGGCTGTCTCTGATACATACAGGTCATGTGCAGTCAATAGTATCAATGTATCTGTATACATTTAAGTTCCTCAAAAGCATTGAGGTCAAGCACATCAAAACTATTATCAAGTATCAAATGCAGAAACTAACCCTGTGGTAAGCTAAGCAACTCTGAGCAAAGCCAAGCCAAAACAGTGTGATGAACTAAATCTGCAGAACTAACAGACAGGATGCGTGACAGCATCTGGACCTGTGCAAGTCAGCGCAGTGGAGCATCCTGTTTCCAAGGACGGTAAAAAGTCAGTGTCTGCATGAGCACAAAAAGCCTGCTCAACACCAGAAGCAGGCGATTACATTAGCCATCAGTAAGGAAATAAACAGAGCAAAACCTTTATTGTTCCAATCAGTCTTTTGGTAATTTAATGTAATGGTATTCTCATTATTGTCAATCTGATTGTTGTTTAAAAATGAAACTCAAATGAAGGATTATGCGTAAGCCTCAGTGGTCAGGTGGTATTATTGGACATGGATAGCAGGTAATATGCTCAATAAATATCATTTGATTGATATTTATTGATCTTTCCACATCAGAGAATCCAACCCACATGTACATACATTTCAAATTTATGACATAAAAGACCAATCTCGGCTTTAAAAGAATAGTAGAGTTAGATAAGTTTGGTTCCACACCTGTACGTTAAATATGAAGCTACTGGTTAGCTTAGCTGAGCATACAGACTGGAAACAGCTAGCTTGCCTCTGTGTAAAGTAATCAAAATCCTCCTACCAGGACCTCCAAAAATCCCTAATTAACATGTTAAACCGTAGTGTAAAGAGGACTCGTTAGCTTAGTCTCTGTGCTAAGTTATGTACGCTAAGCGGCTGCTGCCTGTAGCCTCATATTTACAGTACAGAGACTATCCATCTTCTTATCTTGCTGAGAAAGTGAATATGTGTCATTCCAAAAATGCTGAACTATCGCTTTCATGGTGGTAAAGTCTTTCTTCTTTTTCTCTGGTCCTGACTTTTTCTCCTTCGAACAGATGATCCTTGAGGTTTTTGTGAAAAGCTCTCAAAAGTTTGCTCAGGTGCTTTTGTACTTTTGAGCACTTGAAGTTGCCAGTTAGTGTAACCCTTGGGTCACGCTTTCATTTATTTTGCTTTTTTTCTGTGTAATTGCTTTATTTTTGAGTATACTAATGTAGGATTTTTATTCAAATCAACCATAAATGAAAAAATTACCTCTCACAAAATGTTCAGTTCATTAAACTCTGACAGAAGTTCAGTATATCGTGCATTCTAAAACAAATTAACAAAAAACAAGCAGAGACTTTTTCAAACAGATCCAGAAGAGAAGGTGTATGTTCTCAAACCAAATCCTGCCTTCTAAGCCAGAGCAGCTCATAATGACAAACTCTGTCTTTCTGTCTTTTCCTCACATCAGATTCACCCCAGAGGTTCACTGGACCGCTTCCAATAACACTGCACCGCATTTTCACACCCAGATGCAATATTTGCTTATTAAAAAGATTTTAAAAACCACACCAGATGCTCACTGCTTAACCACAGGATTTAACCCTTTACTGGGATGAGTTCCAGATTCAGTATCTTCTTCATACACAACCTTCTCCCTGCAGTCAATTAAAACACAGTGCAGGTTGGTAGATTTCGACATCTTAAACATCTGACTGACTGCTGCAACTACTTCCAGCACATAAGCTGCTATAAAGTAAAATTACTTTTTATAATACAGCACCAGATAAAAAGAAAAGGCAGGGCTGTAAAAAAGGGAATTTTAAAGGGTGATTTTTAAATGATATGACGAAACTAGCCAATACTGCACTCCTGTGATGTCTGATAGCTCAGTAAGACTTTATAGACATTACAGCCTGGGGACAAAGCAGCTGTCTTAAAATTGGTCAAGAACATTGTAAAATCAATATTTAAGCTCAAAGACAGTCTATAGAAGATGCCAAAACTAGTGATGAAATCAATGCCTTGAGCACATTTTTAAGCTTTGCCAATCTTTTCTGTAACATTACTGCATGGTGCATCATGCAGTAATCTGAATGACAGTAAGGTAGTGGTAGTATGCTCCGCACCTCATCTCACAATCAAAACTGCATCAACAACCTCTTCACATTCATTGTGAACGATAGCATCAGAGCAAATTGTATGTGGCTTTAATCTCAGGAGAAACATGTCTGGTGAATGTTGATGAAGCTTCGTCTTTGCTACAAGCTCTTTACATGCTAGTCTAATCAAAGCAGAGCCATGCAGCTAGCCTGCGGCTCCACTGTTGACAGCTCTTGGGGGATTAAAGCTGACTTCCCTTTTGGTCAGAATCACTCTTGTGAGGGTCCAACTCGCTCTGGCGCAGGGAGAGAGTATCCTTGTCACTGATACCTAGCTTACTGCTGTTTGATGCTGAGCATGTCTCTGCACCTCCCCGGCTAATCTATCACAGTAACTGTGAATGGCGGACAGGGACGGCGGAGGAACAGAGGAAGGCTGCTTCCAACCCTCCCTTCTCTCACTATATACTTAGTAATCTGTGCCAAGGCTGTTCCCTCAATGGAGAATGGAGACCTTGTGTTCTAAGACTCCAGATGGGCAAAAACAACACAGCACACACCACTACAGCTCTCCAGTGAGATAGACGGTAAAAGTGTAAGGCAGACTCGGAAGGCTATGAGGATATTTTGATGCATGGTGGTGTTTTGTGTAAAAATGACTAAAATGGAATAAAGTCCCTGGCATCCTATTTTCTCAATCAGCTTCTTACTATGAGAGATGGGCTCCTACATGAACACACTGTTATCTGCTGAAGTTAGAACAGAGATTTCTGTATTTGAGTTTTTATCTTTGTTTTTCTTACTGGTTTTAAGTGGGTGATGGAAAAGGTGATGTCACGCTGGGTTGCTTGATTATGTTTCCAGACCACTAACAAATCTGATCAAACCACACCCATGCAGTCCTGATGAATTAGATTAGCTGGGTTTTTAACCTCAGAATAATAATTAAAGATGTGTTTCCCCAGACTTTAATTTTGATTGTTGCTTTTTTTGTCTTGGATATTTCACATTTTTGTCATTGTTTTCTCATGTTGAGAAATACTTAAGATTTGAAACCATGTTTTCAGGGGTTTTAATCCATAAAACTACACTGAAATTATAGAAACATCAAATTTAATTGCACATAGTGTATGTACAACAAAGCCTTGAACAATATACCACTCACTTGACACAAATGGATCCAGCTGACAAGGATACAGACCTGTCTGTGGCAAGGAAATACAAAACATCAAATGGGAGCCATTAACTACATAGTTTATTTGCCTCGTACTCCACGTAGTTTGGTTGTCTGGCACTGAAAGCTTGAAGGGCAGTGAGTATCCTGGTCACGTCTGCACTGGACAGTTTGAGTCTGTGGCGGAGAAGACAGGCGAACAGATCCACGTGTGGGGCCCCTGGAGGCGAGAGGCGGTTCACCCTGTAGCGCAGCTCCACCAGCTGCAGCAGGGCCGAGTCCTGTGATCCCTGAGTGTACGGGTAGTCTATCTGCAGAATCAGGTCTTGGATTGCCTCAGGGTCAAAGTGCACGCTGTATCCGAACAGCTGTATGCTGTTCACTTTCATGTAGCCGATGTTGTTGGACGGCTCTGTCGCCTCTAAAGGCTCATAGTACAATGTAGAGTTCTTGTTTCCTCCTGTCACTCCCTCCCTGATACGGCTCCTCAGGTAGAAATGAACTGTCTCAAAAAAGCTCTTCCATCTGTTTCCTAGAGACAACGTCCAGTTATAGCAGTCCAAAGGGATATCCAGCTTGGTCCGCTCCCAGTCCGGGTATCCATGCTGACCTATAGGCATGGTCCAGCTCTCTGAATGGCTGCCCCCAAAGGGATTGACAAATACAGACAATGCCGGCTCCAGAGTGCTGTTCCTGGTGAGGCAAAACTGTAGGGCAAGTCCAAGGAGCATATGAACACGGTTGGACTTCACCCGGTTGCTCTTGAGGGTAAGCAGCATTCGTTTCCTCCAGGACGGGTCGAACCAAGTGTTCACTCGCACGTCATTGCTCACAAACACAGCATGCAGAGCGATGCGCGAGTCGCGCCGCTGAAGCAGGTAGCGCAGCTCCAGGTCCTGCAGGTCTCGGTCACTCTCTAAGCCCAGATAGGGGTCTGTGGGGTCTGGCACAGCAGGTCGGCAGGCTCCCTGGGTCAGAGTGAAGCTGGGGTTGCAGCTGGAGCATCGTGTGCGGTTCTCTGAGGAACAAGACGCACAGCGGGGACCTTCGCCCACGGAGCAGGGAACGAGGCCCTGGCAAGGCGGATGGCTGTAAGGGCAGGAGCAGCTGTGGCTCTCGTCATTGTAAACACCAACATGGTTGTTCTCGCTGCAGTACAAAATGGAGAGGGCGTAGCTCAGCCAGAAGTGCAGAGGCCTGAGAGAGAGACAACAGTTGTGTTAAGACACCTCAGGTTTGGAGATACTACTGTTCACTGCTGTATTGGCTATTACAGGATATCTCTTTTATATTTGTCACTTTGTATCTTTTGCATGATTTGTGATTAGGAAATGAAGGAAAGGATTTGCCAAGGAGATTCATCTTGCCTTTCACAAAAATATATGTGTTGTTTTGATGTGCAGCAAAAACCAAAACTGAGACTTAGCTGGTCTTACACGAGAAAAAAACAGATCAAAATGAATATTTTTATCAACTGAATTTCCCTTCGGAGGTGTAGATGGGTGGTGATTTCACGCACAAAAATGCACAACCCCATACATACTCTTAATGTCTCATAGCTCTATCTTTCAAGTGTATACTCCATTATACATACTTACATTTTGAATAAGAAAATAAATAAGAAAGTGAATAAAAAACGAATGTTTTGTTTCTCAGGGATGTGAAAAATAAAAAGCTGACTTACCAAGTAACCCTAAACCATATTGAATTTATTTTTTACAAGAAGAATGGGTGCGATAAAGGAGTATAATTGGATTGTAAAGACGGGTGACAAATTAAAGGAAAGCATAACAGCATAACAGAGCCACCGGATCCCCTCACTAGAGGGGTTAAGCATTTGGGCCTGTACTGTTCTCTTGGTGCACAACACACATGCACTCGCCCACTTGTCGAGTATATGGTGAAGGATGACTCATCTGACCATATCACTTTTTTCCACGTCTCTGTAGACCAGTGTCTATGGTTTATGCACCACTGAACTCTCAAATGTGCATTCATCTTTGTAATGAGAGGTTTATGCACTGCAACCCTACTATAACATCCCTCTCTATGTAACTGTTGACAGACTGTTCTTGCTGACAGTCTGATCACGTCCTGCGTTGACATTCTCAGTCACCTGAGGAAGAGTTGCTCTTCTGTTTTTTCTTACATGTTGCACTAATGCACAAGCATCAAGGTAATCAACTGTATGCTGTCGACCACAATTTCTGACCCTATTTACTGATGTCCGTCCCATAGATCTAAATGCAGATGTCACTTCAGTCACTGTTCCTATTGAAACACCAGCCAGCTGAGCAGTCTTTGTGACTGAAGCTCCTGCCATCTGTGCACCAAAAATGAACCCTCTTTCAAAGTCACTTCTATCTTTTCCTCTTGCTGTCTTGATACAAAATCAGAATCAAGCAGGCCTGCTCAGCATTTTTATATATGCCACAGAGCATGATTGGATCTTCATTGCTTAATTGTACCATGCAGTGCACCTGTGTGGAAGCATCTGCATTTGTTATGTTTCCCCACTCATTTATTCAGGTTTTTCCTTTAATTTGTCACCCCTCTAGATTGAGGAGGCAGTGCCTGCATTTGACTAGTAAGCTGATGGATTGTGTCATGTAGTTAATTTCCCTGCCAGAAATAGCTATCAAGAGTGTTCATGAGAGAGACATAAATCTGACTCACGTTATGACCACAGTGGTCTCTGATAGGCTGCTGAGATAGTGCGTCCAGGTGGGAGTGCTGCTGAAACAGCAGCTGTAACAGTAAAAAATACTGGAATATATATAAGCAAAGCAGTCGTGTATAACTGTCCACAGCAGCTAAAATTCCTGGACGTGGTTAAAATACACGGATTATTATATGAGCAATTTCTAAACGCAGGATTGATTGCAATGCAGTTTTGGCGCGACAGTGAAACGTGTCTGTTTGGCCAAACATGATCCTGTTCGTCTTTTCCCCGCTGGGACAGAGAAGCAGCTCTGCTCCTGTCAGCACTTTTCACCTCACTCCAAAACTACTTTTCCTCAAGTGTGTTCTAATAAGTACCGTCTCGCTCCGCTGCTTTCTCCCAGCGCCTGGTGCATAAATCATTTTCATAATTATACGTTTTGGGGAGCACCTTGGATTAACAGGCTGTAGTATAAATATTCCTCCCTCTTATTCTGGTCTTGCTTCTTACCTCGGCCTTTGCAGGACTATTTTGGGCTGTTTTCGGCACCTTTTGCTCAGGTTGAAGAGCTTGTTAGCAGTGCGGCGAGCTTTGGTGAAAAGCTGGTTGCTGCTGGTCTCCAGCTGCCTGTAGCGCTGGAGCAGGCTGGCATCCGTCCTCCACAAATGCTCCACGACAGATGTGTTTACAGCGTAATGGGTTGGCAGTTTCCCAACAAAGCTTTGGAACTCCTCTGGTAGGAAGAAGAACATGAATAAGTAAACTCAGCCGGTGGCTATGAGCCGCTGGGTAACAATATTCAAAAAATTGTCTACTCTTCATTGTTTGTCCCAGAAAAGCAAACAGCTCAAGAGAAGAAATAACAGCTACAACAAGCCAGGAAACTATGTTTTGTTATTTAGATTTCTTTGGATGGGGGATTGCTGATCTCATCAGCATGGCAGAGAACAAACCCCTTTCATATTTTGTGCCTGTGCAAAAATATATGTTAATTACCACCTGTTGTCAGCATGCAGCACTGTACACCTTCAAAGCAACTGGTCTCTAATTAGACATGACTGACAATGAAAGCAAAATTGCTGTTTGTGAGGCGGGCTGCCATAGTAAGAGTAATGACTTGTGTCAAACATGACAAAAAAGTGACGTGTTTCTGAAAAGTTTCTTGACACTTTTCGGGCCGGTGGAAACTTTTTTCAGCTGTGATGTATCTGCATTTCACCTCTCCGTACAAATTATTTGAATACAGGTGCACACATCACAGCAGTGCAATCTTTGTCACTTTCTCTATATGTTCTTTTAAATTCAGAAACACGCTTAATATAAAATCCAAAAACAGACACATACCAGAGCCCACACAGTATCAAAAAAAAGTGCTCTACTTTGTGTTGCTTTTATAAAACAGATCAATGCATCTTACCATGATACTATAATGATAAAGTTGTATAACCTCGGCTTTATTTCCTCCAACAGCAGGTTGCTGCAAATATCCATTTAAAATGCTGTTTAAATGCCAGTTGAGGCTAATAATCTCCTTAGCAATAGTATGGTGTGTTTATGGTAATTATAGCACTGTCTCAAAATTAATATAATAAATCATTATTAGGTGCTTGGACTCAGGCCACGCTTTGTGTGATTGCTGGTTCATTCATTTGTGTAGCGGACTATCTGCAGTGCGTAGAGCTGGTGGAAATGACTGTAGAAGCCCTGAATGAAGAAAACACAATGTGCTCTTATACACCAGACCTTTGGGTCGATGTCAACCGATCAATAAAAGAACTCTACAGTGGTGCACGGTTACATTAACCAACCTGGATGATGAGCTTAGTGATGTTCTAACTGTAATGGTGAGGTCATGACATTAATTCATCTTTTTCTTTAGTGAGTCTCAGCTGCACTTTGGCAAGAACAGATGGACTTTTTTAAAAGTCTGTGTGTATTTTCACACACCGCAGCCATGAGCATCTGGAGAGCAACAGAACCATCATTTGATCTGACACTTTGACTGACAGGTTTCTTGATTCAGTGCCTGGCAGTGTTTGACAGCCCAGCATGAATTTAGAACAGAAACAATGTTGTCAGTGTTAGTTCTTAAATCTTAGTTCAAGTTTAGTCTTTTATAGTGAAAAATAGCCTGTATCCTGAAGTCCAGAATTTGGAGACCAGCTTCAAAAGCTGAAGTTCCACCTGTCTGGTTTTTTATTTCTAAAAATTCCTGACTCACCAGATTCCTCAAACTCCTGGTGGGTCTGCCTCCAGGCATCTCTGATGCGCAGCAGGTTGTTTTCCAGAGTGTCCAGGTCTGTGTGAGGACAGTTGCACTGAGGGAAGTCCACGCTACACTCACACCAGCAGTCATTGTTTTGGCACACAAACTGACCCTCAGATTTACAGCCAATGTAGTTAAGAGCAGCCTGAATGAACCGGTTCTGCAAGTAGCCTGGGAGGATGACCTGCAGCCCTGTGGAGCGTGACAGACAGGATGTAGATGGGCTGGTGTCAAGTGAAAAATTGTTAAAAATACATTTTAAAAGAGGAAAATTATTATACTAGTCTTACAAACATCACAGATGATATTCTCAACAAATCCCATGTAAAGACCCAAACCAACAATGAACTGATCCTACTAACAAGTACTGTCAGTGTAGACCACACCTAATATGGCCTACTCCTCTGTGCCATAGAGCTCCAAAAACTATTTAAACACATCAGTGAGCCACACTGTTGCACTGGGTGACATGTTCCTTCATTAGGATTAACATGGGCACTATAGTTTATTTTGAGTCGATTCCACATACACCATCCTGCTGCCAGAAATACTCACTATAATGCAACAAATGTGTCTGAAAATAGTCCCCAACAAATGCACTATTTCCTCCTGTTTGAGTAACATTTGCTGAAACCTACAGCTGTTTTAGGAAACAACTTAGCTTTTAAAAGAATGAAACCATATAAGAATTATTTTAATAGTGAACAAATGACTTGAGGCTGAGTGTGTACATTGGAAAGAATTGAGAGAAGAACTCACACATTTCTGTGATTAGATTAGTTTCAGATGTATATCTTAAAGACCAACCAAAATAAAAAAACAAAACGAAAAAAAACAACAAATTTTCTATAAATCTTTGTCAACCTCAACAGCCTGATATGAGAAGTACAGAGATTGGACACCACAAAAACACAGCGATGTCACTACTTATGAGTTCGGGAGCATCATGTTACCTTGTAGTTGAACCTTGTTCTCTGGACTGTGAACCAGTACAGAGCTGACTGTGTCCAGATTGTCATAGTTGCTGCATCCGAGAGGCCCAGTTCTGGTTTCAGTCACCTGCAAAAATATAGAGAAAACATGAATCTTCTGTGTTGTGATTGTGTCTTTTTTTGTCCTTCTATTATGTAGGTTTAGTGGTAGTTGTCAGAAAGTTGAGTTGGCTGTGTCTTCTCTTGAGTTTTGATGTTTTTCCCTGACATTAAATACAGAGAACAGACAGTGGATAATCTTAGTGTAGTCACATCACTTTGACATGTCCTGCATATATTGACACATTCTGTTTGTATGTTGTTTTTTTTTAAAGAAGGTCAAAAGAACATAAAAAGCCTCTTCAAAGGCCCTCCATGCCTCAAATGAATTTTGAATGCAATGAGTCACTGTGAAGTAATACTGAAAAGGTCTTCAATTAGAAAGCTTTCTGTCCTCAGACAGAATAATTTGTTCTGATCTGAGAGAAGAAATCAACTTCCCTCTGACTGAAAACTGATTCACTTCTCTGCTTACATAATTTCCAACAGTAATTCATCTTGATGTTAAAAGTTAGAAATTCCAAAGGGCTGAAACACAAAAACACATAACTTACAGCGTATTACCATAAATTTATGCTCAAAATCCATCCTAACATTTCTCACTGGATCCCCAATACCATATGTGATTTTAATTAATGGCCATGTAGTGCAGGTGCTGCTTTACATGCCCCATAAAATGTAGTATCCATCTCCCTCTCCCTCTCTTCCTCTGATCTTCAATCTACCAGAACTCCACACGCTGCAAAGTGGCAAATGAATGGAAGTCAGCCTGGCTGGAAATGAATGGAATGATATCTCTAATCCATCAAGCTGATGCATAACCATAAGAACACATTCTCAGTTCGGGAGGGCACTTGTCTTCATCAGTGGCTACTCACTTTAGCATCTACGTTTGCCCCTCAGGCTGATTAATGTGTACACTCTAATAGCCACTTCAGATGATAAAATGGATGATTGGTGTTTTATAGTTCAGGACGCACAACTGCTGCTCTGTTCTGCTTCCTCACTCTCCTGTTTAAAGCTTCCCACCGGGGAGTCGATGTTGGGGAGCAGATATAAACCTTGTATCTTGCAGTATTGTTCTCTACTGCTTGAAAACAGTCAGTCCATTTGTCTATAATGAATTTGACCGTCACACTGTAAAAGTTATAAGACTAAACATCAAATGAAATGCTTGTTCCCAATTCCCTTTGCACACATGTGTTTTCTGTGATAATAAACTACATGCTGAAGAGAGATAAAACAAAAAGGAGAGACAGATTTGACAGTCTTGCAGAACCCCTGCAGTCACAATAGGTAAATTCCTCTTGTCAGGCCAACTCTGTAAATAAGCATTTGTACTTAATCCTACCTGATTAAATATGTTATGGAAATAAATACCCTGAGCTGGCATTAAGGGATTTGAAAGTGCTTGTTATCTGCAGGTTGAGCTACATAAGTGTCATGAATTAAAACTTTGCTCTATACATGCATGTCAGTGGTGGAAAGTAACAGTAAGTAAAGTACTAGAGGTATTTCCATTTGACTTTTCTCTGTTACATTTATTTAAAAGCTCACAAAATATAGTGGATTGTTATAAAACCCACTGTGTGTTACCTGCCCGGTGTGTCGGTTTAAGTGGTGGTTGAATTAACTGGTGATGGAGGCAGATGTTTTGCAAGTGTGGCTTTTGAGGACCCCATGTTGACTGAAACCAGGAAATAAACATTCTGATTACTTTGCTTCTCTATCACATTAATTTGTAGGTGTCTTTTGAGACATTAATTTTGGTGTTGACAGAAGTACATGAAAATATTAGACCTCTTCACTACAAATTTTTTTTCATTTTTATTTGCTGTCTGGTCACATAAAACAACCCATGCTGGAGTTGAACTGCTGATCGCTACAACTATAAGGTTTCTGCTGATGCCTTCCCAACTAACACTATGCCACAGAGACATTGAGGAAAGAGAGGAGACAGTCACATAAACACTTCACAATTATAAAACCTGAATGCACCTAAATGTGATTGAATTGTGTAACTATTTATTGTAGCCATACAATATCAAGCGTTACTATATTTTCTAAAAATACTGGCTGCATTTTCTACCTTGCGTCATTTAGACCACACCAAAATCAAATCCTTAACACAGGCAACATGCCAGCTGTGGTGTAGAAAAACATTAATGGTGGTCTAACTGGAGTTTGAATTAACTTATGATATTCCCTTGCGTGATGTGCTGAATAGTGTAAGCATTGTGATGAGAGAGATAAATGTCTGTAGCCTTTAATATAAAACATGATCGATGGTACATCTAGGCGTAATGCTATCACAACTTGCCACAGCTAAAACAGCTAGCAGCAAACTCCACACACACATTCAAGCTTAACAGCTCAGACTGTATGTTTCACTTATATGCTGTATGAAAGTATAAACAGTTATCAAGTCGACTTGACATCAGATTAATGATGAAATATATGACAGGCATTGACACAGTCACCTACCACAGCCTGATGCAGGGGAATATCACCAGTTAATTCAACAACCAGTTAAACCGACACACTGGCACCAAACGATGGGCATAGAAAGTTAGTGACTAGATAATGATAATAGTGGAGCATTTAGCAGGCGGATATTTCCATCCGGGATTGGTGGAAACCAAAACAGAGCTAGACTGAATATTGGACTTATATTCATCAAGTGGAGACAAATTAAACTCTAAAATAAACGCTAATGTTGCTCTGTGTGTACTGGATGTATAAATAAGCAGTTGTTTGCCTTCACCTTTATATCACCTTTATCAGTTGATGATAACGTCAGCTTGTTGTGCTGCTCCCAAGTGGCCACAAAAATCAATTAATGCAGGTGTAATTACATTTTGTTGCTAATACTTCTGTAATTTTACTAAAAGGAATAGTTTGGCATTATGGAAAATACGCTTATTCTATTTCTGGCATAGTTAGTTATAGTTAGTTAGCTGAACAATTACAAAATCCGTCTATCAGTGCCTCTAAAGCTCACTAATTAACATGTTATATCTCATTTGTTCAATCCTAACAAAAACTGACATGTAAAAAAAGATTAACTGTCTTACAGGGGGTTTATGTGCTGAACCATTTCTTGGCTCTGAGCAGCTGCCAGGCAAACAGTGAATTGTCATTTTTAATTTTCAGTTTTTATACGGACTGAACAAATGAATTTACTGGTTTATTAGCAAGCTTTAGAAGTGTCGTTACCTCTAAAGCTGAATATGCTTACAGTATCTTCATATTTAGTGTACAGACATGAGAGTAATATAAATCTTCCCATTTGACTCTCCACCAGAACACAAATAAACATATTTCCCAAAATATAACATTTCGAATGCAAGACTTTTACTTGTAATGGAGTATTGTTATTATGTGGTAGTGCTACTTTTATCTAGGTAAATGATCTGAGTACTCCTTCCAGCACTGATCTCAGTCAGTAAAAACAATAAATACAGAAATATACATGCATGTATGTATCTATTTACTGATCAAGACTGAAATGATTTTTGTCACCTGAAGACTGAACAAGTCACTCATACATGTTCAGTAACTTCAGCTGAACCAAAAGCCAGTCCAACTAAATGCACAATCTGCAACAATCTGGAGGCTAACAAACCACAAGCCAGATGGACAACACAGCTGTCTTTAGGTGGTGAGTATGTGGTTCATCTTCCAACAGACTGCTGGTGTATTTGCAGTTTTCTAGACTTCCACGTACCCGTATGGCAGTGGATGCGATCTGGAGGTGGTGCAGCCTGCGCAGGGTGCTTTCTCTGTCGGTGAAGTAGGAAGCTGCCAGCTGGTGGAGGGCCTCCAGGGTCACTGGCCCGGTAGTACTGGAGTTCCTGTTGCTGCTACGGCTGCCCTCCGCCCCCGAGGGTGAAGACTCCTGGCTGAGCTTCCTCTTGTCCACAAATATAGTCAAAGACTCCTCCCCTGGTGGCAGTCAGGCAGAGCGAGCAAGAGCTTCATTAGCTCTGACAGAGCAGCACTAATCACCTTTCATTAGTATCTTTTCAGATCAGATAGAAAAGTGCAGTAGTGATTAAGTGCTGTGGGGGAACTGATGGTTTGGATGATTGGGGGAAAAGGCACAGACAAGGTCTCTGCATCTATTAAACTCCTCAGGAACAGAGAGCTAATTCAAGATCATTGATCAAGTTCCCTTAATTATTTTAATTATCTTAATTATACTGGACAAAAATTACGTGAAAAACAAAACAGATCTTAGCACTCCTTTTCTAGGAGACGTAATTTCTACATGCAGAATCATTTCTAACAATTACAATTATTACATGACTAATATAAAAAGCAGCATGGCAAAGAGTTGCAAAACCATCAAAACAGCAGAGACGACTGTTCGAGACCGCTGCTCGCTTCCCGTTTCAACTGACGTCGGGACATTTGCAGTCGTTTTTCTGGCAACAAAACCCATTATTTTAACCCAAACCATGATCTTTCCGTAACCCTGACCAAGTGGTTTTTGTGCCTAAACCTAACCAGACCTTAACCACAGCGTTGTCACAACATAAAACATAATTATTCAACTAATAATGGGCGCTTTTAATGCGATTTTAAATGACATGCAAAAAGCAATTGAAAAATAGAGTTTCAACATATCTGTGGTTTGCAGAAACGTACAATGCCAATGTTTTATTTTGGTGACTGGGTTGGTTTGATCTGTTAAATCTTACCCTTGAAAACTCTTGAATATACTCCAAGAGTGTTTTTGTATGAAGAAATGTGTGATTTACTTTTTTTTCAGCTTGCCTCATCGACTTCTATTGTAATAGTTGGTGTTTCACATTTCTCAAAATCCCTTTCAGCACGTCCAAGAGAACAAGTGTAAATTGTTACGTTCAGCTCAGTTATTATATTTGCAGGTGTAAAAAGCAAAAGCAACAACATAGTGTCCAACCTGTGACTAACAGATCATGATGAATCCATTTATTTCTCAAAAGGCTAAACTTCTAGGAAAATACAGCCAGTGTGTGTGAGATTTCAGTCAAAAGACAAACATTTTTGAATTTTGAGAGGAGGATGTAATCTGAAGTACAGAGCATGTTGACAGTGGATATTCCTTCATGAAAAAAATTCATATTTAAACAACCTGTCACAGCCATTTTCTATACACGTCCGTGGACATGTCTCAGAGGCCCTCTGCTCCCACTGACACTTCACTATGGAGCGTCGCTCTGTGCTTGCAGCTGCAATTGTACAAATATAGGGATAAACAATATGTCCAGACAAATACCTGAAATATTTTGTAGAAATAAGACATCAGTCATGCAGGGAATCAAATTTCCGCTCTTCCTCCTTTCATTCCACATATAATTTGGTTTCAACAACAAAACTCCTGCTAAAGAAATGTTAAGTTCATTCTACCAATCCAAAGCTACCGAGTTTGAACACCAGAATAAATATCGAAGAAAGGACATCTGAAGAGCGGCTGCAACTCGAGCCTGAAGCCAATGCAGAAGTACCTGAAAGTACAATGCCACTGGGTGACATCACACCTTGCTCCATCCATCTTTATACACATTCTATGCTGCAACCGTTGCTGAAGCCAATTGTGTGTCATTTTATTTTTGCTTGTGGCTAATTTAATTTTTGTCAGCTAGCCAGACAGCTGTGTTATGATGGTGTTCCATTACGAAAGGCACAAGTCCTCTACGCTAAACGATAGAATCCTTCATTTGTCACCACCTTCCAAAACAATACATATGTTTTCTGATCTGATGCCTTTATCGGCGTTCAAAAAACCTTTACATATGAAGGTACCAAAACCTGGAAATGAACAGCAGTCTCTTGTGTCCTTGCCACACTCTTTGTGGACTCATCCAATAACCCTGATCTTCTTTCTACAGTTCTGCAGCTTGTCACTCTACTCCCGTTTTTGTCCCTGACAAACAGGAGTCATCACTCAAATAGCTACTAGAGGTAATTTGCCAATCAAGCATAAACATTTCCTGTTCAAGACTTCTGGCTGTAACAGACATCTACTTCCGTCTGTGTCACCTCTATCACCTACAAGATCAGCTACAGTCATTCAAGGTCATAAAAAATTATTCCATGTGATTGCTTATTCCATGTGTACTCAAAATGTCTGCATTACACTGTGGTCCACTGAGTCCACTCTCAGAGGGGACAATTGTATATTTGTCTTTTCTATGATGGATTATTGCCTGAGAGATTTTTAAACATTGGTATGAAATGGTGAGACAATAAAGAACTGCTTTGTCTTCAGTTTTGAGATACTGACAGCCAAACCGTATGTTTGCTGTTGATTTTTGGCCAGTTACTGTATTTGTAAGGATAAGATAAAAGCAAACCAAACATCAGAATAATCCTGGATTGCTAGGTACATCGCCAATGTTTCAACAAAATTTGCATTTGGATAATTCCTTCATATCTGTGTTATTTACTTACAGCAGACAGTTTTCAAACCCGCACTTTCACTTATTCTAATAAAGTATGCTTTATGATAATGATTTTTTAAAGAAAAAGAAGATAAGCCAATCATATATACAGTAAATGACAGGTTTGTACAGCAGTGATGATGCTCCGTTTGGGGAACCATACTGTTTTGATGGACAAACAAAAATATTAAATCTTTCTTTCACTTCCCTCTCCAATTTATTTTTGTACACTAAACCAGAACGATTTGATGTTTTTTTCTGAGCCAAAAACACTGATCCAGAAAAATTATTATATGCTTTGTTGTTTAGAAAGCAACAGACGGTAAAATTGGTGCCCCATATGCTGAAAAATAAAATCACATTAGAGCCTTTGTGAATGAAGCTCGCTTTGAAGCTCTGCATTCTCGACTGTACCTCCCAGAGCGGCGGAGAGGAGGAGGTGGGTGCCATATTTCTTGATTAGACTCTCTGTAATCATCTGGAGGGTTGGCCGCCTCCCCAGCTGGCGGATGGTGTGCATGAAGTCGGGGTCGAGGGGCAGAGCCAGGCCGCCGCTGCCACCGTCTCGTTTCTCCACCGCCAGGCTGTTGACCTTCCATCGACCAAACTCCCTGGAAACACAATAACACACACATACACACACACAGACATTTGCTCACTTGGCCGTGCCCTTTAGTGGTGCATACAGTGAGGCCCCAGGCTGCGGTTTAACAAGCAAAGCATTAGGTTTGATTACATTCATTGTGGCACTTTTAGATTTTCACTTACACTTTTTCTCTGGGAATTACCTTAAGTGTATTTTATAGGTCAGTAGTAACGCCAACTACCATGGTTTGAGGCTGAGGCCAATGCGGAAGTACCTTAAAGTGCAATGCCACTGACAGTCCCTAGATGCTGGCCCCAAAAAATCCCTGGCTCCAATGGACTCCCATTCAAAAAACATCAATTTCTCTCTAGAAATACTAAGTCAGTCATTATTTTCAATGAGTGATTATGGTCTCATACGCTAAATTCAGGCCCTCTAATAAGTGTGCTGGTGGTCATTTTGGAAATTATTGCTTCATTAATAAGATTTGAAGACTTATAGTAGCTTTGATGTCTGCTGTGTGGGTGTTGATTCACAGCTGTGACACTTTGCTCACCCGCTGCTCGTCCCAGCTCTGGTTCTTGTACTGAGTCGGACTATTGTTGCAATGTTTCAGTAAATTTAATGTAACTCGATTGCAATACTTGCCTTGTTAGCACAATTTAGCTGTAGCTAAAGCCCAAGTGCGCACTTCAAACTGGCTCCAATGCATACCAATGGATGACATCACACCTCGCTACGTCCATCTTTATATACAGACTATGGTTGTTATCATCCTTTTTTGTCTCCCAAATCCCCACAGCTTTTTCGGATGAGCTCAAGTACACCATCATGACATATTCAAAATGTGTTCATTTTAAATTAATTTGGAACTTTCGTGTTTTGGTTATTTAACACAAAAGTGGACACTTACTATAATTCCGTTATTCAAGACATAGTTGTGCTGTGTGGAATTGTCGCTGGTTTGATCTCATTTTCTTCTATCAGTGGGTTCAGTGAAGTTTGCATTTGTACTACTACAGTATCACTGGATTTGTGGAAACTGAACATTTCAACCATTTAACCTTTCCATTTCGACATCTCCCCTTGCTTGCTAACTGGTTTACATGCACTATCAATCACAGCTAAAGACTCATAGCTACCATTGAGGACACTGAGGTCACATCTTCTGTAATTTTTCTGAGAATGTGAAGGTTTATGGAAATCAAAGAGGAGTTTACATTCTACAGTTAAAAACATACACATTTCTTTGGACTGATTCAAGAACTTTTCCACTAAATATTTTATTCCTGGCATCGTAGAGAGGGCTTTCAAACAGCATGTCCATGTAGGAAAATAAAATGTATTGTTTTAATAGGTCTGCAATTTCCTGGTGATTTTCACTGGATGTTTCCTGGAGAGAAAATAGGGGAAATACAAAGTTCTGAGACAGTAATTTTAGTTTTTTGGGACATACATGGGTATGCTTATTTCCTTTTTTAACAAAACCTTTATGTCTGTACCGTAAGCATGATGATAAAGGCAGCAACCACTTAGCAAAAAGACTGGATATGTGTGGGATTAGACAACCTATGACCTCAGCATTTCTAAAATATTGACCATGGCTTTGATATCATCACAGCACCTCTTCAAATGTGTGGTTGGTTGGAAAGATATCTGTGCAGTCGTAGCTGTCATAGCTGGAGGGTTATTGGTAAATGTGACGGTAAATATACTAATGGTTCGCATCACACCAATTTTTAATCATATTTGGGTGTTTATTTTCCTCCTCAACACAAATATGTGGATATTTAAATATATATACTCCACAATCTTTCCACACATCCTCTGGAAACTGCAGAGGTATCCCCTGGGATACAAGTATCCCAGGTTGGGAATAGCTGTTACACTGTAGGGCCTACTGTTGTCTGCACAAGCTTGTCACAGCTTTAAATAACTCTGCATGTGTAAAACACAACTTACTCTGATGTAAAGCTGCAACTCAAACAGCAACAGAACAACACAACACTAAAATAATGTCTGACATCATCAGCTGCCATCATTTATTACCTCGTGCCCTTTGAACAAACATCTTGGTGAACTTAGTTATTCACAAACCGACTGGGACATACCGCCACTGTCCCTCTGTTTCTCCCTCTGTTCATAGCATCAGCTAATGTCTACCTCTTCCACAGTGCTGCCTACTGCTCTGTGTACCTCCCTCTCCTTCTGGGAGGCAATCAAATCACTGCCATGAGAAAAATAATCGGCAGAGAAATAATTGGGGAACCGGGACACTGTGGAGTGTGTCATTACAGCCAATCATAATAACTAGGGGACAGGCTGAGTGTCTGTCCCTGGTGGACAGATGGGCGTTGTAGATCCAGCCCGGGGTTTAGCCTACAGCTATTCCATCAGCATGCACATTATGGCTAACAGAGGGGAGTTTGCTGTAAGAATGTAATCAGATATCTAAACATGAAGGATTACTGTATGTACTGTAACAATCAATAGTGATGAAAACAACTCCTTGCAGGGGAAATGACTGTAAAAGGAGCAGACTTGGAGAGCGAATGGACAGCTTAATCGCATGTTGCTGTATGACTGACAACATGAGATGATAGTGGTGTTTCTGCTATTACAGAGGTCACAAGGGTAGAACAGTAGTTTAGACCCCCATGCTTGACACATAGAAAAATATGGAACATCTGCAACTCTGTGGGGACTTTGTGTAAAATATATTTGTGAAATATTTCGAAGAATAAATGCCTCCAGTGTTTGCACATCTTTTTTTCCCCTTATATTATCTCTACAAGACATTAAATACAAATGAAGAACAGGAACTGACGACTGGTTCAAGTATACTCTCCTGTCAGTTATCATCTTAATACAGCAGGTATCTTTTTAACCTTGGTTGGGCCTTATTTTGGACTTATCCTTAAAATCCTTAATCCCTAATCCTTAAAACAGCCTCCAGGTTAGAAATGTGAGCAGGCAGTTTATAGGTCGCAGGATCGACTGCTTCAGGCTGAAAGACCTTTCAGTTACCTTTGAGATGTCAGCCAGCCAATACAGATGGTGGCCACCCTCGACAGTCCAAGCTGTCCGCCTCTTTGTCACTTTCAATGATTTTCATTATTTAAGGCACAGGTTTGGAAAAGAAAAGGGCTCAAGTCAGGGGACTGGGATATTTATGCAGTATTTCTATTGAAAAAAATGCAAGTGTCTCTGAGAGATAAACACCATAGCCTAAAAGATTCCTGAGAAGAGATAATGGACCACTTGATTTATACACTAGATGCACACCATAAAGTATTTTTCACTTTAGTAAAGCCTTGGAAATATCCAGCACAGAAAGGAATCATAGTGGGCCTGAAGCATCGACAACCATACCACAGAGACTGCAGGTACAGTGACAAAATATAAACAGACAATGACTAGTAAACATAATTGCCAATATGTCTAATTTGTCATATTGTATTGGCGTAACTTCAAACACTGAAAGATGTAGTGATTGAATGTATCAATCGATATACTACCAGATGCAACATAGCAACAAACAGGAATTTATTGCAAGCCGACTACTTGTGAGGAAGGTTTAGACAAAAATGCAGCTCAGGGACCACATGGTGTCATGAGATTCAGGAACTCTTGCTGCAGAGGTCATTTTGAAACAAGACAAGAGACTGAAATAAAAAAAAAGTATGATACACACCTAGACGCAATTATTCAGATGACTGATCAGTTTTCAGTCAGAATACTAACGACAGGAGCAAAGGGCGAATTTTGTATCGCTACAGTAGTTCTTCAGATTTGCTCATCAGCAGTTGCATCTAATTCAGTGCAGGTGTGATAGCCTGTGAGGGCAATCCTGAGAGTGCGCAGTTTTTCATACCAAACACTACAGCAGCTGCTGTCACTGATTAGTTCCTCTCTGGCTCAAAGTGCTCATCAGAGAAATTATCCAGTGGCATGTTGGGTGAAATGAGAACCTGCAAACACTCACAGCCCACATCCCTGAAAAATATGCAATAAATACCGTGCAGTATCATGCATAAAAACTTCACATACAATACATAGAGTAGAATACACACACACACATGCAAAGAGTTCCTTATCTGTCTCACCTGTAGATCTTGTATCTGGTGCTGAAGCCCTGCTGGTGCCTCTCCGCAGCCTCTGTGAACTCCAGGGACTGGTGGAAGGGCCCTTTATCCGACAGCAGCCAGTCCAGGGAGCCGGAGGCGCCGTCGCCTTGTCCGGCGGCGGCTGCGGCCCTGGAGGTCCAGCAGCAGAGCCAGAGGCTGAGAGCTGCCCCCTCCCATAGTAGAGACAGCCGCTTATGACTGATTCTCTGACAGCTCATGCTTCACCCAGCGACACCTCATTCTCTCTGGACTGGTAGGAGGACAGAGCAGTAAGACACTTTTACAGTTTCGCACATTTTTGGATGAAAGAGTCATGCGTCGCGCTAATTTGGAGGGTGAAAATGTACCTTTTTTGTTTTGCACTCCAGAGTTAAATAGACTAAACGCACATTAAAATGTTATATTAGATTGAAAAATACACTTACCTGATTTTGCAACTGGGACCAAACGATGCGCTTTCAAGATTACGTGAACTCTTCCGATATTGTGAGACTTGCGATTAAAACCTTTCCTGTCCAGTGATCCGACAAAATCCATTAATTCGTGACGAGTCTTTTCTTTCTACTCCACTCCAACTTGATTTTGCGCTCTCGCACAACTTTATCTCAACACACAATCCTCCAGCATCCCTGCATCCATCCGCTCCTCGGTGAGAAGTTGCAGCAGTGGAGGCACGAGCATAGAGGAGTTCATTCTCAGGTTGTCCGCGCGGTCTCAGATATTTCCAGAGGTTGAATGCAAAATATAGATTTCTCCATCCTCAGTGAAGCCCTTCTGATGCACTGTATGCTCCGTAAAGTTGCTGTGTTTTTTCCCTGCTCTAAATTCTTGATAAAATGTTGCGTGTATGCTGCTGCTGCAGCTGTTGTTCCCCCCCTCTACCGTGTGCGCTGGTGAATGAATGAGCCGCTGCTTCAACACAGAGAGCTTTTCTTCCCCCCCCCCCTTTTTTTTCCAAGTGAGATAGCAAGAGGGCGACCAAGTGCATCGTGATGAAGGTAATATATACAGTCTGAGTGTTCTCAAGTTTTGAGGACAGCAGGGTGATGAGGATGGTGATGATGGCGCACCAGGGCTGCTTCCATCATTCACCATTAGCCTACCTTCACATAATTCCTCCTCATTATTCGCCATGGCAGCGTGTTCCTCTCTCTGTGACATTAAAAGTGTTCAAAGGGGCTTGGTAATAGGCTAATTTCAGTGTTTTTTCCCCTTTTATTGTCCTGTGCCACGGTTTCAGAGCTTGGAGGTTGCATGACTAAACGGCCCACACTGACCTTTCTTATGATGAAATGCACATTGCTGGATTTACCAGTGAGAGTAATTGCAGGCCATTATTAGAAAAACAGGTTTCTTGGGCGATGTGATTCAAGCACATGAGTGCGCTCAGTTTGCCACCTTCAAGCACAATAATTTGCACAAAAATATGCTTCCCCGTCTTAAAAGGATGCCAAAAGTCACAATTATGCAAAAGAAGTGTTTGACCTGGGTGAGTAGTGTTAAAATGGGACACGTTCTGAAAAATTGCATCCTGGAACAATTAACTGAATCATCCCAGTGTCTTAGCTCCCAACTCTATACAATGCTATAAATATTAACCCCCTTACGACAATATACAGAAGAAAAAATAAAGAATAATTGTACACAGAATCGATTACTCCTTTTACACGTGCTACTGGCAAAATGGGAGTGGATAAGTAATTTCAGCATTTTAATGTCTTCAAATAACCATATAATGAAAATACAACCACACAATTGGGATACTTATGTGAAACAATTAAAAAAAAAAAAAATTAAAAATATTTGTAAATTTAATATTGATTTATAATAAAAATACATACATGTTAGGAGAGGGAGTGAAATAGGTAGGTATAGCTAGCTAGCACTTTTATTGGTGTGGCAATATTTTCTAAGTAGGCTAGCTAAAACACAGCTATGCTAGCTCTTCTTAGCTTAGGTTAAGCAAGCTAGCTGATAACATGTTTAAGATAAATTATATTTGATCCAGTTTAGAAAATTGATTTCTTTCAAGACAGCATGTATTTTGTGATCCTCAAAAACATTTTTTCCTATCAAAATGACTTAGAACAGTGTCTCATTTTGACAGTAACAGGTTGTCCCATTTAGGCATTTGGCAAAATGGGACATTATCAAAATTTACATTTTTCAAAAGGGTGAAAGGAGTATAGAATTGATTCATAGTAATTTTGATACACAATTACATCCCATTACAAAATATATTGAAATGAAACAGAATATTTGTTTTTAGATTTTATTTCACTTACCGTTGTGATTCTGGAATCAAGTGTCACTGCACGTGATTTCACGCCCACTTATATGACGTTATATCCATGGGACCTTCCTTATCCTTTTCAGCAATGCATTGGTTTTAGGTTATTTTGTGTATTCATTGAAAAGCTTAACTGTCCCAATTTGCCAGGTGTTCCAATTTAACAATACTCACCCAAATAAACTGTGAGTGCTCCAAACATTTTTAGTGTGAATTCTCTTTACTATAGTGGCGTTTTTTTCAGGCAGTGATGTGTGAGACAGATGTAGGAATAGTTGCTGATTTGGATTCAACCCCCCCGGCCCCCTGCCTTCCTTGCAGCAACATCACAGCTACCCTACTTGACACACAGTTGACGAATCTTCAGACATGTGAAAGCTGAAAGAGGAAAGTTAGCTGCCACAAGCCTTCAAATTAAGAAGGAGGAGATAGCTGGGACGTAGTTCTGTGTGTGTGTCTTTGTGTGGCGGGATGGGGGTCGACAGGTATAGCAGATGAATCTCTAATTAGACTCTTGTGTCTGGTCTTCAGAGACTACAACAATGAAAAAAGCTAAATTCCCGAGCAGAAGTTGTTTGATGTTGACTCCATTATACTTTATGTTTGCCAGGAGAGCGCTTTGTTACGCTCTTTCAAGTCATCTTGTCACTATGCTCGTCATTCACACTGAAAACCTGATTGACAAAGGCCTCCCTGTGTTAAATGGGCTGTGAGGAGAGTGTCTGTTATCCATGATTGGTTGAATCAATAGTCTGCCTCCATCGATTGCTTTTTTGCTTTAATGTTATTTGGCAAGCACCTCTAAGGATGCCAGGGAACGTTTTTCTTTTTTTTTTTCTTTTTCAAGCTCAAATTAAGGCAGTCAATTCAATAATGAGGGTCACGTCTTCAAAACCTTAATAGCTGTAGTCACTGTCATTGCTGCTGACAGATGTCTGGACCATCTCTATCAGCTGAAACAACTCACTTTGAAATGTAATGCAGGAATTTAATGCAGGAAGCAGTTTTTCTTGTAATCTTCCAACAAGAGGATTTGCATCCCCAGGTAGCTGATCTTGGCATTTGGGACATCTGTAATGATAGGAAAGCCTGCGTTTGCGTGTGCAACAAAAGGAACGCATTAAATATTCCAACTTGTAATTTGTGTGGAGAAAGGAAAGACGAAATGAAGGAGGCTAAATGAGCTTTTCCCTCTGGGCTGCAGACTGTTATAGTCTCTTGAAATCTGGGTCTTTGTTGTCTGTGTGTGCTGTAATTGAAAAGTTCCACCCCCACCTCCCTTCCTCCCCACCCTGTTTCGTTCTTCCTTTGCTTTCCTCACATTCGCTCTATCCTTGCAGTTTCCTCATCTGACATCCCTAAATTCCCTTCCACCACCCTAACCAAGCAGCCTCTCTTCTCTCTCCTCCACACCCCACTCTTTCAGCGTCTTTGCCTCTTCTCTCTATTTGAATTCTCTGTCATCTCTCATTTGACTCATTCTCTTCCCCTCCCTCACGCTCTCCCTCTTCTCTCCTCAGCTGCCTGCTGAGCTTTAGGACGAATGTGGCTGATTTTGATCATTTGCGCCCCAACCATCTGCTGAATCAACCTTTGCCAAAAGGGTGACGAAAGGGTGGAGAAACTCAGAATTGTCCAGGAAAGATGATGTGAAAGGGCTTGACATGGCAGTGGTGTTAATGTGCCTGAACACAAATGCCTCTGGCCCGGTAACATGCAATGTGCCAATGTAATCACAAGTCAGGAATGACATTGTGATTTCCTCCTGCATTAGGAAGTAAGGGTTGCTGGGAAAGAGGTTCAACCGCACTTTACGTGACATGAAGGCTTTGGCACAAGGCAGGACCGTGTGTCTGTGACTTTGTGCATGTGGTGCTTGGCATCATCTCTGTTGAAATGACAAAAATGACTAATTTTGCTCAAGAGCTCTGGCATCTCCCAAAGAGTTGCGCACAATTCTTTCTGTTCCGACTGATAACATGCTGTAGCTTCCCCCTGACTACAAATGTCTTTTACTGAGTAATTACTTCTTCTGCACCTTTTATTGTGAGAGAATGAAATGTAGTTGATGAGCACGGTGTAAAACAGATCATGGCCACACTTATGCTGTGTGCCTATTGTTCTCTGAAAGTCTCTCCAAAATGGAATGGCGATGTAACTTGGCAGGTGGTGAATGTGAAAGTACGAACAAAATGGAATAGATGATGATGAGGTCTCGGCTTCGCTAATTCCATTTAACCCTGGAGTGAAGACAGCAATTGGACCAAAACCTCTCCAGTGTGAGTAATTGGACAGGCATTGCAGAAAAGATGTTTGGAAACGAAACAGCAAATGCCCCCACGCTTTCATGTGAGTGTGAGGGGGCCGAGGCACATTAGCAATCGTTTCAGCACATTAAACATGGTCTCAACACTTAGATGTATTGAAATAAATGAATTCAGTTTTGATTAGTTTTCCAGTTAGCTGTATAACTGTACTGCCATTTGTTTTTTAATAAATCAGTGATTGAGCAAAATATTGTGTCAGCTTCTCAGTTGTGGAATAAGAAAAACAACAAATAAAAGTGCAGATGGATGAGAAAGAAAAACAGCGCTATTCTCCAACATGTCTAGGGCCCACCTGGTCGAGTGCTCCGGGGCTCTCTTGGTTATTCAGGTCAGGGAACACACATGTCCGAGGCTTTGTCAAAGCTTTGGCGTCTGTGGCCCAGCTGCTATTTTTGCTTCTTCCCTGTACATGCCCTTTCATTCTTGAGTCATACTGAAGCATTGGAGGGCTGACCTGGAATACTGAAAGCCTGTCACACAACAGGACATAAACATCTGTGCAGAGAAAAGGTAACTAAACAGTAACAAAACTCAGGAAATGAAACAACTTTCCAGTCCATTAAATAGCCTCATGATAGCAGTGCTAATGAATGCACTTAAAGATGATTGGTGCATTTCAGTGACATTAGACATATATACAAATATGCACTTCACGGCCTCGCTTGGTTAGTAAGTGCTAGCGTTCAATCTATTGCTTATAAGGACACTCATAAAGAGGTGGCACTATTCATAAACCTGTAATATTATTTTTAAGTATGTGCTGCTAAACCAAACAAACCCAGGATGGATAAATCAGCTTCCTACAGAGGCAACATGTTTATTTACATATTACACTGAATTCCTGTTAGTGTTGAATAAATTATGATTTAATATGCTTATTTTTTTCCCTGTATTATTTTTTTTATTTTATGTCATATGTTTGGTTTTTGTTTGGATAAATACGATTAATTATACAGAGGTAACCTTTTCTATTGTGAGAGCTTTAAACAAGTGACATTAGATCAAAGTAACTGTTTGACATTTTGGGAAATACTCACATTTGCTTTCTCGCCAAGAATTAGATGAAAGAACAATACTACTCTTATGTCTGTCAGTTAAATCTTAAAAGTATTGCTACTGCCAGCAGTGGATTAGCTTAGCTTAGCATAAAGACTGGAAACAGGGGGAAACAGCTAGCCTTGCTCTGTCCAAAGGTAACAAAATATGCCTATTTCTAAAGCTCACTAATTAACATCTCATCTTAACTAAATATGTCATTTGTTTAATCACTATAAAAACTGTAAGTGTAATAACGTCAATTTGTGGGTTTTCTGTGGGGTTATATTCGAACTCCTGGAAGTTATGCTGCACATGGCCAAGGAGTAGTTCACACATAACCTCTGATAAAACCGCAACGTGCTGTTTTTTTACTATTTGTTTTTTGTGTGCATTAAATGAATAAAATATAATGTGTTAATTAGTGAATGTTGGCAGATTTTTTAACCACTGGATAGAGCAAGGCTTGCTGTTTCCATCTGCTGCCAGTCTTTGTGCTAAGTTAAGCTAACCAGCTGCTGGCTGTAGCTTCATATTCATCAAACAGATATGAGACATGGTATCAATTTTCTTATCTAACTCTCTACAAGAAAACAAACGGTGAAATATCTATTGGCAGAAATATTGGCAGAAATTAAATATAATATTCATAAGTATGTTTTAATTAGTGTATAATCACCTGAAAATAAGAATAGTTGTATTTTCATTACCTTAGAATGAGCCCTTTATATCTACATAGGAAGCGAGTCCTCTTCCACAGAGCCCGCCATGTTGCTAGTAGCCCAGAACAGGCAAACTAAACATTGGCTCTAGAGAGGGCCTTTCCTGTTTTTTGCAAGTTTTGTGGCCATCGTAGATTCTACTACATGCCTGGAAGGGGAGGGAAAGGGGAGGGGTCTTCAGTTGATTGCAATCTGCAACCTCACCACTAGATGTCACTAAATCCTACACACTGATCCTTTAAGTTCAAATTCACTTTCTTCAGCTTACAGCTTGAGTCACTGTGCAGTGAAAGAAACTATTTAATGTGGTGGAAGGGTGGAGAGGTTTGGAAAGAAAATGGATGAAATGAAAGAAAAAAGAAACAGAACATCTTACATTCACATTATGTAAATTAAAGATCTTTTTCTGGGACATCCATGCAGCCACCAGAGTTCAAGAGAGGACATTGCTGAAACTTCACTTTTCTGTTCACAGGAGTTTTTTTTTTCTGTTCCTTCTACCTCTTTCAATGTAATCATTATTGGGAAGCTGGTTGGTAATTTAACTGCATTTAAAGAGTAATGAGAAGTTCTTAAAAAGGCATTTAATTCTTCCTTTCTTTCATTATATAACTGAAGTTTACTTTGGACAGAATGAATGTAAAGTAATTTGCAAGTGAGCTAAGTTTTCCACAAAAGAAATCTGCATGTTGTCTTGCACAGGTTAGTAAGAGCATATTTTATGGTGAGAGTTTTTAAAATATCAGGGGGCACACAAGGAACCCACAAAATAGCCAGATCCTTTAGAACCACCTATTGGCATATTCCTAATGCTTTGAAATGGCACCAGATTGAAGGACTAAATTAAAACTCTTTTCTTATTAGAGGGCTAGCAGTAACCATGAACTTAGACTCACATTAAGATTGTTTGATTCATTGTTTCCTTTATAAAAATGCTGGTTTTAATCTCGAGTGACAAAGCAAAAACATAACCATTCATATATTTCTCTTTATACAGAGATCATCACTTTCTGACACCAGGGCACATGAAGGGAATCAGCAATTGATGATGTTAATCAGTTAGCACAAATTCTGCTCTTTTCACTCTCTGTTTCCTGGCTCAGTCAAGATAAAAAATAGTGGGAAAATAGTGCATAATAATAATTGTGCATTAAAAGCCTTTGTTCACTCTTTTGGTGGCATCAGTACAATCCGGTACAGGTCTGTCCTTCGCCATGGCACATCTCACTGCAACAACACTTGCCTGAAAGGACCATTTTTGCATTTCTGCAAATATTTCACAGTTGACTGTTTTTCAAGGGTTTTTAGACCTTTGAATCTTCTAGTCAGCCACTTGTTTGCATTTATTTCCATACAGCATGAATTTTCATATTGGGTAATTGTAGACTGAAAGAGAATATATCTACTTAAACTTGCAATAACAGATTTTCTTGGGGGCAGTGGAAACAAGCTGTGAACACAACATTAATATATCATTACTGTTTAAGTTGTTATGGCTAACTTGTTAGCAAACTGTCGCCTATTTAAATAACCAGCAGAAGCAAAGCATTAGCATTCATTTCCAGTTGTGTTTCTGTCCACCTGATGAACCATTGTTCAATATTCACTCTCCTTTTAGCTCTGTTTTAGTCTCTACCAAGTCCTGAGGGAAATATCTGGCTCTTTAGCTGCTAAATGCTCCACTATGTTCACCAACTAGTCGCTAACTTTGTCTGTCTACCATTAAGTGCTGGGCAGATAGTGTACAGTGGGTTAATCAGAGGTTGTCGATTAAAGTAGCTGCCTGTTGCTGCTGAAAATGACGCCAATGACAGTGATGAGGCTGACCAAAACCAGTGAAGCTACAGACTGGAAAACCAAAACAATGAGCTGAAAGACACTAAAATCGCACAGTCTGGGTGTAGTTCTCTATGTGTTTGTCACTACGAATGACACCTTTTACATGCAAGTAGTCATGTGATCCATTTTTATTATAAAAACATTGATTATAGCCACTTACATTTCTTTGTTTTTGCCCTGATTTATAGTCTCTCATACTTTAGGTTAATGTTTAGCTCTTCATTTTTTCAAATTCATGCCACAATATGCCATGTTTTTTGTAATTGCGTGGCCTTTTCTGCATATACAACTTTTAGAAATGCAATAATTTTACCTTAGAACATTTTGTATGTATGTTGTTGCAACATGGAACGATTGAAGAACGGGGCTCATAATGGTAAATGCTTTGTGTGAGCAGTTTTTATTCAGAGGATTACTAGATGATTCCATTCATCTCGTTGGCCCATTGTATTCTTTTTGGTGATAATGCAGTTGTAAGTGCTGCTGGATTTAAGAAAAAGTCTGCACAGCATTACAACCCAGGACTACCTTCACCTTGACAAAAACAAAAGCACATAATGTATGATGTTCACTGTGATGGATTATTGATCTCAAGCAAGTAACAAGTCTCTGCAATTTGATTTTTATAACAAAGTGAAGAGAATGGAATCAAGTGGCTGTCTGGAAGGAGAAAAAAACACAATTACAATATCTAAAACTTGAGAAATGTGCTTTGGGAAATTGTAACCAAATATAAATGATTTGTAAATGAGCAAAAACCTGCAAAAAAAGAGACTGGCATAGTCCTTCAACATGTTTACTGAAACATGTTACGTAACATATGTACCTGTCAATAAAACCGTGGTGATTTTTATACTTTGATTTTTCTTCAAATCATTACTATTCTCAGCTGCAACTATGAAACACTATAATGAACTTGCACTTCCCATGCTGGGCCGCTCTATTGATCGACACAATTGGCCTCAGAATCAGGGCTGAGCTCACCGGGTGTTTCAGTCAGACAGCCAGCTGCTCAGAGACACAAAGAGAGCCACAGAGGATTATTTGATGAACTATTCAAGTCACCTTGGTCATATGGAAGAACAAAGTCATCATTTGATTATTATATAAGATGAATGTAGCAAGTACTCCATCTGACAGCCTCATGATGCTCCTCATGCATCATAATTGCTCATAATGTATTTTTGTGGGCATTTGCACAGACGTCACTTTGCAGAGCTTAGTGAATATGTAATGATTACTCGGTCAGTGGCGCATTAACACGTGAAAAGAAAACATCATGAGCATTTTGCCAGGGTGGTGCCATTTGAATACATCACATCACGTCTAATTCAAACAATTGCTAATATATCCATCCTCACTGTTGGCAAAGCTGTGTACACATTCAGAAACCTGTTGCACACTTTCCAAATAAACCAGTTTGCTGAGCACATCCAAACTTTTACAGACTGTACAGGTGGCAGTTTTCTGAAACACAGTGTGACCTTCAGCTCTCATTAGATAAGGTTGTGTTACTAATTTGCTTGAATTGGGAAATTCAGTTGCCAAAAAATTCTTTGCCGGTGACACAGGCTAATTACACCAAAAGAATATATAATTATGTATTCTAGCTGCAAGGTCAGACTTACCTTATCATGTATCTTCTGGCCAGGAGGGGCAACCCCCCCTCCCCTTTATGATTTCATAATGTCCTCTTAGTGTGATTCTAAAATTGTTACAATGCCTTGTTGGTATTGTTACTGTGTGTTGAGACAGAACGTGAAACAAATTTTATAGGTGGCACAATTGGTATATAAAGTCAATGGAAAGACAAAAATTCTGCTTCATAAATGTACATAGATGAGAGGAAAAAGGAGAGACTGGAGTCTCTGGTGAGTTCTGAGTTCAGTTATTTAGAGGCTGAACTAAACATAAACACACAGGCACCCTTATGATGACATATCTCTGCTAAAATACGCTAGTGCAAATAAGATCCAGATGTAGATGCAGAGGAGTCACATGCGCAACTCATACAGCTGTGCATGCATATTTTTGCCAGCACTTTCACAGCACTCGCATGCAGAATATCTCTGCTCACAGAAGCAGTATTGTAGCTTGCAAAGAGAAAATCATGCTTTGAGTGCTTGCAGAATCTGAAGGAGAGCACAGCTACTATCACTTCTCTCCTGCTTGCAAAACTTTCACCTGCTCGCTTGCAAATGTTTTTTTTCTTTTTGCCAGTAAGTGGGTGGACTCAGTCACCATTGTGTCCATAAATATAATTGGTTGAGCGGGTCCGCCATCTTGGACTGCTGGGTATGGCAACATCACTTAGACAAACCACATAGACGAGTTCTATGTGAAAAGCGCCCTGAGATATCTTCTGGTGTGATTTGGTACTATATAAATGAAATTTACTTGATGTGACTTGAATGTTTGCAAAATCTTACACAGAGAAATGCACTTGAATGTGTTTGTCTGAGCTCTGTCTTTTGTTTCTTCCATTGTTGACATTAGTTTCATAAAACACTTGTAAGTTGTTTTTTTGACTTAGATCCTGTAGTTATTTTAATATTGCTCATTTTGATAAAATGTCAGTGTAGGCTGAGATATTGAACACATTGAGGTAAAACCGTAATATTATTTCAACAAGCACAGGATTACCTCATGGAACTTTTCATCTGTTTTCAATATTCTAATTATATTGTATGACATTTTCAAGGATATGAGTTATTACAAAAAATGTTTGGTTCGTGTTCAAATGATACTGACTGCCTTTATCCCTGTTGTAATGGCCTTTGCTCAACCATTGTATCATTTCTCTCCCTGTGTGTGGCTTATGAACCTATTGAGAGGGGCAAGTTCATGTATGTGTGTGTACTCTGTTACACACATAGGGTACGTGTGAGGGTGTCTATCTTTGTGAGGACCAATTAGAGTTTTAGATCTCTCTCTGTCTCTCTCTCTCTCTGTGTTTGACAGAGTACACGCATACATAAACTCAATAGCTTAATAAGCCACACACAGGGGGAGATATAACACAATGGTTGAGAAAAGGTCATTACAGCAGGTATAAAGGCATTGTCAGTATCATTTGTAACACCACTACAAAATGACACAACTACAAAGAGCTAGGAAAATGAGGTTATTGGCTAATCTGTATAGTTGTGGTAATGTAGGCAATAGCTTATATTTTTTTCAGAATGAATGCTCAGACAGATACTGAAAGTTAGTATGATTTTTTTTTTTAACACAAATTTTATAACTTTCAGGTCCAAAGAATTACATCTTAAACCAAACAGCTTCACCAAAATAAACAATGTAAAACAAATACAGGATCTTAGTAAAAAGAAAAAAACTCCCAGTGTTTTATGAAATTAATGTCAAAGATGAAACAAAATACAGAGCTCAGGCAAACAAATTCAAGTACATTGCTCTGTGTAAGATTTTGCACACATTCAATTTAATTTATATAGTGCCAAATCACAACAGATGTGGTTTGCCCAGGTGCTGTACCTAGCTGTCCAAGATGGCAGACCCTCTCAACCAATTATATATATTTTCTCAAGACATATCAGTCATAAAGTGACATAATACTTTAATACATTCCATAATTGCATCATAGTCCACAGCTGTGTTGGGGGTGTGTCCATAATCACACACAACAGGTCACTCATTCAAGATTCTCTCAACAGTCAAACACATAGAATATCTATAATCTTACACATTCAGAATCCTTTTGATATTACTAACTAGCAAAACATTTTTTCAGGTTAGTGGTATTGTACAAGACATAGCCCAAATCTAAACTTCTGATTAATCCATGTACAAATATACTATGAAATATTATATATATATATACAAAATACATTTTCAGGAGGAGCAAGGGAAGAAGCCAGCCATGATCCAACAGCTGCAGGGGGGCACTTGTCAGCTACTGACTGTCACTCCATTGGAATAAATGACTTCTGGACACCATTAAGTTAACTTAATTGTACTTCATTCCAATAAAGCACCTGTTTTGCCTCTACAATGTAGAGTCCTCGTCTCGGAACAAAAAGTAGGACACATTTTCACTGGGATGTCATGTAATATTTTATACTTGGCAGTGAGTTACGCCACAGTGAAGCGTGTTATTGATGTGAGGAATTGTTAGGTTTGGTGCTCACAGTCAGACATGACATTCGCTCTGACCCTCTTGCTGTCAGGATAATCTGCCCTGTCAGCTTCCATAAAGAACCAAAGGACACTAAAACGAGTCTTTTGACTAAAACTAAGCCTCTTACTTGAATTTTAAGTCGTTGCTCTTTTCATGTGCTCTTCTTCTCCTGTTTTCTGTCTCTGTTTATATCTGTCTGTCTACTTATCTGTTAATCTGTGCTGTAGCCTCTCTCTGTCTCTCTCTCGAATCTGTCTGAAACTTGTTTGAGGAGGAAGCAAATTTGTTGTAAACTCTACTGTTTTGCTTTCCAGAGGTTAGTTAAAAATCTGTAAGCATCTGTGCATAGATGCAATGTTTTACTTTCACTCAGTGCTCCTCTTGTCTGCAGCAAACCACTCATTATATGGAAATCACTCCCTCTCTGACTTCAGTACCTGTGGTCCTCATTAACCTCTTCTGCTGTGGTTGTATGTTTGTCATGACAACTCCAGCACCACACATAGCAAACATGCCATCCATTCTTTCATGTGCTAAATTCTAAGTGTGTTGGAGACAGTGAGTGTGAGATTATGCTGTCCAGTGGATGAAGTGTGTCCAATCCCCTGCCTGGAAAAGAGATAAAGAAAGAGAGAATGTGTATGTATGTGCGTTTCTGGTTAGTGGACTTGTTTTGTTTTGCTTGTGAGTGTCATTTTGAGCTTTGGACTTTTTTGGGAAGTAAGGTCATTTTGGCCCAGTCCTTGCTTCACTCGGTTGAGTTGGCATTTGAGGATTAGGATTTTGGATTAGGGATTAATTTTAAATTTGGTTTTGCTCAGGGCAAGAGTTCAAGGCAAGAATAAACCCTAAGAGGCTTCCGGTCTGATGAGGCAGTGAGCTGATGTGCAAGTGGGGGACTCCGGTTAAACTTGTCATATACCTTCCAAATCTAACAAACTATCAGCACTTTTTCCACCGATTTACATGAGTGCTGCGGCGTAATGAGCAACGCAAAGCAGAAACAGCCAACAACAATAACTCGAGCTTCAAGCATCTCGGTTAAGCTAACCACCATGGCCACCGCTGCCTTGGCTGGCAAAGGACTGACCCACCAACAGTGGGAGCGACACTGACCCAGTCATCAAGAACATCCTTGAGGCTCCACTCAGTAAACAATGTGATAGCTTCAAAGCTGACATGGCTGTCCTGATACAACAATCAACAGAATCCCTGAAGCTGGCAGTTTACTCACTGGGACAACAAGTGACACCATTTAACAACCGTCTCACTAAAACAGAAGTTTTGGTGGGTGGAAACTTTGAAAAGCTCACTGAGATGGAAACCGTTGTTAAGTCTCTACAGTCTCAAACCATGGCACTCCTGCAACAGATGGATGACCTTGAAAACAGGTCCAGGCATTCTTATTTGAGGATCATTAACATACCCAAAGGAAATGAGGAGGATCAGGATCCGACAAAGTTTGTGTCTGATTTGCTAATGGCGGTGATGGATCCCGGCATTTTCAACAACCCTCCGAAGATAGAGCTAGCCCACCACTCCCTCTGTCCTCGGTTGGTCTAGACTTGGTTGTCATAGGCTAATTCTTTTGTAATCCAGGTGTTGCTGTGGGTGAGCTGATGCCCTCTGCTAATTCCCTTTATTAAATATTTGCAGACATGGGAGCCCTGTCTGCTCAGGAACGTTGGAAAGGTTACAGGTTTGTGCTGTACAGAAGTGACATGGTGTATGGGGCCCTGCTCCTAGTTCTGGTTCTTAGACCAGGAATGTTTAGGTGTGTTTATTCGTTCTCTGTTCTAAGAGTTTTCTTTTTGGGGGAATTTGGTTGTTTGATCCTACAGGTTTGTTTTTGTCTCTGTTATTCTTGTTTTTTTCCCTCTCCTTCCTTCAACAAGGCAGTATGTAAGTTTTATTATGGCTAATGTAACAAAAAATGGAGGAGCATGTCTGAGATTTGTCTCTTGGAATGTTAAAGTTCAGTGGCCCAGTCAAGAGAGTTAACACCTAAAACATCTTAAAACCAAAATTGTCTTCTTACAAGAGACTCATTTAACCACCAAGGATCATCACAGGTTAAAGGCATCATGGGTTAGCCAAACCCATGACACCTATGTGGATGATTTTTTATTGTTTATTTCTGATCCAATATCTATCGTCCCCCAGACAATCGCACTGTTAAACAGATTTGGAACTCTTTTAGGTTATAAATTTTTCAAAGGGTGAATGCTTTCCTGTAAACAATCTAGCCCTTCAGAACCCTGATAAACACTTCCTCTTTAAGATGTCTAGAAGCAATTTCAAGCATTTAAGTGTGAATATCTGTCGACAATTGTCAAGTGTTTACAAAAACAATTTCCCACCCATAACTGACAAGCTTAATTGGACCTGAAAAGGTGGAATAGTTTGCATATAGCCATTGCTCTGACGGTAAGTTGCATTAAAATTAACGTGTTTCCACACTTTTTGTATTTTTTCCAATGTCCGCCAGTCTTCTTTCCCAAATCCTTTTTTCGTACAATGAACAAACCTATTTCCTCTTTTCTATGGAAAGTCAGGACCCCCAGACCAAACATTAAGATGGTGGGTGTTATGAACCTGTCATGGGCAGATGCCAAAAGTAGAGAGAAAAGACAGGAGGAGGAAGACAGTTGGCCTGCAACTCCTTTTGTTGAGACAGTGACAGACCACGAATAATAAGCCTCATCAAGTATTTTGACTAGTTTCAGATAAGAGGCAAACTAACATAATCCAGGCAGCAGTTATGTTTACTCTAAAAAGTATTTGGCAAACATAATTAGGAGAGATCAATTGGAAATGTATAACTATATGAATTGAGGTTAGCAACAAAGAAATTTTGTTGATTAGACTGCATCAATGTTAAGCATCTTCATTAAGGCCGATATGAAGATAAGAGATAGGACATAAAGTCAGCAGGTGGTTTATGGAAACTTTCAGTTGAGTCTCCCTGGACATCCTGAAGGTTATGATAAGTACGTAAGTAAAGTTTATTTAATATAGAACCTTTCATAGAGAAAGGTCACACAAATGTACTTCACAAGAGTAAAATGGCATTGATGTTGAAAAGGTGGGTTGCACAATAGTTGGTCTGAAAGACAGGATGGCAGGAATCAACTGATGTTTAAAGGGGACATATGCACATTTCCAGGTCTATATTTTTATTCTGGGGCTTTACGGTTAAATTTATCTTACTCTGGCTCTTTATGCAGCCCTTCAGTTCAGCCTCTGTCTGAAACAGGCCATTTTAGCTCCTGTCTGTTTAAGGCCCCCCTTCTAATGAGCCCACTCTGTTCTGATTAGTTAGCTTCTGTAAGTTGTTCCTCAGCGGACTTACGCCAGCACTAGAGGCTACATAAACAGTAGTAGTAGGATTTCACTTCTTCTCGATTTTTACTCAAAATATCCGAAATATGGGAGGGGACAATGCGTACAACCCATGGAACAACCTTAGCAACAAAGGCTACAGAATGGATGGCCGTTTGTGGGTATGTGGGACAAGCTGACGTCAGTTCAGTGGTGAAATAGAGGTAACTTTTATATTTACCTCATGTTTTGAAGCATGTTTAACATAGACATCTGACATCATGACAGTATAAAAATAACAGAAAATCACAAAAACCATAATATGTCTCCTTTAAAGAACAGCATCCGGGAACAGATTGGCTCAAGGAATGCAGGCAGAAAGCTCATTGGTCAGGTTTGGTGATGTCAGAATTGTGAATGATGGGATTTTGACAGTGTGGGAAAAAGGATGTAACAGAGAAAAATAGAATAGGAGGAAATGGCAACATTAAACCATAGAAGAATGAAGACAACACGTGAGGAAAAAGATCTGCCTTATTGAGCATTCACCAAGGCTTCATTAGGCAAGGCAAGTTAATTTATACAGCACATTTCAACAACAAGGCAATTCAAAGTGCTTTACATAAAATATTAAAAGCATTAAGATTAAATAAAATACAATTAAAATAGTTATTAAAGAGAAATCAAAAACAGAATAAGATAAAATACGAGAATAAAAAAAGTTACAGTGCAGTGTAAGAAATGAATCAAAAGCCTCAAATTTGATTTAATCAAAGGCAGCGGCAAACAGAAAAGTCTTCAGTCTTGATTTAAAAGAACCGAGAGTTGCAGCAGACCTGCAGTTTTCTGGAAGTTTGTTCCAGATATGTGGAGCATAAAAACAGAGCACTGCTTCTCCATGTTTAGTTTTGACTTCAGGGACAGAAAGCAGACCAGTCTCAGATGATCTGAGAGGTCTGTATGGTTCATATTGTAGCAGAAGAGCAGAAATTTATTTTGGCCCCAAACCATTCAGTGCTTTATAAACCAACAGTAATATTTATTAAATTCTTTGACAGACAGGAAGCCAATGTAAAGATCTGAGAACTGGAGTGATATGATCCACTTTCTTGGTCTTAGTGAAGACTGCAGCTGTCTGATTGATTTTTTTGGGAGACCTGTAAAGACACCATTACAGTAGTCGAGACTACTCAAGATAAACACATGGACAAGTTTTTCTAAATCCTGTTGAGACATAAATCCTTTAATCCTTGATATATTCTTAAGGTGATAATAGGCTGACTTTGTAATTGTCTTAATGTGGCTGTTGAGATTCAGATCTGAGTCCATGACTACAGGTACACTCAGATTTCTGGCTTGGTTTGTGGTTTTTAACATTACCGATTGAAGCAGAGTGCTGACTTTTAATCGTTCCTCCTTGGGTCCAAAAACAATTACTTCAGTTTTGTCTTTGTTAAATTGGAGAAAATTCTGGCACATCCAGTCGTTGATTTGTTATGCCGGGATCAGACTACACAATATTTTTGTCTTTCACGATGGTCACCATGTCAGATTAGGTAATCATAGTGCCATAAATCCTTGCCATGCCTTGGTGTCTTAGACTGACAACACTATCTCACAGGTTGTCAGGGAGGAGGGTCAAGAAATTGTCAGTCATGGCTACAGAAGTGCTATGTGTGATGCTGGTGGTCAAGTGTTCTAAAAGAAAGAAACAAAGAAAAAACGATTGTGGACCTGTTCCTGGGTGTCAGAAAGATCCTTTACCCTTCAAAGAGAACTTGAGATAACGAATGTGTCAATATGTCAAGAACATTGCATAAAGCTATCAGGTTCACTGTATGTAAACAGAAGGTCTTGTGGAGGGAAAAAATGATTGGGTTTTGGAAATTGTATACTCTGGTAAATGAAGATACAAAGATATGTTTTAATTTTAGGTGTTTTCATGATCACTATAACTGAAGTGGCCTCTGGCGTACATATGTAAACACCGACACAGAAAGTCAAAGCTGTCCAGCAGCTGTCCAGCCGACCTGAGCTGCATTTAGTATCTCAGACAGCGGGGAGAGCAGCGGCTCATTTTCACCTCCTCCATAGACTGATTCAGGCAGGAACACCTGCTGTCAGTCATCAGTCACCGTTAACTGAAATCAAGAAAACATGTGCCAGAGAGCACTCTGTCATCCTATTGGTCAACATCAAGGAACATGTCGTAGGATTTGTAAAACTAGGCAGGAAAACATAACAAATTCTGACATGCTAGACTTTTCGTCAGGGTGTCGTGTGGCATCTGGGACGCCCCACGACTGTTCTTAGATTATGTCACACTACATGTCCGTTTGTCGTTCCCGACATTCATAACACTGGAAATTTGTTGGGGATGACAAAATCATGTCAAAATCGAGCTGAATTTGTGTAGTCTGATCCCAGCATTAAATGCACTTACTTGCTTGTATTGGACCATAGTCCCATGGTGATATGGTTATGTAAATTTGTGTGTCGTCTGCGTGATTATGGTAACATATTTTATTGTTTTCCATAACCTGAGCTAGTGGGAGCGTGTGGATGATGACTAGAAGAGGCCCCAGAATGGAGCCTTCGGGAACTCCACATATCATTTTTGTCCGCCCACATGTGTAATTACCTATAGACACAAAGTAGTAGTCATTAGGATATAAACGCATTTTGTAGGAGACGGAATTTTGTATTAGACAACTATCTGTACCTCAGGCATCTGATCTGCACTCTCTGTTTGGGTTAATGAATCATGAGTGCGAGGAGCAGAGTCGGGATCTACGGTACATCAGCTGGGCTGATGACTGTAGCCTCTGAATTTTAATAGACTGTTGGAAAGCATTTGACGTACTTCAGCACACAAATACAAATTCTGAAGAGACGTGAGAGTCTACATACCTGTCTGCATTCTGTTTCACTTGGATGAGTGTGTTTGAAGCAGCTGGTGACACATCAGCATTAAGTGATGTTGAATTTGAAGTTCAGGTTTTATCAAGAAAAGAGTTTAACATCTTCTTTTCCATCTGTTTGGTTACCAATTGACCTCAGATTACTGATTTTCTCAAGGTCATACACTAACATTCATATATTTACTCTAAAAGAGTGTAGCCACACAGTATTTTGATTTACTTATGCTTTGAAATGAAAGCTTACAGGGTTAATGTCAGCCTAAACTAAGGTCTCTTTGACTATTTGTCAGTTATTACTGCTGATGTTTATTCACTGTAACAGTGACCAGCATACAGATCAGTCATTGTCTGGGGAGGCAATGATGCTGCAGGTGTGAGACTGTCGATGTGGCACTTGTGGAAATGAAATGAGAAGCCATCATCACCTATCACCAGGGATTAAGAGTCTCATTTGAAAACATAGAATGACACATTAGTGGTATTTCTCCTCTTGAGCCTAATATTGCAATCTCAATTGAATTGGTAGTAAGCGCTTGCTGTTTTCGAGAGATTAAATGCAAAATTTCACATGGAGGCAGACTTTTTACTTATTTTTATTTAGTACAATAGCGTGTGACGGCTGTGATGATGTTAACGGTAACTCTGATCAAAAGGATTCTAATTTAATTCAATTTAAAGCTTTAATCATGAAGATGAACAAACTTAATATTCAAATGCAGAATTTAAGTGAGCATATAAATAGGAAATCCTTTTTTTCTCTTTTTGGTTCTTTGTTTTGAAGTGAGGTGCTTTCATGAGCCCTGTGGGATTTTAATATCACCTGCACAAGTTTCATTATATTTTCCCTCCATGTGTGTTTTTTTGGCACTGTTTAATTGTTTTTCTTGTAACTTTGTTCCTGTGCAATAAAATGAACTTCACTTTGACAGAGTTCTTTTCAGCAGCACTGATGTGACACTGAACATCCCACACATTTGAAACCTGGTAAAGAGCAGCAGCACTTTAAGGTAAATCTCCACCTTTTTTTCAATCTTTTGCTTAAGATGGCACTCTTGTAAATGTAAGTACGTTTCAAGGACCTTTCGTGGCATGGAGTGCATAAATCCGCAGGCATTTATCAGAGCGAGTGTCTCATTTCATGGCGTTTTTTGCCCCTTGGCTGTTGGAGGCTGGAGGAGAGGTGGCAAAAACTCGGAGCGCAGGTCAGGAGGTGCAGATACTATCATCGATCCCTCTCAACTGGATCCCCGGGAGCTCTGGAGTGGGGACATCTGAGAGGAGCGTGCACATGTGTGAGATTGTGTTCACCTACGATATGCGCGTGTGTGTGTGTCATGGGGAGTAGGTGGGTGCAGCTTCATTCGCAGTGCCTCAAAATAGAGTGAAATTCCTGCTGGGCTGTTAGAACAAATATTAGTTCAGAGGGATGTGACACTCAGAAGCTCAGCACTGATTTTTATGTGTAACTACTTATCCGTGAAGCAGCAGTTTAGAGCAACACTGCCTTGAAGGAAATCTAAACATGGGTCCACTTATCACAGGAGTTATCACACCTAATGACAAGATTTATATCTACATATCTAAAGTGGGAAATCTCCAGTCCAAGCTCATTAAGGTTATCCTGCTGGTCTTTGTAAACATATTTCTGTGTGTTGCCTTTAAGCTCTGTATCTGTTATAATAGAAAGCCATTAACTGATACCTCATTAGGACAAAGCCAAACAGCTAGTGCTAAAATACCAGCAGAGAAGCTCATCTGCATTCCAAATGTGCAATACAAATGGGAGTATGAAATGAACACCGATGCAAGGCGTGAGTCCCCATGCTTCACTAAGCTAAATTAAAGAAATGTTTTGTGTGTACACAGACAAATGCTCCACGCACACAATTACAACCCTCTAAATACACACATACACATGCAGATGCGCACAGGCTCACACTTGCATTTTGTCTGCAGATTACAAAGAAAACCATCAAAATATTTCTTATAGCCGCGGAATACTCGCAATCAATGTCAAAAGTGGTGGAGCGTAAAACTGTGAGAAAATAAAGAAGAATGTATGTCAGAGGAGGAATGTTTTTTTTTTTTTTTTGTCTCCCGCTCTATTGATGGCATCAGCTTTGTTGTGTCAGAAATCTGCGTCTCATATCGCAGTATTGATCATAGCTGTAATCATTAGGGCTTCATATCTTGCAAGATCTCACCTTGTTGATTATTTAATCCACTGGCCAAAAGATACCTGGAAGCAACAGATTTGAGAGCAGCCACTGACTCGGAGGTAATGGTTCACATTACAATGGTGTCTCTTTAATATTCCTGTGAATGAATTCTGGTGAATGAATGTGACCTTGGTCTTTAATTTCCCTGATTGGGTCCTTTTGTCTTTTGAATCATGATTGTATCAGTTTGATAAACACTTAAGGTTTGACAGTTACATACAACTGCATCACGGTTCAGAGTTTATGGTGGGTGGCAAACAAATCCTTTCACCAGTCGTCACTTCAAGCAAGGCTGTTGCACTCAGGTCTGATACTTTACATTTTGTGACCGTGGGTGCCTGCAGCAGGCAGTTATCAGAACACAAACAAAGAGTTGTTTCAGATAATCTTGTCTCTCTGTCCCTGTTGATTCCACTAGGTTCAGATTTGTCTGCTTTCTTGCATACAAACGATCCTACTTACAGTAATTTTGATTCACAAAACAAGGCTTATGGTCCATGATTCTGAAAAATAGTTTTTCAAAAATGGAAACGTCTTTGCCCCTTTAAAAGAAATATATTTTATCCTCCATTGGCATGTCAACTAATTAAACAGCAACAAATGTCAAATATACATTAATTACGTGTTTCCAATGCTTAGTACAATGGCATACTTGATGAGATGAATACTCATTGTAAAATGGTTACAGCTTGGTTGCCTGAAGGCCAAAAAGCTCTTTTCAAAAATCTTGTCTTTTTTGTGTCTTTTATGAATGTTTATTTGCTGAGCAAACAGACACCTAGACTGTCCTTTGCAATTCATTATGAAACAATAGCCTGCAGGGATAAGAAATAAATAGCTGCAAATAATTCATTTAAACTAAAAGAAAATCCCCATCTCTGTTCTGGCTCACTGCTAGCAACAAAGGCAGAGATAACAACCCGATGGCAGTGATTATAAACCATGTGTAGCAAAAGAGGAGACAAAGGATCTCAGCTATAACAAAGACCAAGAAAATAATGCAGAATCCTCTCCTCAGATCAATGTCAAACAATTTTTTGTGTCATTTTTACAAATTAAACTGACTTGGCTTATTACAACCCTTCATGTACTGTAATTCACCACATTTTTTTTTCATAATGCACTTTATAGTCTCATCGAGTGTGGGGGGTTACAAAGTGCATTTTGCCCAGAAGTGACTATTACAATAAAGAATGCCAAAGCATACAATTATGTTTGAGTCTTGCAATTTGCATTTGTTATGCGTAAACAGATCATAAATGCAGCTACCGTACAATTATAATGACTGCAGAAGTCAGCCTTTTATGTGACTTGTGTTCTGTGGGAAGGGAAAAGCACACTTTTAATGTGATTGATGTCAAAGTTTCATCATTAATTAATGTATTGTGATTTTATAGCCTCAGTGGCTTGGCAACACTATAGTTCATAGCACCATATGTTCAGTACTGAGATCTCATGATGACTTTATAGCTCTGAGTGTGCAATAACCTGGAATGATTATTATGCAGTAAATGGTTGAAGTGCTTTGGAAATGTAAAGTACCTCTGTGTCACTGGTTTGGTCAGTGGCTTTGAGTTTGTCAGAAGGTATTTTTCTTATCTGACAGACAGAATGAGCTAGAAAGCTCTGAGTGATTTCTTAGAGGTCACAAAGTCATTGACACTAAAATTGAAAAGTTTGAATCAACAACTGTTTCAAAGCTTTTGAGATGCAGGGTCACTGTTAGCTTTAGTGCAGCCTTAAAATACACTGCTGCTGCGCCGCTAAAGCAATGAGTCAACATACAGTATTGAATTGTGTATGTGCACTTCATGTGGATACCTGATGTGTCTGGTGTTGCTTTGAGTATCTTGGATGTAATGCCAGCTCTCACTTGAAAGCTCCTATTGAATCTAAATGTTGCATGTTGCTGGTAGCTGCTGCACATATCAGACTGATATAGCAGACTACCATTCACATATTTGTCATCAGTGTTGGCCAGTAATGCATAGTATAGTGTTACAGTAATGTGATTACCTTTTATAGTAACTGTAAGTATTAGTGATCACAATTTGAAATTCATTCAAATTCATTCAATTGGATTAGTGTCCAGCTCTCTCTGGACAGTTTGGGAATTGTTTGCTTACTTACCAGGAGTTTGATGGATGATTGATATCACTTTAGTCTCTGCTTTCAATAAAGACACTGGTCATTACGTGTTAATGCTGGGGCTGACTGTGTGGGGAGGCGGTAAATGACAAGAAATGTGCCTCCCAACAACTCTTAAGTTTTCTTATTTACATTTTGTCTTCCTAGCTGTCTTGCTAATGGTTTTGTTAAGCGTTGGAGGGTGTGTGAACCCTCAATTTTCACTGCAAGGAGTGCTCAGTCACCAGGGCATAGCTAACATTAGCTGTTGATGGTCAGTAAATATCTCTCAACTGCTGTAGGCAGGCTGCTTGTTCCTCTGTATTCTACAAATGTTAAAGATCCTCCCTTCAGACATGTTTGAAGATATACAGTATAAAAACTATATTTATTAACTGCTGGACAGTGAAGTCTCCTCCTTCACTGTTAATCCATTCTCAGTGTATGTGCACTGGAGGCTTTAACTTTACATATCACATTTGTAAGTTGCATGTTGAACCATGATTGGCTTCCAGACTACTTGTGATGTCACAAAATCCTGCTCATACATTTATGTGTTAAACTCAGATTTAAGGTGATCTCAAAGAAACTTTACCCCTTCAGCAGATTCATTTGAAAACAGCCTTCTAGTGTCAGATTCTGCACAGTTACTGTAAGTTGCTGAATGAAGTAACAATAAGCAAACACATTTCTGATTGGAGGGAGACTTCGAATACAGAATATTTGACATGAGGGTGTGGAGGTTTTGGAGTTTTAAGTCATCTTTGGTGGAGCTGTACTGAGCAACAAGTATTTTTTAAAAGATGGTCAAACGCCTGTCTCAGTAAAGAACAAATGCATGTGGCAGCTGATATTCTTTTCTGAGATTATTACCTGGTTGTAAGTTTGACTTCCCACTGTGTCTGTCGTTGACAAGGCAGAACATCATGTGTGAGAATGCTTGACACTAACTGAAAGACAACCTTCAGGCCAAATTAAAGGATAAGGCTGGTGATTTTCTATATTTTTCTTACTATCAACAAATCTCATGTGCAGAGCCAAACTAACAATGAACTGATACTTATTGTGTATATCCAGATCTGATATATTGTATTCCTCTGTGCTGTAGAACTCCATTGTTGTCCAAAAACTATTAGAAATACATCAGTGAACCACCAGTAGTTTGTTTAGAAATGGCTCCAAAGAGTAAAAACAGCAAACACGTTTTCAGTCTCTCGTAGAGGTCTTCATGGGTCCAAAATGTTGGACCCGACCTGAAATGGACACTTGGAAAACCTACCTGCACCCAACATGCATGGATTTTCAAAAAAGAGAAACCCAATCGAAGGGGGACCTGAACACAGCCAAACCTGTCCTGAATAGACCCGAACATAACAGATGTATCCAAAATGTGCAGAGAGAGAACACAAACAACGGCAGCAGCCTGATGCACTATCAATTTGAACCATTAACAAGCAGCTACAGCGATAAAGAGCAGCAATATTCTAATAATAATGCCCTCAGAATGAATGTAAAGTCATAAAAACAAAAATAATTTGTTTATATGCTTCAAACACAGATCTCTAACATATAATATAATAAATAAAAATCCTATTCCACCTTCTGTACCAACAGTAAAACCTTCTGTAGCCAACTGGGTGATAGACAGACAAAAGACAATGTTCTAACCTATTTACTCTTTATTTTATTTAATATAAATGAATAATAAATGTAAGATCTGTGAATCAAATTCCAGAATTCATTTAACAGCATAAATCTTGTGGATGACTGATGACTGATGACTGTCCTAAAATAAGTTCGGCTTCAGTTCCCTTGTCAGAACCTTTTTCTCATCTTTGTCGACTATTTGCATAAAACAGGAGCAAACAGTTCCAGTTGGTTTTACCTCCTTGTTCTCCTTTTCCTTTTCCTTGTTCCTTGATTATCTTCTCTTCTCTTCACAGTTCACATCCCCCTCTCACCTCAAAACACACCATTTTTTCCCCATACAACATGATCAGAGTTGATACCGTGCACACTCGGGTCCATTTGGGTCCATTTGGGTATTGGACATCTTGACATACAGACCCAAGACCACAGCAGTAAAAGGAGACCCAATCTGACCCGATTAGACTGAATAGAATGAACTGCTCACACAGATCTACTCTTCATAGACTGAAAACTTCATTGCTGCTAGTCTTTGGAGCCATTTCTAAACAAACTACTGTGATCAAACTCTTCATGGTGAAGGAACATGTCACCCAGTGCAATGGTGTGACTCACTGATGTGTTTTTAATAGCTTTTGGACAACAAAACAGGTATATAGCACAGAGGAATGAAATATATCAAGCTCTGGATACACACACAATACTTCTAAGTAGGATCAGTTCATTGTTGGTTTGGCTCTGCACATGAAATTTGTTGACAATAAGAAAAATATAGAAAATTTCCAACCACACAATGAAAACATAACTCGGATAAAAATAGCTGCATGTAAATTGAGAAAAACATAGTTACAAATTGTAATTGGAAAATGGTTAGCAGTGATGTAACAGTGTGAGACATGATTTATAGCAAATAGGCTAAAACATGTAAAAACACTGGTTTGGTCCTTTAAATTTTCAATTCAACACCGGCATCCCAAGTTTAAGTCTTGTCTTAGGCAAGACACATTTCATACACAAAGGCAATGCATAGTGCTTTACATAAAACTAAACTGAACCAATTTTAAAGCATATTAAAAATATATAGACTGAGATTGAAAAAAATAGAGGGGATGTAAGTATAAAGTGGATGAGTACCTATAACTCAGTCAAGTCACCCTGGAAGTTTATTCCAGCTTTGTGGAGCATTGTGACTAAGTGCTGCTTCTCCATTTATTATTTGAACAATGGGAGCAGTAGCAGAATATTATTAGAGAAGGTTCATATGGTAGGAGACAGATGTGTTTGGTCCTATAAACATTAAGTGATTTATAGAAAAGTAGTCATATTTTAAAATCTATTTGGTGACACACTCAAAGCAGTGCAGAGATCAGAAAATTGGTGTGATGTTCAATTGTCTTCAGTTTGTGGACCATGGCTGCAGCTTCCTGAGCTGAAGTTGACTGAAAAAACACTGCTACAATTGTCCAACCAGCTGGAAATTGATTTTTTTCAGAGTCAGGGCAGGAGGTGTATCCTCAGATTTCTGCTATTTTTTTTCAGATAATACTAAGCAGACTTTGTTATTGATTTGATGGAGTTATTAAAAATTGAATCCACGATAACAGCAAGAGTCCTGACTTGAATCTTGGTTTTCCAAGATGGGCAGTCGAGATACATGCTGAGTCTTTGCATCAAAAACTATTTGAGTTTTTTCTGTATTTATCTGAAAGAAGTTTAGGCACATCCAGTCATTAAATAGTTCACTGCACTGGGACTAGAATGTATTTTGATAATACAAAATAGTTGCATATAAACACAGTTCATAGGATATACAGTCTCTACTCAAGCAGTGAACAGACTTGACATATTTCTGCATCTTAAACACTTGTGCTTTTTCCATACAAGACTGTCCTTCAGATTAAAGGAGCCCAGTGTTGGATGTCAACCCGACTATAGCAATGTGTTCCCACTTATTACTTTTTTTGTGTGTGTGTTGAAAAGCATGTAGACACCCAAAGAACTCATCAGCAAGGATGAGGTCTTTCCCTTGAACCAGCTTAAGAACCACATTTTTGTATACATCATACTTATAGTCCTTATTACAAAAACAAGAAAAGAAAAAAAGCAAAACTGAGGACAGTCTTAAGTGTACAGTATTCATGATGAATTACTTTCATTATGATCTGTTGCTGTTACCTTTGCTGAAAAGACTGAGAGTGCATGAAAATACATGCATACATGGTTGAAATAGATAGAAGCAATGAATAAACAGTTAAATAGTTAGCTAAAAATAATGGATAAATGGTTGAAATGTCCAGCATCTGTTGCTATAACTGGCAGTAGGGCACATACAAACTTCACCAAACACAAATTTTTATAGAATTTCCAGATAATTTTCAAAATGCAAATGAATGTGTGTTTCTATGTCCTACTGCTACAGTATTTGGATATTAGGAGCTGGGATCATCAAGACAAACATTTGGTAGCACTTATTCTCCAGTCTGGTGCCATTAAACCATTGGAGAAGAAGAAGACACAGTCAGATAATGTAATTAAAAGAGTTCCAGACAAACCTCAACAATAGAAAACTGTGTGGAAAACAAGATGGAAGTATGGCATATATGTTTGTTATATATATTTATGTACTAATTTGAGGAACCTTACAGTCTCCTCATCAGTCCACACAGATCTGGTGTTTTCTGCTGGCATTTCTCTTCAGTGTAATAGAAGCTTGTGTGACATGTAAGTCACATGCTTCATACATGTCATGATTTAATAGCAGGGTGTGTTCCCATTGCACATTTTCATTTTTTGCTTCAGTACACCAATTTTCATTTGTGTAAAAGCTTTTTTCAATATTTTGACTTTTTTCCACTCACGTTTCCCACTCCAATTTTTTTAATATGTAAATTGAAAATGTATATAAAACAGGTGGATTTAAATGCACTTACAGAAGAAATACTTCATGAGAGTTCATCTGACCGGGCCAAGAAACAAAACGATGTGAACCACTGCCTCAAACCATGACAAATCTGTGATCTGTGCAGAGAAATGTGGACTCACTCACACTTTATTTTATGTCTTTCTTATCCTCCAAGTTGCTAGCTCAGGCCAAATTGCCCAAACCAAAGTCTGCTTCAATCCGGCCCAAGAGAAGTTTAAACTGACCCAATAAATTCAATTATTCATTTGGAGACGTTTGCAGTACCAGACTGTCATTTCAAAAGATTTATTCTATTCTACTATGATTGTGAGCGCACACGCGCGTGTGTGCATACACACACGCTACACTGTGTGCTACAATTGTACATTCACAGTATTTTTAGAGGCTTTCTTGCCTCACTTTAGGGCCATTTCCATCCACTCTTTTCCTTTCCCGTTTTCCCCACAAAGTTATTATACTTCTAAATACAACCAAATAGAGAAATATTTCTGAATAAAGAACTAACTGAATAAAGAAATCTCTCTCTCCACATTTCTTTTCTGCTCCTTACTTTTTGTGTGGCTTTCTTTTTTAACTGCTTTATGTCCTCTGTCCTCTTCTTATTTCTTTTTCTGGAACTTTTGACACTAACTAACTTTGAAAGTTGCCTACTTTCAGCGACACGGACATCAAGGCAGACCTTGAGGCTGCACAGTGGTCATGACATTCTTTCTGTCTGGAGTTTGCATGATCCAAGAGACATCCATGTTTAAGGGGGCAGGTATACTCCCTCAGACATGCCTGTTGGATTGCCAAATAGCTTCCCCTCACACCCCCTCCCCACACACCTTTCTGACGGTGTATTGGGGGAGGGTGGTGGAGGGGCTGTGTAGGGCCGTTTCCGTAAATTTCCGACACTGACAAGCCGACATTCACTCCCACTTAACCCCGTTATTGACCAGCTGTGTGTAGGTGAGAAAGGAGTCAGGGTTTGAACTTCTCTCGCTAGCTCTCCTCTTTCTTTCATGACACAGCTATTGTCAGCCATGTGCAACACTACAAATGCCTTCCAGGAGAGACCGCCAGCTCTGACTGACCATAAAACAACCTACGGTATTGGGAACACTCTGCCATAGCCCTTGAGCAAGGCCTTGGGTGCTGCAGTGCAGCTACCCACTGTTACTTAATATTTAGGATGGGTCAAATGCAAATTCCCCTGTGGATATTAATAAAGTGAAGTTTAGATTTAGAGGTATGCTGATTATTTTCAGTTTTTTGCGGTAGTCTGATTACTTATAAAAGAAACCAGATAGGTAATTCTAAATTAATATTTTTTTACATTTTGGGAAATACGCTTATTTACTTTCTACCTGAGAATTAGATGAGAAGATCAATACCTCTCTCATGTTTGTACAGTAAATATGAAACTACAGCCAGCAGCTGGTTAGCTTAGCTTGAAGATTGGAAACAGGTGAAAACAGCTAGCATGGCTCTGTCCAAAGGGAAAAAACACCACACATGCTGCTTTTACACTTTGATTTTATACACATTAGAAAAATGAGATGAGCTATAACGTGTTAATTAGTGAGCTTCAGAAGTGCTGGTAGTCTGATATGAATAAGTGTAAAATGTTGAACTATTCCTTTAAAATTACTCATCTGGTTTCTTTTCCATCAAGGTACTAAGACTTAGACTTCCAACAGAGAAAATAATGCTTTGACAGCAGTGCAGAGGGATGAAAAAAAATAATCATTGTGGATTCAAAATGATTACATCTAAAGTCTTAGTCTAATTAAAACTGTAAGTGAAACTGAAATAAACAAGACTAAGTTCCCACAATTGAACAGCTGTAAAATTTGAGCACATTTGCAAAGAAAAAAAAAGTGTGTATGCTCTCAGTACAGAGACTGTCCTCCCACTACGCTGTCAGTCCAAATGCTCTGACCAAAAATTTTCAGGCTATCTATCTATCTATCTATCTATCTATCTATCTATCTATCTATCTATCTATCTATCTATCTATCTATATATTTCCCTAATTCACTAAAAAATATGCCATTCTTGGTTCTAAAATGTGGTACTGTGTCAGGAAGTTTTATGGTAAACAGGTTATTGCAGTGCATATAAATGCATTTTCTGATTTTTTGCCTTAACCTGATTTCTCCCAGTAACATGGTTTATTGTGTGCACGTAAATGTAGTCATTAGCTCCAGAGTTAGTTTGCATATCTTAGATGTTTGTATTATATTTTGGTACTTCAACCAACGGTGGTATAATTTAAAATTAGCCGCAAAAAGTTCATGAAATATAAAACCATTTTTCAGGTTATTACTATATTTTTAAAGAAAATAGTGGTAACTAGACAAGACTCATCCTCATAACAAAGTTGTATTTTCTCACACATGCATGGACACACACACACACACACACACACACACACAAACACACCAATATACAAAACATTAACATGTAGGCGTGTGAATTTTATTACCATCTGCTACACCATTTCATGGGGATATAAAAAGTGGCAGCAACCCTCATACATATAAACATATCCTCATCAAGTATTCCTGCAATGCAGGATTATGTGTTAACTTTCTGGACCCTGAGGTAAATTCTACCTTTGCCGTCTCTGCTCGTGGGTTCGCCCATATAATGTTAATTTAGTTACTGTGCTGACTTTACCGTGAACATTAACTCCAGTGCTGCTGTGATTTGTCACAGGGAGGAGAGCCAAAACTAAACTTCAAATGCTCTGATACAACCCTCCCATATGTCAAATGGGTCCAGTGCCACTCACCAACTTCTCCTTCTTTTGACCCACTTTCCCCAATAGTTACTTGATGTCTTTTGAATAATGACACTGAAGTGATGGATGCAGCTATCAGTCACAAACTAACGTTCAAGTAGGCCACTGCCCACATAAGCCTTTCTTTCATCAATTGCCTCATGTTGCCATTTTATGCCAAACACAGATTGGAAACTGGAATCCAACTGACATGAAAACATGTGAAAAGTGATGGGAAGTGTGTGTTAGGATCTTCATTTTCACAATTTATCACTTGACGGCGGTCACGGTCAAGTGAGGTGAAGGTCAGTTGCTTTCTGCAAGCCACAAGGAGTCTTTGTAGGAGGTACAGAACCGATGCTGAAGGAGGTGTGATGGATGGACATGGACAAAAAAACCCCCAAAAAACAAAAACAAGGTCTCATGTCATGCATTCTCAATGACACTCCACAGCGTTACAGCATGCAGTCGTGTTGACATGGTGGCAGGTAAAGCCACTCGTAAATGACAAATGATACTGGGAAGTTGAAGGGCAAAACTGTCATTACTCATTGTGTTAATTTAACAGTTTGACACTGATATCCATCAGCTGCTCATGCAGTGAAATCTGTTACATGGAATATGATGTTACATTTTAATTAGTTTCAGTTAGTAAAACAAGGTTAAGCGAGGCAAATGTAAGTGTGTCAGGATTAGTAAAATATACAGTAGCTCACCCTGTTCGCACATTTAAATAGAAAGCTCCATGAGGTCAACTGCTGTGATTAAAACTAATTATTATGTAATAATGTCAAGTCAAGTCAATTTCATTTATATAGTGCCAAATCACAACAGAACTTATCTCAGGACACTTTTCACAAAGAGCAAGTCTAGACCGTACTCTTTATTTTACAGAGAACCGATATTCCCCCATGAGTAAGCAGTTGGTTACAGCGGCGAGGAAAAACTCCCCTTTAATGGGAAGAAACCTCGAGCAGAACCAGGCTCTAGGTGGGCGGCCATCTGCCTTGATGGGTTGGGTTGAGAGAGAAAGAAGGAGAGGGAGAGGGGAGAGAGAGACACACAGAGAAACACAACAATAATAACAATAATAATAATAATAATGATAGAAATGTAACTAATAATAATTGCAGACATGGGCATCAAGCAGGACCATGGCAGCAAGGGGTCCGCAGCCACGGTCCATGGAAGCCCACAATCCATAACCAGGCGGTCCTCGACCATGATCCATAGAAACCTGCGAGACGAGAAAGCACAAAAACTCTGGGGAAGAAGCAAAGTTGTAAAACTTACCACAGTTTCTTTACAATCTCAGTTGCACGGGTTGAGATCACACAAATGACACATGGAAAAGAATTAAAAGAGTTTTAACATCCCCACTGGTCCACTCACAGCAGTTTTACAAAGCCATTTTTATCTAGGATATTAAACTTGCAGCATCTTTTGTGTGTTGGACAGATGGGCAAAATGAGCAAAGACCCTCCAGTGGGTCACCTTCTGTGACTGCAGAATTCACAAGCAAAGGTGATTTAAACCAGCTGAACTGGCATGCAAGTAATTATACAAGCATTATATGATGGATTGCAGCAGTAACATTCTCTCTGTCAGAGTCATCTTTGTTACATAGACTGTAAACATTGACTGTAAAATATAATAGACGTAGCCACCATGACTCATTGGTTTGTGGGCTCCCGTTTTGAAGCCTCGAGTTTGCCTTTTGACCGTTGCCATCTTGGATATTTGGACAAGAGGGTGGAGCTGGCTCTAATGTTAGCTGCTAGCTTGGTTAGCATGTTGTATTTACAGTCTATGGTTAACTATGATAATGCTGATGCTAATTTTTGCTAGCAAAAACAGACGTTAAAACCATTTAAAAAAATGTACCTACTGGAAAAAACTGAACATCTGACTCCTTAGAGGGTCTTTTAGTACAACCAAATGCTGAACAAGACTTTTAGACAACCAAAATATTACACACTGAAATAGCGATGCCTACGCCTATACTCTGTGAATCTGGGGTTACGCCATGGTTACATTACCTAAGCAATGTTGTCGCCGTGGTAGCGACTTGCTTCTGATGCCACACCCTAAATTATGCAAAACTTTAAGCCTTAATAAGATTTAAACTGGTGAGTAATATAAAAATGTACCCCCCATACAGTTGTCATGAACGGGGAAATTAACTATAGAGACCAAAACTGCTTTTTGCACCAGGCTGTAAACATGTTTATTTCTGCTGTAAAGTCGGGCATTTTAACGTGGGGGTCTATGGGGATTGACTCGCTTTTGGAGCCAGCCTCAAATGACTATATGAGGAACTCCAGTTTTTGGCACTTTGGTGTTGGCTTTATATTTCAGCCGCGGATGTTGCCGCTTGCATAAAACAGTTATGTCACAGCCACAATGAACTGTTTTGATTTATGATTTATACAGTTGTTCTGCCTGCACCAGCGCAGGCGAGTTATGGGCCTATTAAAAGTGTCGTCTGTCAAAAGCAAGGATGAAGGCTAAACCTCAGCACCTTTGCATGATGAATCAGTCTGGATGTCTGGCTCCCTGCTGCACACAGACCCTGTTCACACCAAAGTGATCTGATCTGATCAAAAGAATACTGCTCCAGACAGTCAGGGAGTTGTAGTGTTAATGCAAATGCATGAGTTAATGCAAGTCAACTTTATTTCTGTAATTGTTTATAAAATGCTGTTGCTTTAAGGTCTGCTATGTTCACATGATTGATTTTTATTTTCCGTCCTCTGAAATCTACTTTGTGCACCTTGCCTGCCAAAATTATTATTGTGTCTTGATGCCAAAAGCTCTTATTTACCAAATATAATCAAATCATGCAACAACTGTACAGCGGTCTCTAATCTGGACATTGGATGGGCCTGATTATGCTACAGTTGTCAGAGTCTGCTCTCCCCCTCACCTGTTGCTGTGGGAATTATCCAATCATTCAGTCTCACTCTCTGCTCTGCCACACCCCTCATTAGTTCAACCACCTTCACCTGCCGCTCCCACCTGCTCATCATCTGCAATCAAGCCTGTATATAAGCTGCCTCGGCCCACTCCCTTCTTGTCAGATTGTCTACGCCACTATGCTCAGTCATCTTGCTTTCTTCACTGGACTGCCTTCCTGGTTTCTGATCAGCTTGTCTTCGACCATCGCTCCTCGTCTCTGCCCCGGTAAACCCACCAGCCTTCTGTCCCTGACTCTGAGTTCTGCCTGCCTGTTCCCTGGTCTTTGTCTGCTGTGGGAGTGGAAGATCGGGGTTCAATTTCCGGTGGAGTCATACTCCTTAGAACTGTGTTTCTCCGACCATGCTTATATTGCCTTGACATCGTGTGAAATAAAGACTACTAAGTTTATACCAGTGTCATTTGTGCTGCTATTGGGTCCATCCTATACCCGTTACAACAGTAACTTAAAAAATAAAAAAATGTATTATCTGATTATTAAGTAATTACCTAAATACTAAGCATATTCAAATTATTACACATTCCAAATCTCAAACAACCTCTATTTTTGATGTTTTTGATTCAATGGACTCAATAATTATAACTGAATTATTTAGACTATTTAAAAACTAATCCAACTTTTCTTACACGTTGTATGTATTTATAAATTAGCTGCGTTTCCTCTAGACAGAACTCTCGCTCGCTGCTCTTTTGGCAGAAGTTTAATGTCTCATGTCTTAAGCTTCCATTCATCACTTTGAAAGTATGGGGGTGATTATGATTGAGAAACATGTTGCAGCTTAAATTTGTCCTTTTGGCTGAATAAAGAGGCTGATTTTAAAATTTAGGAAATCTGATTTTTTTTTTCTTGTATTCTGGTACATAATTTGAGAATATTTTACTTGATATCTGCAATACTGCTATAACAAGAGAAAACAACTGAATGACACAGATTTTTTTACCCCCAGATTTGCAGGACAGCTGATATGGTCACAGTTGGTTACAGACAGAACGGTGTCATCCAGGCAAACATTTTTAATGAGACAAACCAAGATGTGGTTGAGAAGTGACTGAATACAGCCTGTCTGTCGATGTGTAGCATATACTATAGGCTCTTGTAACATCTGTGTACATCTGTGTGTGCGTGTGCATGTGTGTAAATTATGTGTATCTGTGTGGTGCAGGGTTGAAGTCTTATTTTACAAGAAAAACTGCAGAGGAGATTCCAATTTTATGTTGTTTTTTTTTCCCTGCAGTTGACCAAAAAATCACCCAAAAATAAAATAAAATAAATATCAGCGGGTTACTTTGTAATTTGCATCTGCTGTTTTTTTTCTGTTCCAGGGAAAATGAGGCATCCACGGGAGACACAGTTGCTGACGATTTGACAAGTGTGACATTTACAAATAAATCTCTGGGGGCTGTGAGAAAGCACAGACACATTTTCTCTTCTGACAAACTCTGATGAAAGCCAAGGAGACACAATTGATCTTCTCCCGCTGCGTGTCTTGGCGTGTGTCGGCATCTGTTTTCTGTGTCAGCTTCCGTCTTGTCACTCCATGTCTTGTGTAATGCTCACCTTCAGGCTGGTGGACTGATCAGCGTCCATGTAAACTCTCGAAGTCTGGTCTGCCAAAGCAGCTGAGAACAAGGTCTTGATTGCTTGTGCGCTTTCCAGACCATGTTTCACCAGATGGCTCCCTCTCCATTATAACAGAGGCTCTCTCATCACTGTTCCAGAGCCTTTTCTGTCTATTATAATCACATGGATTAGATGCAGTAGAGTTTTCTATAAGCTTTTATGTTTTTTTTACATGCTCCACCTTTCAGATATAGTCAAAATCATACCTTTTTTAACATTTTAGTGTGCTATTACTACTCAGAGCAGTTATTTCCAATCAAAAGAAACTCATGGTTTTTTTGCAAAGTGAATGCAAAACAAACAAAAAAAACTTTGTGAAAAAAAGAGAAACAATTTCAATGCCAAAGGAGCACTGAAGCCCTCAAGGACTTGTTTCCTGAATGTATAGAGACTGTCCTTTAAAACAGACACTTGCTTGGCTGAGTGGTTGCTGTGCCTTCAAGCACACTTTTTACCCTGTAATTTCTTCAAAAAGCTTTTCTTTTTAGATGTGGAGTTGCGTGGCTCCCTGGCTGAGTTCACTGTAATAATGACAGCGGTGGGGAAAGTCTTAAAACAACTGGGAAATGATCACCAATGCATCAAATTCATCAATTCATAAAGTGAAAAAAAATTGGAATTATATATCAGGAGATGCAATTTCATCTCAGGCCTCCTGAAAGCATCATTTACACAGAGAAGGATGCATCCTTGAGGTGCATTGATTTTGTACCATATATGAAGTAAATGTCCCTCAAGCATCTGTGATCTTTCTGACCTGCAGCTGCATATTCACATTCACTGCAGTGATCAGAAAACTTATAACATTTCATTTTACATGTAAGAACAGAAGCACAACATTCTCCGCATCCCAAACACAAGATAGGGTTCATTACAGATATTTGTACTTTATTTAGACAGACTTCTTCTCCAGCAATCTGTCACGGCAGACAGCAACCGTACTGCCATCTCCCTCGCAGCGGGGACTACAGAGAAAGATGCGGTCATGGCCGTGTCCCCTTGTCTGCTGCCATCTGGAGACACTGTCAAATAGAGACTGACGTCAGTGATGAGAGTTAAATCTGTGGCCAAACAGCCATATTTAATTTTTTTTTATTGTACCGTGTGGGTTGGCCATGATGTCCGCCCGGATGTTCAGAGTTCATGTAGAGGAGCAACCTTAACCCAATCTGTCAGTTGCACAGTCTCCATGAGCTCAATGCTTTCACCTTTCCTGCCATGCTGTCAGTGCAGGGTACAAAATATGGCAGAACAAGCTCAGAGTACATGAAACATGCAGGTGGCCTTCTGTTTGTTGAATTTTCTTGTTTTTGTAGGTGTTAGTGTTACACACAGTGTGCAAACTGACTCATGAGGTGACATATTCTAGAAATTATTCATTCTGAAAGAATAAATGGAAAACACAATAGTGAGCCAGCTGGTCCTCAGTGGCTTTACTGGTTCAGGTGTTAACTGCCAAATGAACTTAGTTGAACAATACAAATTGACAATGTAAAACAATAACAACATAATATCAAAATCACAGTATTATATCAAAATCTCAATATTTCAAAATACAGTAATAGCCATGCATTCACTAGGTATTTCCATTTAAAACGTATGGGCCAACAGAATCACAATAAACTTAAAATAGGCTGTTATATAAAAGTAGGCAATTAAAAATGATGAATTGTATATAAGGGTATAGAAAGTGCTCATTCTATATCATTCTATTATCTACAATTCTTATCATTATCCCCTACATTAATGATATAATCGCTAACATTTATCATCTTTGGTTACATATGACTTATTACAACCTGTGAGCTGCCTGGTGGCCTTGGCACCTGTCAGGAGAAAGTGAATAAAAACAAAGAAAATACGAGCACTGCAAGTGGGCCAGTACTCACCAGTATGCAGGATACACTTCTAAGTTTTACTCTTTGGTGTACTGTGACTTTTTCTTGCGCACCGGCACTGGTAGCTGCTGGTAATCTTTTCTGCCCTCTCCATATCAGGTTCACTGGGTGATTCATAATGGCCCTAAATAAACTGCATAACCCAGGGGTCAGTATGTGACGCTCACCTTTTCTCTTTTGGCTGGTAACGTTACATTAACCTTACAATAATGTTGTCCTGGCTTCAAAAGGGGAACAAAGAGAACACAAGCAGAGTCAGACGAAGATACAACAGAGCTTCGAAAGTCAAGTCCTATCTAACCAGTACTAAATGCAGGCCGGGAGCATCAAGCTAACGTTAGTGCCACACACTGGCTCTATAAAGCCCTTCGCATTTTTTATGTTTTTCACCTTTTTCACATTTTTCGCAAATTTCGCAGCCACCATAGGGGGTACTCAGTTAGTTGCAATCTGCAACCTCACCGCTAGATAAATCTTACACACTGGTCCTTTAAGTAGGCTAACATCTTATTTCGCATGGGTATCATCACTACTGTCTTATAATATTTATTGTATGCAGAATCATCTTTTTCAGAGTAAGAATTAATATTGCTGTTTTGGCTAATGTTTTTGTTTACCTCTTATGTCTTTGGCAACTTGTCAACTTTGCTGATGTGTTTCATTATTCCAATAGGTGACAAGTGATACTGAATTAATTTACCATTTAATGTGATATCCTCAATGAATTCATCACCACATAGTTAACTCATTTTGTACCGCTGTCTCTTTCAGCCGCTGCCTGGCAAAGGCACGGACAGATGCTGATGAAACAGCAATCAAAGAACCTGACAATTCAGTTTAAGCCCAGAACATACTGGTGCCATTTCTGTAAGTATGAGAATTATTTATTAATATTTATTATGAATAACAGTGTTGTTTGTCCTCCCAAAAATGTCAAATATTCAATCAGATAATACAACCTAATTGTCTACTGTTTCTTTAGAATAGCCAATTACATTAATCTAACACAACAGTATATCTCTTGATATTCATTGCCAGCTGCATGGCCAACTACTCTCTAATTTTCTTTCTGTCTAACTCCTTCTATCTGGGTCTGTCTCTGTTGTGTGTGTCCACAGGGAACACGCAGTACCAGCTTGATAGTAAGAGACTACCACATGCTTCCTCTGATAGATGTGGAGTCACCTTGTTTTCATCGCCCCCCAGCGGAGTTCTCCATTGCAGGCCTGATGACTTCATTGCACCACACACCAAAGCTAGTGTAGATAGCCTGAGGGCCAACTGGACGCAGAGCTTGGTGATGCAGAGGTGCTTCGTTTGTGTGACACACTAAAAGTAAGGAGAAACGAAAGTATCCAGGGATTTTGTCGGGAATACAAAGAACTAAGGGCATCCCAGCCTGATGACCTCATTGCACCACACACTAAAGCTAGGGTAAATAGTTATTTTTTACTCTAATAATTGAAATGGTTGTCCCCTTGATTAAATAATTTTATGTTGTGAACATCAGCAATATCTCCTTGTATCTTTTATTCACTGTAGAAATTCATAATGTAATTGGATGATTTGATGATACTGACCGATACACACACCAACATGTGAATAAGGGGAGTAGTGCCACTACTTTTTTTCAACTTCAAGCACTGGAAAAATATAAACTGTAAAACACTCTAACATTAAATCCTACATATACATATGTATGAGTGGAGTCAGTTCAACATGTTCTGATAGGTGTAATTTAACAACAACCTCTCATTGTAAATGGCAAGCTAGTACCAACTCCCAGTAGGATACCAAGCGAGTGCAAATGCCGCCAACAAGCTACATATACAACAATGCATAGTAGAAAGCCTGCATTACTGACAAACTGTATGAATGCTTATGTAACATTTACCCACCTGAAAGAATAAATGGAAAACACAATAGTGAGTCGGCTGGTCCTCAGTGGCTTTACTGGGTCAGGTGTTAACTGCCAACTGAAGAATGCAGCGCAAGCTCACAGCTTATATACCTGCAGGTGATCTCGTGCATTTTATACTCAAAATAGAGATGCTTGAAATTGAATGGGGGTTGTCTGCAAACATGCAAGATAAAGTGCATACACATAAAATAACACATTTAAGTAAGTGGACAATTACGTATAAATATCCTATGTGCCACATTAGCTTTTCAACTTTAATGTCAAAGCGTGCTGACATGAGGCACAACTAATCATTGCTTAGAAGTCACCAGAGAGTGGTGTAATTATGAAATGTGAAAGAAAAACACAAACCAGGCACAGAGGAAAGTAAATGCACTTTTTGCGTTAATGGAAAGTGCAGCAGCAGGAGGCAGAGATTGGATAGATATGTTGGGGAATGCTTTATTTTACAGCATGGCTCCTGCATACATCAGACCTATAAGATATAATAAAGAGGTTATATTCAACATTTTCAGTGCTTCGTCCTGATATATATGTATAAACTTATGTTACTAAAAAGTATCAGGCATTATCTCAGCTGGAATTACTCATGCATGTGTAAAAAATTAACACTTAATGACATGGCAAAAAACAATTATATATAATTTGTTGAATTTATATAATAGCTCCCTACACTTTTCTTAACAATATATGCTGTACACAAAACCTCAATGAAGATTGTTTGTGAGTGAGAGTAAATATGTTGCGCTTCTTAATTATTATGATTTGATGACATTTATAAAGGATATAAAAGCTGTTGGATCCCAAAACTACATTTAACATACATCATTTTATAGTTTCATTTATTAAGCACTAAAAATGTATTTATGATACTGAATATATTATATAAATAATGTTACATATTATTTATGATAATTCATATTTATTAAAGCTAGACATTTTACTAAAGCTATTGTAAGCACCTAAATTAACTTATTACTTTACACATACTATTTGCATTACTGTATACATTGTTAACAGTGACAATTAGACCTGTATGTAGACATTGTATGTATGTTGTTGTCCATTGTTGTTTGTGCATATATTGTACTGTATGCATATTTTTTATTTTATTTATTTTATATCTATATACATATTTATTTGTTTTTCCTTTTTCCACATACTTGCCTGAACATACTAGCTATATGTTTATGTCTGCTTATCTCTGTTAGCCTGCTGTTCTTGCTGTAAGTCTCCTGTATGTGTATCTTTTGGTACATTGTATGTGAGTACATTGAGTTTTTTATTAATTGATTCTGATCAAGGTACAACCTTCCACCCAGCATCAGCTTGTAATAAAACATACTCTATATTTAGAGCATATATATGTATATTTATACAAATTTAAAAAGGGTTAACAATGTAATTTCCAAAGAAAATATTTTTTAAAATGTTTTCTGCATTTTTCTGTCTTGTTACAATATAACTGTACCCTGTAATTATTAAAGAGGGACCCATAATTTAAAAAAAATACTTGTATTTCTATGTCCCTCTTAAAAGTTGTTTCTTACTTATCACCTAACATCTTGTCTTCTTCCTTTGCACTTATTTGTCTCTGTATGGGTATTTAGTATAGGTATAAGTATTTTATAGACATCCTATATGTACCGGATAATTATGTAAATTGATTTTTGCACGTTACCAGAAAGTTAGTGTGTTATTGCCTTTATCTTTCATTTTAGACTGTTTGATCATATATGAAAAAATAATCTCACCGCACATAATGATCTTTGTTATATAGTATCCTGGTGCGGCTCTGATGTTGTGTAATATATTCAACATGTGGCGTGCCAGCAGTTTGACTAACCAGCTACAGTAGTGAAAGAAGAGAAATGGATGTTTTCAGTCCCACTGATTTGATACAGAAAGACACAAATAAAGTCTAAAGCAGTTTGTCAGCATCATATCATTCCAGCTGTGTTAGCATCATTTAAAATCAGCATGCCGCTGAAGAAAACATGATCAACCTATAATGGAGACCAGCTCCAGCGTGCAGGTGTTAACAAGGATAAGAATTACAGCTCAGGTGTTCTGCCTATGAGAGCCGGTTGGCAATAATGAGGATGTTTTATATAGAGGGAGTGTGGATAACAGAGCAGAAACTAACAAAGTATCATTAGTCCCACCAGGGATATGAAAACTTACAATACGAAGTAGTGAGTGGCATCTACTCATCTGTGCCTCTGAGAATTATTGACTGAACAAAGGTCTGTAAATAGAGACAGGTTAAGGTTCAGGTGCACTCAGCTCAGTCTCTCTCTCTCTCTCTCAGCGCCTTCAGACCTGCATTCAGCTCTTAGGCTCAGATGTTTGAGTCTGAATCTGGGCAAATTATGATAAGCCCGGGGCTAATTTTGTACATGCAGATTTTCCTGTTTCATTGTGGCTTTATACTGTGATTTTTATAGAATGGGAGAAATTGTGTGCTGAAGATAGAGGGATTTGAATTCCTCTCAATAGTTGTTCATTTTTATTATCAGGCGGGACTTAATTTTAGGTGGCCATCTGCACGGAGATAATTAGTCTTTTCATTTTGTCTTGTTGAAGGAAGACACCAATTGAGTCATTTTGGGTCAAAATTATCTTTTTTTAAAATGCATTTTTATGCTTGTGAATACATCGTTTAGATCCTTCGAGTATAAACACCAGAAAGTTGTTTACCCTGCAGAGGACATTTGTAAGAACGTCTATCAGCAGAAAAGCCTTCTGTACGTGATTTCCCAAGGCATGATTTCCCTGTCACCATGCCATTTGATTATAGCTTATCTATCCCGCACAACATAGAGAAAATCAAATTGGATTGGGTTGGGTTTTATTGTTTGCACACAGTCCACCTGCTACACAAACAAACTACAGCATGATTTGGCACAGACATATGATCCCTTTCCCAGTTGATTGAGGGAACATCTGAGCCCTTATATTTGAGCACCTCCAACTGTAGGAAACTTTTGACATGATAATCCTTAGTGCTCTGTGAAGCACAACATAATATCTGATCGAAAGCCTTTTCCCTTTAAAGTAGAAAAAATAGAAAAAATGTTGAGCTTATATTATGTTACAGTATGTCTGTGTCAGGTTTCGTGTTAAGATGTACTTGCTACGGCATCGTAAACAAAGTCTGAGAGAGTTCAGCACACTGCAACATAGCACTCTATTGCACTTTGCAATAGACAAAAACCAAGCAAATGAAGACATTTTCAACACTTTGACAACACATGCATTGATTTTGTAAAAAAGCTGCAAATAAATAAAACACAGGCATATTCAAAATCACATTTACCAATTTGGCAAAGAAAAACACTGCAATACAAAAAAGATGCAAAGATGTAACAAAACAGAAAAAATATAGCATGAAAGTTCGTTCTGAAAGTTCATAGCTTGACAAAATGGTCCCAAATCAAAGTCCACTAACCAGCTTTTTTGGAGCTTTCAACCATATCAGATTGTTTTCGTCAGCAGGTGGTTTTTGCTCAGTTGTTATGGTGATAGATCTGTTGACTTACAAACTCACTAGTTGATATGATACGCAAAACACTTTCAATATTTCTCATCTATGTTTGCTCATAAGTTTAGAAATATAGTTTGTTCTTGACCTTGACCTTGAAATATTCTGATTCGTAACAAATACTGAGCTCACCTGTCAACTGATCCATATCCATGACAACTCAGCTCCATCCACTGATGACCATGTGATATGGTTGAAAGCTCTAGAAGCTTCTAGCTTCTAGCTTTGTTAAAACAAAAGAAAAATTTTCAGGGGAAAAGGAAATGTTTGACATTTTGGGAAGTACACTCATTTGTTTTCTTGCACAGTTAGATGAGAAAGATTCACACACTAAATATGAAGCTACAACCAGCAGTTGGTTAGTTTAGCTTAGCAGTGAAACAGCTAGTCTGACTCTGCCCAAAGGTAACAAAATTTGCCTGCCAGCACCTCTAAAGCTGACCAATTACCATATTATATCTAATTGTTTTAAAACAAAATGTTGACTCCAAGAAGCCACTGCTCCTGGACAAGAAATAGATAACAAAAACGTCTTGTTTTTACAAAAGCTCTTTCCAGTCTTTGTGCTAAGCTAAGCTAACTAGATACAGCTTCATATTTATCCTACAGATATGAGAGTCGCATCAATCTCCCCCTCAAGAAAGTTGAATATAAGCGTGATTCTCAAAATGTCAAACAATTCTTTTAATTTCATTTGAAAATTAGTGAATGATATTTGCAATACAACTAGCACTAGCCTTCTGCTAATTACTAGTGCATGTCAGTTGTTTAGTAGCCTTAATCTGTTCTGTTTTTTTAAATGTGAAATATGTGATGTGAAAGTGGTGAGGATGTTTTTTGATCATCTGCTTGTGTTTTGTCTACTTGTTTGTGTTTTCTCAAGTTGCTGTGAGATGAGAGCTTTTGGCCTTTGTACACCATATTTTTGAGCTGATGAATAAATATATTAATTAATATCCTGCCCACTATCATTGCACTGTCAGCCTGCACATGCAACATTACCCCCAGAGACCCCTCACCGCTCACCATGCATTATTTGTTCACCAACCAGCCCCCTTAAACAGATGAGATGTATGTTCCTGTGAACCCGCCAGGAGCCGCCACCGCTCACTGCTGCAGTGAGGAGGGAAAATAATGACATGTCATCTGATAATGGGTGCATTGCTGACGAACTAGCCCTTTTAATGGATTTATAATTAATGCTTGTGTGTTGGCCGATGCCACTGATGGCTGCAGAGAGGCTGGATAATGTTCTGGAACTACAAAGTCATTTTAGATCAGTGTGGATCAAGCCGAGGCCACAGAATCAGAGATAAGAGGTGCATTTTTATTCCATGAGAGGTGCTGGGCTGGCAGCTGCAGCCCAAAGAGCTTTCTCTCTCTCCTCTTCCCCCACTCAGTCAGGGCATTAGAGTCCAATGATTCTTCAGGCTACTCAATACTTATCACTTTAAGGACTGAGGGGCATTATTGTTCAGGTTTTTGAGGTCAGTGATTCATATCTGGACAACACAGTCATATAATTAGTCTGTCCAGCAAGGTGAAATTTTTCATTCACTAAACTTCTTAATCCAAATTTGTTGCAAGCAGAGTCAGATAAAGGGAGTTTGTATATTGAGGAATGAGGCTGTGTTCTGGGCTTTCCCCCTTAAAGGTCCAGTGTGTAAGATTTAGTGGCATCTACTGGAGTGGACTTGGCAGAAAAGGAATATAATATTCATAAGTATGTTTTAATTAGTGTATAATCCCATGAAAATAAGAATCATTGTGTTTTCATTACCTTAGAATGAGCCCTTTATATCTACGTAGGGAATGGGTCCTCCACCACCATATTTCTACAGTAGCCCAGAGCAGACAAACCAAACACTGGCTCTTTCACGTTTTTTGCAAGAATGAATGGAGGGGTATTCAGCTGGTTATGATCTGCAACCTCACTGCTAGATGCCACTAAATCCCACACACTGGTCCTTTAAAAGAATATTTTTTATTGAGTGGAGATGAAAGGCACAGGCAATGAAAGAGAAGCTTTTTGTGGCCATCTGGTGACTATTGATTGATTAAGTGACAATAACGCTGGTTTGTTTGATCTTAACACCTTATTTCATGTTCCTCTAAATATGTTATGTATTTAATGTGGTAAAGACCAGATGAAATTTGTTGGAGTGGTGAAAAAAAAAATGCTGAAGAGCTAAATAGAATGGCAGAAGATTTGTGTAGGTGGTTATGGATTGACATGCGTTTGACCCAGAAATCCTACTTCTTCATCTCACAGTTCAGGGGTTGTGAGTGAAAAAAAAAGTGATTTATCACATTGCGGCACTATGTCCACCAAGAAATAACCTGCATTTCCTTGGCCCGAGTGTCTGTTCAGACCAGAAAGTGGCACAGCAATATTTATCCATGCGGCTTCACGAAACAGCTGGAACACTTTCAGTTAATAAATTATGTCAAGTCAATTTATTTATAAAGCACAGTTAAAAACAACAAATGTTGACCAAAGCACTTGACAGAGACATTTGAGCACAATTAAAAATTTAAAATGAAAATAAATAGTTAATAAGTATGACAAACGTGTCAAGTTAAGACAGTTATTTCAAGGAAACATACAGCATTTGTACAGTATCATCCACTCCAGTCTGATGACTGACTACAAACTATGCTGCATTTCTTTTGTGGAGCAGGTTATACTCTGGACTGGGCTGCGTTTCTGTACCTTCATGCGTTAGTAGTCAATGGCACAAATTTGCATGTCAGAGTTCCCAAAAGCTCCATTCAGATTTACGAACACTCTGCAAACACACTGACTGCAACAATTCCACTTAAATTCATTAATTTCCATCCAAAATGTCAATGTAATTAATGCTGGTATGACTGCAGCCCTACATTTCCCTACCAACTCCATGGAAATCTGTTATGTAGGTTTTTAGATTTCTTGCTAACTTACAGACAAGTAGGCGCTCCATGGTGGGTGTAATAATTAACTTGAATGAAATTAGTAATTAGGGGGGGAAACATGTTTTTCATACATCATTGAAATCAACCACTTGACACAGAATTTCCCATCAAAGGCCTAACAGATGATTTTAGGAAAAATCTGGGACTTGAATGGCCGTCATGGGGAGATCAGGATTGAACAGGCACACCCCCTTACTAATGGAAAGCAAATGATAAGCTGATATGATTATTTTTGATTAAATTCCTAGCTTTGTGGTTTGATAATTTAATTTTCACGTTTACTTGATCAGTGAGGCTGAAGGCATAAACAACCGCAGATGTGGTATATTAATGTTTGTTATAACTTCTTGCTGTTTTTAACATTGTATTGATTTATTTACCTGCAGTTTGAAAGGGAGTTTGATCAAAACTCCTCCAAATGTCAAACGTTAAAACATGCTATGTGCTGACACACACCGAGGTATGTTGTTGCATGTGTCATGTGCTATATCATACAAATTTGTATGTGCATGTGCGTTATTTCTGTCACTTTTAGACTTCTTCCAGTCACATGCACACACTTTTTGTCTTGCACACAGGCCCTATCTGTGCCCCTGAATCTCAAACATCTCCCGCTTTTTCACATAAACTTATTTTCAGAGCTTTCGGATGCTGTGCCCGCCTTTGATGCACAACAGCAAGTTCACCCTCTTTATGACTGAAAGAGCGACAGATGTGCAAATGTTTCCCTCTCTCATCCGTCTACAGCACATCAGACTGGAATGAGGAGTGCCAGTGTAGATGCCGGTCAGTGAAACTCAGTAAGACACATTCACAGCCTTTTATCCTGTGTTGTTGAAACAATAATATCAGTAGAGACCATCAACCCCCCCTTGCCTGAACATCTGAGAGAATATGTGTACTTCATCTACATGACTTGCCACATTTCAGCATATGAGATAGAAGGTTGCATCACTTAGCTTCTTCAAAACAGCTCAAAGGCTTCTTCATCACTTGACTGGCAAGAAGACGGTGCCACGGAGTACAGCAGTGACACAAGGCTGGAATATGGGATTTTTTAGAAGTGATGGAATGTGTTCTTGATGATCAATGCTACGGGTGGAGGGAGGAGAGAGCCTAAATCTATCATTTACCATGCCCACATTTTCCCATCCAGTTGGAGGGTTTGAAGAGGCAACCTTTAGTCTCAGTGCAGCCTCTTTCACCTTTAGGCAGCCGTCAGTCATCTACAGCATGTTTTCTATTCATGGTATCGCAATCCAACATGATACATTCAAGATGCTCCCAATGGAGATCCTTTCTAGGATGCACACTCCTTCCTAGATCAAAAAGACTACAGCAACCATTTGGCCCTACAGCGAGCACAGAAAAACACTTTTATTTCAACTTCTCCCTCATGATGAACAAAGGACAAAAAACAATCGGGGCATAATTCCAAATCCAAAAATGTTTTCACAGAGCAATTATGCTTTTTATATCTGTAATTTTTATATTAATTATTTGAACTTCTATTTGAACAGTCCACAATTTTCTGTGCACTTTTATTCTTTTTAGAATCATAATAAATAATGTGTCTCTAACCTTCAAATGAAGGATGACAACACTTCTGACTAAACACTGGATGTTTTTTGCTTTATTCCTTAAAAAACCTTTCATACCAGTGTATTCTGATTCACAGGAGAATAAATGGGGCAGAAGGGTTGACAGAATATAGACTGCTACTTTTTAATTACTGACTCTTCAGTTCCCGACAGCTCTACAGAGCGTTTTGGTGTCTTTCAGGTCATTATTTTGGTTTTTATGGCCCCCAACTTTACTGTTTTGGTTCACTCTCATCACTCACATTGGTGTTACCTTAAGGCAGCTGTTTTCAGCAAAAAGGCTCTGATAAACTACCTTCCCAGCACCAAATGGTAGACAGACATAGTTAGCGACTAGCTGCTGACCATAGTGAAGCATTTAGCAGCTAAAGAGTTTGCCTGATGGACACAAACGTTACTCCAAATGAATGCTCATGTTGGTCTGTAGCTGTTGGATTAGTAAGTAGGAAACTCTGTCTTATATGTTCATTACATCAACTTTGTAAGATGACAATATGTCAATGTTGTATTTAAAGTGGCCAAAACTCAATTAATACAGATTAATAGGTCTTTTTCACAGCAGACATTTTGATTACATTACTAATAACAATAACAATGGTCCTGCTCTATTCAGGTGTCCCAGTAAGTCATCACAGTGTGACAGTGAATCAGCATGCACAATAACACGACCCTGAAACCGAAGCAACTAAATGGAAATCAGCCACCATTAATTTTATCATTTACATCTGTGCTTTTCCTACTGTGACATATCAAAATGTTTTCTGTGAAATTCAATTCAATTCATTTAAAACGTTTTTTGTCAGTTCGTGTTGGAGGGTTGTAAAGTTCTTACAGAAAAATTCCACCTTGGCCCCTGATGCAATTTAAACTTTGAGGAGGTTGTCTTTGATAAAAAAAAAAAAAAAAATGTTTTTAGAGACTTCAGAAATCATTGAAATTCGAAATACTGTTTTGTCTGTTTTGTGGCAACTCCGATTATATGCAGTATAATAGCGCCATACTGTAATTCCTTCAACTAATTTCAGCCACTGTATAACACATCTTAAATTCTCCCTGGCATATAATAATAGGTCTTGTATCATAAAAACTCAATTAATCATTTTCTGATTGATGGAAAATATCTTCAGTCTAATAAATCTCTGCATAAACAAAGCTGCAGCTACACATATGACCTTTAAGGAACTCAAAAACCCAAAACAGAAAAAATATGTTCTTATTGTTTAAGGATATGAATGAACTTGGTCAAATCCTGATTGACCACAGCAGGAAGAAAGACAATAATCCCACATTTATCTATTTTATAGAACAAAGTCATTGTACTTAGTACTAATTATTTTTAAGCATTTACTATCTTACACATACTGTATATCTACAGCACCCTCACATTGTTTCTACCTTCCTCTACTGTATATTACAACCCTTTTATAATGTCTTTCTAATGAAACATCATACCTCAGTAAGACCTACTTTAAAGGTGCTCAAAGCATAAACCTACTGTACCTACTGCTGATTCTAAATTAGTTTATTTATGATCAGTCTCTCCTTGTTATCTACCCACACTAGAAGAATCTTAAACAGGCATGTTTGATAAAAGATGTGAAACTCTGGAAAACTACGTAGCCGCATAGATTTATTCATCCTGTCTTCAAAAGAAAACTGAAAATTCAGCTGGCAAAAACGACCTATAGTTACGTTTGAGTGATGGATGCCATCTAGTGGCCGTAGTAATTATGACCTGGAGAAGTGACGCAGTTAAGATGACGTCAATGTAAGATGACAAATTTACATAATCAGAGGTGACGGGTTGGATGGATGGCTAGATAGATAGATGCGCGACTTAGCTTCAGGAGACCACTGTTCACTTCCCGTCTCCAACCACGAGTCTGGACAATCAATTATGATTGTCATAGTGTTTACTGTTGCCATGGTGATGAAGGTTGCCTAACTTTAAGGATGTAGTAACTTTAACCCACACGACATTTCAAGTGATTGTTTTTAAACCAAACCATGATCTTGCCTCTAGTGTTCTCCCTTGTGTTTTCCATGTTTCCCCTTTTTCTTGTGTTGTCCCCTGTTTGTCTCCCCGTGTGTGTGTGTGTGTGTGAGTGTGTGTGTGAGTGGCAGGCATGGCTCCTCCTTCCTCTGGCTTATCCCTGATGTGCAGCATCTGCTCTAATCAGCACACCTGCCATCCATCATCTCATCAGCCAGTCAGTATATCTTCCCCGGATCACCAGCCACTCTTCGCCACATCCTTCAGTCAGCTACAGCAGTAGTCACACGCTCTTGGCTGCTCAGTCTTTGTGCAATGCTGAGTTATTTCCTCATGTTCAATACTTTGTGTACTAACGTAAATTCTCCTCTGCTCTCATCACCACCTAGTTACCTATGCCTGTCCGCCGATCAGCCTGCTGCCCACACCACTCGCCACGCTAACTCCCTGTGACTGAACTCAGTATACTCCTGTTGGACTGACGCCATTCCCCTACCTGCTCACCTGCCTCATCCCCTGTATTACAATAAATCTCTTTCTACATATACTATTGAACTGTCTCCTGGTTTGCATTTGGGTCAGCTCACACAACAGATCACAACAGATCTTCCCCTTACCCCAAGTGGTTTTTTTGCCTAAACCTAACGAGACCTTAACCACAGTGTTGTCACAACATAAAACATAATCATTTTTTGACAGTGATTTGTAATGGTTTTGGAAAGCACTGATAGAGGCAGCATATAGGTATATGGTTGTTTAATAATGAGTATGTGTTGGATTTATTACAGTGTTGTTGAAAGCTTAAGTAGATCTCTCAATTGCTTTACTTTGTGTAAGAGTGTGGTCAAAAGCTGACACGCTTTTAGTATAGCCTTCAGTCTGGGGTGAAAAGTTAATTGTTAAATCAGTCTGATTGAGTCAAACAGCCCTGCAAACGTTATTGACTGCATGCAAAACGTGTCTTGTTTATCAGTTGTCAGAAAGTCCAACCTGAAAAAAAGACATTGCATTCTGATTCAGGTTCAAAGTGGATCTATCGATTGCACTCCCTTCTTCTGTCGGTGAGTGATATAGCTGCATTTTGAAGATCTCTGCAATTGATCTATTCCTCCTTTAGATAGCAAACATCTGAATTACTTATTCATTACTCAAGTACTTGACTGACACACACACAGTTTGAAATACTGACTAATTCACTTTGCCAAAAAAAATCTATTGGGCACAAACCAACATTTTCAGGATGAGTGGTCTCTGCAAGTCTTTTGAATTGAATAGAATGAATATTTGAGGGTGAATGAAAAAATTGTGTTTTTCCTGCCTGTTAATTAGTTCTTATAACATGAATGTGGGAAAGGAAGTGTGTCCTCTATCAAACCCAAAGTTAATCCCCTTGAATATTAGGAGGGAGGTACCTCAACAGGCCCCTCATGGGCTCGCATGAATACCAAATGTGGACTTTTCTGAAGTGGAGAAGAATGCTTCACCTATCTAATTTCCTGTTTTTTTGCGATAGCAGTTCTCTCCATTGAAAGTAAATCACGTCACATGGTGAGCCCCCCCCCCCCCTCCCTTCTCTCCACACACACAGACAAAGAAACAAAAAGAAAAGAAAGAAACTGGCTGGTGATGCACAAGTCATCAATTCATAAGTCAGCTCTGACGTGCATCTGTCCTGTATTGGCTCAGTTGGCCCAGACTTGCACACAGACTCTGAGTTACAATTGCTAAACCACCCAGTGAGTTGTTCTTTTACCCTTGACTTAAAACAGAGAAGATTGTGTCCTGAAGACAAATGAGGCTGACTGCTGGCACAGAATGAAAGGTATCGTTTAATCTTGGAATCGGATACAATCTAAGTGGGTTAATTAGGGTACACCACCACTCCTTCCACCACAGGGAAGATGTTGTGTTGATACATCTCAACAAGGGCACGATCTGCGATGCATGGTTATGAGCATGATTTACATAGATCCTTTTCAAGTTCGAAATATGATCTGAAAAATAGGAGTGGAGGAATCAACAGCAATTTAGTGGCCCGAGATTTTAAATGCCATTCACTTGCGAACATCTCACACAGTCAGGAACAACTTGTCAGAATGTGCTTTGATGGAAGCTGTAATATAAATAATGAAAGACTAAAGACTTGGATGCAGAATCCAACTCAACATAACTGCTTCAGCTGCCTGGACAGACAGTGGAACGTTTACAATGTTTTATATGTAGTTTATCTCACTATTTCACTCTATGTATTTTGGTAATTTATTATACCCCTATTGGGCTGTACATGTATTTTGCTATTGAACTGGTACATGAGTACTTCCCATTAAACACACAGTGGCTGCAAAATGCTTTGAGCTAAACAAACACTAAGCTAAACGATAAGCTCACAATGACAATGATAATGTGATGTTTAGAAGATAGTGTTTTCCATATTCCGTAACTTAGTTTAGCATGTTAGTATGCTAACATTTGCTAATCAGCACTAAACACAAAGTACAACCGGGGCTGATGGGAATGTCATTAGTTTTGCAGATATTTGGTCCAAAGCAATGTCTGCACCAAATTTAATGGCGATCCATCCAATAATTGTCAAGACATTTTGTCAAAACTACAATGCCATCCTCTTGGTGGCACCAAAGTCATTAGAATTCATACTGTGGGCACCATGAATGTGTATACAGAATTTCATGACCATCCATCTAATAGTATATTAGTATAGTGATATTTCAATCTGGATCAAAGTGGTGGACTGGCTGACCAACATACCGGCCAACAGACTGACTTTGCCATCCTCAAAGCCATCCAGATAGCAGGGTTAAAAACTGGACACGTTGATATCACATGTTAAAGTATTGTATGGATCAGGAAGATAAATATCCTGTTCAAGTACTTTTTCATCTCTGAATTTTGCATTTATTTTCTTTAGCCACTTATTCTTGCAGTATATAGTGCATTTCTTTACTTGCATTACTTATGTAGGAGAAAATTTAAGCTCCTAGAGTAAAGGTCATGTACTATCTTTGTGGGCAATTCGATTAAATTTGGCTATCAGAAATAATTAATAATTATATTAAGTAATGGGATTTAATTTACACTAAAAAAAAAACAACAAAAAAACTAAATACCCAAAATTACCATATATCAATGGCTAGTAAAGGTTGAAGGATTTTGGAGTTCTTTGCAGAGAGAGGTTGGCAGTATTTACTTTTGTACAACATGAAATAGACAGTATGTATATTCAAAAGCATTTATTTAAAACGATAACAAAGGTAAAACACACAATATGTAATCTAACCAACTGTATCTATATATACAAGTGTGTATGTGTGTGTGTGTATCTGTGTAGGAACACAGGCAAAACTAAATGGTTGACTTTGATTCAAAATGGCGGCTAGGACCACATGGCGTTAACTACAAAGCAATATGGCTGTCAAAGGAATAACTACAATGATGGCAGGATCAAAGATGGTTGCCAGGACTGCATAGTATGTGTGTGAGAGAGAGACACAAAAGACACAATGGTAGAACTCAGACCACGTGCGGACTGAGATCACATGTGCATGTATGTTTAAGGCCAAATAGTGTAGGATACAGTACCAGGTTAGAACACAGGGGGGAGTCCGGGAGAAAACGAGCAGTTACTGTTGCCCCCGCAGCACCAGTGAGGAGTAAGAGGAAGAAACAAAGGCACTTTTATTGACCTGGTGATGTCATGGAGGGTCATAGGTCACACTGACCAATGGTGATTGGAGGAGGGTCCATAAGCATCAGGTTCCAGTTACAGGATGTGACTGGATGAGAGGTGTAACTTTTAAAGTTCAGTTTTTCTCGCAATGAACGTATTCATCTGTGGAGCCCTACATTCCCCCCTTTGGTCTTAGGATTTCACTTGATGTGTGATCCTGAGAGCAGTCATCGTCTGATCTGTCTATTGTCTGGTCACACTTCTAGGCCAGAATTTCTGCATATGGCCTTCTACTGAATGCCTATCTTGATGCAGTAGGTGGACATGGCAGTTATGCTCAGTGTCCCCATGCAGCCTTTTGCCACTGCCCTTTGGGCGGTTGTGAGGGTGATCTTTTGAAGCAGTAGACCTGTGTGACAGTTCAGTGTCTGAACTGGCAGGCTCAGTTGTTTTTCCTTTTACTTTGGAAGTGACAACAGTTTCCCAAGCCACCTGTTTCATCTTCCTTATGTTGTGCATTGAGAGGTTATGATGTGTCATAAGTACAACATGAGTGCGAATGCACATGAAGGTTCTGCAAGAACAAGGACTTGAAGGTGGAACTTTCTTCTAAGCCTGGTGCATTCTGCCCTGGAAGTATGCATGCCTCAAACATTGGTAATAATCTCTGGGATGCTCATGATGGAAATGTTTAATTTGGAGGACTGCAACCATTGATGTGGTTTCATCAGCAGTAGAAGAGAATTATTCTATTAGTGCTTGACAGAGCTCTTTGTAGTCATTTCTTACACCGGGAGATTGGGCTGTATAAACTTATGGACAGCTTTAGAGCTGGTTTTCCACACAAGTTTAACTTTCTCCCTTTGGATTGCTCGGGGCAAGTCAATTAAATTGTCGTCTATTTCCCCAAAGTAATCAATGTCAATGTTGTGATCACAGTTGTCTGGATTAAAATGTTCAATGTCCGTAGCTATAAGCTCAAACACTTCAAGGTGGGGGCACTGTGAGGTCCTTCCAGTGAAGGCGAAATTAAGCTAGCATTACTATGGACATTTGCATCACATGTTACAGCTCTTTCTGGTTGAGAGGCACGGGCTGAACAACTGTCATCACTCTCGTGGTAGTGCAGAGAGGAGGCTGAGCAGTCCTGGAATGTTTTAGTCCCCCTTTTGGAAGGATGAGCACTGATGAATGTGTCATGCATCAGTGGCTAAGAAGACCATGGGGCAGAATATCTTCCAGAGGATAAACTACATATCTGCTCAATGTCTGTTTCAGAGAGATGGGTCGTCAGGTAGCTGTTAGCTCTGTCTTTCAGTGGAGGTTGAGGAGCTGACTTCATTCCCAAGAACTTAGGGTCGGTTGGGAATTGTTCCCATCTTCTGAATGGAGAGAGAGTTAACCTTTCATTAAGGGAGGGAGTGAATTGGAGTAACTGGAATCACATGATGAATGGCTGAACGACTGTGTGGGGACAAAATGTTCTGATCTGAGCCTTAACAATTCGTCCTTTTGTAAGATCTAGCTCTGCTGAGTGCAGGTCTTCTAAGTAGTGCATGGCTTTCTTATTAGCCGTCTAAACTTCTTGGAGGAGGCAAGCATTTTGCACTCAAGGGGATTCTACCTCCTTTTCTAGGGCTGCTTTGCTCTTAAAGGCAAGGCTGACTATAATTTTCCTTCTTTAAGGGTGATGCTCCAAGGTGGATTTAGTGTAAATGAAACCCTATTAATTAATATAATTTTATTTCTGATAGCCAAATTTAATCTAAATGTCCAAAACAAACCCACATGAACACAGGAGGAGCATGAATTTATTAAAGTGTGTGTGTTGTGTATTCATGTCAAATTGACATATAGCTGTATAGCTGTGAATCTCCATCTACAGTATATTGTTGTTTCTCAGCTGCAAAGCACAATACAGTGACATTTATAGTGATACATTATAAAAGAAATCATTACACAATGTGTTTGATTAAACCAGTAATAACTGTTTTTTTTGGCCACTCATGGGCAGCAGAATCAATGAACACAACATTGACATATTATTACCTTTTAAGCTGATAAGTTGTACTTGTTAGTTACCAGTTGCATATTTACACATCCAGCAGTTAAGGAGCAATGTTATCATTCATTTGGAGAATGTAAATCCAATATTCTCTTTTTTTCAATATACTTTCTTTAAGATCTGTTGTTATCTTTACCAACTCCTGATTTTGCTCTTTAGCTGATAGATGCTCCACTATGTTCATCAGCTAGTACTCTGGTACCACAGGTACCACAGGCTATCACAGGCACAGATAGGTAAGCATCCTGACTCAAATTTACACCTACCGGCAATTTAGAGTTGCCAATTCACCTAAACTGCATGTCTATGGACTGTGGGAGGACACACCTGTGAAACCTGTGAAACAGGCACAAGGAGAACATGTAAACATGTAAAGACAAGCTCCAGCATGCAGATGGATTCAAACCCTTTTCAGCCTTTTGAGTGCACTGTGAGATGACAGTGTGAACCATTGAGCCAACATGGGAATTGATAGCCAAGTGAAATTGTTTTATTTAATAATCATTCAGTGAATTGCAGCTAATTCACATATATATTTTGTCTTTTTATGTGTATGCTTATGTTTTGTATCTCAGGCTTTCAGGCTGTCTCTGAATGTGTCCAATATATGAACAATTGTGAGGTCTCCTACTGAAGGCCGATAACCACACTGCTAAGGCAACTGGAGGTGAAGTGTCTCGCTTAAGGGCACTTTACTTTCAACACAAGTTGAGAAGTCTTATTCATTCACTTTCCATACTCATGTTTTCAGCCAATATTGATATTCAAATAATCACACTCCCATACATAAGCCTCAGCCTCATTCTCTAACCTTAAGGCTACTGCAGCTGTGAATAGTCCCTTACAATCTTTAAAAAGAACTTATTTCTACTTAGCTCTGCTGCAGCAATGAAAACATTAGCAGTTTTTTAAAAGTATCAAATGTGCAGTATCACACCCAGTTCATATACATAGGTAAAAACTGTGAATAGTGCAGGTAGTGGATATTACACATATAGAAAGCTGCTTTCTTTTCTTTCCACAGGCCCTGAAAACTGCCGTCATCAAGCCACTCTTAAAAAAGAACAACTAGACATGTCACTAATGAACAGTTACAGGCCCATATCAAATCTCCTGTTTTTCAGTAAAATCATTTAAAAAGTTGTTTTTCAACAGCTGAACAACTTCTTGGCACTGTTTTGATGCCTTCCAGTGAGGATTTTGAACAAACCACAGCACTGAGACTGCTCTTGTTAAGGTCTTCAGTGACATCCACTTAAACACAGACAGTGGCAGAATTTCAGTCTTAGTATTACTGGATCTCAGTGCTGCATTCAACATGGCCAACCACAACATATTACTAAACCGACTGCAAAACTGGGTGGGACTTTCTGGCACAGTGCTAAATTGGTTTGAATCCTACTTAAAGGACAGGGACTACTTTGTGTCTATAAGTAATTACACATCTGGGGCCTCTTCTGCTCAACATTTACATGCTCCCACTGCCTCAGATTATGGAAAACAACAAAATATGTTACCATTATTATGCAGACAACACAAATTTACATAACCGTATCACCAGGGGACTATGGTCCAATACAAGCACTGAGTAAGTGCATTGAACAAATCAGCGATTGGGTGTGTCAGAATTTTCTTAAATTAAACAAAGATAAAACTGAAGTAATTGTTTTTGGAGCCAAAGAAGAACAATTAAAAGTCACTCAGCTTCAATCAGTAATGTTAAAAACCACAAACTAAGTCAGAAATCTTGGTGTAGTCATGGACTCAGACCTGAATTTCAACAGCCACATTAAAACAATTATAAAGTCAGTCTACTATCACCTTAAGAATTAAAGAACTTATGTGTCAGACAACCTCAGCTGATTCAGAACGCTGCTGCTCAAGTCCTCACTAAGACCAAAAAAGTGGATCACATCACTCCAGTTCTGAGGTCTTTACACTGGCTTCCTGTCTGTCAAATAACTGATTTTAAAATACTGCTGTTGGTTTATAAAGCACTGAATGGTTTAGGGCCAAAATACATTTCTGATCTTCTGCTACATTATGAACCATACAGACCTCTCAGATCATCTGGAACTGGTCTGCGTTCTGTCCTCAAAGTCAAAGCTAAACATGGAGAAGCAGTGTTCAGTTTTTATGCTCCACATATCCGGAACAAACTCCCAGAAAACTGCAGGTCTGCTGCAACTCTCAGTTCTTTTAAATCAAGGCTGAAGACTTTTCTGTTTGCCGCTGCCTTTTATTAAATCAAATGATGATTCATTTCTTACCCTGCATTGCAACTTTTATTCTTGTATTTTATCTGTTTTGTTTTCTATTCTCTTAGCTCTTTAATGACTGTTTTTAATTGTATTTAAATGTCCCTTTATGGTGTGTTTCTTTTGCACTTTATCTCGATGCTTTTAATGTTTTATGTAAAGCAGTTTGAATTGCCTTCTTGCTGAAATGTGCTATATAAATAAACTTGCCTTGCCTTGCTTTTCATGTCATGGGACAAATATACTCACATCATTATCTGGTGAACTGTGTTAACCTTTCTTTCGTTTGGCTGTCAACACTTACATTAATAGATTTTCAGATTGTTTTCAGACTGCAAGAACACGTCATTTGCATAGCTACCAAAACAAAACTGCATAGATATTTTCTATATATACAATGGCGTCCTTGACAGTGTTGCATATTCTGTGTCTTGTCATATTTCTGAAAATTGCTATTTGAATAGATATAATTATAACAAACTGTATTAGTGTCAGGTCAGTGACCATTTAATTCCCATACTGCAAACGGGGTATATAATATATTAATATTTCACAAGGCTGCTGACACATACACACAGTAGCCATGGCAATTTACCAGTTATTGTATTGAGATATCACAAGTCATACAGAGTAATTAGACTTTGCTACACACACACATGCACACACACATACACATACACACACACACACACACACACACACACAGGCATGCAGCTTGTTTCCATTGCTTGAGAGGACATTACATCGACTTACATTCATCTTCTGGAAACTTACCCCAACTCTAACACTGACCCTAAACTTAAACCATGTCTTCACCCTAAACTTTAACGATTTACTGTATTTGGTCTTGCTTTTTGTCTCTAAAACACAAGAGTGTTTAAACAGATGTATGTCCTCATATTTCAACACGAATAATATCCTACACACACACACACACATTAGAAGGGGTCATCAGTATGATATGAAGAGGGCTTGAAACTATAAACGTGGATCCATCTCCACATTCTCCTTCTTTTACTTTACATTATTTGATTACAGTTAAGGGAATAACACACTGTGTGTACTGTAGGTATTTACTTCATGTGGGATATAATTACGATAAGAAGCACCCTGTAAACAAGCCACATTTAGTTTGATGTTTATTAGGTTTTCAAAACTGCTTTGTCCACATTCATGGTAATCAGCCAAGATCAGCCTACACTTTGATGGCTGGTTATCCTAATGATGTTCAAAACCATCACAGGTCACCTCTGGAGCACATTAAGTTGCTGCTTTATTCATTAAAAACACTTTAATGAGACTCCAATGAATTGTGTTAACTAGAGCACAAGCTATTTAGAATAACTCATAAGATTTAGTACTGTATAGTGGGCTGACAATGCTGAAAACTGCATTATAAACATTATGATGCATTTTATAACTGAATGAGGTACAGTAAGCTGTTATTAGCTGCTGTAAGAGAATAGAGGTTCCTGGTACCATCTAAGGTCTCTCCATAGTCTACGACCTCAAAGAGCTCTAGTGTTCACATCTATTTAACCCACTTCAAAGGGAAAGTCCACCCCAAAATAGAAGTTGCATATGTTGTTTCTACTATATTTTATAGTTCAGTTTTGATTTGTAAATGTGAAAACCAGTCTCTGCCTAATCAGAGCAGGAAAGATGAACATTTAAATACGCACTTAATGTTTATTGTTAGGTTGAGTAATAGGGTCATATCATTAGGTTTACATTATCAATTATCAATTACATTTTCAAGCAAGGAGACTGCTATATTGTCCAAACATAACTCTGCTTGGCTGCTTCACTTATACATGTTAGTATTTTCGGTGTGTTTCGCTGAAAGCTAATGTGTTTGCCAATGTGTTTGGCTAATGCTAAAGTTAGCTGGAGTAGCTGGAGTGTAAACTTCGGCTTATTAAAAAAAGAAAAGAAAACAGAGCTGCTAACGTTACCCTAAACTCTGATAGGACTTTTTTTCATGTAACCTGTACCAAAAAACTAATGTAGTAAGTTAGCCAGACATGCTAACTATTGCAGCTTACATTAGGACAGATAAACACACCATTTGAACCATTCCTTAAACTTTTGCTCTTGTGATTTTGGTTTGATATTGATGAAAATGTGGGTTTACCAAACAGTCAGTTGAACAACTCCTGGGACAGATCCCATGTTGATTTTACTGGGATATTGGGACATTTTCTGTTTCACAGTCAGTCACTATTATCAGTGGACCAACCTGGAGAACTCACCAATCCAAGTCTGTGTAATTACAATGTAACACCTATTTTAGGGAATGTCAGTAGGCTATTGGCAGTGAAATGCTATTTTCAGTGAACATGTTGGCTGCTGAGTCACTCAGCCTGTTTTCATCCTTCAGTGAATGACAGATTATTAATGTAGTTGTCGGTTAATTTCTGTCAAAACAGATGTTCACCATTACTAAAACAAATGATACTGAATCAATGATACTTTAAAAAGACTATATCTGACACAATCTTTGGCTAAAAATTAACTCTGCTCTCTACAGTTTAGAGCTTCTGTATGAATTGTTTAGTCCTCAAAACTTTATTATGTCCATGTGTGTAAGTAAACAGTAGGTAGAAGAATTTGTGATTTAAGGAATTTCTTTCATTCTTAGTTTTTTTTACATGATTTGTTGTGTTGATTTTAAAGAGTCCTGAGAATAATGTCAAGTACATGTGTTAAACAAGGGGAGTGTGTGCTTCTCCTCCATCTGAGACATTTCCTCATGTTGGGACAAAACACCCCATCAAAAAGAAAAAGCACAGACCACAGTTGTCCCCCTGTTGGAGTCTACAGTTTGACCGATGGATAGTTTTATCTGTGACCTGGTTTCTTTGCATATTAATCACGCTTCCATCCTTGTATGCTCCCAGGCAGAGGGATTTCACAGATAACAGTCTGTTTATAGTACACTGATAATTGGCGCAACGTGTTTCACAGACCATCAGCCAAATAATTCACTCTAATTAGACGTGCTTCATACAAACGGTGAGCAGGAGAACTGAACTTTGAGAGATTGTAAGCTATTGAAGAGGGAACGGGAGACAGAGAGGAAAGGGGAAGTAGGGAAGGATGGAAACCTCAATGATGACTCTCCCAATAATTTAGAGAGAGAGTGAGGCAGAGGGGAAAGAGAGAAAGCAGGTGGCACTATGGCAGCATTTCATGATTTACCATAAATACCAGTGGTCTAAATTAAAATATGAGGATGTACACTGTAATTAGAGATAAGATAGCATGCAGTTGGATGGACGTGACTCACTTTCTTCTACATAGTGAAAGAGAGATCAGGAGTCACAGGAGAGCTTTTTGTGCAGCAATATTGTTCAATTAGGACACGTATTGATTTACAACGGACACAATACTGCTTTGGGAATGTGCAGAACATAATCTTTTTATTTGGTATAGATTACTACACAGACACTTCACATCCAGTAGAGCTACCACCATCTACTACAAGTCTGCAATTCTTTTCTCTATATTAAAATAACAATAATGAATGCAAAATGTTGCTTGGATTTTTAATTAATTGCTGTATTTTTAGTAAAAATGTTCCAGAGGTGACCTTTGGGCAGCAGGGTGGCGTAGCGAGTAGGGTTACTGACCTCAATAACAGAGGACTTGGCAAGAAACCTTCTTACCGAAACATCCTTGAGCTTGACACTGATTCCCTACCAGCTCCAGGACTACTGGCCTATAACTGACTCTGACCTCTGACCTCCCTGCAGAGTGGAGTTAAATGAATCAAAAAATCTCTGTGCTTTCAGGCATGATACGCTATCTACTTTTTCCCCCTGGCTGCTTGGGTGAGATAGCAGCACCGGTCAAACAGATTCAGTGAGAAGCAGGAGCACTCAATCATAATTATGCAAGAGTATGTGAGAGATTAGTATTTATTTAAACATGGCTAAGATTTTCTATTCAGGCAAAACTGACACACATTAGTATTCATACCGTAAATAATAATGATGGGAAAATACAGAAAAATAATCATGAAGTCCATTTCAGGCTATAATCTGTTCACCTTAGTGTTAAAATTATTATTCTGGGAAGAGAGGACTGAGGATGGATATGTAAATTTAACTTAAAAAAAACAAGTATCACACTGATATGAAATAGGACAGCAGAGGATGGCACAAAATGCTGGTCCAGTAGAGAGGCTCTTCACATTGGAACTCCAATCTGTGTCACAGCTTGAGTCTGTTCTCTCATAGTCCAGCATTCAAACGTGTATTACATTTCTTGCTATGGAGCCGGACTGAGGTCGAATGTGAAATATCAACAGTCTGTCTGCGAAGTTTCAGCAGTCCAACAGGCATTCGTGCTCCAACATCTGTCACAGAGAAAATAGGGCGGCTTCCTCATCCAACCTGAGGAGCAAAGCCATTTGTTGCTTCCCTCTCTGGCTTAATCAGAGACGCAAATGCTTTCAGCTAATTGATTAAAATGATCTCTGTATTTTACAGCAATGTCATTAGCATCCCTATGATTCTGGCAGCTGCAGTGGCTGTGCGCCTACCTGCATTTGCTTGGTGTTTGATTGTATTATGACTATTCCTAAAAGGTTTTTGACTAAAATTAAAAATGAGACTTGTTGATAGTAGAGTTTCAATTATGTGCATTGACAGAAAACACATGACAAAAGCCAGCTTACTGAGCAGTCATCTTATTTATGCATTTTCTCATATATCAACAGAAAAGTTTGATCTGATTACAAAGACAGGCTTGCAGATGCAGTCTCTCCTCAGGAGTAAATGTTTATTGATCAAGAAAGACTTGGGCATGTAAATTCTAATTTGTATGTGTGTGTTGTCTGGTGCAGGGTGGCTGCAGAGTAGAATCCATCACTATTGGCATGTGGACCTGATTACTGAAGAGACTCTGAAAGTCTCATAGACCTATGATAAAGAACTCTGTCCAGGCCTCTTTACAACCACATCACTCAGGGTGTCTGCACAAAGGAACAGTGCATTGCAAAAAAAAAAAAAAAAAAACTCACGTTGCAGCCCTCCTCTTTGCACAATCGCCTTAACCAGGCTGTATCCCAGTAGAGACACAGGAAGACATTTAAACTCTCCAGAAAATAAGGCTACAGGTTATTTTAAGAAAGTAAAAATAACCCTAAATTTAAAGAAAAGAAAGAACCTAAATTTAAATCACATTAAAACATAAATCTCTCCGTGAGTGTGAAACTGTGGAAACAGTGTAAGCGAAAACAGATGTAATATTCATGTGGAGGCTGAGTGGTGGAATCTGACTTGCATTTGATTCTCACTTGAAATTAGATTCAGCAGCAGAGCCAATTTGTTCACGAGAGTAGGTGGGGTGGTCCATTTTGATTTTGAAACGCCATACTGGCAAAAGACAAAAATAAAATGTGAAAAACGATCTTTGCAGCAGCGCGTATGGTAATCAGAAAACAGTTAGCATTTTGCAACTGCAGGCAGAAAAGCCCGGTCTGACTAAGCTCCTGGCTTACACAGCGAGTATAGACAGTGCATCTTGTATGTGCCTTATTATACGTAACTGTTAGCAGACAAAGAAATGAATCATCCTGTTTATAGTCTTTTCTTCCAACTAAGGAAAACATCTCCCATGTCTCAAAGTAGCTTTTCCTACTCATAAGAACATCCAACTTGGTTTCCTATGTGTCCTGAATATGTTTAACTTTTGGTTGTGTTATGATTCCTCAACAACATTGGGTGGCAGCATTGAGTCTGTTTTGCCTGTCAAAGCATCTTAAGCAGGGTTCATATGTAAACAAAGTAGCCTGATCAGCATTGTCTATGAGAACTAGATTGCTGCTCATGGATTACAGATACCCATATACTATACAGTGTAATTTAAAGTATGTGACTAGCTTATCTGACACTGTCCTTAAATTACTGGAAGTTGTAAGGCTTTACAACTTCCAGTAATTTAAGAGCGTCAACCAATGCTAAAGACTATTTAAAATAATATTTGATAGAAATGCTTTGCTGTAAGTTCCCCAATCTGATGTTGTTGGTTCAGTTCAAGAGTGTCAACAAATTCTGAATAAGTGTTGATGAGTCATTTCCCGTACCACGGGCATTTCACATTAAACCAGAGCAAACATTTTTTGCCTTCCTGTACATTCCCCATTCACACCACAGTGCTCACTTACTGCTGTGACCTGTAGACTAAATTATTTGCACTGAACTGAAGCACGCCTTTCATCTGTGGAGGGAGCACCTGTGTGACTCACTCTAAGGGAAATGATGTACCCAGTTTGCAGCCATGTTGCTGTGTGTACAGTGTCTGTCTGCTTCTCAGACACATCAGCTAAAAGTGAAGCTCATTTCCTGGAAGCGCTCAACCTTCTTGTAAAGTATAATGAGGGAGATCCCACGCCTGATGGCAAAGCTGTGAACCAGCAAAACCTGTGAAAAGCATTTCAAATGTGTTTTTGAAGAGATTTCATCCTTAAAACCAGCATACTGGTTGTTTATAGTACATTGAACAGATAAGAGACGTGCTAACACTATCACATAATGTAAGCACAAATGAGATTTTTATTTCCAGATCTTACTAATTTCCTCTTTTTTAGGTCTTATTTTTCAGACCTACCTCTGTGAAAATAAAAGCTTTCATGAGTTTGGGGACAGATCCACACACATACAAGATTCTGGACAGACTATAGAAAAACACCATTATGCAAAATAATATTTAGTTTAAGTTAAATAACATGTTATTTTAATGTGGACCATTGTTGTTCATGTATCTTCTGCTTTCTCTCTGGATGTGCTCTGCTCTGCGTCGCACTCCTTCTCAGTACTTTTTGTCTCCCACATAGAAATATGACCAGCAGGAAAAAAATGACAAAAATTTATCATATTTACAGTACCAGTTCATGGGAAAGTAAACTATACTGTCATGACCCTTACATAAGTGACTATTGTCTGACTCTAATTATGATGTAATTCATGTTACAATACGAAGCCAACATGTCCATGTCTATGTTCCATTTGTCCAATAATGCAGTAGCTCCATGATGGTCTACATATGTGGTTTGCTAATGGAGCCAGGAGGAGCTTCAAGTGGGGCCCATGTGAATAAACCCCAGGCATCACATGGACTGCTTTTGTGTCCATTTAATTGGGCTCATGTTTCAACCAAGATGGGCCCAGTTTTGCCCATCAGGTTATCTACAGCATACAGCTTTCCTTTTGTTTTGCAGTCACTACACAGACCCCCGAACCACCCAGTAGGAGTCATTAGTGCAATGACGCCATCTGCACAACTGTAAGCCTCGAAGCTGAAAAGCACTTCAACTGGGTATTGAACCTGGTTTGCTGCAGTGGTGGCACTGTTGTTCTTCTAGTACCACACAAACTTCAATTCACCAACTAATGAATGTAAGCTGAGAGGTTTGCTTGTGCAGGCAGTTAATATTAAAAGTTGTCTTGCATGGGAGAGGTAGAGATTTGCAAATGAAGGTTGATTTAAGATTTAGATTTCCTCTCTTTGGACACTATCCCTCCTCGGTAACCAAGAGAAATCTCACTTTGGGTTCACTATTGGCATAAGGATCCCATTTGCCTCATTAGTGACCCACATGGGCAGGAATGCATTGGAACATATACAGAGTCAATATACAGATACTGTCTGACAAGACATACTGTAAATGTCATTCTGGATCTCATCACTGTTCAGTCAGCCAAGTCATGTGGAATTGATTTTTCTGTGAATGTAGATGTTCAGGGTTGATGTTTGGCGTCCAGGGTCTGACCTTGTCAATTCCTACAAGGATACACCGAGCTCAGCATATCAGGGAGTGGGGGGTGACAATAATGTAGACTCAGGTCCTACAGATGGATGCTGGGGTGGACGTGGGGATTTTGAAATGCTATATGAATAGCAGCAGTATAGCTTTCAGGTAAGCAAAAGCATTGATATTGGATGATCCTGCAAAACCGTTATTCAATGCCAACGTTTTAAAAAGCTTGCTTTCTAAAATATATGGAAATGTCAATGACAGTATAGTTTATGTTAGGGAAAGATTGTGGTTATGGCAAAGAAATTGTAGTATGGTTAGGGTTGGGTAACTAAAACGCATGGTTGTTAATTGTTATTAACGGTTAATAAAAAGCAGACATTAATTACAGGTCTGTGATGCAAACCCCAGTCTCCTGCATGAAAGTCAGACATGCACCATCCAAAATAAAAGGTACAGTATTTTCTACATAGGCACTGACTGCTGGCACTCAATGTGAATCATCTAATGAACATAATTTCCAGGATACTGAGTAGTAATCCCTCTCAGCAAACCTATACCTTGACCATCTTTACCCTTATACCATCCTGTTTGGTCCTATCACTGCACTTCACCACTGCAATTGTGTAGGAATCCAGAACTGGTGAATTTTGATTTCCAAACTGACATATGGTACATTTTGTCAGATAAAACTTTTTTCTTTCTTTAAAACAAACATTTAATGAAGGAATGAGTGCATATAACAATTCTGATATAAAAAAGTGAGACAGAAATAAAATAATAATTACATGCTGATGTCAGTAAATAGAATGTCTAATATGGCACATGATGAAAAGAAATAGTTCTTCAGTCGTCTGTCCTGGTTCGAAATACTGTAATCTCTCGGGGAAGATCAAGGCCTTATCGATGCCCAGCCTCTCCACTGAACACCCAAATGTCTTCCTCTTCATCATACTTGCAGTGTCCCATTTTTAGATGAAAGCAATCCCAGCATGGCATATTGTTCATTTGGCATTTGACTGCAGGAACACAAAGGGAATATTCAAATTATGTACACTTTCAAGAAATTTCAAACCTTTTCTGTATTTGCTGTAGGTTTATTTGTGTTTTTCTGTGGTAATGTGTGTGGTATCTTGCTAGTTCCATGGAGTCTATAGACTCAGATATGTTTTCTTTTTTTTCTCGCTCGACTTGATGGTGTTTTCACACCCAATGACGCAATGTGCAGACAAACAGTACGACTAGGCTTAAGTGAACAGATGTTTTCATACAGGAAGTAACACAACCCCTTCTTCCCCTTCACCCACTTCTGTTACGGTGGAGTGCAGGCAGGTGGACCCAAGTGTTAGAGACGGCAGGCTGACAGAATCTAACAGCTATTTATTGTAACTAACAAAAACTGTAGCTCAGGAACAGGCAAAATGAACAGACGATTTGACAAAGACTTAACTGAAAACTGGACTTAAATACAGACAGAACCAACAAGGGAATAGGGAACAGGTGACCAGGCAGGAGGACAGGCAGGGAGCCGATTGGCTGGGAGAACAAATTGGACAGGGCAGGGTTGACGAGGCTGATGCAGGGCAGGTATGGAGGGAAAAACAGGCTGGAGAGGAGTACAGGAACACAGGAGGGACTTACAGAGCAAACAGATAACCAAAACCTCGAAAACACAATGAGACCAGACAGGACCTGTGACAGGAACATGACAGTGTCAGCACTTTGCAGTTTCAATTCCATCACTTCCCTTTTCACCAAGCAACATCCAAATCACCCTCATATCTACATGTTATCACTTGCCACAGATGTGCAGTATTGTTTACTGATGCCGTTATACAGCAGTTATATAAATGAGGAAACTCATGCAATTAACAAATTCCCATCAATCATGTGATTTCAGTGTAACTGCTGTGTGCTGACAATAATTATTTCTTTCCTCACTGACACTTCAGAGAAACTGCTTGTATCTGAGCTAAATTGCTTTTAGGCAAACCTCTCTTTTACAGCAGCAATAGATGCATGAGCACAGTCTTGCCTCTGTTTTTGTTCTAACAATTTATAATCTCATTGCATGAAGAACTAACCACAAGATCTGGCGCTGGTGAAATAGTTACATGATTAAAACTGTAAATGAGAATATTATTTCAAAATGAACAAATAAAACTATCCTAATCTTTTGTGCCCAGCTGGCAGGAGCACTTTCTTGGCTCTGTGGGTGTATTGATTTTGTTGGTTCTCTCATCTGGTATGTTGACAAGAGGCAAATACATACAGCGAAGCTAAATGACTGCTATTTAATTTGGTTTCAGTGATTCAGCAGTCCGCTGTTTACCTGAAGGCAAAGGATACTGCAGCTTCAGTTTATTGGACCACTGGGCTGGAGCTGCATACATTAGCAGCACAGAATTAGTCTCTTGTAATCAATGTGTGTTGTTTTTAATGTGAGTTTGATAAACGCTTTGATTTAGCCTGAAGTTACTTGGGTGTTTAACATGTAAAGAGAATTTTGACATTGCAGTTTTTTTGTGAATATGACTGCTGGACTGTTTGTGTTTTCTTCAAAACAGCCTATTGCATGAATGTATAACAGACGTTAAGGTGGCACCATACTCCGTCAGCTCCACACCTCTACAATGATGGAATTGGGAGGGAAATGTGACATTTACACCTACTTCATGCAACCATTGGCCAGGTGTATAGAGGTGAAAAAGTAAGCAGGGCTTGAAGCTCCTCTCTCAAGCTCTCTGTTTTCATTGTGTAGACAACTATTTCTGTCACTTTTCACGTGAACAACCAAGTGAAACACTATGAATGCCTTCAAGGACAGAAATCGTGTGCAATTATTTCCATACTTCAACAAATTTAATGTCGTAGATTCTCTTTGACTGTAGGCTTTTCACCCCTCCTTCGAGATCGGTCATTCAGAACAGCTATAAACACATGGTCAGATAACGTGTTGTACTAACTTGTTCTTTTCTAGTATAACTCGGCTCTTACGGTTGCTTTGTACCAATCATGTGTACACATGTATGCCTTTGCTGTGCTAATGCAAGATTTTCAGTTCTTGTGGACATGTCTCCACCTCCATTCCCACCACCAACAAATACACACCACCTCTGCTGTGCATATTTAGCAAGACTGTCTGTGATATGGGGAAGGTCAAGAGTTATATAAAAGGTGAGAGCTTCTTTTGATGTCTCTCTTTCTCTCTTCTGCTGCCAATGCTAACATAAGCAAACTTGCTAAACTTATTGGTTCTTTATGTGTTCGGTGTTTAGGTGTTAGGTGTAAGTAACTTGTATTAAAAGAGCTGTTATTACTCTTCTTTGTGACAATTTGGCAGAGCAGAGCTTGAAGTCCTTTTTTTGCTTTGATCATTATCATTAATCTTAAAATGACACCAAACCGCTAACTGTCTCCTTCTCTGCCTTCCTGCTCAACTAACGTGAGCCTAGTGTAACGTTGCAATAAAGTAGTATGGGGTGCGTATGTGTCAGAGCAGTTTTATGATTATGAGCACAACCCACCAAGCATCCGACATCTACAAATGTTGTTTTTTGGGCCGTAATTTGCTAGTTCCGCTATGTCTAGTCCATCTGATATGGTCTTTACTAGCTCAGTCCACATTTAGCCCAAATATAGCTTTAATATATTAATTACACTGAATCATAAAATGATGATTTATCTTGATGAAAACTGGTGCTGGGTGTAGATCTGCCCAAACTACATAGTCAACCTTGATACTGCATATTGTATGTGAGGCTGCCTGATGCTGGTATTGGTATTGAGGCCCTGAACTTGCCTTGCATCGCACCACATTAAATGGGTTTCCACTTTTAAGAAGTTAGATACTGTATGCTCTTTATCTCTTTGCTATTGCTGCTGTAACATTGTTGCTAAGTTCAATAATTCAGTTTTAACTGCTGGACACAAGATGTCTCCTACTTTACCGAAAAGTCCATCCATTATCAGTATGTCCACTGGAGGCTTCAAGTTTCCACATCACACTTAAGCTGCATACTTGACCACTGTAGGCTTCCCAATAAGTAGTGATGTCACTCATGATCGTGTGTACACATCTTAAACTGAAATTTCATCTGAACACAGAGAAACTTCCCCCCCTCAGCAGATGAATGTGAAAGCAGCCTTCTAGTGTCAAACTCTGCACATACATCATTCTGCACAGTAAGCATCCAAGTGAAGCAACAATGAACAAAATACATTTTAGAGTGAAGGGGACTTTAAGGAACATATCATCGTTAAATTGAGTTAAACTACCATATGACTACTTCATTTTGGTAGACCAGCTGCTTTTTCTTCCAGTGCTTTATTAATTTGTTCATTTGTTGTTGTCAAAACTAGAGGAACATTGTCTCCTACTTGATATCTTTAAAGGCAGTCGCGCTCACTCTAACAGAGACATCACATTTGTCTCCATCTGCCCTAGAATGCACCTATTCCCTGTTGTTTTCCACCGTGTCACAGTGAGTTTGTCTTTCTCCATTAAGGCTCTGATGTTCTGGAAAGAGCTAAGCCCAGACTCTGCGCAGACACATTTTATTATTCATTACATTTTATTCTTTCCATCTCTGCACTGTCTGGTCTTGCTGGTGGTGCAAGTGGAATTGCAGAACAGACCTGACCTCTTGTATAACACCCAGGATCTCACAACATTTATTAACAAGCTTGATGTTATTAATACAATATCAACTATATAACTGCATTGTATCAATGAGTGTATAAATACCATGGTCCTTCAATCCCTACAGGATCTATGAAAACTCGGAAAACACCAGTTCTTTATGTTATCTGGCTTATTTGGTAATATGCTTGAACATGATAAAATGTATCAGATTATCAAGACAACATATTACCTCAAGCAAAAAAAAAAAAAAACAAATCAAAAAACCTAACCTATGAATGAGTGTATGCAGCTGTCTTTTTAAAAAAAAAAAAGTAAACTGTTGACAGGATGTTGAATCCAGGGGGGTTTCTGTATCAGTGATAGAGCTGTTAGCAGTAAGTGCTTACACCATTACAGGAAGTAGAGCAAAAGGTATGGGAAATGAAATGCAAGCAGGGTTTATAAATGACGGGGTGGTTCATCGCATGATGGGTTAACATTTTTCAGAGAGCTATTTGTGGCCTGCAGCTTCACACGCCAGATACAGACAGAACAGCATGGAAACGCTTCTTTTTCTATTTCCTCAATTCAACTACATGGCCCCAAAGGAGGAAGCATATTTCAAAATGCTTGGTCCAGAAGACTTGCAGGCACCAAAGATGAAGGACGATAATAGCAGGTTGGTGTGTGAACCTCAGTTGTTTTTGAATGTTTACTTGATTTGGAAATGGGTAATTTAACTGTTTGGTTTAAATAAACGCACGTTGAAGCTCACGTCAATAATCTGAGTGGTGCAACTTTTATCACGAAAAATCAGGTTAGGCAATAGTTTTTTTCCGTATAGAGAAGTCTTACTTTTCTAAAGTGTAGCATAACACCATCGTAAAAGATATGTGATGTTTCTTTATAGTACCTTGTGTGAGTGTGACTGAAAGCTACTCGCGCTACGTAAAGTTGACTTTTAAAAGCCGTTGTCCTCCATGATGAGTCTTTGCTTCCTTTTTGTAACGTGCATATGTGACTTGTCTTGTGATTTGTATTATACCACAAAAACATTTTGTAATGTATAGCATGCCATGTAAACCACATTGAAAATGTGTCTGTGAGGAGTAATTCTTTGATAAAACTGCTGATTTGGTGAATAGTACCGCAGTTTAACGTGGAGACAGTTTGTGGAACTTGATGTATTTTCTCCTTTGTTTGCAGACAGAAAGACAAGGAGAGGAAGAGCCGACTAAGCCTTTTTCTCACCAAGTCTGGTTCTCATGAAAACGTCAGTCCCCATAAAAAGACAAATACAACACCCAGCAAGTGAGGCAAAATCCATTATTTTCATATACAGGCAATGTTGTTTTGACAAGTATTATTCATTTTGAACCTAAGTTTCAAGTATTCTCCGTGACTACTGCACACTTACAGAAACATGGCACCTAGGTGTCTAATGAGACGAGAATCCATAACATTTGTGCTGCATCATTAGGTAAGAGCTGACCACATCTCTGATTTTTTCAGCATCTCACCAGAGGCAGCTTTGCAGTGGAGCGACTCCTTTGAAGAACTGCTAAAGCACTCAGGTCAGATTAATGCCTGAAATTTCTCAAAAAACTTGTGTTGAAAAGCTGTCCAAAACGGTTTCTTCTGCTGTCAAACAATATGCTCCATTTGAGTAGTAAACTGTTTTGGAGTGCTAGAGGCAATAAATAGTTAATGAAGAGAGCAGTGAGAGTTTCACTACATCTTTTAATGTGTGTTAACACAGATGGTAATACAGAAACTGTGCAACTTCCTCATCACAAAAGTTTAAAAACAATGAAACACTTTAAACCCCTGTATGTGCTCATTTGGGGATAGTTAATATAGTGAATGCTACATAATGAAGATAACATTAATATTTAGGTACACTGAAGCTATATAATATTTCTAGATAATTGAATTGTTTATACACTGAGCACATTTTAGTGGCTTTTGGATGAGGAAGTTATGGAAAGTCTATTCCCCATTTGTGCATGCTTTTATAATCAAACGTGAGCCTATTATCCACCATGCACAGAAAAATGAAAAGATTTTGTTTTTAACAGCTATCTAGTTTCTTTTACTGTCACTTTAGTATCTAAATGTGTGTCTGTCTCTGTGTCTCTACATCAGATGGTGTGGAAACCTTCTCTCAGTTCCTCAAGACAGAGTTCAGTGAGGAAAACATCGAGTTCTGGTTGGCCTGTGAAGAATACAAGACCATTGATTCTGAGACGAAGCTGCTGTCCAAAGCCAAATATATTTATACAGTTTTTATTGAATCGGATGCCCCTAAAGAGGTACGGCACGGCGTGTTTATTTATCATAAAATGCAATGGAGCTGAAAAGGCTCAAACAGCCCCTGCAGTTCTGCATTTTCTTTGACTTATTTGTCACTGAGGGCTGTTGGTGGTCTGAAATATTTATGTCACTGTAATAAAAATAACAGTGGGTGAATTCTGAAGCACTGTGTAGTCAGCCTGCAGCAGGTTGACCTTTGAGAACAGTTGTTAGGAGCAGCAGCTTTTTGAGGTCATGCATCTAGTGCATGCAAGGCTGCAAAGCAGGTCGGGTTATTTCTGTAAGAGACAGTTGCGGCCTCAAAGGTTTCCATTCCCTTTGCAAGGATGATACGACCACCATCCGATAAGCTTTCAGGGCCTGCAGCAGATCTGACCGTTGAGAGCTGCCGTCTGGTTTGAGGTTGTGACATTCCTCTGCAGAACCGGAGAGAGCATCACCCACACACTTTCAGTCTAAATGAATGTATAAATATCACAGATAGTTGTTTGAAGCATGCTGCAGCAACATTTAAGCATACACCAACTCGAGTGATTTGCAGGGTGATCCAAATGTAAATGAACGTGACCTTCACTACCGATGGTGGAAGATAATGTGATTTCATAGACATGAATATACTGAGAGCTATGTTACTAGTGATTGTTTTTGTTGCTGCGTACAAGAAGCTGTAAATCTCTCAAAGGAATACTCTTTAAAGACAATTCACAGTCTATAATTCCCATAATTATGATGGTCTTAATGAGTATTTTTAAACAAACAACTAATTCACAAAACTAGGAACCAGGAAATGAACATCCTTATCTATCATGATAACCATAATATGTTTTTCGAATCTAATGTGCGTCAGTGATTGTTTAGTTTAGCTTTAAACTCAAATTAGCTTGAGGTCATGTGATGGCAACAAAAACAAAGAATTGCTCCTTAGTACTCTGACAATGTCCACAAAGTCACATTCTTATTCATTACAAAAAGAGCTGTATCTGAAAAGAGCATAAATCAAATCCAAAGAATGCCAAGTTGATGCTTGTGCCCCTAAATAAAAGCATCCGTCTAAGGGGAGAGCCCAGAAATTGACTTGTTTGATGTAATGCATGTTGTCTTTTTTAAAACTTAAAGATGTTGATTTTCTCTGCTGTTTTAAAAGGCTCTACCTCACACTGTTGTCAGTGTGGATCTTGGGGTTTCCCCTTTCTTCTTGTCACCATCTGAGAAATTCTCAGTTGGCAACAAATCTTCTTGGATGTTTATCTGTCTCATTTTCTGACAGATAGTGTCCATTATTAATTCTAAAAGGAAATTGCAGAACAAGGTCTGTTATTGAGTTGTTTTGAGCCTTATCCAAATTCACCATGGAGGACACAAAATCCCTAACTGACGTGTTCAAATCCAGATATAAGTGTGCGTGACCATGTCATGGTGTGAATTTAATGTATTTAACGGATCTGCCCTTTTCATCATTGTCCTAATTTCCTTCTCATCCGCTTACCTCTCACTCAGGTCAACATCGACTACAACACCAAGATGGCCATCCAGAAGAACATAGCCCAGCCCACAAAGAGCTGTTTTGAAGCCGCCCAGATGAAAGTCTACAGCCTGATGAAAAAGGACTCCTACCCCAGGTTCCTGCACTCTGACATTTATCTGCGTCTCTCCAGGAGGAAAGGCCCGGGAGCCACCATGTTTCGCAGAAGGTCACGCTCCTGTGTATTCAACGAGAGAGGCGAGGCCACAACTGAATCCCCGGCCTGGTAGTTATATGCCGCAGTATCATTTCAGACATATTAGCTCAGTCATTATGTAGAATGACAGGATTATTATGAAGAAGATAATCCATGATGAGAAGCACAATTGTTAAAAAGTAATGTGTGGTGCAGAGGCTAATTATCCACAGGTCTGCAGAATTAGTTATTTTTTATAACCACAGGGTTCAAAGTGGATTATCCCACTTACATTGTACCACGGCAACATGCCACAGATTAAAATTGAAAAGGCTATTTTTTTTTTTTTTTTTTTTTTTAATTTTGAGATTTCTTGCCAAGAGTTAGAGGAAAAGATTGATACCATTCTCATTTCTGTGCACTAAATATGAAGCAACAGGCAGCATCCAGTTAACTTAGCTTAGCATAAAGACTGGACACAGGGGGAAACAGCTAGTGTGGCTCAGAAATGTTGCCAAGAAATAGTCCAGCACATAACCCCTCATAAAATCACAACTTGCTGCTTTTACACTTCCGTTTTTTGCACAGATTAAACAAACCAGATATAACATGTTAACATGTCCCAGTCTTTACGCTAAGCTAAGCTAATTGGCTGCTGGTAGAAGCTTTATATTTACTGTTCAAATATTGATCTCATCATCTAATTCTTAGCAAGAAACCAAAGAAGAGAAAACGTCAAACATTTCCTTTAAATACTATACTACAGAGCTGGATAAATGCTGAAACAATTAGCCTTTCAGATACAAGTATAAATTTACAAAGGTTATTAGGTCACCACATCAGAGCCATGTGGTTATCTGAAAATAATGGTAACCCTGCAGCCAATCAGAACTGGGTACTCTCTGTGGTCATTAAACCAGACTATTCTGCTGCAGTTGGAACAATATCTGTCCTCTTTCTCTGAGCTTGTGGATTCACCTTTCATTGATGTTTTTATTTTTTTCTTAAATTTTCAAAACTTGAATGATAAAGGGATGGTTGGAGACAGTATCTCAGCTGAAGTGCCTACTGACAGTATCCAGCCAGCTGTACAACCAACCACTCTGAAGTGACTTCAGACATGTTACATTTCCGTTGCTTTGTCTTCCAATTTAGCAATAGCACCTTATACAACATTAATACCGTTGATACGGCTTACAAGCTAATTTGACCATATCTCATTAAAATGGAGTCATGATTGTATCCCTCACACTGTCCAATCCCCTCCAGACTAACTTGCAGTGAAAGCCTGCAGCCATGGTGACTGCAAAGCACTGAAACTTTTTAATGAGGGATACAGATCCCTCATTTTTGTTATCAATTAAAATATATCACATTTTCAGACACAGAAAATGCATATATCTTCTTTGAATACTAATATTACATTTCATTAATTATGATTGCTGTTTCAGTTCGCTACCATCTAATTTATGTATTACTATAATCATATGTTTTGCCTTGCTGTTGTAAAATGTACATATTTTACTATGTGGAATAATTCAAATAAACACTTTCTTATAAACGCAGTTTTAATGAGGCTTTTTAGTGTTATTAATTAGTTTGAATGACCACATCTAAATGAGACAAATGGAGTCATAATGTGTGCATATTACACTAGTGGGGAAAATTGTGTGGCTCCCTATTCCAAATCACTGAAAAATTAATAGACCTTATCAACTCCCACCACTCTAGCACAGAATTATTCATGTTACTGTATGAATGCACAAGCTATACTTCTTACAGAGACAAATACGTATTAATTCAAAACTGTCAGTGATCCCACTGAGTTCACCCCCAAATTCTTGAATATGTATGCATGGGACAGAATATATACAACATACATGTGCACACACATACAGCTGTAGATACACACAGAGCTGGTTTAGCTCATTAACACGGATGTCAGCGTTTCTAGTAGCCTTCAGAGGGATGAGGTCCATCTCAACTCAAGTTACTGTCATTTTACAAAAACCTACGTGGAATACCTCACAGTTTACATTAATTATGCATAAATCTAGACGGCACAAACATGCGTACACTGCAGTTCCTGCTGTCTTCTTACTCGAATAGTCAGAGAACGGGGGAAAATGTAATGATGTGTTAACAAAGCTAAAGGAGCTCAGCTGGCCTGCCAAATTCATCACAGCTTAAGATTAGTTGCCCGCTAAGAATTTGCTGGCAGATTTCTTGTTTCTTTCCATTGGTATTTAAATTTGTGACTCAGTCTGCACTAAAAGCTTCTGAAATCGTCCCCAAGTTAAAGATGTAACAGAACAGTAAGAAAGCAGTTTGCCTGAAGATATGAAGCTTGTAATATGAGATGAATACTCGTCTATGAGGAGTTTAAAACAAAAGAATTGATTGTAAGGTGTTTAGTAGTGGAGTTTTACACAGATTCTCAAACAAACTGATTTCTTTTAAAAGATTCATCAATCTTAGACAAAGTCTGTCAGTAGTTTTGCACTCTTGAACTCCAGTTTCCAAACTTTTATGTCACAAGTTCCCCTTTTCAGAGCCAGTTTGTTCCAGGGTTCTCCACCCAGTAAACTCTTTTATCTGGCTCTATGTGAGCCAAATTTAGTAAAGGATTTGATGACTCTGAGGCTTAGATATTCAGTTGTGAAATTTCCCCCTTACAAATCTATTTGCACTTGATGCTGCTGCCGGCCTGCAACAATATTGACAGACCTAAATAAATAGAAGGCTGAGTTCAGTTTGAAACTCCCAAGGCGAGAGTTTATACGTTCCATCCTAAACATTGTACTTCAATTGACGTATTCAGATTATATTTATGTGAAGCAGTTGATATAACTGAGTGGGTCCTGCTTGACAAACAACTTCCCTCCACTCTGAAAGTGGCCACAGCTCAAGGATTAAGCAGTGGTCATCAATGAATAGATGCAGGCAGTAAATAACTCTAAAAACGATCTTTGCAGACTGAGGGCTAAATATAATTGAAACCAATTGTGTGAGGAAGGCTCTATGTCAGACATCAAACCTGCTTGCTTACTTAAATACTTTCAGGGGTTAGAAATTTAATTCAAACAGCTTTTTTGGTAACATCCTCATCCTACACCAATCCTACAATATAGCCCCAGTAGAAGGGTCAAAATCCCTTTCATGTTCACATGAATAAAGCAAACGGGACCAACAGTGAAAAGAAAGATACAAATTTAAAGCTGTCATCAATTACAGAGAAAAGGTGGACACATGAGGGAATTGTAAAATAAAGAGAGGGGGCCTGGAGAGGACTAGAGTGCCACCCTGTGTATGGCAAAAATATTGCCATACACAGCATCGCTGTATCACTAGCCATACGCAGTATGTTTCACTGTAGATGTGGGTATGAAAAGAAGTCAAAGCTCTTAGACAAAATGAACCATTTCATGGTTGTATGGAGTCTCTTTGTCCTTGGATGCTATTAACACTGACCATGCAGGTGTGCATGAATAACTTTTTATGTGCATGAAGGCTAAATCACATCGGGAGAAAACTGCTTGGATGTTCTGCATGTAAACAACACTCCTCAGTATAGTCATCATATCTTTGCTGGCAGTGCCTTTTTTGAAAAACAAATTCCTCAACCTGGTCAGTCTACACACATGCAAATATGGGCAGCCTGAGTGTTTTTCATCACCTGTCGTGATTTACATTCTTGGTTTGTTTGGACCATCACATCTTCACCAGTGGTTAGAAAGGTCAGGACAGGTTAAAGTGCTCATACTAATATACATACATACTAATGGTGATATACATTATGTATTATGGTTTACTGATAACCTGTATACAACCATCAGGCTCAAAGGAGTGGAGGACTGTCCTCCACATATAGCTCATACAGTATGTGGATGTTCTAATGAACGTTAGGTAAAATGTACTTTGGAAAAGTAAAGGGTGCTACACATTCTACTTTAAACGGTGTCTACTGTAAGTAAATGCTAAATTCTCTAATTCAAACAAGTACACATACACTTAAACTTAATTTGAATACTGCGTCTGACTCAGCTTCCCACTACTGTGTCAGGTGAAAGATTCACTTAATTCTTAATGTTATTACTGTTTTTAGCCATGCTGGCGGTGTGGCACTATGATTGACAATTCCTGGCTTGTCGGTCCAGACTGTAATATTTTTACAGCTATTGCATTGATGGCCACAAGATTTTGTGCAGACATTTACAGCCGTCAGAGGATAAATCCTGCTGACGTTGGTGATCCGCTGACATTTCTCTATGTGTGAGCAGGTTATCATTTTGTTTTTTAGTGACGTCTTTGCAATTTTTTAATGGATTGCCATGAAATTTTGTTCAGACATCCATAGTACCCAGAGGATGAGTCTCTCTGACTTTGGTGATCCCCTGACTTTTCATCGAGTGCAGTTTAAATTTTTCACTTATCCTGTGAAATATCAACCATCAGCTTTTACAGACATTTGTGGATCCTTGATGAAGTAGTCTAATGCCTTTAGTGATTCCCCTGGCTTTTCATTGAACGCCACCATGATCTCGATGTTTATGGTCCTGAGAGAAATGTCTCAACAACTCTTAGATGGATGGCTGAACTCTAATAACTCTGGTAATCCCAAAAATAAAATTTGCTTAATACTTTGTTTTATGACTCCTTGCAGGACTAATGACATTCTCATCAGCCTCACCTGTACTTTGTGTTTAGTGTTAATGTCTTGTTGCCATGCTAGTGTTAGCATTTAACTCAAACTACCACTGTGCCTAAGTACGGCCTCACAGAGCCAGTAGCATTTTGGTCAAAATCACAACATTTAAATTTCAGGAGTCAGTGATCACCTGCATCAGTTGAAGGTGTCATATGAGGCTTATTAATAAATCAGTGTTTGTTTATGCTTTTGTCGCCTTGACGAACACTGCAGATATGCAAATGTCAGGATGACAAACCTTTTCCTTAATAGTGTATTTGTTTATGGTTATTTGTTTATGGTCAGGATCTTTCCCGGAGCTTCCTGACCATTGTTCATTGCTTTAGTTAAATCTTATTCTAAATTTGCCACATAGTACTCTGCCACAGCAAGCCATTTTGTTACTGTATTCCTAATTAAACTCATAAAAACCTGGATTATAGTTCATATTAGGTGAAGTGTTTGATCATTAGAAATTCAATAGTTTGAATCTTCATGTTTAAATTCCCTTTATGTGCTCTGACACAAACTACCTGCCAGTCTCTTACTGTCAAATCCAAATTGATGGACTTCACATTGTTTTGGACAAGAGGTGAGGTCAGTTTAAATCACAGCCAAGCTCTCTCATATTGAGATGCGACAGACATGGAAGGATGCCCTGTCTCTCCCAACAACAACACTTTGCATACAGATTTCCATATATTCCATTCATGTTGGAGCGGAGGAGGGAAGGGGGGGGGGGCTCATTTTGATTTGTTCAGTCACTTGACTCCCTCATTTCCAAACAATCACAACCCCATCTTCTGTCTGGCAGGATCTTATCTCTGTCTCCCTTCGTAGAGGACGAGGAGATGGCGATAAAGTGAGTTACTGCATATTTGATTTTTGGGCCTTTACCATTTTCAGCAGGCAACAGGTTACAGCAGCCATGTGGAAAATACCAAGGAGGTTTTCACTCACTGTAAGTCTCACTTTGCACCGTGCCTTTATTTCTGCAAGCTTGTAGTGATGAGAGGTTGCTCTCAGGTGCTGAATGTATTAAATCAAACGTTTACAGGTCATCCTAAAGCATATCACCTTGAATACTGTAAATGATTAATGATCCGGCCTGGCAGTGTGTTTTCAGAGGGTATGAGATGTGGAGTTCACAGATAACTGGGCTAGTGATAGATCTTGATGCTCTTTTCAAGGGTAGATTGTGTTGCTTTCCCAAGGATCCACTGGAGGATGTTGAGACTTGGAGTGAGTCTGTGGACAAAGTCCTCGGTTGCAAAGGTGAGAGCCTCTTTTGATTCCAACGAGTCAGGGTAACAGTTGGTATTTCATTCAACTGCTGCCTCTTTCTTTCAGGTTGTATATACACTCACTGCTTGCTTACTCTCTGGGATTTCCAGGCGGACAGATAGCTTTCCGGGAGTTCCTGAAGTCTGAGTACAGTGAAGAGAACATACTGTTTTGGCTCGCCTGTGAGGAGTACAAAAAAATCAAGACGGTCCCAGAGATGATCTCCTCTGCCAACAGGATCTACTCAGAGTTTGTCCAAACTGAAGCACCTAGACAGGTAACTGTGAGCTGTAAAAAAAGTTTTTTTAGGAATTCAAGTTCCAACATTTGCAGATATGCACCAAGACACGTATTCAAGATTGTCACTGATTATAATCTCATTTTGTAGTAATATAGTTGCTGCTAAAAACTGTGTATTTGTGTCTTTTATGGTAGTAAAACTATAGAATTTAACTTTAGTGCACTTTAGTGCCAGAACTTTATAGTGAAAGATGATGAAAAGTTGCTGTAAGACGCCCCTGGGTGATATCATTTGATTTCAGATCAACATAGATTGCGGTACCAGAGAAAACATAACAAAGAACATCTCCCAGCCGACCCTGACTTCGTTTGATACAGCACAGAAGCTCATCTACAGTCTGATGGCCAGGGATTGCTACCCGCGGTTCCTAAAATCTGACATCTATCAGGGACTCCTGAGGAGAACTGATTCAAGGTGACTGTTTTCAAACTGACAGCCTCCCAGACAGGCTTGCAAAGTCTTCTCTCCGACTCTGATCTGCTGTAGCACTCTTTGATTTCAGTGTGGATAACGGGTTTATGCCATACAATCCTGGCCCTAATTGTAGCAGAAATAGCTCAACCTGTGTGATTCAGTAGACAGTTGCAGTTCAAGAGAGTTTGCAGCTTGTATTATACTTCATCTCTTTAATTATGTTAAGGTTATGTTAAAAAATCTTTTAAGAGGTTGTGCACATGCTTCTTCTATGATTAACTATTTTCTCTGCCCCACTTCATGAAATTAATAATAAAAAGAGTTCCTCATTGTAAAGTATTATCAACACTTTATCTAATGGATTATGCAAATATAAATACTACTATGCTCTGACAAATTCAACTTTCAAACGGCAATAAATATGTGAGTATATTGTTGAACTTCTTTCTCTTTTTGTGTTCTGTGAAATGTTAAAGTTTGGTTTTCTTGGTTTTAAGTATCTTCAAAACAGAAACTTGATATATTCACTTGAATGACATTTGGGTGTGGCCTTTTTGAATATCATTCAAATCCCCTCTGTCATAGCTGGATAACACTCGTCTGTAAATACAGTCATTGGTCAAACAAACACCAGATGGCAACAGAGTCCTCCAAGCAACATCACTCTGCAAACAAGGAGACACAAATAACCAAGAAGAAAAAGGAGAAATGGCCACACTCTGCAGTTACTCCTGAGGCAACTTCCTATAGCTTTGTGTAGTGTATTTCTGCAACATCTCAGCTGCAGATTGAGGAGATTTGCTGTACATGTAGCGTAAGGTGAATAGGAGCCTTATGAATCAATACTGTCCGAAGTTAACCTTGCTTGAAATTCCAGACACAGACGGGGGAGGGAGGAGTCGGGGGTGCACTTTCAGTAGTTCAGTTGGTTTCATTTTGTTAGGTGAGTTCATTCATCATGAAAAAGTGTCTGAGAGGATTCAAATCACAACTTGGAATCTGTTGTGATGGAAAAATCATAAACAAGCTCATCGTCCTTTATGTAAATTCCCCCGTCCAAGGAAAGTTAATGTGGGTTGTGTGGTGCAGGGTTTAAGTTGGTGATTTTCAAAACTTAAATAATCATAGATGAAAAAGCATGCAAGTTCAAAAGAGCACGATAAAACTGGGTTCCCAAACTACTGACTTTTAGACATAATGTTCAAATCCACAGTCCACAGTGTAAACTCCCAGGGAAAATATTGCTATTTTCAGGACATAAGGACATAAAGTATAAATTACAACATTGACATTGTTCTCTTTGCAGTATGATTGTTCTGTGTTTGATGTGTTTTTTGTGTTTGGAAAGTGGAAGTAGGCACAGCGTGGTTTCTCCATGTGACTGCTCAGTGTCAGACAAACATTTTGTTCTGTTTGTGTTGGTGGCATTGAATGTACAGGGGATTTATTTTAAGAGGTGCCTGGCAGAAACTGTTCTGTGTTTTGCAGACAGCTCACCACAACTTCCTCTAGTTTAGACAACCCTAGCTGCATTCATCTCTTTGAAGGAGAAGGGTTAAATTCATTGGGTACAGTAAAAAAAAAAAAAAAATTCTGTGTGAAAAACTCACAGAAGAGAGCACAGAAACGTGTTGCCCAGTAAAACTAACAGGATATTGCTTGCAGGAAGCGAAGAAGACGCGAAAATGACAGCAAGTGAGCAAAGCTATGGTTTTCAGAGTGACAACAGTTGACGGAGGAAACTCACAGATGGGTGTTGCAACCGATAAAGAAAATGTCTGAGATAACGGTTTATGTCACCGCAGCAAACTACAGCTGCGCTCTAACACAAAACATTTCCTGTCTAGCATACAAACACAAACAGAGTGTGACAACAGCACTCACCTCAAGTCTAAGAGCAGGCCTTACACTTTCCTTGATTATGTTTTGAGGTTATGATTGTTTTATGTTCAGACTTTGCACATTTTATTAGTCACTGCATTTATCAAGCTTGCAGCTATTAACCAAGCAAGCCATAGAATGCTTTCCTAAAGGGTCATTGCAGTTTTTCTTTACATGTTTCAGCAAATGCATTTACTCTAAATCACATGTTCTTTCCATTTTTTGCAATTTTTTTTTAAATGCAATTTAGTTTTGAAATGTACATATTTTTCTGCCATTGGTTTTCAATTATTTCACAATAGTATGATAAACAGATTTCAGAGGCTTGCATCTTCATCATCACTGTGAACATTTTGTATTAATGCAGTTGTAAGTGCAGATAGACTGAGAAATATTGCACTGAAGTAGATTGAGGGTCAAAAGCAGTATGACAAGCAGAAACCTGACTGACTGTTCAAACATAAAGTTATCAATCTATATATATATACATATATATATATATGCAACAATTTCCTCCTAAAAAACTTGGAAAGTACTGATTGATGGGTTTGAAATAGTGAATAAAATAAACTACACCTCAAACAACAAACAATAAAGGCCTAATCATGTTCCTCTGGACTTTTAAGAGGAATTTCCAGAAAGCCAGTGAAAGCTTTTGTTTTGTTCAAAGTTTCTGTCCACAATGGAGCAGAAAGTGGATACAAGTCTGAAACTGCATTACCTCACTGAGGGGAAATATTTACTGCAGGACCAGGGGCAGAATCAATGACACAGCTCATCACATTGAAGGAGAATTGACGGTGTTTTAAGACCTCTGCAGTAAAAAGATTTTAGGTAAAAAGATTTCCTTGCATTAAGCCATCCAGACATTTAAGCTGTACACAACAAATATGTTGTATTATTTTACCTTTATGATATTGAGATTGCTTTCTACATTATATGCTTCAATTGTGTCTAAGATGGAAACAGTGGGGCGGCTTAGTGGTCCAAGACACATATACTTAACCACAGTGTTCCTGGTTTGGTTCTGGTGGGCAACCTTTGTGAGATGTCACCACCCTGTCTGTTTCCCCACATATTTCCTGTCTGTCTTCACCATCAAATATCAAGCAATTGCAAGAAGCTGTAAAATGGAAACAAAGACATGACTGAAGAAATATAACAGTTCAATTGGCAGACAATGAAGTTCAAATTAACCCAGAACTTTGCTGTAGAGTGATGTTAATTGGTTGGGGCTTTGTTTCAAGCTTCCAATCATTGCACATTAGTTGTCTACATATGACAACAACAAGTCAGGAGAGTGTCCCATAGTGAGAGCACAGATGAAGTTTAAAGAATCAGTTAAGTTTAGAAACTATGTTGCTAAACTGTTGTTGGAGCAACAAACAGAGACTGAAAACACTTTGTCATTTCTAGACAAAATCAGTGACGGCAGCTTTGACATTTATGAGACCATCATATAATTTTAAAAGTGAGATTATGTAAGTCTTGCTCAACAGCTGCCACTGTGGCCACAAGTGACAATGACTAGATCATGGTCAATGCTAGACCAATGTAACAGCAGAAAAAGTTATAAAGTCAGAGTCATAAAGTCAATGAACTGGCTCAGTAGCGTCAGTTATAGAGCAATATCCAGCTAAAGTTAAACAAGTTAATTAATTAACAGAATAGTTTGACATTTTGAGAAATACATTGTTTTCACTGTCTTGTCAAGATTTAGCTAATTGGCTTAGCATAAAGACTGGAAACAGGGGAAATAGCTTGCCTCTGTCCAGATGTAACAAAATCCACCTATACACCTCAAGCTAAGCTAACTGACTGCTGCCTGTAGCTTCATTTGCATTTGTTTAGCATATGAAACTAAAGGTGGCATCAATCTTATCATGTGACTGCGTGTAAAAGCAAATAAGTGTTTTTCCCAGACTGCAATCTATTGCTGTAAGTTAAATAACTAGCTAACAATAGCTAACATTTAGTAACCAAAAGCTATTGACCAAGTAAGCCTGTAGCAGTAAAACCCCTGAATATATTGAATTGAGCAAGGGTGTGTTTTATTGCTTATGAATTCAACTTTTAATTTGTTAAAAGAAGAAGGTGTTGTACAGTATTTTGACTCTAAAGATGTAATGATGACATGAGAGAAATATCTGCTATTGTGAAGCTGCTTCTGCATGCAAATGTGCGATCATTCATTTGTACTTTGGGTTGTTTGACCCATGACAGTCATATGATCATGTTTTAACTGTGTAATAAGCTGTGTCTACAGCTTGAGAGGATATTTTTAAAAATCTGTTTTAGTTCAATTTGACTGTGTGAGTGTTTACATAGCCTCAGTATCTAGTTCACAAAATGTTTCCAAAAACTGAAACAAGGGCATTGGTTCTCGTAGCAAAATAGGACAGAGACTAAAGCTCAACATTTGCCTATCTGCTCCTGAATTTTCCACTGCCCCATTTGCATCCTCAGACCAAACAAGTAATCATGCAAGTCAGAGTACAGTACAGACAGGCAACTGTAGCTGTAGTCAGCGCAAGTTTGCGTCATCCCCAACTTCCTCTTTTTCTGTGGTTAGTTCAGCATGATGCTGTGACGCTATACACCAATTTCATGTGAGACTTTTACTGCATATAAGACGGGGAGGCGGGACTCATCAAACAGAAACAGTAGCAGCCGAAGATCTCACAACTCTCTAAGAGCAGCCCAACATACAGTCATACATGTACATACAAACCCATAGTTCTGCATCACTGCCATGCCAATTCTAGCCACATCACCAAGGGAGCTGCAGCACCTCAACATGGACGCTGACAAAAAGAAAAGGGGAAAAGACAGGTAAATATTTCATTTTAACCGATGCGTAGTGCCTACAATTTTCTGCCATTGGTGATCGACTTTTTAGTATAAGAAAACATGTCATTGAAGTAATGCTTGTTGGTTTGTGTGTGTTTGGTTAACCAGGGGAGGAAACCTGAAGTCTCGGCTGCAGTGTCGATCGTCTCAAGCCACTAATAATGAGGGGTAAGTGCAGAAAACATCTCTGTTGTTTGGCAATGTTTCATGGAAACAAAACATCCAAACTATTGACATACTTTATGCATTAGTGACATTGGACCTCTTTTTTAACAGGCTTTGTTTCGAGGAGATGTCCCAGTGGTCACAGTCACTCGAGAGACTTTTAGCATCGAAATGTAAGTTGATCACTTTCTAAGTCCCGATGTGAAGCCTTATCAATAGTTGATAACTCTTTCTCAGCACTGGCTAACTGTTGCTCTTTTTATCTACCTGTTTAGATGGAACGAAGATATTCCAGGCCTTCTTGAAGTCAGAGTTCAGTGATGAAAACATTGAGTTTTGGCTGGTATGTGAGGACTATAAGAAGATCAAGTCTTCCTTCAGGATGACCTCCAGGGCCAAAAAGATCTTCAAACGTTACATTCAAGCTGAGGCTCCGAGAGAGGTATGCACAGATCATGACAAATTTACAGTGAACTGTTGAAAAGGTTGGAAATACATATCACTGGTACTTTTTAAGTATTTATTGACTCACATTATTTTTCCTCTGCTTCCAGATCAACATTGATCACAAGACCAGGGACCTGATCAGGCGGAACATTAAGGCGCCCAGCACAGTTTGCTTCGACGATGCCCAGAGGATTGTCTACGGACTAATGGAGAGGGACTCCTACCCCCGTTTCCTCAGGTCTGACATCTACAGGACTTTAATGGACTCTATATCAGAATCAGTAAAGATGTAAAGAAAGCAGATAGCAGCGACATCGTGTTTATAGAGACTGAACTATGAAGCTGAGCCTAATGCTGCGCTACCTGAGAGAAGCTGGGTGTGTTTGCTTGTACTGGGACCATTGATGTTGATTCTTTAACACCAAAAGCGTCCAAAACCTGTTATCTTCAACACATTCATGCCGTCCTTCCGTTGGAGAAGTCATGCCTCATAAGACTGTATTAAAGAAGAAGTAGTCGGCTCTGTAGAGAAGCCGTTGAAGAGAGTTTATTCAGAACCGGGTGTGGTGAAAAACGGCTACAGTTGTACATTAATCAAAAGCAGCTGCTGTGAACGTACTTGTAAAGCAAAAAAACTTCCCAGCGATGCCACAATAATGTAGTGAGAATGCTGGGGACTTTCTGTTAGAGACGCCAGGAAGTGTATGTGGTGCAAACAACACTCTCCACCCAAGATGCAAGTGCATGAGCTGGTATCTGCCTTTGCACATCGTTTTAGTTTATTTTTATCTTACTAAAGCAATAGATGCAATCTAGGTGTGATTTTCTTATGTACAGCCTTATGCATTTAATTTCTTTTTGCATTCTGACATCAGCGCTGTAACACTGAAATAACGATATGTTACAACTGTAATAATCTTTTATAAGCTAAATGTTAAAAATGTATTCCACAAGTTGTGAAAACATTGTACATGTGAATATTAAGATGGATTCATACATATTAAATAAAGAATATTGAATTTGCTTTGAAAGTCTGTATGAACCTTGGAATGATGACTAAAATCTGTTCTTGTCAGTCAGACAAGCACATAAGAGTTAGACATAATGTTCCTGTGAATGTTTAGATACACGTCAACTTAAGAATACACAGGAAGTGACTAAGACACAAATCCATTCATTCATTCATTTTTTGGTTCATTCAGATACTTACTCACAGTTATACTCAGAGTATTTACCGCATAGTGGCTTTGGTGAGTGTAGAAACGTCTACAGCAGCATGGTGTACCAGGATCATTCACTCTGCAATATATGTACGAAACTATGTGTCCACGTTACTTTTGTAGATCCAAAACATTGGTTTTTTGGTGATTTGTGTGTATTCTACAGAAACTCTTTTTAATAGTTGAGAATGGACTACATGAATAAGACAGGATGCTCCTACCTACGCGGTGTCTGGTCTTACATCAGTCTTGCATGAGTCATTGGCCTTTCATGCTTTCGATTGTGTTTCAACCTTTCTCAGATTCATTCAGCCTTTTCTTTACCATTCAGTCTTTCGTTTATCACTGTAGAAATCCAACAAGCCCCTCATAAATTGTTGTTAATGGAGAAGCAAGGTTTACAACTGAAACTGCATTTGTAATATATCACAATATGGCGCCAAAAAGGAAGTCTCCCTGCGGGAATTCAACAGGTATCGCTCTGGTAAAGGTTACAGACATTAGGAGGAAGTGTTAAGACCCAACTGCTCCACCACATCCTCTTTTAATCTCACTTGTACATCACGTCTGCGTGAGGACACTCACACAGAGGGTAGTGGACAGCAAACTGTCAGCATAAAGGCACCAGGGTATTAAGCCAAAAGAGTTTTCAGCAGGATGAGAACATATATTTTTCACATGGGGTGTTAAATGTTTTTTCTTTGTTTTTACAGAGTTGCAACGGAGGGTTAAACTATTTGCACTGTTCTGTTTATTAGTAATTAGTGTTGTGACCAAGAGAAGCTATAAAAAAAATGAGATCACATCTTAGAGACAGGATGTTCAAGTTGTCCTGCAATGCATCATTGATGTAAAACTTTGGGGATATCCACTATCTATTATATAGACTACTCAGCCATACAGGGTAAAATGCTGTTTTTAAACCCATAGGTTTGGTTGCCACATGTGTCATGAGACTGAAATCATCCTTTTGGAACCACATGAGCTGCATACAGGTCACTGGACTGCTGTATGATGTTGCTCAACCAGTTCGACAAAGGACGCTTTGTTTCAGGTCTATTTCAGAGGCAGGTGAGAAATGTTCCATGGTGGAAATTTTCCACCAGATAAAAATCTTTTTCAGTCAAACATGAGGTTAAAAAAATGTATATCTGCGGCATGGCTAATTAGATCAAATAAAATCTGTCAGAATAATCTCTTGTCTTTGAGGACATCAAATGCTTTATGACAAAATTTATCTTGGTTTGTTTTTTTTACAGAAGCAAGGACAGGAAGGACAAGTGGGTTCACACAGTAGCACATACAGAGAAAAAAACAGAAATGCATTTTTTATTTTCATTTTCTCTTTAGAGTCAAAGCAGGACAGACTACATGAGACATGAGACAGAGGTCAAGCTTATTAGAATAATGACATTTAACATCACACATGGTTTCACATAGCATTTAATATATCAGATATAAACACCAGTGCGGGCTAAAAACATGTCAATAATAACCACAGAATCAGGGTCATAATTAGGTCTCTAATGTAACAAATCTATCCCAGCATGCATCATTTGTAACTCAAAAAGTCTCTGCTCCACCTGACATGTAGTTCTTTGGACTGTGAGCAGAATCTACAGCACATAAGAAAAAACAACTTGAATATGTTTGTAAAGAATGCTAACACATTAAACCCATTGAGACATCCACGTGTTAACCACCACAATGTGAGCTGCAGAGGAAAAGTTGTAAAACTTTTCTCACTCTTGGTTTTGGCTGTGAGAGTTGTATTATGTAAAACCAATGTGTGATTAAAGGTATGAACCAATAACCACAAAGTTCAAGGGCTATCATGCAAATCTAGGCTCTAAATTTATATCTACAGTATATTTAGGGGTTATATAATTTCTTATATTAGAATAATATTTTATTTGTTATACAACTTTACTGAGGTCATTTACGTTCATGTCATGCAATACAAAAGCTTACAATGATGATGGTGATAAACCAAAATGATGCTGTCCAACTTTACTGTTATGCGTCAGTCAGTAGCAGTCTGCTGGTATATCCTGATTACAAGTGACCTAAATATATGTGATTACGCTGCTTTTACGTAGGTAATGGTGTAACAAGTGAAAGGAGATCTAGATTTTGTGTTTTGCGTCCCTGGTCGGCCCATGTTTCCACCACTTCCTCAGCAATGACCTTAATAACAAACCGAGTGCGAACAAATAAAGTCCATATTAAGTCATGTGGTCCCACATGACCTAATAGTTTTCGTGTGAACATGTTCTGCTTTTTTTTAATAAAAAGTTTTATAAATAGTCGGTGGGATCATTTGACAAGCTTCCAACGCAGTTTCACTTTTCTCAGGTGATGTATGGAAACAAAAGCTTACAGCCTTTAGATTGGTGGATATCAGGTGAAACTATGATATCATTTTCAGTTATTTTCAAAAAATATATTTTTATATTCAAATTAAGATGTATACTTTTATTGATGTAACAGAGGCATCTGTAATCATGATGCATATTTTGCCTCAATCTGTTGTGGTTTTTTAAAAGGCAACATTTCACACACACCTTATATACTTTACATACTCATATTTCAACATAGGCCTAACCACTAAAGTTAGTATTTAACTAACTCTTTGTTAATCTACTGTCTGTGCATGATTACTGTATTAATAATGTTGAAGAGGGTATAGTGCTTAAGGCCAAAGTACCCCACGTGTGCTCAAAGTTCAGGTTATGACAACATGACAGTGCACTTTTGGATGCCTGTGAAGCTGCATGTTTACCCTGTCAAATACTTCCTGTTAAACACTGCCCAGCCTGGTCCTGCCAACCACATTCTAATTCACTCGCATCATCACGTCCTTATTTCATTGTCAGGTTTGATCTTATCAATACTGGTTTTTGTTTGTTTTGTATGGAGTTTGTAGTATCGCATTTACAATGACGTCTTATCCAATAGCTCATGTTCACATTCCATTTGCTTCAAAGCACACATTCATTCAATTGTGTTTTATTTCTGATTGTGAGAGTCTATTAATAGAACATTCCTTAAACGAGAACATTCGTCTCACGCTACTGAATGGTTAAACATGTCATAACAAAGTGACAGGCGAGCTTGCATATCTTTTTGATAAAGGGCCAGAAAATTAGAAGAAGTCATTGTCTCTCTCTTACACAGAGCTGTAACTATCATTACCTACAAGTTACAACAAGATGGATATATTCATTTATAATTGGATTTAGCAGTTTCCTAGTTTTCTGTGACCAAAATGATTTTAGCCAAGCTAGCGGCATGACTCTAGGGATGGCGATGTCTGGTTTGGTCAATTCATGTTCATGTTCCCCAGAGGATGAATCCTAATAACTTTGGTAATCTTCTGGCTTTTCCTCTAGCTCCATCGTCAGGTCAAAAATTGTACAATATTTAAGTCGATGACCAAATACCTGCAAAACTACTGACATTCCTATCAGCCTCAATAGTACTTTGTGTTTAGCACTAATTACCATTGTCATTCAAGTCAATTTTTATGTATGTAGCCCAATATCACAAATCACAATTTTGACTAAAGGGCCTTTAGAGTCTGCACAGCACAAAGGGGCAAAACTTACATCGCATCATTCACACACACAGAAGGAGGGGAGAAAAAGAAGCCATACACATAACGCAAGAAAGAGACATGAGGTCAGGCCGGATCTCCTGGAGGATGAAAATCATAATTTTTCAATGATGACAAATCATCACTGTGAGCATGTTAGCATGCTGACGTTAGCATTTAACTCAAAGCATCTCTGTGACTAATAAGTACAGCCTCACACAGCCACTGGCATAGCTTGTTATAGTTGCTCTTAAATTTCAGCCAATTTTTGGTTATCTGCTTAAGAGCTGCTGCTCTAACTCGAAAAGAGATACTTCAGATTGGTGAGAGAGTAACTGGAGTGTTTTACCCAGGAGTACTTGGTCTGGCCCCCAAGAGAGTCAGCCTTGAAATATAATATCCATAATTGTGCCTATGTCAGTCTAATACTGTTGTGAAATGGATTTATGGATGATGTAAATGATGATGTAAATTTCTGCCACATATGCTGTTTTTTTTTTCTTTTCAACTTTTCATGTTTAAGGTACAATCTGTGAACATAATGGTTGCCCACTACGAAATTCAAAACACAGCTTAAAACCTGCTATGACTCAAAGTTATTAATGTTCTTGATGCTGCAAGAATTTCACTCCACTAACTGAACTGTAATGCTTGTAAACCTGTTATTACAGGATATAATTACAATTACACAAAAATTTCAAACATTTTAATTCCAATTATACATGTAAACTTACTGTACCTATTATTTACATGATTTAATAAATAACAGTTGGGGCCTTTAAACCCATAACTGTGACAAATAATGTGAATTCACCCAATGTTTACTGCTGATACTGAATAGTTCCAGAAAACTTTATAAGAAAACAGCTTTTACTATATCTCAACTTCTGACGTACCGCATGCCGTAATTTCACTTCTCTCTGCCAGGGAATTGACACAAACACACTTCTTCCAATGATCCAAGCAAATTAATATTGATTGTATACAGAAGCTAATGAAGAATTCGAGGAAAGTGTATAAAATGCTGTTAATTTAATGAAGCTATATGAAGTGATTCTTCCAAAATAAATAAAAAGCCAAAACATTAAAGTAGGTTATTCAGAATCTGTGAAAGTCACATAGAGGAAACGGCAAAGAAGAAGAAAAACTTGTAAAAGAAACTTGTGACTACCTGACCTGTGGCTAAGAATGGCACAGACTTGAATAGCAAGCTAAATGACGTAGGGACTGGATGACTTTCAGCAGGCCTTGTAATGCATTTAACTGTGAAGAATGTGATGGGGATTGAGATACACAGTAAAGTTTTGTTCTGTAATTGAAGAAGAGGAAGAGCACAAGGTTTGACGTACTTAGTATTCGTGCGGCTCCTTCTAATTATGTAACAATCATTTAACAGAGGTTAAAAATAGCAAGACACAGGGGGAAAAAAAAGTGCAGAGACCTGCGGCACAGGCAGAAGCGTGGTGTTTTGACATCACAGTCGGATTCCACGCATGACTTTGACCCTCAGTGGTGAGAAGAGTCAGTCAGGATCCAGTAGTGAAGCTATGAGGTTTGAAATTTAAGGGAAATTTTTAAAAGGATTCTTCTGAAGTCTTAGCAGCAGCATGTATACTGGCAAATATCGACAAATTATAAATCACAGAAGAGGTAATGTTATTCAAATTCAACAATGAATGGATTTTGTAAAACAACTCCCCTGGACTTTCAAGACACAAACAGAATGTAAGTACAGTATCAGTTGTAACGTAGTGAGGCTTATTTTTGACATCTTTATGTTTTATGCATCTGGGAAAGTTACACTTGTTTTAATATTCCTGTTGTTGTCCTCTCTTGTAGACATAATGCATGGAAATCCAGAATGCATAACTTAATCCAGAGTCCATTGTCATGGCGGAAACTCAACAAGTGTGTGTGTTTTTTGTTTTTTTGTAAATCATGCTGTATATTAATGTTGTGTTATTTCTTCTTTCAAATTTGAACACAACCAAATATCCTCCTTTGTTTTCTCTTTGCAGACAGGCAACAAATGAAACAAGCCTACTTGAAGAATCTCTTGAGATACTCCTTTCCCAGAAACGTAATTATCATTTGCTTTAAGGCAACACAAATCTAATATTGTGGTTCTTGACTGTTTTCTTTATAATAAAGTTATATTCTTCTGTGTAAAAGGTGGACAATTAGCATTTCGGGACTTTCTAAAGTCAGAGTTCTGTGAGGAGAACCTGGACTTTTGGCTCACCTGTCAAGAGTTCAAAACCCTTGACAGTCCCCAGGAGCTGACACGGAGAGCAGCATGCATTTATGAAGAGTTCATCAGGCCAGAGTCTCCTACGCCGGTAAAAACAAACTCTTTAAGATGACTGAATCATAAGGGGAGAACTTTTATGCAGCAAAATATGCTAAAACCCAAACATACACATTATTAAAAACAACATAATTTAGTTTGCACATAAACTTTCGGTGTGTTTATTGCAAGAGTGAGAAAAAGAGCAATACTCCAGAAAAATGCTCAAGTAGCCTAGTTTAAGACTAAAAACATACAAACCTGTATCATTTACTGTACATTAACCACAGCAACCAGAGTTCTGAATAGTTATTTTCCATCTGTGGTAATGGTGCAGGTGCACATACTGTACAGTGTGTGCTGCACATTAAATGTGTGAATTGAAAATACCATGTTCAGTTAATTTAGCTGTACATTGCTTTCCATATCTTTGCAGGTAAACTTAGATTTCCACACGAGAGATATCATCCGCCAGAATCTCCAAAACCCAAGTCCATCGTGTTTTGTTGTGGCACAGAAAAAAATCTACAGCCTAATGGAGAATGGCTCATTCTCACGCTTCATTCAGTCTGAGCAATACAAAGTCCTATTTGATGCAGCTCCTAAGCAGAGGGGCCTTGGGAAGCATCGAAAGGCCTTGAGGATAAGGAACAATGGAGATCTAATACAGCATGATTCTAAAGCAATCAGCCTGCAGAGCGATTTGTATCTCTTGCACAAGGACTGACACCGTGCATGGTGATAGTGGAAAGTGTTGCCAAAGGCTCAGGAGCTGCTGTTGACAGACACTGTGCAGGCACTTTCCCTTACCTCAAAATGTCACCTCAACCACATGGTGTTTAAAGACGTGCCAGTGCAATGGACATAACATACTGTAGGTGGTGCCATCTGGTGCACGGTGAACACTGGACATCGACTAAAGTAAAACTGTGTTGCTGCTGGCTGAGACAGCCAAAGTCTTGAATGTAAACTTTAATATTTATGATTCCACACAAGTGAAATGCGTATGACTGCAGGACTGTTATGTATTTTGTGAGTTTGCACTTTTAGTGGTCTTGTCATGTATGTATGCCTCATGAAGACTTGCTATACTGTGGCACTTATTTTTTGTTAAATTCTAACTGTTCAGTTGTTGCAAAAACTGAACAAAGTCTGCCTACATGGGTGTCATGAAAATGAATCCTGTGTTCCTACAGTTTATGTTCTACTGCCACCCGGTGGTGGCTGGGAAATCTTGCAACCAAAATTCAATTTTGATTTATTGGCAGAGAGGTTTACAGGTGCAGCATTGAGAAAAATATTTTGTGATAATGATATTTATTATTACCTGTATTGCTTTATCTGTGTGGATTAGGTGATTATTGATGAGCTCCGTAACTGTTCTTCACTTGTTGTGTGACACTCAACTAGTGTTCATCAGAAAAACACTAGGTTTTGTCTCAAAACTGTAACATGTTGTACATCATAAATCCTCACCAAATCATTCAAATTCAGTCCAATTCAAATCACATGGCTTAAAAAAAATAAGCTCAGCTGCATAATCTGTTCCTTTTTTGTCAGATTCTGAAGTAAAACGAATTTCAGTTTTCTAAATGCTTCAATCTTCAATTAAAAAGCAATGTCTTGTGGTAAAGAGGATATGAAAACAATCAAATTAGTGTCTTTGTTTGCTTTTCTTTTGTAATTTATTTTATTTTAAATTAAACTGATTATTCTTTGGCTCAGTTGTGTGCAGTACAGTAACTCATTTGTAAAAATCCAAAATAACAAAAGTAGTTTTGACAATTTACCATTTCAGGCCATGAGAAACATTCATTTTACTCTCATATGCCTTTTTTACAGCAGACATTTTGACCTGTCTATTAAAATCACAGGTGTTACTAATAATGCTCTAGTGTGTGTGCCAGTAAGTCATGACAGTGTGACAGGTCATACACATTATTGATTTTTATTATTAACACATGTGCATTTTCTACCGTGACATGTCAAATTGTATTCTGCCAAAAAGGTCTACTGTTGGAAACAACCAGGCTTAATAAAAACTACAATTACACTTAAAATGGGCATTTCATTTACAGGAGGGCTACCTAAGTGGGCCATATCAGAAACCAAACAGTCTTCAGACTTTAACAGCACTGAGTCAGTACCATAGATTTATATAAAAAAAAAAGACCTCAACATCACCATTATCATCATCTTCCTCTTCTTGCTTGCCTGTTTCTACTTTGATTATGGAAATAGTGGATTAAAAAAAACTGACTGCATTAAAAGGAAAGATGGGATTAGATAAAAATGTAGGAGGGCATGGAGGGGGAAACACACCGTGGGTACAGTAGTGGGATGTAGCAGAGGAGAGGGGATATATCTGGGCCAGAAATATACCAAATGTATAACCCTTACTGCCTGTGACCACCAGATAATTTGGGTGTCAAGAAGAGTAAGTGACTCTTTGATCTCAAATAGCCTACACATACTATGAATATTTCACTTGGAAACTCTATCAAGAAAAATGAAAGTGAAATCTTGCTAGGTGAATATACTGCGCACCTACTACTACCATAACCGAAGCTATACCGATGTTTTACTGGCCTGTTGTGGGCAAAATTAAACAGAAATGAAATTAAAGAGAAACCAAAATACCTTAGTCTATGTGTGTGTGTGTGTGTGTGTGTATGTGTGTGTGTGTGTGTGTGTGTGTGTGTGTGTGTGTGTGTGTGTGTGTGTGTGTGTGTGTGAAAGAGAGATGGTACTCTTTATCCCAGCATCCATCGCTGCCCCGCCCCGGTTACGTCACTGACGGTCAGAGGGGAGGCCTTTTTGCCGTCTGGCTACATCAAAAACTTGAGTCCCGTGCACACACATACTGTGGTAAGTTTGTGTATATATACATGTATATATCATGTACTTGTTGAGTAAAATGTTTTCATCAGCATACATCACACATCCATACGTGTTTCTAGCAAAGCTAACACAATGAAGTTAGAGTTGGCGTTGCTACGTAGCCAGCTGCCCAACCCAGGCGAGCTCCATTAAGCCGCCTAGCTTAGCTGTCCGGTGTCCGGCTGGAAAAACCTCGGATGTAAGGCTGTAGTTTGTGGTCATAGGAGATCCGGTGGCTAACGTTACCATTTAGCTGGACTTGACAACTGTTAGAAGTGGATTTAATTATAATGATGTTTGCTAAATAACTAGCTAGATACATATTTAACATGAATTTAACAATGTTGACAAGGCCAGTTGGCTAAGTTAACGTTAACTAACTTGGCGTTGCCCAGACTGCCTCCCTTTGCTAACAACCGGTAACGTTCGCAATTAACGATAACGTTATGTTTGCTAAAGTTTTCTACCACTTTCTATTAACAGCTCGATGTGGCTTGTATCTTTCTTGTGTGTATCATCATGTCCTTTAATCGGCTTTAAGCTATTTCTGTCAGCGCACTGAGGCAATGAGTATGTAATATTGCCAGCGAAGTCAGCCTTATCTTGTGTTCATTGAGGCTTTCTGGTTGGCCATGGATATCTGCAGCAGTTTCCTGGGGCTCAATCTGTTCATTGCGTTTTGGTAACGTTAGGGCTTTGCAAAGTTGCATGGTCTGCAGTTTCAGTGTTGCTTCAACCAATCCCACACCCACACCAGGAATGCGAAATTAACTCTGACATTATTCTATTAATGCTGAGACTTGTACATTAAACTAGTCCACTGCTAACTGTGATCAGTGCCAGTTTGATCTCGTAGGTTACAAAAAGTGTTCATTATTTGAGCATCTTTTAGACACTGAGTGATTTTTAAAAAGCCATTTACTGTTTCAGGCCTTCTCCAGTGTGACAATGGAGCCATCAGGAAGTACCACAACATCTTCAAGCAACCACACTCTGAACTCAACAGGTGTCGGTTGTCCATGGGAGATCAGCGACAAGGCCAGACTGTGCCGCTTCCTCTGTTATGGCTTGGAGGGAGACTTGTACACTGCCAGAGAGGAGGGTCGTGTCAGCATAGAGAACGCTGAAACCCTGTTTTCCCTTCTTCAGGATGGCCACGGTGGCGAGGTGGTGGAAGAGATAAAAAGGTTCGCTAAAGATGAGCGAGCTGTCAGACTCGGCCCCTCCTTTTTTGCACTGGCTTTGTGCTCCCAGCACTCTGAGCTGAAGACCAGGCAGGCGGCATTCAAAGCCCTGAAGGAAGTTTGTCGAGATCCTGCCCATCTGTTTTCTTTCATCCAGTACAAAAAGGAGTTGAAAGAGGGCATGAAGTGTGGGATTTGGGGACGTGCCCTGAGAAGAGCAGTGTCTGACTGGTACAATGAGCAAGATGCCATGAGTCTGGCTGCGGCTGTGACCAAATGTAAACAGAGAGAGGGGTGGTCACACCAAGATCTACTCAGGCTCTCTCACACCAAACCAGCTCATGAAGGTTAGTTTGCACAGACCCATTTTATACACATCTGTTTACAGGGGAGGGCAAAATATCATCCACCTCACATTACAATATCCCTGGATTGCAGTAAGCAACGTGTGAAGGCAATAACAGCTTTTTCATTTTTATTTTCAGTTTAAGTTTGGAAAGCCGTAGTTATTATTTCAACACAGTGTTTTCTCAGGTCATTGCATGTAGAGTTTGTAATTTCTGCTGTTAAGTGTCTTCAACCACTGGTGGAGATGGATTACTAATGGCTACTTTATGACTTCTTATTTGTCATCATATTTTTAGAGGCCTTTTTCCTTGCCACCTTACATAATTGTGCAGTATTTGTTACTACTGCATCAACAACACAGGTACTAACAACTGTAAATTAGAATTAAGCAATGAAGCTGAATACCAATTGGCAGCATTTGTCAGCTTTAATAGAGGTTTGCCACTCAGCATTTCCATAAGTGTTGCAAATACGATATTATGTATGTAACGTGAGAAGGGAAAATGCATCAAATGTCATGACGATAAACAGAAAAACTCTGCAGGAGACAATTGTAAACACTGACAACAGAACAGCAACACTACAAGCCACAACCTCCGAAACGGTCATAGAGTTGGATTAACTTGATTGCCACTGGGTTTAAAGGTGTATCTGAGTCTGACCTTGTGCACTTGTAAACAACCTTTCCTGAAATATAATCTGTACCATGCCAATTTGAACACTCTCTAATCATGATTTGGTCATTTTGTTTCACTTTTTTTTGGGAGGCTGAAAAAAGACAAATTAGATAAGACAATGATGGCCCTTTGTTTTTGTTTTCAGCTATTGCCTTGATCAGCAAATATGTAACAAAAGGATGGAAAGAGGTCCAGGTTGCTTACGCAGATAAAGAGAACTCAGAGGAGGTCGCCAAAGTGCTTTCATACCTTGAAGTGGTGGAGAAGGTCAAGCACAGTTGTGATGAAACGGAGGTCATCAATTTAATAGAGGAACACAAATTGGAGAGGGAACAGCTACTGACAGACCACCTGAAGTCCAAACTGGTGAGTGTTTGTGTGTTTTTAAATGATCATTCAGTGTTGGGATTTCATGCATTCTGCCTACAAACAGTTATTGGAGAATTGTTTTGAGAGAAATACCTTTGTTATCATCAATCTGACATTAAGTTAATCATAAAATGACATTGGATCATATGTAATCGCATGTCCAGCCTTCCATAAGTCTGATGAGGTGATATGTGTTTATGTTTTGAGGTATGGAGAGCGTTGTTGAAGGAAATGCCTCTCCAGTCTGTGCTAAGGATCTTAGGTAAGATGACGGCAAACAAAGTTCTTGAACCAGGGACTTCAGAAACACAAACTGTGTGTGACAGAATCCAGAGTGAGACGGCATTAAAGAAGGTATGACTTATAGTTCTTCCTAATTAATGTACAGTTATGTGTTTGTTTTCTTAGCCAGTAGTCATTATTCAAGCATTACATGTGTGTCTATAAATCACCAGGCAAAGCTCCACCCTTTCAACATACTCTTGGCTTCTGAAAACTACAAAAGAGGCCAAGGCTATCAGGGTAAAACAAAATGGGAACCAGACAGCAGCATCCTGAAAGCAATGGACTCTGCTTTTTACAAGAGTTTTATGGTAAGTTCCGTTTATCTTCATGACTTCTGATAGACCATCAAAGAAGACAGCAGCTAATAGCATCAGCTAACACAAATAAACTCTTGTTCTGTTGCTGTTTTGTCCCCCAGAATGTGGATCCTGTCGGTAAACGCTTTGTGGTGGCAGTGGATGTGAGCACATCGCTGAGCAGCATTGTCCCAGGGACGTCGATCAGCACTGCCGTCGCTGCCGCAGCAATTACCATGGTAAGACAATACTAGAGCTAGCCAACTACCCAGAGTGTGGTTAATTGTTGTTTCAGTTGGAACAGCTGCGTATGTAAGCAGGGCTCAGGCCGCCCCATCTTTGGAGGAAGCTTGGGTCAAGGAATTGGTCTGTTGACACATACTGGATTCCTGCAAAAATTCCTTCCGCAGTGCGATATTCGTAGTCCACAGGCCCTTCAGCAGTGATCAGCTGAGACATGTGCTATCACAGTGATGATTCTCTCCTTTCTTAAAAGAACTGCAATGAGGTAGAACATTTGAATGGTACCTATTTTTCCTGCAACACGCATGCGTGTGTGTGTGTGTGTGTGTGTGTGTGTGTGTGTGTGTGTGTGTGTATGAGAGATATTTTTTCTGTGTGATGTCATGCTTTCCTTTTGACCTTTGTGCCTGCTACAGATTTTTGCAAGGACAGAGGCAGACACACACGTGCTAGCCTACTCTGAAGGATTTGTGGTTCCATGCACGGTTTCTGCTGACATGAGTCTCGCACAAGCAACAGTCGAACTGGTTAAGGTAAGGCGTGTAACAGCGTCAAAGAATAAGAAATTAATTACAGTTACTGATCAGTCTACATTACGAATAAGGACATTTTATAATCGTTTAAAAATACATTAGTCCAGTCCAGTAGAAGATTAATTGCCTTAATTAACCATTAACCATTGACACTGAACATGTCTTGCTCTTGAACGCTTACCTTTCCACCATATTGTATGCTCCAGATCCCGAGTGGGAGCACAGACTGCACTCTTCCCATCACATGGGCCACAGAGAACGGGAAAGCTGTAGATGTGTTCATCATTCTAACCAACAACCCTCTGTGGACGTTTACTGCCAGCCCGGTGGAGTCTCTAAAGAAGCACAGACAAGTATTTTCATTTATTCATTAATGCCTGCTCAGGGAGGGGATTTAATTGAATAATGTCCTTTCAGATAACGATTGTTTTTAAAAACAGGATTAAGCAGACCTCAGGTAAAATTAATTTGCAATTTGATGGACTTAATCAGACAAATGGGATGAGGTTCCTTTTCAGACTTACATTAAAGCTGATATCTGGACTCTCAATTTCCAGAATGACCACTGTTCATGTTATATATTACTATGTGTATCATGAGACACAATTAATGTCCTGTAATAACATGACAGTGGCTGAACCCTCTCACTGGGATTTCTATCACCTGAAAAACTTCAAACATTGTCATCAGCTCTGTTTAAAACATCTTTTTTATGATATTAAGGAACAACAAAATGTTCATTCCTAATTAGTTTTATTTGTCAGGTACAGTTCTGAGGAACATCTCTGTATCTGACAAAGGGCCAATTTTCAAGCATGCTTTTTGCAAAAAAAACAATTAAAAATAAAATGTTTTTTATGTGCATATTCTCAACAGATATCAGGAACCAATTCCAAATTGGTGATGTGTGGGCTGACATCCATTGGACAGGCCATCGCAGACACAGAAGACAGAGGTGTACTGAGCATCTGTGGCTTCGACCTTGGAGCTTTGAGTGTCATTCGTAACCTAGCCCAGGATCTGATCTGATAAAGTATTTGGGACCGTCTCTGAATCATGTCATTAGAGTCCAACAAGAAGGCACAAAGTGGACCAACATGGCTCACTTAGCATGTAGAGTGCCCTAAAACAGCACTAATCCAAAAGATATTGACATTTACAATTCCAATTTCTCTTTTTGTATTATGTCGCTTACAAATTGACAAAGTGTCCAGCGGGCTGGACAACACTCTGGAAATGTGTGCATATATTTTTTTCTGAAATTTAAAAAGGAAGTGATAACACATGATATGTCATTGCATATCATGCTGTTGGAGTTTTAGTGCAAACAGCACTCTGTTGTTAAGTGCTTTGATGGTTTTTGGTGAGACATGAACCCTTTGAAGAAATTCCACATTTATAGCGAGATGTTTGCAGATTAAATAAGAGGAACAGGTTAAGAGACAGAATGTTGGAGACTTAGTGCAACTGTAGGTTTATTAGAAGGGGATTTACTGTTTCTAGTATGTATCTATGGTATGATTTAGCAAGTTTGATGTGATGGTAGAGGCATTTTAAATTTGAAAGCCTGTCCCTCTGTTTTATGTAGCATTATTATAAATTATTAACTGATATACTGTAAGAGAGGAAAAACACCAAAAGTGAACAGAATACATTGCATTTTGTTTTCTGACTATTCTTCTATTCTTTGATTTATTTGGTCAGAAAAGGTTTTTTTTATAGTGATGTTAATGTCTAGAATTCCATTTACATAACACTGCCTATAGCTTAGCTACAATTTTAGTTCTATTAACATTTGTTTTCCCCTGAGCCAATTTTATTTTAAAACTGAGTTGTCTTTTCTGCTCTTGTCAAATGTATTCTATAAAAAAAAATACCCTTGGTGCTCTTAAATGTGATGCAACATTATTGGGGGATTATTTGGGTTTTGGTTTATTTGGGATTTTCCTTCGTATAACAATAATGCCAATGTAAGTCGGTTTGCTGTAGGTTGGAGAAATTGACTTGTTCTCATATTTTAGTCTGAATTCTATGCATCACATTTGGGATTTTACTGTAATATTATGTCCAGGAAGGACAGATCATAGTTATTTAACAACTGTTTACCTAGACTGAATCTGCTAGCACAGTAATGTTTCAGTATATTTGATGTAAGAATGTCCGTTATGCAAAAACTAACAGATAATTGCTACATTAGCGGAATAAAAGGAATTGAATGTACCGGTACTTTTGTAAAACATGACACAGAAGAGATTTAAAGTACAGTGCTTTATATTTCTTCAAAGAGAATAAACACATATGTTTTAGTGTTAGGGGCCACTTCATTTTTGGGAAATGGAAGCAATCGACCACTGTGGTGCTTCTTGTTTTATTGAACACTAATTGCTGTAATTACAGACAGAATTAACATTCAACGTGTCACTTATTCTCCATTCTAGTGTAATTCATTATGAAGAAAAATAAACTGACCATGTTACTGTGAAGGATTTTTCTCCACACATGCTGATACTGTCATTTTCAATGTTAAGACAATGTCCGCTGTATTTTTGACCAAAGGTCAAAACGCTATGAAGCTAAAATATATGTACAATATGATTGTTAATACAGCGTTTGTAGTTGAAAGTTTGACACAAGAGATAGTTATTATTATGAGGTATGGTAATTCACAAGTGTTTCACCACCATGGTTAACTCTCTCCTATTATGTTTGTTGTATCCATTTTGCTTAACATCTAAGTACTTGACTGTAGTGGCAATGTAGACCCTTAATAAACACTTTGCTGCTCTTCAAATATTGCCGTGTTTTTGCCTTTATATTTTACAAATAACCATCTTGACTCAATAAATGAACATTACTTTCTTGTGTACATCACTGACTGATGGAAGTGTCCTTGAGCAAGTCATTTGGACTGAGCCAGGACTTCTCTAAATTAATAATTACGTTCATCAATGTCGGAATATACCTAATAATTCTGGGTTTTTTATAAAAAGCGACTACAGCCCGTTCTGACACTCCTGTGAGCAAGGTGGAGTTGGTCCAAAAAACAAACAAACAACAACAACAAAAAAAAAAAACAGTTTCACTCAGATCAGGCATCCTGCGAGGCCACATGATGTTGATAACTGGGGGCCTCGCAAACACACTTCTACACCAAGACAAGTGAAGATGGCGGATGTGTTGAGTGTTCTTCGTCAGTATAACATCCAGAAAAAAGAAATCGTCGCAAAAGGAGATGAAGTTATATTTGGAGAGTTCTCCTGGCCGAAAAATGTCAAGACCAACTACATAATCTGGGGGTATGTCAGCGCCAAACATATCTACAAATCTCGTTTGTAGGCCCGCAGTCGAAGCTAATCTGTGCCTTGTGCTGCTAACGGCGGAAAGCTCGCTAGCAACGAGATGCTAAGATGCTAACCTAACTCCTTTCCTCGATGTTGTACTTCATTATCTTAACACACTTTGGTCACTTTGGCATTATACTTCAGCGTTTTGCTGTAGACCACTGGACTTTTGTGCCACCATTTATACGTGTCAATATATCCCTTTATTTAAAAAAAAGTTGCAACGTATTTAGGAGAGCTGTACAGCTAAACTTGCAGTAGAGATGTGATGCTAACTTATTAGCGACGTAACGTTAAGCCCAGCGCTGAGTTGTGTTCCCATAGGAGTCAGTGGATCACAGTCATGACTATTAAAAGCTTTGTTTATGGTACGAAAAAGCAAACTTTGCTGATGATATGCAGAAAATGACGTTGCACAAGCATTAGTAGATTAGCTAGCCGGATAACTGTTGATAGTTCCGTGTTTATGTGACATCAGAACCAGGGCTTGGTAACTTTGATTAGGTAACCAACTATATTTACTTCAGACTTATTCTATTTAGATCTTAAATGTGCAACCTGCAGCCGTCTCTTTACATGTTAATCGTATGCTAAGCTGGTGTAATATATTTCAAAGTTTAGTGATATTTATGGTATTCTTTGCTTGTGTTTCTACCTTCAGAACTGGTAAAGAGGGCCAGCCCAAAGAGTACTATACTTTGGACTCTATCTTGTTTTTGCTCAACAATGTGCATCTCCCACATCCGTCCTATGTGCGAAGAGCTGCAGTAAGTGTTGTGGAATAACTATCAATATGCCATATTATGTCAGCGTCAGTATATTACAAAGTGTGTTGTGTTATTTCAGCCTTTTAAGATATTTGTGTATAACATCTTTTACATTTCTTCACAACTGCCCTGGAGGTATTTTGGATGACACGATTGTGTGTTGTTTATAGACAGAGAACATCCCTGTTGTCAGACGACCTGATCGAAAGGGCTTGCTGTCGTATCTCAATGGCGAGAGTTGTAAGTAGTGCTTGGTAGATCTATTGTGATTGTACATTGTATTACTATCATATGTAGGCAGTTGTGTGCACAGTCTCATATATTTAAACTGATGTCTTGATTTCTTTTGAAATTTAGATTTTCTAAAACATAATAATCATCACATTCATTACTAAAGCCCTATGAGTAGGAATGTTCATGCATTTTCTAATTTTGTCTTTTCACAGCTACATCGACCAGTATTGACAGAAGTGCGCCTATAGAAATAGGTTTGCAAAGGCCAACGCAAGGTGAATTCACCCCATATTTATTACATGGGCTTTGTAGAGCTGCTGTTTTTGAAAACTGAGATTACAACAAAATACTTAAACTGTGTCTTTTGTTACAGGCCTCTCTATGATTGTATCATATTTTCACAGATTTTTTTCTATTAAATGAGAAGCATTTCAGTCATGAAAGTTTGTAAATGACACAAATGAGCTTTGTACACTGTGATAATAGCATTATTTTGTTGTTTTAGTCAAAAGAGCAGCTGATGAGGTATCTTCGGAAGCCAAAAAACCAAGAATTGAGGTAAACTGACATGAAATACCCTCTGCTCAAAGTTGCTTAGTTAAAAACACCTTGTATCACCTACATGCAAGGCAAAAGGAACAGTGGTTAAATGGATAACCATGAGGTTTTATGTAGTGGACAGTGTAAATCATTACATTTTCTCAAAAATGTAGAATGTAGAAGTAACCAACCCAAAAAAAACAAAGTTGTTTTGTTTTTTACATTTGATCAACATAAATGTGAATAAGGAATAATCCATAATGAATCATTAATAAAGTGCTAATTACACCACAGGAAAACGAACCAATCTTACAGTATCGCTTCATATTCTAAATAATTTACAATAACTAAGTGACAAACACTTGCATGTTTTATTTTGTAGTTTGTTAATAGTGTGTACTCTGCTTTCATTCTAAGGATGAGGAACGAGTGCGTCTTGACAAGGAGCGTCTGGCTGCCCGTCTGGAGGGCCACAAAGAGGGCATTGTGCAGACTGACCAGATCAGGTATGATTTCATTTATTTATAATATGCTTTCTGTGTGGAGTAATAACCTCTTCAGAGTAAATTATTTTGCCACAGAGTTGAGTTTTAATTTTTATTCAACATACAGTAGCACAAGTATGGATTGATCAATATTTATGCAATTTCAATGTCATCTTTTTTACTGCACAATAACACCCGCGGTTCCTCAAGCTATTGAAATAATAAGAACCTTTTACCTCCTCCTCCAGATCCCTGTCTGAGGCCATGTCAGTGGAGAAAATTGCAGCCATCAAAGCCAAGATTATGGCCAAGAAACGTTCCACCATCAAAACAGATCTGGATGATGACATTACCCTGAAGCAGAGAAGCTTTGTGGACGCTGAGGTGGATGTCACCAGAGACATTGTCAGCAGAGAGAGAGTCTGGAGGACCAGGACGACCATTCTCCAGAGCACCGGAAAGGTCAGAGTCTACTTTAAGCTAATGATATCCAATCACAGTGATCTTTCTGTGTTTTCTCTCTGGATGACAAAATTCCCAAAATGTTGCACTGTTCCTCCAAATACACCTGTGTCAAATGCATTTTAAAGTCTCTAGAGTTAGTGTTAATGTTAGCATAAGCAAATTGATGGTGCTTGCTTGTTTGGTGACAATGACCTGAATACTGTTTAACCTGTTTGCTTCCTTTAACAAAGTCGCGATTAGCTTTTCGCTGTCCAAGGCTATGTTTGGGTGGGTGAACCCTGCAAACTTTACAGAAGAGGAAAGTCGTCTTATTCGCCTCTTCAACACCAAGCCAGTCTATTTTCCATTTTTCAATTGTAGAACCAGCAACTTCCTTTGCCATCTTAATTGCTGGGGGTGGTGTTGGTGACTGGCCTTTGGTTGCTGTCTTTGGTAACAGTTGGAGCTTTTTTTAATGAGCTACCCGTCCATCACAGCAGCCAAATTCACTGCAGGTGCAGGATTACATGGCCTCTGCCAGGTATCATAACAGCAGCTTAGTGTGAACAACAGAGCTGTTTGTGTCAGTGTGTGTTAGAGACGGAAATATAAATCAAAGCTGCAAGCAGCGTTGAACGGGCCTTCGCACCCTTGTGCACGTCGGGGTGTGGTGCCATCCAAGGGCTTCTGTCACGGGCATGTAGATGTCTCTAGACCTGGGCTGACAGGTCTGACTTTACAAACATGTGAAGTTTGGTGCAGACTGGAGCATGTACAATAAAGTTATAGCAACTTCCTCTGTCATGGCGAAGCATCAAATCTCAATGGTGTGAGGATGAGAATTTTCTGCAGGGTGAGACATGTCTGTCTTGCTCACACCTGTTTTTTGGGCCCATTCACTTGAATTTCAATTAGTAAACAAAACTCTTGATGAGTTTGTGTGTAAAACATCAAGACTATTTTTAGAAAAGTAAAGACGTTTAACCCACATGACCTGGTCAGAGGTTGATTGAACCTCTTTGGTTGAAATGTGTGCTGTCAGGTGTGTAGAGACAATAAGTAACTGCAGCTGGACACAGAAAAATACTCATATATTTGAATGGAGAGTGTGAGCTAACCGCTCAGTGCTTGGGCCCTAATAAAGGAAAAACAGCAGTACAGAGCTACAAATTATAATTTTGATTTTATTTTTCTGCAGCACTTTATCACTAAACTGTCACTCTTACTCCATTTTTTCCCTTCCCCTCATAGTTCATCCCCACTACTGATTATACATATAAGACCTATAATTATTGTAAAATAAATGATAATAGCCCCAAACTTCATACAAAGTTTGTATATAATGTACTGTATTTATATAGACCTTTCTGCTGTATCCTTCAAAAATGAGCTCCATTTAACTGCCAATTTTTGCCCCTCGATCACGGTTTTTAGGGGCATTCTGAGATTTTTTGAGGCATTTTTGTCCTTGCTCCCCCTTTTATTTCCAACACTGGCTTCAAACAAGGCAGATCTGGCATTGAGGAAATTGATTCATACTAATGCAGACTTTCACCAAATATACATTTTGTGGTGTAAACATTGGTGAACTCATTGTTGTGATTAATCCTATCAAAGTGTGACTTTCAGGCCTAAACTGATACTGTAATCATAGTCTATGTGATGGCTTTACATTACTAGTGAACAAATTCAAATCCAAACATAAACAAATCCTTCTTGCCTTCTTGAGCTGCACCCAAGACCACTCTTCTGAGTTCCACACCAACTTTTACATTTTACTAAACATAAACTTTCAGGTTGTGGGGAAAACTAAGGGTGAAAATGCCCCCTATGTGTTGCAAGGTGAACATTTTAACCATTAGATGGCAGCAAAAACACAATGTTCAGCCTGTGTGTACTTATTCTTGGATAAACCAGTGGCATCTGTTTTTTTTTTTTTTTTTTGCTGTGCTACTGGAGGACTTTGTTATGTTCGTCTACATAGTGTCTTTATATGTACTCAGAGAGATTATTTTGTCAGGATATAAATCGTTCAATCCCAGTCAATCAATACCAGTCTGACTAAATCTGAAACTGAATATTTTCCTCTGTGTTTTGGCCTTTCATTCCTTTCAGCTTGTCATTTCTTACATGCAAACTATGCTTTTTCAAACTTTCTTCACAGAGTTTAAATCTTAAGGTTCAAGGTTCTGTTGTCATGTGAACAGGGAAAACAAGTCTTAAATATAATGATGCCATGTGCGTTTACCAACATGACTAGGTGCTGGTATGAAGCCAACTCTCTGTTAGCTCAATCTTTCTCTCATTTTGATGCCATTATACTGATCTCGCAAGTTGTGGGGACGCCAGTGCAGGTGTTATCACTGACCTGTATTCATGATAATGTTACCAGATTATTAACCTAACATAATTTTTTTTTTTTTTTTTTTTTTTTTAATTTTGAGTTGTGGTTGACTTTCTGCTCTTTTGCCTTTATGTAGACAGACACTCATGACTGTTAGACATAGGTGTGTCTAGTTAAGGTGATGTGAGGTTTAGGTATAAATAAAGTAACATAAATTATCTTCTAAATAATCTAAGACATTAAATTAAGATGCACTGTAACACTGCAGAGGACAACTCAGCTTTGTACTTTTATGTCACACTTTTTCTCTATAGGGTATATGTGATGTTGTCATGACACAACATTAAGTGACACTAAACACACTTGCTTCATAAATACATGCGCAAAGTTGAATGCTGTTAAAAACAGCCCTGCATTAAAACAGTACAAGGGGCTGCGGTGGTGTTGTTTGAGGTACAGGTGAGACAGTGAAATACAATCAAGGAAGTCAAGACAGGATTTTACAAATCTGGAAAGTTATCACTGCGGCACCTGTTTTATCTTTCGTAGCGAGGATCTGAGGTTAACAGTCGAACACGGGGGTTCATGTAACAAAGTAATCCACTGTGTATGTGTGCTTGCAAGTATGTGATTGGCCAACGCAGCACCTTGCCAGATGATGTAGGGTTGCATTGCAGCAAAGTTTGAGTCTGGTTCAACTTTTTGCCAGAGGACCGCTGCGTTTTTTTTGTTTGTTTTTTGTTTGTTTTTGTTTTTGCTGAATCCTCTGCAGTGACACCCCTGCCGCATAAACACGCCGCCCCCATTCAAATCAATGGGGCTGGGTTTTTCCACACAGATGCTGATGTCAGTCTGAACTTCCCCTTAAGGTTGAGGGAGTTTTTGGGAGAAGCTGTGGTTACATACAGTTCCCATATGATGAAGACTGACATGTGTTTTACTCTACTGCACATGCCTTTGGTAAAGAATAGCATGAGACAAAGCAGCTTGCTTCATAACATGATGCTAAAGCTCTGATGTGCCTGTAGATGTCTGTACTCACAGTATTTTTATATATAATATTGAATGGCTAACTTGAGAGCACACATTAATATCATCCAGGACATCTTTTCAAAATTGTTCAGAATGAACAGCTCCTGTGAATCAGTTTTGTATGATTTGTCTTTTTACATCAAAGCCTTTGGTTAGGTTCCCTGAAACACCGATACTGTTTTTGTAGTTGACCAAATGATGAGAAAGTTAATGCTTTTTTGTGCAGCTAATCAAATCTGTATCTGTATTGCTTCTCCACAGAACTTCTCCAAGAACATCTTTGCCATTCTCCAGTCAGTGAAAGCCAGAGAAGAAGGGCGAGCACCAGAGCAAAGACCAGCACAGAACACTACTCAAGTGGTAAGAATGTCATTCTCTGTCTACATTATATACACACTATACCTCAGTTTCTTCATATTTTCAAGGTTGTTTAATGTGCACTGGGCATCAGTCAAAATGAATGGCTTATGGATTGTTTATACTAACAATCTCTCCAGAACTCATTAGTTCATTTGTTTGTTTATTTATGTTTAAATTATACCCTACTATTTAATTTACTAAATTGAATTGCTGCCGATTTAAGAACATGACTTGGACAAAACAGTGAAATGCTACTTCTCCTTACACATTCATTTTGTCAAAAAAAAAAAGCCTGAAATGAATTTGAGGGTTGTGTAGAAAAGGCCGGTAGCTATTCAATTCCTGAAAGCAGAGGCAGGTTTATAAATGGCTACTAAGAATGCATTGACAGATATGTAATTAGTAGTTTGTATTATTTCATATCATCTCCAGGACCCGTCCCTAAGGAACAAGCAGCCTGTCCCTGCTGCCTACAACAGATACGATCAGGAGCGATTCAAAGGAAAAGAGGGTGAGTTTTCTTTGTGCTAATTTTAGTCTTGAATGGTGATGATGGAGATTGCATGCAACTGTAAAGGAATGTACCAAGATTACTCTGCTGGTCGTTGCTCTTTGTAATGTTTTACTAGCAACTAGTAATGTCTTCTAATCAGCAAATACCTAAAGAGACAAGAGTCGTTTCTCATGTGGAAGTAAAATGTCAGTGACCTACAGCTGAAATAACTGGATTTATTTTTGGAACAATTGAAGGCAAGCACCCAATAGTTGCTCTTTATGGTAACCATCACCAGACACGTACCAAATTTAGACCTGTATTAACATGTGATATGGAAGATCAAGTAGAAGGTAGAGAGAGGGACATCACAAAACTTGAAAAAATCACAACAATTTAACTGTTGGGGATACAATTCTGAAAGAAAATCACTCATCAACCTGCTTTTTTTCAGTTGTATTGTCAAATATTTTGGTGAAATTTGTTAAAAAATTGGATGAAATGGAAAATGTTACAGAACAAACAAATTACAGTAAGACACTTAATACCACTGCGGACTCACAGTTTGACCAATCTGAACACAATTTGAAACATGTGATATGTAGTATCCAAAGAATGTCCAAAAGAATTTTGGTAGCAATTGAATGAAGACTTGTGGAGATATAGATGTTAATTGACTTTGCATATTTTGAAAAATATATAGACAGACTTCTGAATTGACCATAGTTTGCAGTGAGGCAAACTTTTGTCACAATTCAGTGGATGTGCTGAAGAGATTTCAGCTCTGTAGGACATAAGGGTGATTTATTTTGATTTTTTTGAAGTTTGGAATCTGAAATTTAGATTTGTTGTAATAAGCCATGTGGACTTTAATCAGTCATTACCAAATTTTATGCATCGACTGAATCATCACCCTAGATTGTGTGAAACACATTGGTGCAGCCAATTATGAAATATAAACTTTTTTGCAGTTAGTAGCCGAATATCACAGGACTGTGTAGCAATGCTTCGACCTGGCGTTCAAACACATGCACCAAGTTTGGTTACAATAACTTAAGCCAATTTTGATTTATGAGCATTTATATAAAGTTGAACTGAAAGACACAGGTTTAGAAATGAGTAATTTCAAAATGGATTGACATATTGAAGTTTCCTTAACAACTTAAAATCAGTGAAGTCCGCAGATGATCCTGACAAAGTTTTGGGATGATTGGCCCAGTGGTTTCTCAGGAGATTGAGAAAATTGCTAACCAAGCTAGCAGCTAGCGCTAGGGTCACCTCCACCCTCTCGTCCAAATATGGTCACTTCTAGCTCCAAAAATCCAAGATGGCTATAGTCAAAATGCAAACTTAAGGCTTTAAAACAGGAGTCCACAAACAAGTGGGTGACATCACGGTGGCTACGTCCATTATTTTTTACAGTCTAAGGTGAAAATTCAAGGTAGGACTGTTTATCCTCCTTCCCACCATTCCTAAACTGCTGGCGATAAGCTTCGGGAACCATCTCATACCCCTTAAGAATAGCGGCTTTCACTAATGCATAACTCAAGCTGTCTGTCACAGACAAAACTGCATACGCCTCCTGCACCTTCCCTGTTAGTACAAACTGCAACATGATTGTGCAATTGGCATCAGGCCTGCCCCTAGCGTCCACCGCTCTTTCACACAGAGGAAAAAAATGTTTCAGGGTCCCTCTCATTGAACCTTGGAACAAGCCGCAGATTACCCAACAGATCAAAATTCAGAGAAGAGCGGTTACCTGAAGAAAAACTATCTCCACTTAGCCCTTGACCAGCTTCCAGGCTCAACCTACCTTCTCTGATCAAACTTAATTTTTCATGCAAAGTGATCCTAGCCTGCTCTGTGTTGCACTGTCACACACATTTTTTCCAAAGCCAACTCGTTATCAACTCCACACTTTTCTTTTCTCATTTTCTCAACTTCAACCCAATACTTTAACTTTTCATGTTCCATTTGCAACAGCAATAACTCCCTCTGCTGTTCAAAGGACAAACCATTAGCAAACACATTCATCTTGTACAAGTTAGCCATTAAAATTAAGTGTGTCCTTGCGCCTTTGTCACTGATTTCAATCTTAAAGTGCTCTACAATGTAAAATAACTGCTCATTTTGTGCAACCATCCAAAACCACTTCCTTAGGCGCCTCAAAAAAAGGAAGCTCCAATTACATATTGCAGATAAGACAATAATGTGTTAACCACCGGACATGCACTTGAGACACAAGTTTACCCTCACAGAGAATTTCCTCCTAACTGCCTAACCAAAACTTGCTAAAAACTCACCCCTAGTCTTCATGGTTTTCATACACTGAAAACCAGCTCAACAACTCACTCACTCCCCCCTCCCCTCCCCCTCTATCTCTCGACTGAACACTCGCTATGCAATGAGCTATTGCCAAGTAGCCTAGCTGTTTTAAGGAGCTACGATACTTGTACACACAGTTAAGTTTAAAAAAACATCTTCAAAAGACCCCGATGCTTAGGGCCGCTGGGCTTGCACTACACTGCTTGGTTTTGATTCTGGGAACACTTGAGTAAACCTGTCCCAGATGACCTGAGGGGTCTGGATGGTTTGTAATTTACAAGTAAATCAGAGATGTATTTAGGCCCAAGACCATTTAGTACTTTATAGACAAGTAATAAGATTTTAAAATCTATCCTTTGACACACGGGAAACCAGTGCAGTGATTTAAGGACCAATGTAGTGTACTCCACGTTCATGGTGTTAGTGAGGACTCTGGCTGCAGCATTCTGGGTGAGCTGCAGCAGACCAAGTCAAGATAAGGAGAACACTGAGATTAATATCAGGTGTTAAAACAAAGGCTTGTGATCAGATGTAAATACCAGATGTAAGTGGGTCAGAGACATTGTTAAAAGACAGGAAGTGAAGGGACAATTGATTGATAGGGTGATTGAATAGCTCTCCACTTAACAGTATCCTTAATTCTTTTGGCTTACCGTTGGATATCATTGTAGAGATGAATTATCATTACAGCTTTAAGCATTACTCCACTATTTTTTACTTTACTTTGTTGTGTTTGTCACAGATACACATGCCTCCATATGGACCATCTTACTTTAACTCTTTGTAACTCTTTAAAGGCAGGTTGTATGTTGAACCCCAAATCCTACCACTGATGATTCAAGAACTGGCGAGGAAGTAGCAAAAACTTTACAATTTTCATAGTGTAACCAGACCTGCCAACCTGTAGGTATTTTGCGTAGCAGGTACGCATTTTGACATCAAAGTACGCTGGTACGATTTGTCACTCTAAACTACGCAAAAAGCTGGTGATACCTGTGAGTTCAATTCATACATCCATGGTTCAATTGTGCACGTGCAGTACTCAAGTCTAACAGCAAGAGGCAGCAGCATGTAGCCTCCTGAAAAGCAATAGAAAAAGAAGAGTTCAACCAATCATAGCACCAGATTAATTCCTCCAGCCTTCACCCAAATACATGCCCAAATATCAAGCGGGGATGGTCATGGTCATGATTGACAAATGCGTGATGTCATTTCAGGAGACTGCAAATCAACGGCAACATACTTTTAACTTGTTTGAAAATGTAAACAGACTGGGGTGGATGTGGAAAGTTGAAATTGTGAATTGTGTTAAGTTAAGGCAGACCTACCAACTTTGGGAAAATATTTAACGTTAATGACGTTAGCCTAACATTACATAATTTACAAGCTAGCTTGCTTGCTCACCAGGCATTTAAGATGGCAAAGTAACGTTAGGATATATTGTCTGTGTGTCACAGATTGTAAAACGTGACTTTTCATAGCGTGTATTCATAATTATTATTGCAGCCAAACCTGTAACCATAATGAGAGGAACGGATCATAGCACGATGAAAAATGTATGTATAAAGATCCTTGTTGGAGAGTATAATTAGTACTTTAGTAGTATTATTTGGCTGAAAAATACTTATAGTTGAGTGTTGTTTCAGTGACATAAGTCTGTAAATATTTTCATATGTCACTATTCTACTGGTATAATGTCACTTCAAAACATTTTGACACTGTGTTCCAGTGCAGCAACATAGCTGCGCTGCTTTCAATCAAGGATTCAGATTCAAGTTCCTTGAATTATCGTTTCCGCTCCAATTAAAAGGCGAGACTGTGTGGTCCAATCTGTGTTTTGAATTAGCGGGGCTACACTTGCATTTACATTTGTAACACAGATTCACATCACTTTCAGCAACTACTGTACATACAGTAGGGATGACATACTTTGGAAATTTCAACCATATCTCTACTGTTTCATCAAAGTTTTTATTAAGTGGGGAAACTGAGTGTAAGAATTGGAAGGTGCAAACTTGTTAAACAATATTTGGGAATCAAATGTTATTACGCTTACTTTTGAAAAGAACCCATTTTGTTCTGCTGTTAATCTACAACTCACTGTGTGTTTTCTTAGAAACGGAGGGTTTCAAGATTGATACCATGGGAACCTACCACGGCATGACTCTGAAGTCAGTGACGGTAAGAACAGATTTTACTGTTTTGCTCAGGCTAACTCCAGAGCACACAACACACATCTGGAAAGACCCATTTATAATTGTTGTAAGATTTTATGCCTGTGATTATGGCCATGTGACTCATACATAATGACTTGCAGCATCAGTGACTACTGCATCAGTAAAATCACATTTTTCATTTTTAGTATTTGAGTAATATCTGGCAAATGTGACAATCTATGAAAAACTAACTCGCTGGTATTGCTAATTCTATTTTACCATCTCAAGTAGAGCTGCTGCCATATTGATTTTTGGCTGCACTTACTCACGGACCAGCCCTATAACCGCAGTTGTCCGTGAGTGAGTGATGAAGTTACACCATTGATCGGCCAGCCAAGTGTTAGAGTTTCCTCATTGGCTGTTGCTCTTTCAAAATGAGTCGGCTCGAGATGATGGAAGCGGAGGACAACAGCATGACGCAGAGCAACTGTGTTTCCTGCTATACTACTATAGTGTTAAATGCAGCAAAGTTGACTAAACTCCTGTTTAAACAGATGTGTACCAGTATCTCTACCGTCTCCTTTCTACTGTCCAGTGTTATCGACTCTCCGGCTGATAGTGCTGTCAGCAGCCGACAGAGGAGACACGTGCGTTTGGATTTTATAATTGAACTAATAGCAGGATGCAAGCTTTTTATTAGGGCCCCAAAGGGGCAGTCTATGGGACGAACCATCCAACTGTGTTGGAACCTTTGTCACTTTGACACTCAACTGCTCGGAAGTCCCATATCCTGCAGACGCCATTCAGACTTTAAAATGTTCACAAAACTTTGAACTTTCAAAGTTATCAGATTGTTTAGTGATATCTTTTGTAGTTTTTCAGCAATTTAAGCCCAAAGTCAGGGGTTTTGCACACTTTGCCAGGTCTCACCATTGTGTCATGTGATCAGACACAGTGGAGAGCACAGATAATTTTAGACCAGAAAAAAAATTCAAGACCTACAAATCATACACTGACACCCCTGACCGAAATCCAACAGGAAGTCTGCAATATGCCCATCAAAGTATGACTTTGTGCCAATTTTGGACCCCCAAGAAACGCTATCTCCTCATAGGGTGTTAATGGTATCCGCTTCAAACTTGAATACATGACTTATCACACTGTGCTGAACAAAAGTTGTTAAAAACTTTGTAATAACTCGAACGATTTAGATATTGTAAGCCCTGAAAGTTGTAGTGCCACATCACACCTTACAATGTAAACTAATGGGGAGGCAATCTCTAGGCATGGACTTTGTGTTGAATGGAGCTCATTGAGTAAGAGTGACAGTTTAGTGATAAAGTGCTGCAGAAAAATAAAATCAAAACTAAAATTTGTAGCTCTGTACTGCAGTTTTTCCTTTATTGGGGCCCAAGCACCTAGTGGTTCACTCACACTCTCCATTCAAATATATGAGTATTTTTCTGTGTCCAGCTGCAGTTACTTATTGTCTCTACACACCTGACAGTACACATTTCAATCAAACTTTGACCAGGTCATGTGGGTTAAACGTCTTTACTTTTCTAAAAATAGTCTTGATGTTTTACACACAAACTCATCAAGAGTTTTGTTTACTAATTGAAATTCAAGTGAATAGGCCCAAAACTTGCATAATTTTGATGCCACAGGTGTGAGCAAGACAGACATGTCTCACCCTGCAGAAAATTCTCATCCTCGCACCATTGAGATTTAATGCTTCGCCATGACAGAGGAAGTTGCTATAACTTTATTGTACATGCTCCAATCTGCACCAAACTTTACATGTTTGATAAGAGTCCCGGCCTGAACACGTGTACATGACAATATTCAGTCAGTGATGCAAACTGGCTGAATAGCGCCCCCTACAAAATTGCAGCAAAGCAGCCCCAGCAGCGGGCAAAATAGTGGACAAAGGAAGTGATGTTTATCTCCGTCTTGCACTGTCTGAAAACAGCCCGGGTCTGAAGACATCTACATGCCCGTGACAGAAGCCCTTCGACTGCGCCACGGCCCGACGTGCGCAAAGGCGCGAGCGTCCGTTCAACGATGCTTGCAGTTTTAATTTCTCTGATGTTTTCACATCACAAACAATGAACAACAGCATCAAAACACGAGTTTTGCAGGTAAAACATGACACTCATGCAGGGCAGGAATTACACCACGGCCAAACGGTCAGTGCTGAGGATGTCCCCGAGTGTGGCCATAATGCCCCTTCTAAAATTAACTACCCACACGGACAGTTTGGCAGTCACAGCTGTTACATGACTCGCAGCTATCATCCTAGTCTATCCTTGGGAAGTATCTCATCAGTGTGTTTAATGTTTAATGTGTAAAAAAGTGTTTTAAGTCATTTTTGTGACTGCTCCTATGATCTCAGACTCCAATGCTAATAGTTGCATGGGTGTTAAAACTTGTTCAGATTAATATTGATCACCCATAGCCCATTTATAGACTTTTATAATGATTAAAATATAACAATTAATATAATGAATTGTTCACATTTTTAAAAATCAATCTGACAGCATTTTGTGGAAAAGCAGACTCTAGCTCCAAATGACATCACACAAGCAAGATGGCCGAAAGGAGATATTTTGGCTTCACTTTTCTATAGCAGCAGGAAGTGGAGACAAGTCGTCAGTATTTATATACAGTCAGTGTCTGTGACAGTGGTATTTGGCAGCTCGATATATTCCATTTCCGCAGTAGAGACGTCGGAAGACGCTTTGGACTCGTTTTCACTCGTCGCAAATTTATTTCCTCCCAGAAAAACACGTTAAACGAGCTTTCAGAAACTCCTGCAGGTTAAACTGGACTAACGAAACACTTTCTGTGCTGACCGACTCTAACACACTCACTATAAACAGACTTTAAGACAGTAGCCTAGCAACATTAAGGCTACAAACAACCCATAATGCAACACTCCGTGTAGGAGTCGGTTTTACACCACTGATGTTGTGAACACGTAATTGTCTAGACTCCAAATATAAGACGAGCCCACTTTTTCAGACGTATTTCCAGGAAAAACAAAACAACTGATAAGCTTGACTCAGGGGCGTAACATGAATGTGTTACCATGGTAAACGCGGCAGCTCCAATCTCAAGAGTTTTAAGATCACATTTAGAGGCATGAAAACACTCATCTTCTCATAATGTTCTGTGACATCACGTTACTGATATGCTTACTACTTGCTTAATGGCTAACCGCTGGCGCTGCAAGTAGGGGGGCCAAGGGGGCCACTTTACCCTCCTCCCATATTCTTTTTAAGTCGTGAATCACTGTGTCCCCTCAAATGCCCCTATATTGCAACACTTATGGTAAAAAAGTGCGCATTTCGTTTGTGAACACAACAGCTGTGAGCGCAGTGCCAAAGCTTTGGGTCCAGGGCCGCCACTGCTTCAGCTCCGGATAGTTTGAGCCGAGCTCCGCATATTTCTGCTCCTCAAAACTGGTATTTTAATGTGACAGAGTGACGTGGCACAGCAGCGGAAACTTCATTAAAAGGATCAGTCAGGATCTGACGATAATTAATGTTCTGTGTTCTGCTACTAATCTACACCATTGACTTTACATAAAGAGGTCGGCTGTTACACACAGATTCCAGGTTTATACGGTGGAACTGTTTGTAATAAAGAAGCCGTTATGGTGAAAAAGCAGTCCTGTGTAAAACAATAAGGGGCTGCGTTGGTGTGGGCGTGTTGTTTAAAGTGTCGGTGAGACAGTGAAATGTGATCCAGCAGTCCGGTTGGAGTAACAGATTATCTCGTTTAAAGGCTGATCAAAACACTGCACAGCGGTAATATTCACAACTCTGGAAAGTTATCACGCTGCAACCATGTTTAGTAGTGCACACATGTGGAATGTGACTGTGTCCACAAAACACACACAAACAGGAACTTTTTGACCCCTGCACTTCTGAAATGCATCCGGTGCCCCTGTGATCACAACTGATCACCATGGTGTGAAAATCATATGAGTCACACATCCCTTTATAGGCAGTCTCTTTGCATCTCCATCTGTACATGTGCACTGGAGTTATGATGATACAATAGAGACATTTTGTTCTATATAAAATCCTCAAATGTGAGATAACTTTACTTTGTAAAATGTAATTTCCTAAAAAATATATATATATATATATTGTTTCATAGTTGGACCAGTTATATTACAAAGAAAAACTTAGCTAGTCCCTCGTTCTGCAACCATCCCTAGTAGCTGACATCACGTTGAAATCCTTGAATTGACTTCATTAACAATTTGATACACATGTGGAAATGTTTATTGGCACTGTACCCTGTCCCCTCTAGTTTGACCCTGTGTCTGTATATATAAAAGACATACAGTAGATATTACACTATTACAAAAAAGTAACTGTTGCAGCACAGTGAAACACTCATGAGCCTTTTCTTTTGTAAAATAGAACTGTGTACAGAAACTCTATTCTAGTTTCTATAGCACTTCATCAGTTTATGCAGAATTCACATTTCTATACAGATAAAATGTGGCACTCCCTTGATATAAAGTTAAGAAGCATGTGCAGAGATGAATCATCTGTAGTTTTTTTGCAACTGAAAACTTTTTCAGTTACTGAGCTACTTTCTCTCCATTCATTCGGTTGCTGTGTGTCCTTCCCACTCTCTCCTTTAATGTGTTGATGCAGGCATCGCGTTTGTTGCTTTGCAGGTGATGCCAGTATTTAAGTAGTTCATTGGGATGAAACCCGTGTGATGTTATGAGATGGCTGTACTTGCAGCTGGAGTAAGACACCCGCCAGTGGTTGAATAGGAACTCATTCGGTGGTGGCGTGGGCTCAATCTGGAGCTTGGCCAGGCATATTCCCACATACACGTCTTCCAGATGCAGATGTCGGATACTCAGAGATGCTCTGTAAATTTTTCTCGCCAAGTCTCCCGAGAAAACGTAACCAGTCCCGGAGCAGAAGGTGGGATACTTGTCACTCGGGTACAGCTCAGGGGGCATGTACCACTTGCTGTTTTTATTTCGGTTGGGAGCAAATCCTCTCATGTTGTTCCCCGTGAAGTAGTTCTTCTTGGGCTTCAGTTCTGGCCTGAGCAGCTTGTGGATGAGGTACTCTGTGTTGACAAACATGTCGCTGTCTGTCTTCATGACATAGCTGGCTTGCGGGCAGTGCACTGCCACCCAGTTCATTCCCATCAATGTCTTTATGGTCAGGTTTTTGTAGGAATCCAGAAAGTCCTGCTGAATGATATCATGATACCTCCGTCTTTCTGCTTCTAGCATCCTTTGCTGTAAAAGCCCCAGCTCCCCCTCATTTTTCCCTAGCAGAAACAGGCGGATGAATCCCAGAGCTGGAGCCACACTCTCATTCCCCCACGTCTGCCGTATGGCATTCCTCGCTTCCACCTGCCGAGCCTCAGTGGCTATCAGCAACACCAGAAACGGCGCAGGTCTGCTCTCTGCACATTTATCTGGCTCGTTGATGATATAAGGGAAAGGCCCATGGGTTATTGTGCTACTAAGGTCTCCCTCTTCACTTTGGCTAGTGTTGGCTGCCAGAGAGTTCTCAAAACTTGGGTCTCCCTGAGGAGGGGAGACAGCTTCCTTCTCATGGGAGCTGATGTTGGTGTCAGCCTTGAAAGTCGGTTGAGGAACAATCACAAACCTCCACATTGAATGTTGGGAGCTCATGTTCCATCTGGCTTTGATGGTCTGAAGTCCACCACCTCCGTACACCACAGGATGGCCTCTCCACCATGGCATACCATTGAGCCTAGGCAGCCACACCTGATGAACCAGAAAGATCAGCACACCCAGCAGTGAGAGGAGATAGAGAAGTTTAGCTGTATGTGCACAGCAGTGGCGTCGTCTCCACTGCATGGTTCTGGCAGCACTAAGTCACTCTGACGGTTGTCAGATTGGCCAATCGTCAGCAGCTCCTGACCAGGTTTTGATCCCTGGAGACACAGTTACGTGTATGTGGTTGGTCGACTAAGGGGCTGTAAGGTACGAGTCTGCTCTAGTGTTGCACATCCAGTGATTGCCTAGGAGATGGAAGAGAGGAGGATATATTTAAGCAACAAGATAGACACAGGATGTCATAGGTACATTAAGGTCCAGATTACCAATGTTATGATCTTTTTCTTAATGCTTAATGTTTAAATGACACTCTCCTAAAAAGAATATATTATTTTTAAATAAGAATAATTTCATATAATATATGTAATATTTTTCTATAAATGCAAAATCAAATATAGTAAATTAAGATTGAATATTGACATAAAAAAGTACACTGGTACGATTTATCACTCCAAACTACACAAAAAGCTGGTGACACCTGTGAGTTCAGTTGTGCACTTGCAGTGTTCAAGTCTAACAGCAGGAGGCATCAGACTGAGGTTGATGTGGAAAGTTGAAATTGTGAATTCTATTGGTGCATATAGTTTCTTGTTGTAAAGCACTTTGAGCTGCTTTTCTTGTATGAAAGGTGCTATACAAATAAAGTTATTATTATTTTGTTATTATTAATTGAGTTAACTTAAGTTAATACAGACGTGCCAACCTTGGGAAAATATTTAACGTTAATAATGTAAGCCTAACGTTACACAACTTGCAAGCTAGCTTGCTTGTTCAACAGACATAACAGTTGTCAAAGTAATATTAAGTTATATTGCCTTTTTGTCGATTGTTAAACATGACTTTTCATAATGTGTATTCATAATTATTATTGCAGCCAAACCATAATGAGAGGAGCAGATCATAGCACGATGGGAAAAAAGCGAGTGCATGTGCTACAGAAAATTACGTTGCCTAGAAAGTTACCAGGAAGTGTGTGGTGTGTGTGTGTGTGTGTGTGGTGTGTGTGTGTGAGATATTTATTTCATCATAGCCACAAAATAGTCTGAGGCTGGTTTGGGTTTTACAGTTATATTGTCATCATCTTTTCAAAGTATCTGAAAATCATATTTTCAAAAGTCGAATTGGTTTATTTGGATTTTGATTATTTTGGAGGTGTAAACAATAGAAACTATAGAAATGAAGCAGTGTCGGTAGTGTGTAGCCTAAGTAAAACTGTGTTCCTTGATAAGTTATGTGAAAGACAAATGAACAAACAGGCATAAATGGCCAACTAACAGTATTGGCATCTGCATATGTTTTTGTAAACAACCCATTTTTGTATCAAGACTTTTCATGTCCATGCCTCCCTCACTTTTATGTCTGTTTGACTGCTGCATGTATGCAAATGATATACTGTAAAAGTAATGAAATGCAAAAGGACAGTCTTATTTTAATATATAAAGGTTAAGTGAGATCATCACATTTTCTTTGTGACTCTCTGTGTATGCCTTTGGACAGACATATTCTTTCGTTATTGCTGAGAGGCCCACTGGCCTTCTCCATCCTGTTTCATGCCCAAGAAGGTAATACTCTGGGTCTTGGTAGTAGCAGAATACATCAAGGGGTCAAGAGCCACTTCTGGTTTTGGGGTCTCTGGGTTCCTATGTCTTAAAAATGTACAACTCCATATATGTGACATGCATGAGGTGAATGTGTGACCATGTGTGATCATCTCATGGCCTTATGCCAATTGCTTGAAAGTGTTTAAGATAATATATATTGACCCATCACAGATCATTTCTTTGTTCCTTCTCCAACTATAATAGAGTAGGGTTTGCTTTTTGCTTGCTGACATGAACTGATGCAAATCTTTGTGTGTTCTGTCTCCTTATTGTACAATATTAATTTTTAATCTTCAACCCAGCAGTGTTTTGTGTATTATTTTATATGTGTGTTTAGTGTTTTCAGACAATTTCTACGACAGTACTGTTTTGCATCAGATGCATCTAGGTTGCCGAAGTGGTAATCAAAACATTCGTCCGGGGTTGGCAGGTCTGAAAATGCATTTTCCTTCCAGCTGCAGCTCATCTGTGGACCACTCTCTGGTGGCTCTACAGAAGACTTAATATCATCATGCTAAAATACCAGCTGCAACAAATCATAAGAAGTCATTACTTTTTTTTAATGTCAGTGGCTTTGGCACCTTGCAGAAAAACTCATGAAGTTTGCATGTTAGCACATGTATTTTTAGCACTCAGTGGTGGTTTGTGTGCACAGCAGGCTGATGGAGGAAGATTTAAACAAACGAAACTCTGTATTCTTTTCAAAACTCAAGTTGCTCTCTTACTGTTACCTGTCTTAATGATAACATGATTTAGGTCACATAATTTACATTTATTTGGTTAAAGGGATATCTTATGTTGCTTACAGAACAAGAAAGAATGTAGAATATGTTCTTCTTTCTCAACTCCACCTTCTTTTTTTTTTAACTGGCTCCAGATGAAGACTGGTTCTAAGAAGAACAGCTTATGTTTGTGTGCCTCTAGCACCCTGAAGTGGAGTGTGGTCTCAGTTTTTTACTGAACTACACACTACCCCCTTAAAGCACCCCAACAAGACAAAGAGCTGTTCGTGAGCGCTCAAAGAAGCACTTGAAGGACTTCTGTTAGCAGTCTTGCATGAATCAACATAAACAGAGAGGAATGTTTCCTTTTTGAAAAAGCACACTTGTCACATCCTGTACAATACATAATAACTGATTGCGTTTTATTACAAGCATTGCATAGCATGGATTTTAGTTTTTTCTTGATTGTACGGTTATGTTGTTGTTCGTTCGCATTCCATAACATAAGCTCACCTGTTTTTAATGTAAGAACTCTTCTCTTTCTGGCGTCCATCGTTCCTGGATGTGGTGCTCATCCATTCACTCTAAAACGGTTGACATATCATGCTCTTCTTTCAATCCAACCGACACATGGAAATGTAATTGTCTTCAGGCACAAGTGGTTATCTACCACATGCATGGAAAGTGAGTGTGTGTTCGTGTGCTTGCATGGGCAGAACATGTCAGAGCTCCAGTGTTGCAGTCTCCATCTGCCTTGGCGCATTGTCCCCAGAGGCTTTGATGCTAACGGTGCTGCGCTGCTGCTGCTGCTGCTGCTGCTGCTGCTGCTGCTGCCTCTGGTTGACAGTTGACAATTAGCTGCAGCTGTGGGTCCATTCAGCGTCCTCGCTCGTCGTTTTGTGTATATCAAAGCAGCAGTAGATAGACGGATGATGCCTTCCGTTTCCCGGGTAGTTCAGCTTTTCTTATTTCCGTGCAGATCCTTGTTTCCTCTTCTTCAATTCACACGCTCTCGTGTTAACTTCCCTTCTCTCCATGTGCTTCTCTATCCTTTTTTTGTTTCCATTTTCCTCTTCTCGCCCTCCTCACTCAGCAGCCCCTCACGCTCTACTCTGTGCTGTTGTTATGTTGCCTGTGTGAAGGCTAGAGGGGCGAAAACTGCGGGGGAGGAGGAGGATGAACAGGAGGTAGCGCTGTGAGTTGTGTGCTCGTTCTAAAAGGCAGCTCCAGGCTTGGTGGCGGTACATTCTCCCACCACGTCACGCTGTCTCTGCTGCTGTTGCTGCCTGCTCTGTTAAAGGGGAGGGGGTTGGGTTCCTGACCTATTTGTATTCACGCCCACTCTCCAGAAAGAGGAATAAAGCATTATCTCAATTTGGCGTGCTGTGAATGTGAGGAGAAGGGAAGAAGCCTTCATGTCGATGCTTCTTCAACAAATTCTTAAGGGTTGTTAATTGCCTAATCTGATCTTACTTGTGCATTAATGGACTGCGCAGCTCATGTAGTGGCAGTCTTAAATGTGCCAATCTCTTGTGCTTATGATGATTAGAGCACACATAATTAAAACAATTCTACTATGCTCATTCAACCGTGGTGGTCTACAAGGCCATGAATTTTCATATTCAGGCATTGTAATTTGATTCTACCACAGCAGGACTGGGAGGAGGGGAGGAGAAGAGGGGTACTTTTGTTTTTCTGCATTTGTGCCCATGGGAATAATTAAATACCGACAGTCTTAGTGTGTATGTTAAAGTATACAAGTGTCTCCATAGTCGAACAGGTTAGACTGACGAAAAAGATGCATTTTTGTCTTCCAATAAAAGAATATTTTAAAAGTAGCTGTTTGAGCAGGCTCACTGGTATCCACAAACTATATATAAATGGATACAGTATGAGATCCATTGCAAACTGACAGTAGTTTGTGTTGCATTCCATTGATCTCACTGGTCAGGCTGTTTGGCCGATCTTTACACATATCAGCAGTCTAAAACTGCATCAGGAATTGAGCGTGACACAAGTTTTAGTCAAGTCAGATGTGTTCAGTTCATTCACCCTGTTGTTCTCTTCGTTCTTTTTTTATCATTGTTGTTATTATTATTATCATTACAACTTCCACATACTTTACATACTAAACACAAACACAGTTTTATTAGCTGATTGCACTCCAGCACCATGCAATCCCTTAAAAACTATATTGTAAATGTGGAGCCAAGCATCTCTTGGTGCAAAAGCATAATATCACTGGAGAGGATGCACAAGCGCCTGGGCTGCTGCTGAGCTGCAGATAAGCAGTTTTTCTGTAATCGACAGTGATCCTGCTGTGCTGCTGATAGACTCTGCCCCGCAGCTGGAAGGATGGGGGGGGGGTTGAAAATTAATTTGGTGCCCATCAAGAGAGCTTGGGGCCCACTAATACTTAAGGTTCGGTTGTTTATAATCAGTTAATAATCTTGTAAAAGTGCTGACAATGTGTTGATGATGTTCTCTCAACCTCAGCTCAGAGCTTTGGTTTTGAAAGCGCTCAGAGTTGCTTCCATCGGCAGGGTTGAACTGTCTTGACATCAGTGGACAGCATGGGGACAACAACGCCTTCTGGCTCCTTCAGAAGAATTTTTTTTATTGTTGATGCTGGAGGACAGTGTAAATGAATCTTATGAAATATTCACACACTGTTCATTATTTTTACTAAGGAAACCTGGCTTGAATCATTTATTTTAGGGGGCCTCTTGAGCATGATAAGGAAAGCTACACACACACTCCGACATGTGTAACAGTCTCAAATATTTGTTTACACTTTTAACACTTTAGGACAGCTTGAAGAATGTTTTTGAACACATTTTTGTTGCATTTCTTTCATCATATGAAAGATAAATGTTATCTTCACCATATCCCTATAAAATAGTTAAACATGAACATAATCTTCCCAGCTCCCATTCAAAAAAAAAAAAAAAAAAAAAAAAAAAAGGAAGGTCCTGTAAGGAAAAAAATACACCCAAAATTGTGTCATTGTGTCTATTACATAACTACATACAACATAAAAATGCAAAAGGTGAACACTATCAATTTGAAGACTTCACATAGCTCTGGGAAATTTTGATGGGCAGTTTTCACAATCTCTTGACATTTCATAGATTAAACAAAAAATCAGTGAATTGAAAAATAAACGACAGGTTCACTGTTCAAAAAAAAAAAAAAAATGCATGTTACAGTCCTAAAATCTGCACATCTGGATGAAGCATGAACAAGGTGGAAACTATCATAGATGTATAAATGTTGGTTCACTTTAGCAATGAAGAACTGTGAATGAGCCAAATTTAAGATGCAAGAGAGACGGTGGCTTATGTTTAATGTCCAGCGTTTCTTGGAGGGATTATTCTTTCCCACACTGTGCAGCAGCTCTGATTTATGTGCTTGGATCCATCTAGAGACTGCTAGATTGTTTACTATGTAGTTGGCATCGAAAGTGTATTATGTACACATTTCTGTTCAACTATTATTCATTTATGACATGACTATGTAGAGTGTTGTTGTTGCTGTTTCTGATTTCTGGAATAACTACGGGCCATCAAACACAACACCCTTGACAATATTGGCACTTAACAAGCCTCATCCTCAGCACACAGGCCAGCCAGCTCTGCATGTTTCTGTAGCTCCTCTGTCAGTGTGAGTTCCAGCCTGTGGGAATGTCACAGGATGATTCACTGGACTATTGCTAGACTGGGACCTTTGCTGTGACCTTTTACAGCCCCCTCCTCCTTTTTCACCACAAACACACTCACAAACACATTTACTTCTCCACAAGAAATCAATAGTGACTGTGAGGGGGGGGGAGTGGAGGATGAGCAGCTTTCAGCAAAGAACCATGTTTTCCGAGGAGAATTCTATTAACGTGGAAAAAGGGTCACACCCTTTAAATGGAACTTTTCACATTTTCCCGTAACTCAACTTCTTTTTTTAATCCTTATTTTCCTCACATCTCAAAAAAAATATTACCATTCAGTGGGTTGAGCTTTTGGATTCACATGCACACCAACACAAATGGCAGAAATAACTTTGTTAAACTGTGTTTTTGAATATGACCTTTGGTGTGTTTTTCAGGAAGGGGCATCTGCTCGGAAGGCCCAGACCCCAGCACTGCAGCCTGTCCCACGTCCAGGTTAGTGTTAAATTCAAAATGTTCAAACACATTCATGCATAATGTCTGCTCTGTGTTTCTGTAAGAGTTGCATATTGCGGTTGCAGGCTGCTGCAGTGGTTTAATAACTCTGTCTGTTTTGTAGTTCACGAGTATTCTGTAGGAGGAAGAAGTGAGAAGAACTATACTACAATCATTTGACATGAAACAGCTAGGGCTATACGCAGGAAAAAATTACCTGGGTTTTTTTTCTCCAGAAATGTACCTTTTTAACTGGATTAGTCTTACAGTTTTGTGTTTAAACAGACCTGAAATCAGATCACTGAACTGCTGGAAACAAATAGAGTAACTGACATTAACGATATAATATTATCTCATTCTTGCATCACCTTTCTTACCCCTCTGCCTCCACCCTGTTTTTATTTCCTTTCTCAAGGGTCAAAATGTCAAATATCTCTTCTCAAAACCTTATGTTCATGTTATTAACTGTAAGTTGTTTAGGAGACTAGAAAAAGTCAACTACTTTCTATCATTACCTCTGTAACATTTACCTGACTGATATGGGGCTGCTTGAATCCTGTCTGTTCTGCCTGTGAGAGGTTTCCCTCCCAACGCTGCATGTCACCCACAGCTTTTAGAGAGAGACTGAGAGGAAAAAACATCACATGATTCAGAGTTTTTATAACTCCAAGGGATTTCCTCTTTTCACAATATTAGCTGTCATCTGTAAAATGTAGAATCACACAAGGTGGGACGGTGCTTTTAAGGTACGCAACCTAGAGAAAAAAAAATACATTTTGGCTGTGACCAGGTTTAATGCCCTCATGTTTTTGGGCCTTGAACTAGCAATAATACTGCTTTTGCTCACCCAAAGAGGAAAAATCACCAGGAATTTCACCCAGTTTTAAGCAGAAAACTGCTTAAACTGTCACCGTTTCCGGAATATCGACTCTTGCCACATGTGACACATTAACACATGACTAACGTCGAAAATATGCACGATTTCTGGATCAAACTGCCTCTGTGAAAGGGACTTTTGTTTGGAGAGAAGAATCCCATGTCTGTTTGAGTCCTCAGCAAAGACTGAATCAAGATGATTTCCTGTTTTTTAAGAACACAAGAGCACAACAAAGCAGCATCAGTCTGTGTGTCGAAACTGATGACCTCATAACCTAACCCTCACACATTTGCACTGCAGCAGCGGTTTAGATCAATAGAGAACTTGACAAAGAAGATGGTCAGAAGAGAGGAATGCAGGAATGCACTCCTTGCATATTAAACAAAATACTTGCTGCCTTTAAAACAAAATGTCTGAGGCTTTCAGTTTCTTCACAGTACTGTTTCACATGGAAAGTAATATTTGTTTATTTTAGCTTTTCAAATGAGCCCTCTGCATTAAACATAAATAACGGCAAATAAGTGTTGCTCTGTGGCAGCTGTGGATGATATCTACATACTGTTTGTATTTATTCATACATGCAGTTTTCTTTTTTCTTTCCCTCTAGTTTCACAAGCCAGACCTCCACCAAATCAGAAGAAAGGTACATCACTTTCATTCAGTTAGATACTATGTTTTTGGGATTGATTTTAAAAAAGAAAAAAAAAACAGTATACTTTACAATACATGTTAAGTAATATAAACCAACTTGCTTTTAAGACTTTTTATTTTGAATCTCTGAACAGGGTCCCGGACACCCATCGTCATCATCCCAGCAGCCACCACCTCGCTCATCACAATGCTCAATGCGAAGGATCTTCTGCAGGATCTAAAGTAAGTATATATTCCTATTGAACTTTTAAAGTTGTCACTGTTCTTCTTCTTTTAAACTACTTGTTTTCACAATAAAACAACATTTTGATAACATCTTCCTCTTTAGTATGTCACATAAAAACCATTAATACTGAGGCAGGAATTTAAACATTTTGAAAATGTCATATTCATTACATGAAACTCGTGCAATCACAACTTTTGTTTGACATTGTTCAAAGTTTTTTTTTTTATATGTAATCATAAAATCACAGTGGCGGTTATCCCAGTATGCAAACATAAGCCAGTTGTTTTCCTTCACAATTATTAAATTGAATTAAATGATGAACGCTGCAGCACATCATGTACTCAATGCACACTATGCTTTAATACACCCAGTAGCACAATATCCCTTTTCTCTATCTCTATCTGATTGGCAGTAAAACACATTATCTATGCTTGGAACGAACTGTAACCCATAACTATAGCAGATATGATGAGGCTCAAGAAATATTCCCTAATAATTTTGGCTTGGGTGTCCAATAATGAGTTTGAAAAACCTGTTGTGGCGGTTAAACACATTTTGGGGGATCGGGTGATAACGCATAAAATCAGCTTAAGGCTAACAAGGAAACTCCTGTTAGACAAGAGAACAATGGACACAAATACATGTTTTATTTACGCTTACGGTGCTCCGTTGTTCTGTGAAGCACCATGTAACTATTGTTTTGAAAAATACTGTACAAATATAGTTTTATTATTATTATATTTGCATATTATACAATTGTATGTTTCGCATATAACTCATCATATAACTCATACATCGTAACTCATATGCTGTGAAAATGTCATAATATTTCTCTTTTATCTCAGTGTATTCAATATGTTTGCCTACACTGACAGTTCACCAAAAATAAACAATGTAAAAATAACTACAGGATCTAAGTTAAAAAAACAAATTATGAGTGTTTTATTACATTAATGTTAATGATGGAAGAAACAAAAGACAGAGCTCAGACAAACACACTCAAGTACATTGTTCTGTGTAAGATTTTGCAAACATTCAGTTTTATTTATATAGCGCCAAATCACAACAGAAGTTATCTCAGGGCTCTTTTCATATAGAACTGATCTATGTGGTTTGTCCAAGTGGTGCTGCCTTTCTAAAATCCACGGAAATTAGAAAGCTAACAATAGCGAGCGGGTTCATGCGAGGGTTGTTCTCTTTCTTGTCTACTTTGATAGCTATGTTTAACTCTAAACAAGCTATCTACCACCTTTCTTTCTCTGAAATTGTTGTAATCTGCTTGCAATAAACAAAATGTCAGGAAGCCGCAGCAGAAACGGAAATTGTATACCATTTTTTCTTTGCTAGTTTTCTATGACTGGCTTGCTCGTCTGTCCTCTGCGCATGCCCAGAACAATTACCTGTGTTGCCATTTTAATATGGGTAACACGGGTTTTGATTGGTTCTGCAACCAAGCTGAAACCTGGTGTGGACACATGTTGTTTTTGCATGAAAACAGCATTTTAGAATGTTGACGTCGTCTTAGACGAAACGGTCGGCCAGTTTCTCCCTTCCTTCTAACTGAATGCGAGATACTGAAGCCCGCAGCATTAAATTACACAAACCAAGCTCTTAAAGCCTTGGTTTCAAACCTTTAAATTAAAGTTCAGAAAAAACATCCCAGTGTCCTAGTTTAACACTCAAAAACATGACCTCACCATCAAACCAGTGAGAAGATCAAAGACCAAGCGATAGTTTTTATGTTCAAGTTGGACCACTATCGCTCATAATAAGGAGCTGACTGAGAAAATAGGTTTCCAGGGCCTTTAAAACAAGTGCATCTAGTTCCTATAAAATATTTCTTCTCTACAGTGCTGGATAATGCATCCCATAAATTACGGTTCTTTAAAAATGATGAGTAATACTGTATTTGCTTTGCACACTTGCCATATTATAAAATGTATCTCCTCACTTTAATGAAAGTGTCATTACCTGACATTGGGTTGGTTTAGAAGAGGTTTTAATATTATGCACCTGGAACTGGAACACAATGCTCATTAATCAATGAGAAAAAAGGAAACTGTAAAAACAAGAACAAAAAAAAAAAGTTCTTCCCGTTCAGAACAGCATTATGAAATAATTTAGTAAGTCAGGCTACAATTGGAATGTTTGGACACACGGTTTCATCCATTCCTCACACTTTTCCTCATGGGGTTTTTTTTTAAAGGCGATTTTAACAAGATACAACCTTCTAAACTCTTCAGATGCTGAGTATCAATCTAACTATGGTCCCACACACATCTCTTCAACATGTGGAGATATCCAAAGCTTGACAGGCCCGCTGCACCCAGTTACATTCGCTAAACTATTATCATAATCCTCGCTGTTGAGCTGATGACTCCCCAATCAATTGAATGTAATATGAACACTTCAGGGAAAACGTGTAACATTGGGGGAAAAATGAATTGAGATAAAGTAGAAACTTTGTTCCGCACCAGGTTTGTCACATCAGAAGAGAAGAAGAAGCAGGGCATCCAGCGCGACAATGAGGTTCTGCTTCAGAGGCGCAAAGACCAGATCCAGCCTGGTGGCACAACACTCACTGTCACCGTGCCATACCGTATCATTGATCAGCCGCTCAAACTGGCTCCACAGGACTGGTAAGCATTTATTCAATGTTTGTGTTTTCCGCTACATATTAAGTAAAGAGAACCAGCCGGGAATATCTAGCTCACTAACTCCTTTTACTTATGGCCAGTATGATAAATGATCTGCTCAGTTTTTGTATAATAAAATCACATCTTTCCTGTGGGCATGTGAACATTTTTTTAAGGTAGAAAAAAATGTGAACCACTCCCTTAAACTGAACCTGTGTTCACCATAGTAATAGCACGAAACAAGCATTTACCAAACGGTTCCTCAGATGGCACAGCTCATCTGAGAAGTGGCTCTCAGAAGGAGTCAGTCATGTTTGACTAATATGTCTACATACAGTCATTATAGGAAAGGTTGTGGCTTTGGTTTCTTTTCCATTTGATTTTCTCACAACCTCATTTTTTTATGTTCACACCGTTATTACACACTGTATGTGTAACATCCTGTCTGGTGTGTGTCGTACCAGGTTTTTCAGTGCCTCATTCTTGCCTCATGATATTAGAATAGATTCATTTTTATTTACATGTCACTCCTCAGTAAATAAACCTTACAATATATTACATCTAAAAGCTAACAACAACACAATTCAGAGACACCACGGCAACCATGAAAACATGGCATGATATCAAGCGGCATCACAGCACCGTTTGTCTTCACTGGCGGCTTCATCGGTCTGTCTTCACGACAACCTGTGGATGTTTCTTGCAGGGATCGGGTGGTGGCTGTGTTCGTGCAGGGTCCCGCCTGGCAGTTCAAGGGCTGGCCATGGCTGCTGCCCGATGGATCTCCTGTCGACATTTTCGCCAAAAGTGAGTCATACAGACTGCGTGTAACCAGTCACAAGCTTGTGGCTGCAATATGTTAATTATTTATAATTTGACTGATAATTGGTTCAGTGTAATTACACCTAGAGCTGAAACAATTAGTTAATTGTTTAGTTAATCTGCAAGAATTTTGTTATCGATTATTATCGCAAGTCATTTTTCATAAAATGCCAAACATTTCCCGTTTCCAGCACCTAAATTGTTATGATTTTTTCTTTTGGCTTATGTAATAGTGTGTTGAATATTTTTGAGTTGTGGACTGCTTGTGAGAGAGAAAAAAGACACTGGAGACATCACTCTTGGTTTAAGGACATTGTAATGGTCACTTTTCATTTTATTATTTTTTTTAACTATTTACTTAACTATTTATTGAGAAATAGTTGCAGTCCTCATCAAAAGTAAAGAATGGCCGTCACATGGTACAATTTTTAGTTTTTTTTTTTTCTTTTTTATACTTACACACGTGTGTGTGTGTGTGTGTGTGTGTGTGTATATAAATCATCTAAAAACAAGGGCTTTTCCCCGCCAATCTTTGATTCATATAGAGTGGGAGAAAGAAGTTGAACAGGTTAACATACTCAGTCTTTGATCACGCCAGTTTGTGCCACTTTTCAATGCTGATCACATACAAGAATAGAAATAAGCATTGCATCAGAAAGAGTCAAAAACAGAAACAGTCAAAGCAGAACATGATGTTGCAAGGTGTTGAACAAAACTTTTGGTCTGCTTTCGAAGACATGTCTAAAATCTTTTCAACCTCCTCTATCCAGTAGATGTGTCTCTATTCCTGAACTCAACTGGTGTTGTAAATCTTTTCTGATTTCTCTTAACACAGTAAGTTTTAATAAAACAAGCCCCCATGTTTCATAGTTCTACTTTAAGTTTTATTTGATGACAGGCAGGTTGAACTATCTAGCTGAACTGCAAAGGATTTGTCGTTTGTTTTTGGGGTTTTTTTTAGTGCAACAAGCCGCACATCATTATAGACTGTATATGAATATGTTTTACGTGTGTGTTCCCTCCATTCAGTTCGAGCCTTTCATTTGAAGTATGATGAGGCAAAGACAGACCCCAATGTGCAGAAGTGGGATGTGACCGTCCTGGAGCTGAGCCGCCACAGGCGTCATCTGGACCGGCCTGTCTTCCTGCGCTTTTGGGAAACCCTCGACAGGTATGTAGTCTTTTGCATTAACCCGTCTATTAGTTTGAAGTTGTTTTTTCATAATGATGTAATTCCTGAGGACATACTGGCACAAACTCATCTCTCTTCCTTTTTTTTTTCTGTCTTGTTCATCAGATACATGGTGAAACACAAATCTCACCTCAGGTTTTAAGCCCAGATCACAGCGTCCACCTCGGAAAATCCCACAGATTTAATCCTTCGACCTTCCATCTCTCCTCGGTCAACCTCTTGCGGAGGTAACCCCTTGTCATCCAAGCTGCCATCCCATCTTCCACCACGATCCCCATGTTAACAGGTGAAGAAGAAGGACGGAGTATCCAGTGGACTCCTCCCTCCAACACTTCTTCGAGGACTCCTAATGCAATACGCTGGATATGTTCCTCTGGACACTGGAGAGGAGATTTAGGGGAATTTTGTGTTTTTGTTATTGTTTTCTAATGTTTTCATGTAGTCAAACAAAAATACCAAAATATGTTTTATATTAAAAAAAAAAAAAGGCAACATACTGTGGAAACAATTTAAATAAGATATTAAGCAACGCGATGGGGTCAGAGGGAGAAGAGGTTTGCATTATTGTCCCTTGTAAAGAGGAATATTGTGAATTCAGCTCGAACTGTTAAGATTGAGAGAAATATGAAATTAACTCTCGGTACAAACAAAATGGCCACTGAGTTTGAGGGAAGAGACATTCTCATCACTTATCTTTTTTATTTTTTATTTTGGGTGTTTGTGGTCTTAATGTACATACATGATAAAAAACCTGTCAGAGCCACAGCTCTTTGAGCAGAGAGGAGGACACAGGTAAGTGATTTGTTAATACTTTAGAAAAAACGACTCTGCTCTGGCTCAATAAAGTGCTCTCAGTCAAGCAGTCAGTTCCTAGTTCAGTTTTTGACACATCAGCACATCTCTTGGTCATGCAATGACCTTGTTTTCTTCTTTGTTGGTGTTGTGATAGAGGAGAGAAATGACAAACTATTGCTTTAAGTCATCACATGAAAATAGACAATAAAGCCTCAGAAAAAAAAAATATGTGTGCTGCCTATTGTAGATGGCTAGTGTTTCACTTTATTCATATTTTTTTCTCAGTTTCATTGTTTTATTACATGTTGACAACGGCAGGAGGAGTGGATTTAAAGAACTGCACAATAATAAAAAGAAATGGGCTCAAACAAACACAACAGCAGTAATAATCTGTACTGTGAGGTGAACATGAGGTTTGATACAGATGGGTGACAAATTAAAGGACAAACCTAAATAAAGGATATAAATATATAAAATCACCCTAAAAATGGACGTCAGCCCTGTGCAGTGCATCCTCACAGATGTGTTCACCAGCGCAATGATAAGAGGATTGTACCTGCTGTACAAATGTCTATACATGCTGTACATGTTTTTTTTTTCTACTGTTAAGCATTAGAGAAAGCAGTGATCTCACCTAATGGTATTTTTGGAAGGGAGCAGGTGGCAGGAAGCGGGTATTAATGTGTGCAGCACAGTTCAAGTGGTTCTTGAAACAGAGGCAGTATCTGGATGCACTAGCTTCAGTCTCAGTGTTTTGTAAACCTCAGTTTCCCTTGTGAAACTCAAAGCAGCAAACATAATTCCAGAAATAAAATACACAGGCTGTAAACAAGCAGCAGACTGTTGTAACTCCAGCCAACCTTCGCTCTATGTTGTCAGTTTACATTCGCAGTCAATATATTTGCTTTTGGTCTTGGTTTGGTCTTTTTTTTTTTTTTTTTTTTATTTACACCATATGAACAGCTGTTATTGTTCAAGTGTAAGATAGAAGATTTGCTTTGTTCCACATGCCAAATGTTCACAGAAAATGGACATTTTAACATACAGGAAAAATTGTACATTTTACACATAGACTGTACCTCACTTCAGCATGTGCATTTAGTAGTCATAATCACTCATTACTTTGCAGATGAATGTTTTACATGCAAAACACATGAGTCAGGTTCATAAAATATATGATTTTCAAATTTCAACAGCTGGCCTATAACTTGTCTACGATAACAATGGGATTTTTGACCATGTTGTTTCCAGGCAGTAAATAAACTCTCTGGTGGCTGAATGTGCCCAAAACACACACACATCAGTTCTTTTTCAGATTTAGAGGTGTGTATCTCTCCACTGATATACCCTGGATGCTCATAGCACTCAGATTAATTAATTAATTAAATAATAACAAGTACAGAAATGTGAAAAATGTTATAGAATAATACTTGATTTTTTTTCTGCCTCCTTTATTGAACAACTTAAGTCTACATCTGTGGAAAGTCACACATCGGTTTCGCAGAATGGTGCATCAGTGTTTGTGCATACAGGCAGCTGTGAAAGCCGGTGGTCTCTGCTCTTATTAGAACAGTCACGTCACATGACCAGAGACGTCTCACTGAGTGGCTCCTTACATCCGTTTGTCTGTGTGTGTGTGTGTGTTATGAAAGTGAGAAGGGAATAAGTATAAATATTCCTCTCATGAAACTCACATCTCGGGGGTGAGGGGGGCAGAGCTCACAGATTCTCCCATTCTGCTGATCAGAGATTAGTGGAGAAAATAGGGGAGAAAAAAAGCCTAAAAAAATCCTGAACTTCTCAACTCTATTCTCAGCTGAGAGCTTTCTGCTGTGAGGTCAGGGTGAACTTCTGCTGCAATGGAAAAAAAAGCTCAATTTCGTGTTTTCCTTTCATAGACTTTGACAACTGCAAATGTAGGCTGACTGCAAGAGCTCAAAGGGAATCCTGGCAATAGTCTTTGTGTTGAAACCACAGTTACTCGCAGCTGTATCTGCAGATGAAATCTGTAGGGGATGTTTGCTAAATGAAAAGTAATGAGCACTTCCACCACTCAGTCTACACAGTGGGTGATTAAGTAGCTACTTCCAAGGCTCCTGGCTGAATTTAGAAAAAGCAGAAAGATCAAATGTGAGGAATCTGGAGGCGATTAGCACAAATTAAAAGCAACAATCAAAATGAAATGAAAGAAGTATTCCAAGAAGAGAATATTCTGGAATGTTTTCTGTAGCTGGACCGGACAAATGAATTTCATTATGTCAGCAAGGACGGTCTTTGTTCCCCACAGTGGCACAACACAGGGTCTCATTTTCAGTTCACCGACTGGGAATGGATGGATAATATAAGGTGTGAGAGGAAAATCCAGGACAAAGGAAGATGTAATTTGACAAGAAAGAAGATAAATGAGAAAAAAAACCCAGGAGGAAATTGGCAATTGAACTCCCTCATCAATCAGAGAGGGCAGGATGAGATTGGTAAAGCAGATGGTGGAAAGAGAAATCAATACAGACCTTTGGAGGGTTTGGCATAGAGAGGAGGACAGTTTGCATCCTGACCTCCTTCTTTTACAGCATCAAGCCTTCCACCCTGCAACACTTTCTACAGTCACCCTTGGCAGCGATACAGACCTTGATGTGGGTCAGTAAGACACAGGTTCTGTAATTCTGGCAGAGCTAAATGAAATGTCAGATCTCAGGATTAAATAAGTGAATGCACAATAACAAGAACAACACAGTAAAAGAAGATGCAAATGCAGGCTGCTGGTGCGGGTATCAGTACTATGTCCTAGGGGAAATTACAGTGGCCCTGGGGTGCAAAACACAAAAACATTGAAATAAACACACTAAACTGAAAACACAAAATCAAAACTAAAAAACAATTTTGTTTTCTGAAATGTTGTTGTGTTGTGTTTTCTGATTTGGTTATGCTTTTTGTGTTTGTTCGTTGTTGTTTTTTTTTATGTTATTATGGTTTCTGTTTTGGTCATTAGTTTTCTCCACTTTTTTTGTTCTGTTTTGTTAATATGTTTTCTAAAATGTTATTGTGTTTTCATTAATGTTCTGTTTTGTGAGCAGGTGTTGTGTATTTTCCATTTTGTTCCATCATGGAAAATTTCAGTTTTGCATTTTTAGATTCAAAAGTCATAGAAACACAGCTTGGCTTCAGTTAGTACGGTACAGTGTTGGAAGAAGTACTCAGACCCTTTAGTAAAAGTAACAATACTACTATGTAAAAATACTCAATTACAAGTAAAATTCCTGCATTTGAAATCCTTCTGATATGTACAGAAGTATTTTTAGCTAAATTTACTGAAAGTATTAAACATTAAAGTACTCTTTTGCAGAAAATCGACTGTAACAGATATATTAAATACGTTTAACTCATGCATCATTGCATAAGCAGCATTTCGTTGTTGTCGCTGGTGGGGGTGGAGCTAATTTTAACAGCTTTATAGGGGCATTCTTTTGTTCTCTCAAATCTTTGCATCATTATCATATTGGAGAGTTTCATGTGTTTGAGAATCAAACAGTTACCGATATTTATTTGAAACCATGTGAGAAGTTAAGAGGGGAGAAGTCTGTTTAGTGGAACATCTAAAACATGACAAGGAGCCCTAACTACACACTGTAAGAGGTCACAAGCCAAAAAGGTTTGGAACAAGTGGTTTAATCTAAGATCTTAAGATTGCAGTAGAGTGTGATTAATTTGATCATCATTATGTTATTTCATATACAATTTTTATCTGAAAAGAAAAAGCTTGTCAAATAAATGAAAAAAAGTAATAGAAAGTAAAGAGTACAATATTTCCCTCTGAATTGTGATGGAGTAGAATTATCAAGTATTATCATATGGTGTATCAAGTATCAAGATTAAGGCTTGTTCCAGTAATATACGTCAAGTCACTTTCAATGGGGTGACAAATGAAAATGTGTCAAAAAGAAGCAGATCAGAGTGTACAAACATGGTGTGCTTTCATTTCCTCCTGGTTTGAAAGCCTGCAGAGTAGTTTGCACTTTGGAACACTGAAATCAGCACAGATGCCTACGTGGAGGGGAACAACAAGAAAAAAAAGTGCATTTCTCTGCATGAGATAAACTTTGCCGGAAGTTATAAAAAGGAAGAAGAAAAAAGGAACATTTTAAATTTGGGTGCATGTATGTGTACTGTATGTATTCTGGTGTGTGTTTGTGAATGTGAAGTGTTCTGTGTTAATGTGTGAACTTTCCTCTTAAAAGGAGTTTTTAGTGCAAACACTTTTAAACAACCAGTTACATAAGATTAGAAAAGTTCTGTCTTGTTCTTGTGAGACTGCAACATTTCTCAGTAGTACAAAATAAATCTATAGCAATTTACAAAATAACATTTAGTCATGGTTCCTTTTTAAAAAGCCCTTCTTAAGTAATTTATATGTATTTTTCAGGGAACAGGTTGAGTATGCGGTAGGGATGTGCAGAGGTCTTGGTATTTGTATTTGTATCCGTATCTTATTTGTTGAGGCAGCAAAATTATTTGTATCTGTATTTGTATTTGAATAAAAGTGGAAATAAGCTTACTTTTTTTTATTACACCTTTAATTTTAGGAAATTAAAGTGTTACAATAAGTGTTCATGAATAAACTATCTTATAAAGGAGGTCCCCACACCAGGTCTTGAACTGGAGTCTCCCAGATAATAGACAACTGCGCTGACTACTGAGCTAAAAGTTTACTCATCACCTCCTTGCAGACAGACCTCTACCTATTTATACACCCATAGCACAGAGACAGCACACTGTGTAATACGTAGGGAGGAACTTCAAAGGCAATTATTGCTTTGCACTTTTCAGTAATTGCCTATTTTTTACAACCTCATTGAAAGGAGAAGTGGAACAACAGGTTATGGAGAGTCCCTTGGAAGCACTTTGTATGTGTCAGTAGCTCAGCTTTATCTCTGGGTAACACCCCCAACAAATATTTTTTAAAATATTTGTATGAAACAAATATTCGTATGAAACTCACTATTTGTGCTTTGCCGAAAAATGTATTTGTATTCGGTCACACCCGTAGTACGCAGAAAATGAAACAAACTATATACTAAATACTACGGACTCAATCTTTTGCTCACTTGAACTACCTGAGAGAAGAAGCGTTCTGAAACCATCTGGAGGAGTCTGTGGTTGTCTTGATGCATTCAGGCTCTTGGCTTCTTTAAAAAGTATATACTAAATATGCATTCTAAATACTAAATACTCATAATAAAATGTATGTACTGTATAGCTCTATAAATATATACATTTTTCTTCTTTTATGTGAATCACTTTTACATTCTCTGCTTTTGAAAGTTATTTCAAAAGTGCTTAGGTGTAAGAAACTATGTAAGTTTCAATAATTCATATATTGCTGCAGATATTTTTAGCAACAAAATATTTTTAGTATTTTAGTTGATATTTTGTGAAAATGTTCTTTAATACAGTGTCAATCATTTTAAACAAGCTATGTATTTTTGGATTTCTATTTCTATTATATATTTCTATTTTTGCAAGGCAAAAAAACCCTTCAAATATCGCACCGAAAATATCTCATGGAAGTACTTAGAGGCACACTAATTTTTGTAATTGTACAAGAAGTGTTATCATGCCACCTACTGAACAATAAGGAAGAGAGCGGCAGCAATACATCTAAAGCAGGAGGCTTTTGTAACCAAACAACAGTGCTGTGAAAATCACAGGAAAGATCTTCAGTGAACATTCAAGTCTCCATCTGATGTACTGATGATAGACAGGAGTGAGAGTTGTGATATATGCTGCTCTGAAATAGCACATAAAGATACAACAGACGACAATCAAAGACTGACAAGGAGTTCAACTATAAGACCTCTCTGTCTCTACAGTCTGACCTTTGTCCTGGCCTTGTTTGGTATTTCAAAACGCTGACCTCTGATCACAACAGTCCGGGAAATCATTTTGAAATCTAAACAAATAAGTTAGTGTTGTGGGTTTAACAAAACATAGTAAACATGCCAAAGTTTGCTAGAACTGTATTCACATTCAAAGTTTACGTTTCCGTGTCTCACTATGTGGGCAAACGGCATTAAAACATACAAAACCCGAGCTCAGTCTAAAACCTTAAGGCACCAAATGTACATATCATCTTTGGTCAGGAAAGCAACAGCAGCTGTCACAATGCTGACTTGTCATCTGAAGAAGGTGTTTAAGTGTGCTTACTAACCTGGTTTATATGATTTGTTCAGTAAGATAACATCACAATATGGAGATCATATAATTTTGAAACACTGAATCATCATTACTACTTTTATTAGTACTTTCCCATAATTACTGTTAGAGGAATTCATAATTATCAGGTACTATCTTGTGAATATCATTTAGTATGTCATAATTCATAGTTACTATTTCATAAATCTGAGAAAATATATTGTGATTTTGATAAAAGTCATATCATGAAACATTGAAGTGTTCTTCCATGCTGTTTATCTCATGTAATACAAAGATCAATATGCATAAAAAATAGTAAAGAATCCTGTGAAAATTGTTTTGTAATGTGCTTTATATACTTGCATACTGCATTTTATCTCTATATTGGCTTCTGGCCCATGATGTCAAAATTACATTTGCGGGGTGTGTTTATTCATTGCTTCACTTTTCGGGGAAAGGCCCACAACAATTATTAACTGGTGGTGATCTGAACGAGGTGCTTCACTCTCCTTTGTAGTGAACATTTGAATTTCTGGCAAAATGTGCATCAGATATCTTGGATATCTTCTTCTGATTTGGTTTCCTGGATTACATGGTAAGAACATTCAGTTCTATCAACTAGACATTATCATTTATTGTTTTAAAAAGCATTTCAGTGTAGTGCTCTCTTACTTATCACTGTTTCAGCAAAAACAACATCTTGTCCTGCTCCTGAACTGGAAGATGGTTATTTTCTCCCTGAACGAAAGAATTATTTTGACAAAGACCAGGTAACTTATGCCTGCAATAAAGGAAGTAAGCCAGATGTGGAAGGTTGGTGGGCAACAAGCACATGTCAAGAGGGCAAATGGCATCCTGAACCAAAATGTATAGGTAAGTGTTCCATAAATATCTCCACTATTTGCTGTGAGTTGAAAAACTGATAGCCTGCAGCATGTTTTTCAAGGTAATGTCACCTTTCATGTTGTTGTTTTTTATATATATTCTGTGGAAACCTTGCAGTTTTATTCAATGTAGTCATCTATGCTGCAAATAGATGATTTTGTCCATCTGTCTCTGTGTGACTCTGTAGAGTAATAAAATACATTTAAATGTTATTATATTTCTGAATGATACTGTTCAATTATGAGTCCGTTGCTGCGCTGCCGGTGTAGCCTACTGTGTTGTGGCAAAGACTTTAAAAACAAAGTCTAAAGCAACAGTTCACCAGTGTGGAAAATGCACTTGTTTGCTTTCTTTCCAAGAGTTAGATGAGGAGATCAATAACATCTCATTTCGGTTTAGGCTACTCTGAAGCTGGAGTTAGGAGGTGATTAGCCTTGGTTAGCATAAAGACTGGAAATAGAGGGAAACACATATTATATCTAAGAAAATCACAGGAAAATCCAGAATCCGAATTGTGGGCAATGGCCGCAGGGCTGATGCAGGGATGGTGGTGTGGTCCTGTGGGTGTCCTGCCTTAACACCTTCTCCAGCTATTATTGCCATTATTATTACTAGTCATATCTCTATTATTATTATCTTTGTTATTATTATTGTTGTTGTTGTTATGCTTCTCTGTGTCTCTCTCCCCCCTCTCCCCCACCCACCTTCTTTCTCTCTCAACCCAACCCCCACCCACGTAGAGCCTGGTTCTGCTTGAGGTTCCTTCCCGTTAAAGGGAAGTTTTTCCTTGCTGCTGTCGCCAAGTGCTTGCTCATGGGGGAAATGTTGGTTCTCTCTAAGTTAAAGAGTACCATCTGGACCTGGGGTCCGTTTCACAAAGCAGGTTCAACAAACTCTGAGTCTAATCCTGAACTCTGAGTTGATCTACTCTGAGATAGGAAACTCCGAGTTTCCGGTTCCAGAACAGCTGATTTGAGTCAGTTTATTCAACTCGGAGTAGTTTCACCTGGAGTTAAGCGCGTGCACCACAACTATAAAAAGCCAGCATCAATTGAGCCCCGATTCAACGAGTCACCATGGCAACGGGGAAGCGGAGGGCTGCGTTTTTCGCCCCACTAAGGCTAGAAATCTTAATGCGATAATACGGCGAGTTTGAACATGTTTTCAAAAAGAAGTGCAACACCGCTGCAGCTGCAAAAGAGAGGGAGACGGCGTGGGAGAACATCGCTGCTCGGGTCAATGCGTAAGTTTAAATGTAGTCCTTTGCAATCACAATAATATTACAGAGGAAAACTGCTTGATTGGTCGCCTATTAATTTATTTTATTTAGGTCCAATCCCGCGAGGGAGAAGCGCACTTGGCAGCAGTTTAGGATAAAATATAAAAACATTGTTCAAACAGGTGAGACCTCGGCATAATCTCATGGGGGAACCTCACTTTGATCATGTTTTACATTGTAAAGTAAATATTAAGTGGCTGTTTGACTGTGCAGTTGTTTTATCCCCAACATAATGCTGGTTTCACACACATAAATGTCTTCTCATCTACATCATGTTCTGTTAAATAATTAATCCTATTTAAACTAACACAGACTTCTACTCAGCCAACAGAAAGAAGGCAGATGTCCGTAAAACGGGTGGTGGTCCAGCACCGCCACCTCTAACGGAGGCAGAGGAGCTGGCCATAAGCCAGAACATAGGAAGGCCAGTGGCTGGCTCCGACATTGTACAAAAAACTTCCGTTTGCAAAGAAACGCAGCGCAACACACAATATCTGCTTTGATGTGAGAGCATGATTACGATTGGTAATGTTGCAAATGTAAGGACGGATTAGGTTTTGTATGTAGATGATGGACTGTGACGTGAAACGGTACCGCTCCAAAAGATAATTGTCTGGAAATGCTAGAACATCTATGCGTGGTCTGATAACCATCTCTCAACGAATATTTAATTCTCTGCGCAGTAATGCTGCACCTTCATCCACTGGATCGTTATCAAAAGGACATGCCATGTTAGTGAAAAAGTCGCCACCTACTGTGCCTAATGGACTTCTAATATACTGACTCTGATTTTTTTAATGATTTTTTTAAATGACAGACGGCAGAACTAGGCTACGCCAAAACTCGCCTGCTGACTGAATGTATAAGGAAATCAAATGGAGTGTGTGGCTCTGAAAGAGGGCGGAGACTGAGAGAAACTCGAGGTTCATTGAGAAAAACCTGGTCCCGACCAGGTTAGGTTCATAGAGTCTGTTACTACGGTAACTGACCAAGAGCTTAAGTTACCCCTCTCTGTGAAACAGGCTAGAGTTACCCCTCTTTCTCTGGTTTGAGTTACCTCCCTTTTCGAAACGGAAAACTCAGAGTTTCCCTCATTTCAGGGTTAACAAACTCTGAGTTTTCACTAAACCCGCTTTGTGAAACGGACCCCTGCTCTGTGTGAAAAGTGCCCTGAGATCACTTTTGTTATGATTTAGAGCTATATAAATAAAATTGAATTGAACCACCAACAAGAGGACAAATACGTGAAATGTGAATGAAATTGCATTGAATTTACATACGTTACCTTTGCTTAACATACTTTACAAAAGACAGTCAAGACATCATGTTTAAATAATCACTCCAACCCTAACCCCATTTTTTTCTGGCAGTATTGAGTGTGCTACAATTAGTGTAATCCTATAAGCACAATCAAGGTACAATTAACAGCAAGTCTTTTAAGATATTTGTAATTATAGTCTATCCTTGTAGATAATACCATGAAAATATTGGCATTAAGGAAAAAAATAAATGCCAAAAGAGGTTAAAGACAGTCACAATGGTAAAAATGTTGTCACACTGTGTTTTTGTTTCTTTCTTTTCTTTTCCTCAGGCAAAGATGCCTGCACTTCACCAAATATACCCAATGCAAAATGCAAGTATGACAATGAATTAACAATAAGGGTAACATGTGACAAAGGATATATTATAAACGACAGCAGGAAAGCAACATCTACATGTGAAAATGGAACATGGTCCTCTCTGCCGGTCTGTGAGGGTAAGTCCAAATAAAATCAGTGTCTAAACTTTAATTCTTAGGTTTGAAAAACTCACTCTAACCACGTACCCACTAATTGGAGCACCTGTACCTATTCTTATTCATGTTTTATTGGTTTATTTACAGAAAGTCCTGAGGCATGCGGTGCGCCTCCTAAAATCCCCAACGCAGTAATCATTAATCAGGAATACCAGGATGTGTTTGCTGCAGATTCAGAAGTACAGTATGAATGTAAAGATGGATTTACTGTAGAAGGAGCAGACACCAAAAAAACCATCACTTGTGTCTCTAGCGAGTGGTCTACAGGCCCACCGTGCAGTAAGTGAACAATGTTGTGTGATATGCAGTGATGAAAATACTTTATACCCTGCCCCTGAGCAGAGATTGTCCAATCATAGCTAGAAACCATTGTCATGACTAGAGTGATACTCGGTATCTGAAGAGTTTGGAGGGTGTCTTTTTCAAAACCAAATACGCCATAGCACTGCTGTAACATAAACTGCAATCGTGAGCATCCCCAGCTTAATATCAGGCTATTGCTTTGGGGAAAGTTCACATTTCAGCAAAACACTGGAAAATGTATAATTAAGATTTTGGAATTGTTTGAAATGTTGTATCTATGGCCTATTGGGCAGAAAAATAAATATAACAAAGACGGTTAGAAAATCTGAGTATTTATGTCTATTCGTGCCTTGGATTGCCTAAAGGATCTAAGCGCCAGACTCAACTTGTATCTGATTGGTCGGCGGGCCTGCTCTAACATAAACTGCAATCGTGAGCATCCCCAGCTTAATATCAGGCTATTGCTTTGGGAAAGTTCACATTTCAGCAACTACAAATTAGTGTTGGCCAAATCCTCCAGTTGTTCCTCATCCTTAAATGTTTTTCTCTTGTAAAAGTGAAATGTACTGTATGAAAATACAAATATTGAAGCGTAAATCTAGCCACTGTGTCACTACTTACATAGTTAGCTTTCAGACCATCTGGGGCTCCTTTTCAAAGGAAGAATTGATTCTTTAAGATCCTCCTTAGTTAAGTTAGGCCAGTCCAATTTCCTTGCACATATGTTGCTATCCACAGACAATAGAATAGGTAAATTGCCTAAAAGGGTTTATGGTCAGATCCTAATTAATCTTCATGGAATCTAAAGAGGAATTGTATCAGCTGTGCATATGCATTGATCAAACCATGAGGTGTACTATATATCTAATGCCTTTTCTTTTTTCCAACCAGGCGGAGGAAGTGGATCTGCAGTGGGGGGAACAGGTGGCGGACACACTACATCTGCTGGCAGTGGGACACAACCTACAGGTGGAGGTGGTTTATTCATCTGTATTAAATACAATTTAGGATATCAGTTTAGCTAATCTCTGCATAGAATATTTCTATACTGTAATTAATAACTACTATTTTAACTAATTAAATTCAAACTTTGTTAAGGACACAGCTAACGGGGGTCCATAGAACAATAAAATACAATAAGACATAAAATAAATATATTTTAATATAGATGTCATGGTCAATGGTAGTAGGTTGATTTTAACTTGCAATTTACAGTGGTCCATGTTACTCAGTAAAACACTGGAAAATGTATAATTAAGATTTTGGAATTGTTTGAAATGTTGTATCTATGACCTATTGGGCAGAAAAATAAATATAACAAAGACGGTTAGAAAATCTGAGTATTTATGTCTATTTCTGCCTTGGATTGCCTAAAGGATCTAAGCGCCAGACTCAACTTGTATCTGATTGGTCGGTGGGCCTGCTCTAACATAAACTGCAATCGTGAGCATCCCCAGCTTAATATCAGGCTATTGCTTTGGGAAAGTTCACATTTCAGCAACTACAAATTAGTGTTGGCCAAATCCTCCAGTTGTTCCTCATCCTTAAATGTTTTTCTCTTGTAAAAGTGAAATGTACTGTATGAAAATACAAATATTGAAGCGTAAATCTAGCCACTGTGTCACTACTTACATAGTTAGCTTTCAGACCATCTGGGGCTCCTTTTCAAAGGAAGAATTGATTCTTTAAGATCCTCCTTAGTTAAGTTAGGCCAGTCCAATTTCCTTGCACATATGTTGCTATCCACAGACAATAGAATAGGTAAATTGCCTAAAAGGGTTTATGGTCAGATCCTAATTAATCTCCATGGAATCTAAAGAGGAATTGTATCAGCTGTGCATATGCATTGATCAAACCATGAGGTGTACTATATATCTAATGCCTTTTCTTTTTTCCAACCAGGCGGAGGAAGTGGATCTGCAGTGGGAGGAACAGGTGGCAGACACACTACATCTGCTGGCAGTGGGACACAACCTACAGGTGGAGGTGGTTTATTCATCTGTATTAAATACAATTTAGGATATCAGTTTAGCTAATCTCTGCATAGAATATTTCTATACTGTAATTAATAACTACTATTTTAACTAATTAAATTCAAACTTTGTTAAGGACACAGCTCACAGGGGTCCATAGAACAATAAAATACAATAAGACATAAAATAAATATATTTTAATATAGATGTCATGGTCAATGGTAGTAGGTTGATTTTAACTTGCAATTTACAGTGGTCCATGTTACTCAGTAAAACACTGGAAAATGTATAATTAAGATTTTGGAATTGTTTGAAATGTTGTATCTATGACCTATTGGGCAGAAAAATAAATATAACAAAGACAGTAAGAAAATCTGAGTATTTATGTCTATTTCTGCCTTGGATTGCCTAAAGGATCTAAGCGCCAGACTCAACTTGTATCTGATTGGTCGGCGGGCCTGCTCTAACATAAACTGCAATCGTGAGCATCCCCAGCTTAATATCAGGCTATTGCTTTGGGAAAGTTCACATTTCAGCAACTACAAATTAGTGTTGGCCAAATCCTCCAGTTGTTCCTCATCCTTAAATGTTTTTCTCTTGTAAAAGTGAAATGTACTGTATGAAAATACAAATATTGAAGCGTAAATCTAGCCACTGTGTCACTACTTACATAGTTAGCTTTCAGACCATCTGGGGCTCCTTTTCAAAGGAAGAATTGATTCTTTAAGAGCCTCCTTAGTTAAGTTAGGCCAGTCCAATTTCCTTGCACATATGTTGCTATCCACAGACAATAGAATAGGTAAATTGCCTAAAAGGGTTTATGGTCAGATCCTAATTAATCTCCATGGAATCTAAAGAGGAATTGTATCAGCTGTGCATATGCATTGATCAAACCATGAGGTGTACTATATATCTAATGCCTTTTCTTTTTTCCAACCAGGCAGAGGAAGTGGATCTGCAGTGGGGGGAACAGGTGGCGGACACACTACATCTGCTGGCAGTGGGACACAACCTACAGGTGGAGGTGGTTTATTCATCTGTATTAAATACAATTTAGGATATCAGTTTAGCTAATCTCTGCATAGAATATTTCTATACTGTAATTAATAACTACTACTTTAACTAATTAAATTCAAACTTTGTTAAGGACACAGCTCACAGGGGTCCATAGAACAATAATATACAATAAGACGCAAAATAAATATATTTTAATATAGATGTCATGGTCAATGGTAGTAGGTTGATTTTAACTTGCAATTTACAGTGGTCCATGTTACTCAGTGAAACACTGGAAAATGTATAATTAAGATTTTGGAATTGTTTGAAATGTTGTATCTATGACCTATTGGGCAGAAAAATAAATATAACAAAGACAGTAAGAAAATCTGAGTATTTATGTCTATTTCTGCCTTGGATTGCCTAAAGGATCTAAGCGCCAGACTCAACTTGTATCTGATTGGTCGACGGGCCTGCTTTCACCCATCATCACATCTGCTTTCATTGATCTGATGAAAAAAGAATACAATTTTAGAAAATTTAATTTAATTTTCCAATTATGTATTATTGTTTTTGTGTGAAAAAATTATATGGACCTACCTATCAGAGATGTTACCTGAACAATTATCCATGAGTTATTTTCTGTTAACTCTGTGCAGGATCATTCTGTGTCATCAATCCTGCTCAATTGTTTGGGAGAGGTTTTGAACTTTATGGAGTTCAATACATGACGGAAGGAGAGGAGAAGTACATTCCTTGTGGTCAGGATCATTACAGCTTCTTTCGATGCACTAATGGACAGATTAGTGTTACTGCGTGTAAGTATATAAATTAGCACTTTATATTTTAATTTACATTAATGCTTTTAGTTTCAGCCTATTTATTGTCAGCTATCATGTATATTAACTTTCCAGCATCTGATTCACTAAAAGTATGATAGATGATGAAAAAATGTCAAAGAATACACTATAAGGGAACTTTAACTTGAGTATTTAAAGGAGAAGCTGAGCATTATTCTATATTTTTCTAATTGTTAAGAAATCCCATGAAAAGAAAAGAACCAAAACCAACAAGTAATTGATCTTTCTTATATGTATTTGCCTGTGCTGCTGAAACTTGATATATCTTATTGCTCTGTGCCACACAGCTCCATTGTTGTTCAAAAACTATTACAAACACATAATTGAGCCACAACAATGCACCTGGTGACATGTTCCTTTATTATGATGAACCTGTTCACAGTAGTTTATTTCATGTCAGTCACACATACGATGTCCTGATGCTCAATATTGCACCTAATGAAGTTATTATAACTGAGGTTCACCAACAAAGAACGTCTCACTCAATACAATTTCCTGTGCCACCTATAGGTGTGTCTATCCCCTTTCTCTCCTGTTGGTCTGTTTGTTTCAAGTTTGTTTTTATGCACTCAGACAGACTGATCTTCATAACATCACATTGTAGTTATTTTCTGTATCTGACCATCATGGTTATGAGTTGGTCCTCAATCCATCAGACAGCGACATGTTTGATGATCGATCCATCGTTTTGGAGTCTGCTCAATCAATAGCTGTCTCTCGACCCATTCAAAGGTCCATGTACTTCAGTGAGATATTGTCCTTTACTCCCCCATCCAGCATCAATGAAATCTCACCTTAATCCATGATCCCAGATAGAGACTAAACTGTCCATGGAAGTCCACCACTCTGTCAGACATCACACATCCAGTCAGCCTAGCTCGCCACAACTCCACTCCACCTCACATGCCAAACATGTCCGACTGGACAGTTGTTCGCTTGCAGCGTGCTGTCAGGGATATGAGATTTGTTTTCAATGTAACAACAAGGCCAAACGAATCCAACTTTATATAGACTCCATGTCCACCTCTCAAATCCTCCCCTGCTTCCAGGTTCATTACTCCACTTCCACGCAGAACAGAGAAGAGCTGCTTCAAACCTCTTCAGCCTTCACTCGTATCTTCTCCCTTTGTGTCTAATCTGTCTAATCTCTCTTCTTCTTTTTCACCCTTTCATTCCAGCATCTTTTCCTCTTTCCTTACTTCAGCCACTACTAATATTGCCCTCTTGGCTCTTTCAGCCTCCTCTCACTCTATCCATTTTCTAGTGATTTATCCTTCACCCCCCCCCCCCCCCAATCTATACCCTCTCCTCCCCCCAAACTCCAGGACATTTTCCTTCCCTGCCACGCCTCTATGACCAACAGCTTTTTACCTTTAGCCTCCGTCATGCCCCCCGTTCACCCAGTTTCTCACCATTCTGAACCATACTGCTGTTGTTTGGCTTGCAGCCTACATGGCTCCTCCGCCTACAGTTCAATTCTCCAGAGCAGCAACCAGAGAGGTGAAGACCCATCGTTTGCCAGGACAGCAGCATAGTTTGTAGTAATTGCAATGATTCTGAAGTTTTTTCCACACTTGTTCCTTGTGTCACAGTCCCCACGTTTGCCCCCATAACCTCACCAAGCATCATTTATGACTCTAAATACCTCAAAAAATCTTTTCATGGAATTTGTTGACACTAAGGACAAATATAGATTAACACCAGTCTTGTCCTTAAAGAACAGAACTGATTTTCCTCTGTAGGTGCAGTCATGCAGAAAATTAGTGAATCAGACTTTAAAAAACAAAAGTTTGTGTGAATTAACCTGCCTACTAAAATATTAACTGATTTACTGCTGTTATTGGGTTATTTTTAGGTTGTAATGGTTATAATCGCCACCATGTAAGTGTTATTCTTCACTCTACTTTTCAAAGAAATAGATTATTATTATCATTAATTAATTGTTTTGTATATTCAGTATTGGATAACACTTAATTTTAACATTATTTTATCCAGCAGTTTGACAAAATTCAACAGTTAACATTTTTTATTGTCTGTGTTGTAACCAGGTACTGTGCTCGACACTACGGCCACTTTTTGGATAATTCATCACCAACTGACATCAAAAATCAAATTGGAAACTTTTGAAATATTTACACCAGAAAACAACTGCACCCAAAAAAAATTGTATTTGACACGTTATTGATGTTTTTTCATTTTGAATTAAAATATATAAACACAGTGTTAAAGCAGATTGTTCTGAGACTATCAGCTGTAACATATGATTGGAGCTCTAATACACTAATAACATGATCAATACTTTAAATACATAAATAAAATGTTTATGACCTACAATTGTCTGAATAAAATTCTCCATAGAAATTTAAACACAGACTTTTGTATTATTTTGTCTACAAACTGTGTACAACAGTCATGCCAGTAAATATGGATATATCAGTAAGTATTGTTCTTCTTATATTTATATATGTGAGGCAGCATCACTGCAGAGTATGCAGACACTTGGACAGACAGACTCACAAAGTTGTTCAAAGTAGTTTAAAACAGAAAGCACAGCTGTCCAAAAACAATTTACAGTCTGTCTGGTTTTCCATATAAAACCATGTGTGACATTGTGAACGGAGAATGTGGTGACCGCTGGACCTCAAAAATGTCAATTCAACTTAAATGAGACACAATCTCTCCTTGACGACATATTTGTATTTGATTACTTAAAGATCTTCCCCCAAACATGTTTTAAGACAAATAAAAATACTCTGCTCTTAATAATTGTGTCTGATATGATTTTTCCACAAACATCCAAGTAACTAAAGTTCTTAAAGTTACATCTCCTCCTTCATCCTTTATTACAAAAATCCACAATTTATGAATATTATTCAAGCACATTCCTCCATGAAGTTGCAGCTATTCTCCTAAAATGAGGACTAATAATTGGAATGATGTGATAAAATTATCTCATTATCTCAAAAAAAATATTTGTTTAGTCAGTCTTTTGATCCAGAAGAGTGCAACTTGTCATTGAATCACATAGTTCAGTCTCATAAACTCGGACCAGATGGAGGTAACTCACTCATGCTGTACGTGAGATGATGAATGTGAATATTTGAAGGTTTAGTCTACATAAAATTCCATAAACCTTTCATTACTTCACTCAAGCAAAGTATTTGCTCTAGTTGAGTCTCATTCTCACATACAGTAACTGTAGAATATCCATGGGGATCTGAGCATCCATCTCCTCAGATGGGTATTGAATGTGTGTGAAGTTCTCAGAAGCAACTGATGGTAAAAATGTGTTTTTAGATATTCTGTTAATCCAGGAAATGGTGAGGATCAGCTTGATAAATAGTTTGATCAGGGCAGGCACAAGACTGACCTCTGATCACACCAATCCAGTAAATCCTTTTGAAATTTGGACTTTAAATAATCAAATTGATTTTTGTTCAGAGCTCTCTAGCAGGTGATCTGTATGGTAGTGTGGTTGCTTCACTCTAGTGACAAATTAATCATTGTCACAGGCCTTTCTGAGACAGATTAACAAATGTGGAATTAATACAATAAATACAAAAAGTGTGCTGCTCTTTGAAGTGAATAATATGACATTAAATGAATAGATTTACTGAACTCTATCATCTGAAGTCAGGAATCATTACTGATCACAAAACTGTTCTGTGATGTAAAACAAAATCATGTTTGTTAGGAAGCTCATGTAAACAAGATACTCTTGTAAAAGTGACTGATCTGAATCTACAGTGTTTCAAACATTGTCTTTCTCATAACAACAATCATTTGAATTTCTTAAGTAATTTTAACAAAAGTGCTGATGTAAAACCAAGACTTTCTGTATGCTTCAGAAGAAGAAAGATTCAACTAAGTGTGTATAATGATACTGATTTAATAAACCTATAATGTATAAAATGTAACTTAGTGTATATGTGTGTTTTTTCTCCTTTTCTGTATGTGGAGGTTTGTCCAAGTAGCCTATTTTCCCAACTTTGTTTACGATCCAGCGTAACAGCATGATGTCTGACTGTTTACTCCACAAACATTTTGGGGGGAAAGTCCTAAACAATAATTAACTGATTTGGATCTGAACTAGACTCTTAGTTCCAATTTTTCATGGGATGATTTCACTCCTGACAAAATGCGCATCAGTTATCTTGGATTTGTTCTTCTGATCTGGTTTCCTGGAGCGCTACATGGTAAGAACATTGAATACTGTCACATACAACCATTTACATTTGTTAAAAACAAACTTTCTGTAGAATAATTGTGCTTTCTATTTCATTTTAGGACAAAGCGCACCACAGTCCTGCAGTGCTCCCAGCCTGGATGGTGGTTTCTTCGCCCCAAAGCAAGAGACTTATCCTCATGGAGCACAGCTGACCTATACCTGTGGTACTGGACGTAAAGCAACAGTGAAGGGATTGTGGGCAACAAGCACATGTCAAAATGGCAAATGGTCTCATGAACCACAATGTATAGGTAGGTGTTTCCTAAATATCTCTACTGTTGTGCGGCTCTATGGCAATGTCAGTCTGTCATTGGGTCCACTATTTCGGTCCAGACTCAGAAATCTCAGCAACTTTAGATGCGTTACAATGAAATTCTGTACTGTTCATGGTTCCCAGAGGATGAATCCTTAATGACTCTGATTCCCTGAGTTCTCCCTCCAGTGCCACCATGAGGCCCACATTTGTGTGCTTGAGTGAAATGTCTCAACACTTTCTTGGATGCATTGTCATGACATTTTGTGTACATATTCATATCTCATAAAAAGTAAAAAGTATCTAGAAAAAGTTTCCTGATGACATCAGCACGTTCAGTGTTCTTCTTGGTAAAATTGAGAGTGAGCTTCAACTGTATCAAAAGCTCTAAAACTTAAACATTTCAATCTTTCACAGTATTTCAAGTATAAAATGTCTTTCATGAGAAATAATCAGACGACTTTATCAACCTCTTATAAAAAAGACATGAAACAAAACATATAAAAATATTGAATAATGTTTACTGAAACACTGGTTGTTTAGAAAATAAAAGAGCATTTAAATTTATAATATGTAAATATTCTGCATGAAAATGTCAAAAACAACTAGATCTATGTTATATATATGTTATATTTGTTGAGTTGTGTACTTACATTTTCCCAAATTTTTCCAACAATTTTCAAATCCAGAGAAATCTGTAATTTTAATCAAGGTAACGGTCCGCTTCATTTGGTCGCCTGTCAATGACATCACACCCCCTCTACCAAAGAGTTGTGCGCGTATACTCTTGACGCGTTGTGGTTGTTCGACAAAAACTGTTATAAATGGACTTTTATTCAGTTTTAAGCCACATTATCATGATAAACTTTTAAGATCTTGGTCGTTTTAACTATATCATTTATCATCAGACGTCTCGATCTCAAGGTATCAGAGAAACAAGCTGAGCAAATGTTAATAGCATCTCAGCTAACAGCCCCTTCCGGACATCCGGTGCCAGCCAAACAGCGTCAGAGCAACATTGATTTTTATCATGAAACTGCTTTATTCACTGTCTTTACCTTTTTAATCACCGGGGCCATTTCGTTTTGGAGAGGAGGAGACCTCTGCAGATAATTCAGCTTCTAGTAAAAACATCCTGATCGATGAACACTGAAGGAATCATAACCTGAAGAATCTGGTTGTTTAACAATGAAGACAACAACTTCCATGATCCCACGATACTGCACACCTTCATCACACTCCATCTTTGTTATTGTTTTGACTGAGAGACCCCTAGCGACTGAAATTACATATTGTGCGTTTAATGCAATAAACCTCTATAATGACATTTATTGGTACTATGCTAGTTTCAAAATGGGGTTCCAAACATGGGGTTTGGGACACCTGCAAGAGTCATGAGATGAATCTAAGCAGTCGCCAGTAGAGAATTAAAAAAAAAATTGTTTTATTTTTCAGACTTTTGACTGTAATGTTTGCGTCTATATCATGAAAATCTGTATAGTTTAACATCTTTAGGCCTCTGAAACAGATAAGGGAACATCACTCTTAAATTGACTGTTCTCAACTTGTGATGAGGGGTTGCAAGTAGATATCACTTCACATTTAGAAAGTATCTATATTATACATTTATAAAAATGGTTCTGTAAAAATGTTGACTATAGTTTTGTTCTTTTTTTCATCAGATGAAAAAGCCTGCATTCCACCAACTATCCCTCATGCAAAATACACTGAAAACTCAAATGGTTGGTATGAAAATGGACACATAATAAGAATAACATGTGACAAAGGATATCAAGATAAAAACCAGGATGCCACTGCTGAATGTATAAATGGAACATGGTCCTCTGTGCCGGTCTGTGAGAGTAAGTCTGTGAGATGTGTTACTCAAGTTAGTTGTGAAAACATAATTACAGTAACCACAATAATATCTGTGTCTAAATCTGAAACCTATCTCATACATCTGGACAACTTTTCCTCTTCTAAGTTATGATATATTTGTTTATTTTTACAGAAAGTCTCCAAGCATGCGGTGCGCCTCCTAAAATCCCCCACGCAGTAATCATTAATCAGGAATACCAGGATGTGTTTGCTGCAGATTCAGAAGTCAAGTATGAATGTGAAGATGGATATACTGTAGAAGGAGCAGACACCACAAAAACCATCATTTGTATTGCTGGAAACTGGACTACAGGCCCATCATGCAGTAAGTGGACAATATTGAGATATGCAGTAATGGAGATACGTTGTATTGTTGTAATAACTACTATTTTAACTAATTAAATTCAAACTTTGTTAAGGACACAGCTCACGGGGGTCCATAGAACAATAAAATACAATAAGACATAAAATAAATATATTTTAATATAGATGTCATGATCAATGGTTGTAGGTTGATTTTAACTTGCAATTTACAGTGGTCCATGTTACTCAGTAAAACACTGGAAAATGTATAATTAAGATTTTGGAATTGTTTGAAATGTTGTATCTATGACCTATTGGGCAGAAAAATAAATATAACAAAGACGGTTAGAAAATCTGAGTATTTATGTCTATTTCTGCCTTGGATTGCCTAAAGGATCTAAGCGCCAGACTCAACTTGTATCTGATTGGTCGGTGGGCCTGCTCTCACCCATCATCACATCTGCTTTCATTGATCTGATGAAAAAAGAATACAATTTTAGAAAATTTAATTTAATTCTCCGATAATGTATTATTGTTTTTTGTGTGAAAAAATTAACTGTGAAACATTATATGGACCTATTTTAACGATCTAAAGCTCACGGTCTGAAGCACACGGCGCAGGTAGATTTAGGGTGTGTCCAAATCCTCATGTTCAGTCATGGAGTAACAGGTAAAATCAGCTTGGTTTTAATTGCTGAAAGTATGGAAACCTGATCACTGTGCTCTCAAAAATGTTAAAGAATATTTGTTAAATATTGTTCAAAAAACAAATAATTAATTTTAATCATGTAAAGAATCATTAACACAGTTCTCAGGACTAGATCAGCTCTCCAAGGTGCTGATCCTGCTGCTGGCAGCAGCTAGAAGCTGTCCAGAGTTCTTTCCTCCTTTCGTTTAATCATCGTTTTCATCTCATGTGTTCCTCATGTCATCAGGTATTGATGCAGAAGGAAAGTAGATCTGTGTCTGATCCTTTGTTGTCCGTCTGTTTAATACGTGCGTGTATTGCCACGATTTGGTCAAATAATTAGACAATTTTATCCGTCATTACTAACCATTATGACATGTATTTTTTAAAATATGTTGACATACACAATAATAATCTTTCATGTTGTAAATCTTTTATTTGTAATCTTTTGAATGTATGTGCGCTGCTGCGTGTCCGTGTGTGTGTAACAAGCAGAGCGTTTGTTGACAGACATCACTCTGGATCAGATAGAAATGGATGCCAAATAACATCCCAAAGTCAGACTAACTGGTGTGTCTTCTGTATAAGTATATATGCTCTGTTTCTTTCAGGATCTTCTACCACTTCTGACAGAGACAGTAGACCTCTATTCACAACAAGTAAATCATTCACATTCATTGCTCCTTTTACATCACTTGTATCAGACTTGTTTGGTTTTTGTTTGTATTGCTTGGTGTAACTAGTCAAATATATTTTCACTTGCTGACCAGTTACTGGAATGAAAAAGCTGAATTTATGGATATGAATATGAATTTATTCAAAAGAGACCTGTAACAAAACAAGGATTGAGTTCATTTTTTTAAATCTCTGACCCCTCAGCAACACACAACATACTGACAATCTTAAATAACTTGTTTTTTATTTCAGTCGACAATTGTGGAGACCACCCAAGTGTTCCACATGGTGATGTTGTGGTAAAGGAACAAATTTATTTGAAATACCAGTGTCAGAAGTATTACAAAAGGGAGGGACCAGAGACAGTGGTGTGTCACAACGATGGTACTTGGTCAAAACTACCCGTCTGCAAAGGTATGAACAAGTCAATACGACAACTCTTCATTTCAAAAAGTCTATCAGAGATGTTACCTGAACAATTATACATGAGTTATTTTCTGTTAACTCTGTGCAAAGTCATTCTGTGTCATCAATCCTGATGAATTGGTTGGGAGACGTTTTGACTTTGACTTTTTAACTTTGTTAAGGACACAGCTCACGGGGGTCCATAGAACAATAAAATACAATAAGACATAAAATAAATATATTTTAATATAGATGTCATGATCAATGGTTGTAGGTTGATTTTAACTTGCAATTTACAGTGGTCCCTGTTACTCAGTAAAACACTGGAAAATGTATAATTAAGATTTTGGAATTGTTTGAAATGTTGTATCTATGGCCTATTGGGCAGAAAAATAAATATAACAAAGACGGTTAGAAAATCTGAGTATTTATGTCTATTCGTGCCTTTTATTGCCTAAAGGATCTAAGCGCCAGACTCAACTTGTATCTGATTGGTCGGCGGGCCTGCTCTCACCCATCATCACATCTGCTTTCATTGATCTGATGAAAAAAGAATACAATTTTAGAAAATTTAATTTAATTTTCCGATAATGTATTATTGTTTTTTGTGTGAAAAAATTAACTGTGAAACATTATATGGACCTATTTTAACGATCTAAAGCTCACGGTCTGAAGCACACGGCGCAGGTAGATTTAGGGTGTGTCCAAATCCTCATGTTCAGTCATGGAGTAACAGGTAAAATCAGCTTGGTTTTAATTGCTGAAAGTATGGAAACCTGATCACTGTACTCTCAAAAATGTTAAAGAATATTTGTTAAATATTGTTCAAAAAACAAATAATTAATTTTAATCATGTAAAGAATCATTAACACAGTTCTCAGGACTAGATCAGCTCTCCAAGGTGCTGATCCTGCTGCTGGCAGCAGCTAGAAGCTGTCCAGAGTTCTTTCCTCCTTTCGTTTAATCATCGTTTTCATCTCATGTGTTCCTCATGTCATCAGGTATTGATGCAGAAGGAAAGTAGATCTGTGTCTGATCCTTTGTTGTCTGTGTCTGATCCTTTGTTGTCCGTCTGTTTAATACGTGCGTGTATTGCTACGATTTGGTCAAATAATTAGACAATTTTATCCGTCATTACTAACCATTATGACATGTATTTTTTAAAATATGTTGACAGACATCACTCTGGATCAGATAGAAATGGATGCCAAATAACATCCCAAAGTCAGACTAACTGGTGTGTCTTCTGTATAAGTATATATGCTCTGTTTCTTTCAGGATCTTCTACCACTTCTGACAGAGACAGTAGACCTCTATTCACAACAAGTAAATCATTCACATTCATTGCTCCTTTTACATCACTTGTATCAGACTTGTTTGGTTTTTGTTTGTATTGCTTGGTGTAACTATTCAAATATATTTTCACTTGCTGACCAGTTACTGGAATGAAAAAGCTGAATTTATGGATATGAATATGAATTTATTCAAAAGAGACCTGTAACAAAACAAGGATTGAGTTCATTTTTTTAAATCTCTGACCCCTCAGCAACACACAACATACTGACAATCTTAAATAACTTGTTTTTTATTTCAGTCGACAATTGTGGAGACCACCCAAGTGTTCCACATGGTGATGTTGTGGTAACGGAACGAATGTATTTGAAATACCAGTGTCAGAAGTATTACAAATACGAGGGACCAGAGACAGTGGTGTGTCACAACGATGGTACTTGGTCAAAACTACCCGTCTGCAAAGGTATGAACAAGTCAATACGACAACTCTTCATTTCAAAAAGTCTATCAGAGATGTTACCTGAACAATTATCCATGAGTTATTTTCTGTTAACTCTGTGCAAAGTCATTCTGTGTCATCAATCCTGATGAATTGGTTGGGAGAGGTTTTGAACTTTCTGGAGTTCAATACATGACAGAAGGAGAGGAGACGTACATTTATTGTGGTTGGGATCGTTACAGCCTGTTTCGATGCACTCATAGACAGATTAGTTTCACTGCGTGTAAGTATATAAATTAGCACTTAATATTTTAATTTGCATTAATGCTTTTAGTTTCAGCCTATTTATTGTCAGCTATCATGTATATTAACTTTCCAGCATCTGATTCACTAAAAGTATGATAGATGATGAAAAAATGTCAAAGAATACACTATAAGGTAACTTTAACTTGAGTATTTAAAGGAGAAGCTGAGCATTATTCTATATTTTTCTAATTGTTAAGAAATCCCATGAAAAGAAAAGAACCAAAACCAACAAGTAATTGATCCTTCTTATATGTATTTGCCTGTGCTGCTGAAACTTGATATATCTTATTGCTCTGTGCCACACAGCTCCATTGTTGTTCAAAAACTATTACAAACACATAATTGAGCCACAACAATGCACCTGGTGACATGTTCCTTTATTATGATGAACCTGTTCACAGTAGTTTATTTCATGTCAGTCACACATACGATGTCCTGATGCTCAATATTGCACCTAATGAAGTTATTATAACTGAGGTTCACCAACAAAGAACGTCTCACTCGATACAATTTCCTGTGCCACCTATAGGTGTGTCTATCCCCTTGTTTGTTTCAAGTTTGTTTTGATGCACTCAGACAGACTGATCTTCATAACATCACATTGTAGTTATTTTCTGTATCTGACCATCACGGTTATGAGTTGGTCCTCAATCCATCAGACAGCGACATGTTTGATGATCGATCCATCGTTTTGGAGTCTGCTCAATCAATAGCTGTCTCTCGACCCATTCAAAGGTCCATGTACTTCAGTGAGATATTGTCCTTTACTCCCCCATCCAGCATCAATGAAATCTCACCTTAATCCATGATCCCAGATAGAGACTAAACTGTCCATGGAAGTCCACCACTCTGTCAGACATCACACATCCAGTCAGCCTAGCTCGCCACAACTCCACTCCACCTCGCATGCCAAAGATGTCCGACTGGACAGTTGTTCGCTTGCAGCGTGCTGTCAGGGATATGAGATTTGTTTTCAATGTAACAACAAGGCCAAACAAATCCAACTTTATAAAGTCTCCATGTCCACCTCTCAAATCCTCCCCTGCTTCCAGGTTCATTACTCCACTTCCACACAGAACAGAGAAGAGCTGCTTCAAACCTCTTCAGCCTTCACTCGTATCTTCTCCCTTTGTGTCTAATCTGTCTCATCTCTCTTCTTCTTTTTCACCCTTTCATTCCAGCATCTTTTCCTCTTTCCTTACTTCAGCCACTACTAATATTGCCCTCTTGGCTCTTTCAGCCTCCTCTCACTCTATCCATTTTCTAGTGATTTATCCTTCACACACCCCCCCTCCCCAATCTACACCCTCTCCTCCCCCCAGACTCCAGGACATTTTCCTTCCCTGCCACGCCTCTATGACCAACAGCTTTTTACCTTTAGCCTCCGTCATGCCCCCCGTTCGCCCCGTTTCTCACCATTCTGAACCATACTGCTGTTGTTTGGCTTGCAGCCTACATGGCTCCTCTGCCTACAGATCAATTTTCCAGAGCAGCAACCAGAGAGGTGAAGACCCATCGTTTGCTAGGACAGCAGCATAGTTTGTAGTAATTGCAATGATTCTGAAGTTTTTTCCACACTTGTTCCTCGTGTCACAGTCCCCACGTTTGCCCCCATAACCTCACCAAGCATCATTTATGACTCTAAATACCTCAAAAAATCTTTTCATGGAATTTGTTGACACTAAGGACAAATATAGATTAACACCAGTCTTGTCCTTAAAGAACAGAACTGACTTTCCTCTGTAGGTGCAGTCATGCAGAAAATTAGTGAATCAGACTTTAAAAAACAAAAGTTTGTGTGAATTAACCTGCCTACTAAAATATTAACTGATTTACTGCTGTTATTGGGTTATTTTTAGGTTGTACTGGTTATTATCACCAACAAGTAAGTGTTATTCTTCACTCTACTTTTCAAAGAAATAGATTATTATTATCATTAATTAATTGTTTTGTATATTCAGTATTGGATAACACTTAATTTTAACATTATTTTATCCAGCAGTTTGACAAAATTCAACAGTTAACATTTTTTATTGTCTGTGTTGTAACCAGGGACTGTGCTCAACACGACAGCCACTTTTTGGATAATTCATCACCAACTGACATCAAAAATCAAGTTGGAAACTTTTGAAATATTTCCACCAGAAAACAACTGCACCCAAAAAAAATTGTATTTGATTTTTTTCAAACACGTTATTGATGTTTTTTCATTTTGAATTAAAATATATAAACACAGTGTTAAAGCAGATTGTTCTGAGACTATCAGCTGTAACGTATGACTGGAGCTCTAATACACTAATAACATGATCAATACTTTAAATACATAAATAAAATGTTTATGACCTACAATTGTCTGAATAAAATTCTCCATAGAAATTTAAACACAGACTTTTGTATTATTTTGTCTACAAACTGTGTACAACAGTCATGCCAGTAAATATGGATATATCAGTAAGTATTGTTCTTCTTATATTTATATATGTGAGGCAGCATCACTGCAGAGTATGCAGACACTTGGACAGACAGACTCACAAAGTTGTTCAAAGTAGTTTAAAACAGAAAGCACAGCTGTCCAAAAACAAATTACAGTCTGTCTGGTTTTCCATATAAAACCATGTGTGACGTTGTGAACGGAGAATGTGGTGACCGCTGGACCTCAAAAATGTCAATTCAACTTAAATGAGACACAATCTCTCCTTGACGACATATTCGTGTTTGATTACTTAAAGATCTTCCCCCAAACATGTTTTAAGACAAATAAAAATACTCTGCTCTTAATAATTGTGTCTGATATGATTTTTCCACAAACATCCAAGTAACTAAAGTTCTTAAAGTTACATCTCCTCCTTCATCCTTTATTACAAAAATCCACAATTTATGAATATTATTCAAGCACATTCCTCCATGAAGTTGCAGCTATTCTCCTAAAATGAGGACTAATAATTGGAATGATGTGATAAAATTATCTCATTATCTCAAAAAAATATTTGTTTAGTCAGTCTTTTGATCCAGAAGAGTGCAACTTGTCATTGAATCACATAGTTCAGTCTCATAAACTCGGACCAGATGGAGGTAACTCACTCATGCTGTACGTGAGATGATGAATGTGAATATTTGAAGGTTTAGTCTACATAAAATTCCATAAACCTTTCATTACTTCACTCAAGCAAAGTATTTGCTCTAGTTGAGTCTCATTCTCACATACAGTAACTGTAGAATATCCATGGGGATCTGAGCATCCATCTCCTCAGATGGGTATTGAATGTGTGTGAAGTTCTCAGAAGCAACTGATGGCAAAAATGTGTTTTTAGATATTCTGTTAATCCAGGAAATGGTGAGGATCAGCTTGATAAATAGTTTGATCAGGGCAGGCACAAGACTGACCTCTGATCACACCAATCCAGTAAATCCTTTTGAAATTTGGACTTTAAATAATCAAATTGATTTTTGTTCAGAGCTCTCTAGCAGGTGATCTGTATGGTAGTGTGGTTGCTTCACTCTAGTGACAAATGAATCATTGTCACAGGCCTTTCTGAGACAGATTAACAAATGTGGAATTAATACAATAAATACAAAAAGTGTGCTGTTCTTTGAAGTAAATAATATGACATTAAATGAATAGATTTACTGAACTCTATCATCTGAAGTCAGGAATCATTACTGATCACAAAACTGTTCTGTGATGTAAAACAAAATCATGTTTGTTAGGAAGCTCATGTAAACAAGATACTCTTGTAAAAGTGACTGATCTGAATCTACAGTGTTTCAAACATTGTCTTTCTCATAACCACAATCATTTGAATTTCTTAAGTAATTTTAACAAAAGTGCTGATGTAAAGCCAAGACTTTCTATATGCTTCAGAAGAGGAAAGATTCAACTAAGTGTGTATAATGATACTGATTTAATAAACCTATAATGTATAAAATGTAACTTAGTGTATATGTGTGTTTTTTCTCCTTTTCTGTATGTGGAGGTTTGTCCAAGTAGCCTATTTTCCCAACTTTGTTTACGATCCAGCGTAACAGCATGATGTCTGACTGTTTACTCCACAAACATTTTGGGGGGAAAGTCCTAAACAATAATTAACTGATTTGGATCTGAACTAGACTCTTAGCTCCAATTTTTCATGGGATGATTTCACTCCTGACAAAATGCGCATCAGTTATCTTGGATTTGTTCTTCTGATCTGGTTTCCTGGAGCGCTACATGGTAAGAATATTGAATACTGTCACAAACAACCATTTACATTTGTTAAAAACAAACTTTCTGTAGAATAATTGTGCTTTCTATTTCATTCTAGGACAAAGCGCACCACAGTCCTGCAGTGCTCCCAGCCTGGATGGTGGTTTCTTCGCCCCAAAGCAAGAGACTTATCCTCATGGAGCACAGCTGGCCTATACCTGTGGTACTGGACGTAAAGCAACAGTGAAGGGATGGTGGGCAACAAACACATGTCAAAATGGCAAATGGTCTCATGAACTACAATGTATAGGTAGGTGTTTCCTAAATATCTCTACTGTTGTGCGGCTCTATGGCAATGTCAGTCTGTCATTGGGTCCACTATTTCGGTCCAGACTCAGAAATCTCAGCAACTTTAGATGTGTTACAATGAAATTCTGTACTGTTCATGGTTCCCAGAGGATGAATCCTTAATGACTCTGATTCCCTGAGTTTTCCCTCCAGTGCCACCATGAGGCCCACATTTGTGTGCTTGAGTGAAATGTCTCAACACTTTCTTGGATGCATTGTCATGACATTTTGTGCACACATTCATATCTCATAAAAAGTAAAAAGTATCTAGAAAAAGTTTCCTGATGACATCAGCACGTTCAGTGTTCTTCTTGGTAAAATTGAGAGTGAGCTTCAACTGTATCAAAAGCTCTAAAACTTAAACATTTCAATCTTTCACAGTTTTTCAAGTATAAAATGTCTTTCATGAGCAATAATCAGACGACTTTATCAACCTCTTATAAAAAAGACATGAAACAAAACATATAAAAATATTGAATAATGTTTACTGAAACACTGGTTGTTTAGAAAATAAAAGAGCATTTAAATTTATAATATGTAAATATTCTGCATGAAAATGTCAAAAACAACTAGATCTATGTTATATATATGTTATATTTGTTGAGTTGTGTACTTACATTTTCCCAAATGTTTCCAACAATTTTCAAATCCAGAGAAATCTGTCATTTTAATCAAGGTAACGGTCCGCTTCATTTGGTCGCCTGTCAATGACATCACACCCCCTCTACCAAAGAGTTGTGCGCGTATACTCTTGACGCGTTGTGGTTGTTCGACAAAAACTGTTATAAATGGACTTTTATTCAGTTTTAAGCCACATTATCATGATAAACTTTTAAGATCTTGGTCGTTTTTAACTATATCATTTATCATCAGACGTCTCGATCTCAAGGTATCAGAGAAACAAGCTGAGCAAATGTTAATAGCATCTCAGCTAACAGCCCCTTCCGGACATCCGGTGCCAGCCAAACAGCGTCAGAGCAACATTGATTTTTATCATGAAACTGCTTTATTCACTGTCTTTACCTTTTTAATCACCGGGTCCATTTCATCTTGGAGAGGAGGAGACCTCTGCAGATAATTCAGCTTCTAGTAAAAACATCCTGATCGATGAACACTGAAGGAATCCTAACCTGAGGAATCTGGTTGTTTAAAAATGAAGACAACAACTTCCATGATCCCACGATACTGCACACCTTCATCACACTCCATCTTTGTTATTGTTTTGACTGAGAGACCCCTAGCGACTGAAATTACATATTATGCGTTTAATGCAATAAACCTCTATAATGACATTTATTGGTACTATGCTAGTTTCAAAATGGGGTTCCAAACATGGGGTTTGGGACACCTGCAAGAGTCATGAGATGAATCTAAGCAGTCGCCAGTAGAGAATAAAAAAAAAAAATTGTTTTATTTTTCAGACTTTTGACTGTAATGTTTGCTTCTATATCATGAAAATCTGTATAGTTTAACATCTTTAGGCCTCTGAAACAGATAAGGGAACATCACTCTTAAATTGACTGTTCTCAACTTTTGATGAGGGGTTGCAAGTAGATATCACTTCACATTTAGAAAGTATCTATATTATACATTTATAAAAATGGTTCTGTAAAAATGTTGACTATAGTTTTGTTCTTTTTTCATCAGATGAAAAAGCCTGCATTCCACCAACTATCCCCAATGCAAAATACACTGAAAACTCAAATGGTTGGTATGAAGAAGGACACATAATAAGAATAACATGTGACAAAGGATATCATGATAAAAACCAGGATGCCACTGCTGAATGTATAAATGGAACATGGTCTTCTGTGCCGGTCTGTGAGAGTAAGTCTGTGAGATGTGTTACTCAAGTTAGTTGTGAAAACATAATTACAGTAACCACAATAATATCTGTGTCTAAATCTGAAACCCATCTCATACATCTGGACAACTTTTCCTCTTCTAAGTTATGATATATTTGTTTATTTTTACAGAAAGTCTCCAAGCATGCGGTGCGCCTCCTAAAATCCCCCACGCAGTAATCATTAATCAGGAATACCAGGATGTGTTTGCTGCAGATTCAGAAGTCAAGTATGAATGTGAAGATGGATATACTGTAGAAGGAACAGACACCGCAAAAACCATCATTTGTATCGCTGGAAGCTGGACTACAGGCCCATCGTGCAGTAAGTGGACAATATTGAGATATGCAGTAATGGAGATACGTTGTATTGTTGTAATAACTACTATTTTAACTAATTAAATTCAAACTTTGTTAAGGACACAGCTCACGGGGGTCCATAGAACAATAAAATACAATAAGACATAAAATAAATATATTTTAATATAAATGTCATGGTCAATGGTAGTAGGTTGATTTTAACTTGCAATTTACAGTGGTCCATGTTACTCAGTAAAACACTGGAAAATGTATAATTAAGATTTTGGAATTGTTTGAAATGTTGTATCTATGACCTATTGGGCAGAAAAATAAATATAACAAAGACGGTTAGAAAATCTGAGTATTTATGTCTATTCGTGCCTTGGATTGCCTAAAGGATCTAAGCGCCAGACTCAACTTGTATCTGATTGGTCGGCGGGCCTGCTCTCACCCATCATCACAACTGCTTTCATTGATCTGATGAAAAAAGAATACAATTTTAGAAAATTTAATTTAATTTTCCGATAATGTATTATTGTTTTTTGTGTGAAAAAATTAACTGTGAAACATTATATGGACCTATTTTAACGATCTAAAGCTCACGGTCTGAAGCACACGGCGCAGGTAGATTTAGGGTGTGTCCAAATCCTCATGCTCAGTCATGGAGTAACAGGTAAAATCAGCTTGGTTTTAATTGCTGAAAGTATGGAAACCTGATCACTGTACTCTCAAAAATGTTAAAGAATATTTGTTAAATATTGTTCAAAAAACAAATAATTAATTTTAATCATGTAAAGAATCATTAACACAGTTCTCAGGACTAGATCAGCTCTCCAAGTTGCTGATCCTGCTGCTGGCAGTAGCTAGAAGCTGTCCAGAGTTCTTTCCTCCTTTCGTTTAATCATCGTTTTCATCTCATGTGTTCCTCATGTCATCAGGTATTGATGCAGAAGGAAAGTAGATCTGTGTCTGATCCTTTGTTGTCTGTGTCTGATCCTTTGTTGTCCGTCTGTTTAATACGTGCGTGTATTGCTACGATTTGGTCAAATAATTAGACAATTTTATCCGTCATTACTAACCATTATGACATGTATTTTTTAAAATATGTTGACATACACAATAATAATCTTTCATGTTGTAAATCTTTTATTTGTAATCTTTTGAATGTATGTGCGCTGCTGCGTGTCCGTGTGTGTGTAACAAGCAGAGCGTTTGTTGACAGACATCACTCTGGATCAGATAGAAATGGATGCCAAATAACATCCCAAAGTCAGACTAACTGGTGTGTCTTCTGTATAAGTATATATGCTCTGTTTCTTTCAGGATCTTCTACCACTTCTGACAGAGACAGTAGACCTCTATTCACAACAAGTAAATCATTCACATTCATTGCTCCTTTTACATCACTTGTATCAGACTTGTTTGGTTTTTGTTTGTATTGCTTGGTGTAACTATTCAAATATATTTTCACTTGCTGACCAGCTGAATATGAATTTATTCAAAAGAGACCTGTAACAAAACAAGGATTGAGTTCATTTTTTTAAATCTCTGACCCCTCAGCAACACACAACATACTGACAATCTTAAATAACTTGTTTTTTATTTCAGTCGACAATTGTGGAGACCACCCAAGTGTTCCACATGGTGATGTTGTGGTAAAGGAACAAATTTATTTGAAATACCAGTGTCAGAAGTATTACAAAAGGGAGGGACCAGAGACAGTGGTGTGTCACAACGATGGTACTTGGTCAGAACTACCTGTCTGCAAAGGTATGAACAAGTCAATACGACAACTCTTCATTTCAAAAAGTCTATCAGAGATGTTACCTGAACAATTATCCATGAGTTATTTTCTGTCAACTCTGTGCAGAGTCATCCTGTGTCATCAATCCTGATAAATTGGTTGGGAGAGGTTTTGACTTTGACTTTTTAACTTTGTTAAGGACACAGCTCACAGGGGTCCATAGAACAATAAAATACAATAAGACATAAAATAAATATATTTTAATATAGATGTCATGGTCAATGGTTGTAGGTTGATTTTAACTTGCAATTTACAGTGGTCCATGTTACTCAGTAAAACACTGGAAAATGTATAATTAAGATTTTGGAATTGTTTGAAATGTTCTATCTATGGCCTATTGGGCAGAAAAATAAATATAACAAAGACAGTAAGAAAATCTGAGTATTTATGTCTATTTCTGCCTTGGATTGCCTAAAGGATCTAAGCGCCAGACTCAACTTGTATCTGATTGGTCGGCGGGCCTGCTCTCACCCATCATCACACCTGCTTTCATTGATCTGATGAAAAAAGAATACAATTTTAGAAAATTTAATTTAATTTTCCGGTAATGTATTATTGTTTTTTGTGTGAAAAAATGAACTGTGAAACATTATATGGACCTATTTTAACGATCTAAAGCTCACGGTCTGAAGCACACGGCGCAGGTAGATTTAGGGTGTGTCCAAATCCTCATGCTCAGTCATGGAGTAACAGGTAAAATCATCTTTTGAATGTATGTGCGCTGCTGCGTGTCCGTGTGTGTGTAACAAGCAGAGCGTTTGTTGACAGACATCACTCTGGATCAGATAGAAATGGATGCCAAATAACATCCCAAAGTCAGACTAACTGGTGTGTCTTCTGTATAAGTATATATGCTCTGTTTCTTTCAGGATCTTCTACCACTTCTGACAGAGACAGTAGACCTCTATTCACAACAAGTAAATCATTCACATTCATTGCTCCTTTTACATCACTTGTATCAGACTTGTTTGGTTTTTGTTTGTATTGCTTGGTGTAACTATTCAAATATATTTTCACTTGCTGACCAGTTACTGGAATGAAAAAGCTGAATTTATGGATATGAATATGAATTTATTCAAAAGAGACCTGTAACAAAATAAGGATTGAGTTCATTTTTTTAAATCTCTGACCCCTCAGCAACACACAACATACTGACAATCTTAAATAACTTGTTTTTTATTTCAGTCGACAATTGTGGAGACCACCCAAGTGTTCCACATGGTGATGTTGTGGTAACGGAACGAATGTATTTGAAATACCAGTGTCAGAATTATTACAAATACGAGGGACCAGAGACAGTGGTGTGTCACAACGATGGTACTTGGTCAAAACTACCCGTCTGCAAAGGTATGAACAAGTCAATACGACAACTCTTCATTTCAAAAAGTCTATCAGAGATGTTACCTGAACAATTATCCATGAGTTATTTTCTGTTAACTCTGTGCAGAATCGTTCTGTGTCATCGATCCTGCTGACTTGGTTGGGAGAGGTTTTAAACTTTCTGGAGTTCAATACATGACGGAAGGAGAGGAGAAGTACATTTCTTGTGGTTGGGATCGTTACAGCTTGTTTCGATGCACTAATAGACAGATTAGTGTTACTGAGTGTAAGTATATAAATTAGCACTTAATATTTTAATTTACATTAATGCTTTTAGTTTCAGCCTATTTATTGTCAGCTATCATGTATATTAACTTTCCAGCATCTGATTCACTAAAAGTATGATAGATGATGAAAAAATGTCAAAGAATACACTATAAGGGAACTTTAACTTGAGTATTTAAAGGAGAAGCTGAGCATTATTCTATATTTTTCTAATTGTTAAGAAATCCCATGAAAAGAAAAGATCCAAAACCAACAAGTAATTGATCTTTCTTATATGTATTTGTCTGTGCTGCTGAAACTTGATATATCTTATTGCTCTGTGCCACACAGCTCCATTGTTGTTCAAAAACTATTACAAACACATAATTGAGCCACAACAATGCACCTGGTGACATGTTCCTTTATTATGATGAACCTGTTCACAGTAGTTTATTTCATGTCAGTCACACATACGATGTCCTGATGGCTCAATATTGCACCTAATGAAGTTATTATAACTGAGGTTCACCAACAAAGAACGTCTCACTCGATACAATTTCCTGTGCCACCTATAGGTGTGTCTATCCCCTTTCTCTCCTGTTGGTCTGTTTGTTTCAAGTTTGTTTTTATGCACTCAGAAAGACTGATCTTCATAACATCACATTGTAGTTATTTTCTGTATCTGACCATCATGGTTATGAGTTGGTCCTCAATCCATCAGACAGCAACATGTTTGATGATCGATCCATCGTTTTGGAGTCTGCTCAATCAATAGCTGTCTCTCGACCCATTCAAAGGTCCATGTACTTCAGTGAGATATTGTCCTTTACTCCCCCATCCAGCATCAATGAAATCTCACCTTAATCCATGATCCCAGATAGAGACTAAACTGTCCATGGAAGTCCACCACTCTGTCAGACATCACACATCCAGTCAGCCTAGCTCGCCACAACTCCACTCCACCTCGCATGCCAAAGATGTCCGACTGGACAGTTGTTCGCTTGCAGCGTGCTGTCAGGGATATGAGATTTGTTTTCAATGTAACAACAAGGCCAAACGAATCCAACTTTATAAAGACTCCATGTCCACCTCTCAAATCCTCCCCTGCTTCCAGGTTCATTACTCCACTTCCACACAGAACAGAGAAGAGCTGCTCCAAACCTCTTCAGCCTTCACTCGTATCTTCTCCCTTTGTGTCTAATCTGTCTCATCTCTCTTCTTCTTTTTCACCCTTTCATTCCAGCATCTTTTCCTCTTTCCTTTCTTCAGCCACTACTTTCAGCCTCCTCTCACTCTATCCATTTTCTAGTGATTTATCCTTTACCCCCCCCCCCCCCCCCCCCCCCCCAATCTATACCCTCCCCTCCCCCCAAACTCCAGGACATTTTCCTTCCCTGCCACGCCTCCCAGAACTGGCCAACCTGCGTTTCTTATTGTAAAATCTATGACCAACAGCTTTTTACCTTTAGCCTCCGTCATGCCCCCCGTTCACCCCGTTTCTCACCATTCTGAACCATACTGCTGTTGTTTGGCTTGCAGCCTACATGGCTCCTCTGCCTACAGATCAATTCTCCAGAGCAGCAACCAGAGAGGTGAAGACCCATCGTTTGCCAGGACAGCAGCATAGTTTGTAGTAATTGCAATGATTCTGAAGTTTTTTCCACACTTGTTCCTCGTGTCACAGTCCCCACGTTTGCCCCCATAACCTCACCAAGCATCATTTATGACTCTAAATACCTCAAAAAATCTTTTCATGGAATTTGTTGACACTAAGGACAAATATAGATTAACACCAGTCTTGTCCTTAAAGAACAGAACTGACTTTCCTCTGTAGGTGCAGTCATGCAGAAAATTAGTGAATCAGACTTTAAAAAACAAAAGTTTGTGTGAATTAACCTGCCTACTAAAATATTAACTGATTTACTGCTGTTATTGGGTTATTTTTAGGTTGTACTGGTTATTATCACCAACAAGTAAGTGTTATTCTTCACTCTACTTTTCAAAGAAATAGATTATTATTATCATTAATTAATTGTTTTGTATATTCAGTATTGGATAACACTTAATTTTAACATTATTTTATCCAGCAGTTTGACAAAATTCAACAGTTAACATTTTTTATTGTCTGTGTTGTAACCAGGGACAGTGCTCGGCACGACGGCCACTTTTTGGAAGCTTTTGAAATATTTACACCAGAAAACAACTGCACCCAAAAAAAATTGTATTAGATTTTTTTCAAACACGTTATTGATGTTTTTTTGAATTAAAATATATAAACACAGTGTTAAAGCAGATTGTTCTGAGACTATCAGCTGTAACGTATGACTGGAGCTCTAACACACTAATAACATAATCAATACTTTAAATACATAAATAAAATGTTTATGACCTACAATTGTCTGAATAAAATTCTCCATAGAAATTTAAACACAGACTTTTGTATTATTTTGTCTACAAACTGTGTACAACAGTCATGCCAGTAAATATGGATATATCAGTAAGTATTGTTCTTCTTATATTTATATATGTGAGGCAGCATCACTGCAGAGTATGCAGACACTTGGACAGACAGACTCACAAAGTTGTTCAAAGTAGTTTAAAACAGAAAGCACAGCTGTCCAAAAACAATTTACAGTCTGTCTGGTTTTCCATATAAAACCATGTGTGACGTTGTGAACGGAGAATGTGGTGACCGCTCGACCTCAAAAATGTCAATTCAACTTAAATGAGACACAATCTCTCCTTGATGACATATTTGTATTTGATTACTTAAAGATCTTCCCCCAAACATGTTTTAAGACAAATAAAAATACTCTGCTCTTAATAATTGTGTCTGATATGATTTTTCCACAAACATCCAAGTAACTAAAGTTCTTAAAGTTACATCTCCTCCTTCATCCTTTATTACAAAACGCCACAATTTATGAAAATTATTCAAGCACATTCCTCCATGAAGTTGCAGCTATTCTCCTAAAATGAGGACTAATAATTGGAATGATGTGATAAAATTATCTCATTATCTCAAAAAAAATATTTGTTTAGTCAGTCTTTTGATCCAGAAGAGTGCAACTTGTCATTGAATCACATAGTTCAGTCTCATAAACTCGGACCAGATGGAGGTAACTCACTCATGCTGTACGTGAGATGATGAATGTGAATATTTGAAGGTTTAGTCTACATAAAATTCCATAAACCTTTCATTACTTCACTCAAGCAAAGTATTTGCTCTAGTTGAGTCTCATTCTCACATACAGTAACTGTAGAATATCCATGGGGATCTGAGCATCCATCTCCTCAGATGGGTATTGAATGTGTGTGAAGTTCTCAGAAGCAACTGATGGCAAAAATGTGTTTTTAGATATTCTGTTAATCCAGGAAATGGTGAGGATCAGCTTGATAAATAGTTTGATCAGGGCAGGCACAAGACTGACCTCTGATCACACCAATCCAGTAAATCCTTTTGAAATTTGGACTTTAAATAATCAAATTAATTTTTGTTCAGAGCTCTCTAGCAGGTGATCTGTATGGTAGTGTGGTTGCTTCACTCTAGTGACAAATTAATCATTGTCACAGGCCTTTCTGAGACAGATTAACAAATGTGGAATTAATACAATAAATACAAAAAGTGTGCTGCTCTTTGAAGTAAATAATATGACATTAAATGAATAGATTTACTGAACTCTATCATCTGAAGTCAGGAATCATTACTGATCACAAAACTGTTCTGTGATGTAAAACAAAATCATGTTTGTTAGGAAGCTCATGTAAACAAGATACTCTTGTAAAAGTGACTGATCTGAATCTACAGTGTTTCAAACATTGTCTTTCTCATAACAACAATCATTTGAATTTCTTAAGTAATTTTAACAAAAGTGCTGATGTAAAGCCAAGACTTTCTATATGCTTCAGAAGAAGAAAGATTCAACTAAGTGTGTATAATGATACTGATTTAATAAACCTATAATGTATAAAATGTAACTTGGTGTATATGTGTGTTTTTTCTCCTTTTCTGTATGTGGAGGTTTGTCCAAGTAGCCTATTTTCCCAACTTTGTTTACGATCCAGCGTAACAGCATGATGTCTGACTGTTTACTCCACAAACATTTTGGGGGGAAAGTCCTAAACAATAATTAACTGATTTGGATCTGAACTAGACTCTTAGCTCCAATTTTTCATGGGATGATTTCACTCCTGACAAAATGCGCATCAGTTATCTTGGATTTGTTCTTCTGATCTGGTTTCCTGGAGCGCTACATGGTAAGAATATTGAATACTGTCACAAACAACCATTTACATTTGTTAAAAACAAACTTTCTGTAGAATAATTGTGCTTTCTATTTCATTCTAGGACAAAGCGCACCACAGTCCTGCAGTGCTCCCAGCCTGGATGGTGGTTTCTTCGCCCCAAAGGAAGAGACTTATCCTCATGGAGCACAGCTGGCCTATACCTGTGGTACTGGACGTAAAGCAACAGTGAAGGGATGGTGGGCAACAAGCACATGTCAAAATGGCAAATGGTCTCATGAACTACAATGTATAGGTAGGTGTTTCCTAAATATCTCTACTGTTGTGCAGCTCTATGGCAATGTCAGTCTGTCATTGGGTCCACTATTTCGGTCCAGACTCAGAAATCTCAGCAACTTTAGATGTGTTACAATGAAATTCTGTACTGTTCATGGTTCCCAGAGGATGAATCCTTAATGACTCTGATTCCCTGAGTTCTCCCTCCAGTGCCACCATGAGGCCCGCATTTGTGTGCTTGAGTGAAATGTCTCAACACTTTCTTGGATGCATTGTCATGACATTTTGTGCACACATTCATATCTCATAAAAAGTAAAAAGTATCTAGAAAAAGTTTCCTGATGACATCAGCACGTTCAGTGTTCTTCTTGGTAAAATTGAGAGTGAGCTTCAACTGTATCAAAAGCTCTAAAACTTAAACATTTCAATCTTTCACAGTTTTTCAAGTATAAAATGTCTTTCATGAGCAATAATCAGACGACTTTATCAACCTCTTATAAAAAAGACATGAAACAAAACATATAAAAATATTGAATAATGTTTACTGAAACACTGGTTGTTTAGAAAATAAAAGAGCATTTAAATTTATAATATGTAAATATTCTGCATGAAAATGTCAAAAACAACTAGATCTATGTTATATATATGTTATATTTGTTGAGTTGTGTACTTACATTTTCCCAAATGTTTCCAACAATTTTCAAATCCAGAGAAATCTGTCATTTTAATCAAGGTAACGGTCCGCTTCATTTGGTCGCCTGTCAATGACATCACACCCCCTCTACCAAAGAGTTGTGCGCGTATACTCTTGACGCGTTGTGGTTGTTCGACAAAAACTGTTATAAATGGACTTTTATTCAGTTTTAAGCCACATTATCATGATAAACTTTTAAGATCTTGGTCGTTTTTAACTATATCATTTATCATCAGACGTCTCGATCTCAAGGTATCAGAGAAACAAGCTGAGCAAATGTTAATAGCATCTCAGCTAACAGCCCCTTCCGGACATCCGGTGCCAGCCAAACAGCGTCAGAGCAACATTGATTTTTATCATGAAACTGCTTTATTCACTGTCTTTACCTTTTTAATCACCGGGTCCATTTCATCTTGGAGAGGAGGAGACCTCTGCAGATAATTCAGCTTCTAGTAAAAACATCCTGATCGATGAACACTGAAGGAATCCTAACCTGAGGAATCTGGTTGTTTAAAAATGAAGACAACAACTTCCATGATCCCACGATACTGCACACCTTCATCACACTCCATCTTTGTTATTGTTTTGACTGAGAGACCCCTAGCGACTGAAATTACATATTATGCGTTTAATGCAATAAACCTCTATAATGACATTTATTGGTACTATGCTAGTTTCAAAATGGGGTTCCAAACATGGGGTTTGGGACACCTGCAAGAGTCATGAGATGAATCTAAGCAGTCGCCAGTAGAGAATAAAAAAAAAAAATTGTTTTATTTTTCAGACTTTTGACTGTAATGTTTGCTTCTATATCATGAAAATCTGTATAGTTTAACATCTTTAGGCCTCTGAAACAGATAAGGGAACATCACTCTTAAATTGACTGTTCTCAACTTTTGATGAGGGGTTGCAAGTAGATATCACTTCACATTTAGAAAGTATCTATATTATACATTTATAAAAATGGTTCTGTAAAAATGTTGACTATAGTTTTGTTCTTTTTTCATCAGATGAAAAAGCCTGCATTCCACCAACTATCCCCAATGCAAAATACACTGAAAACTCAAATGGTTGGTATGAAGAAGGACACATAATAAGAATAACATGTGACAAAGGATATCATGATAAAAACCAGGATGCCACTGCTGAATGTATAAATGGAACATGGTCTTCTGTGCCGGTCTGTGAGAGTAAGTCTGTGAGATGTGTTACTCAAGTTAGCTGTGAAAACATAATTACAGTAACCACAATAATATCTGTGTCTAAATCTGAAACCCATCTCATACATCTGGACAACTTTTCCTCTTCTAAGTTATGATATATTTGTTTATTTTTACAGAAAGTCTCCAAGCATGCGGTGCGCCTCCTAAAATCCCCCACGCAGTAATCATTAATCAGGAATACCAGGATGTGTTTGCTGCAGATTCAGAAGTCAAGTATGAATGTGAAGATGGATATACTGTAGAAGGAACAGACACCGCAAAAACCATCATTTGTATCGCTGGAAGCTGGACTACAGGCCCATCGTGCAGTAAGTGGACAATATTGAGATATGCAGTAATGGAGATACGTTGTATTGAATGGAAAAGACACATGTTCAACATTCACTAAACCGCCCCTGAGGCGTGCCTGCTGTCACCCATTGTCACACCTTCTTTCATTGATCTGATGAATAAAAAAAGCAATTTTACTATTCAATTTACCAATTATCTTTTAATATTTTTACTTGAAAAATTGAACTGATAAATTTATACTTAAAGATTATGCTCTTTATCTTTTAGGATCTTCTACTACTTCTGAGAGAGACAGCAGACCTCTACCCACAACAAGTAAATCATTCATATTCATTGCTCCTTGGTTTGTGCATTTGCTTGGTGTAACTATTTTAATATGTCTTCACTTGCTGACCAGTTACTGGAATGAAAAAGCTGAATTTATGGCCAATAGTCATTCAAAAGCGATCTGTATCACTTCAGTATTCACTTATAGACTTACTAAGTGGTTTGGGGAAAAGTTTGGGTCAAACTCTTTGCTCATTACTACAGATGCTGTGTTTTTGGTGCTCAGCAGTGGTACCTCTGGCTTGGAAGTACATTAAAAAAGTGTTTGCTGGTGGGAAGCCAGTCAGGGATCATTACTACACTTGTAACTCCTACTTATGGGTTGGGCAGCCTGCATGGGAGAGAGTGGGATCTGGAAAGGATAGAATGGATTTCCTGTTGGTTCCTGTGTATCACTGTTAAGGAGAATCAGGAAATACAAATGTACAACAAAAGGGATTAAATTGATTTTTTTTTTAAATCTCTGGCCCCTCAGCAAAGTTTTAGGGAACTGAAATAACAGGCCGATTGCACAATGTTCATTTTATCAAAATAAGTTTTGTTGTTGCTGCTGTGATCATTATTTCCTTGCAATAAGTCCTCCAAATTAAACAACGACATAGGTTGTTTGTACCTGCACTTCAGAACGACCCACTGGAACGCAATACGCCACTTTCCGAAACTGTTTCAAATCACTGTTAAAAAATAATAATATTTTACAATGTGACAAAGCGGTGGTTAAGGTCTGATTAAGTTTAGGCACAAAAACACTTGGTTAGGATTAGGGAAAGATCATGGTTTATGTTAAAATGTTCACTTGAAACATGGTATTTCCTAAAAGTTAGGCAACTCTTGTTGTCATGGCAACAGTAAAAACCACACTTTATAAAAAATGCCCCAACTCAAGGTTGGAAATGGGAAGCAAACTCCTGCAGCTAAGTCCACTTTTTGCCATCTAATTATCTAACCATTCACCCAACCCACTTCTTCCTAACAAGGACGTCACCTTATATAGACGACATCTGAACTGTGTAACTGCTCCAGGTCATAGTTACGACGTCCACTAGATGGTGTCTGTCACTGAAATGTAAATATTTAATTTTGGAGCTATTCACAACAAGTAAATCAGTACATTAATTTATCCTTTTTCATCATGTAATATTCCAATTGATCAGGATTTCTAAACAAGTTATTTCGGACAAAATGGCAAGTACTCCTGGCATAGTTGTCATTTTCATCAGTAAACTAAACCTCATATCAGTAGCTCTTATCAGCAGCCTTATTGAGTTATTTAGGGATAGATTGGGTCCATCAGTGAGGCTGGCAGTAAAAGGCTGAGAAAATCAAAAACATTTTAAGTAGATTAAATACTTTGGCAGCATGAAATATTTGTTTTCAGAAACCTTTTTATTTTTCCATTTTAGTTGACAAATGTGGAAGATTCCCCCAAATTTCTGATGGAGATGTTGTGGAAAAACGTGAAATGTCTTTGAAATACCGATGCAGTTCTTTTTACAAACTCGTGGGTCTAGAGACAGTGAGATGCTACAGCAATGGCACATGGTCAGAAGTACCCACCTGCAAAGGTATGAACAAGTCAACTGTTAAGCTCAAAGAAGTTGACTGGGGAATAAAGTTGCTAAATTTGTTGTTGTTTCTTTTGTGCAGCTGCCTACTGTTCTGTGGACACTGCTGAAAAAGATGGCTTTCAATCTGTTGGAGTTATATTTTTAGAATATGGTGAGAGAAAGAGATTTGAATGTGTGAAACCGTCCATCTTGTCGCTTCCACGTTATTCTTTCGGCCGGTGCACTTATGGAAGAATGAGATTTACTAACTGTAAGTATCACTTTAAGCTCTTTACATTTTAACATATTAATATTCTATAAACAGAAATACAGATATTTATATTATTATATATTATTATATTATAATATATTAATATTCCATTCATATTACAATCATTCTGATTGGTTAGGATCCAGAAGCTTTGTTAACAAACTATGAAACAAACTGTAATAGTAGGATTTCATTACTTTTTCTTGTTCTTTACTCGAAATGTCAACTTCTCAAATACAGTGGAAACCGCTTATAGTGATCATGGTTACAGTGATCAACTACTTATATGGATCAAAAAGCTCAGGACAGAATCATTCCTATACAAATGCTGTTTAAATAATTTGCTTATAGTAATCAAGTAGTCCACTTACAGTGTTCATTTTGGGTCTTGTCCAGCAGTCTCCAGTGACGTTTAGTTTGCCGGTTAAGTAGTTTGCTGATCAGGCTCTAAATGGTTAGGTGCTCTACCTTGAGCCCAGACAGCTCAGGATCCGTCACCATATTGTGACAATAACACAAATGTTATTGGACCAAATGGATCAAATTCTGATAATAAAACAAGTCGTTTCCTGGGGGTTATGAGGCTCAAAAAATTGTATTCACTGTTTTACAGCTGCTCCATTTTCAATGATTGTGTGTGGGAAAATGCTTTTTGGGCCAGTGTGCATCACATGACTGACTCAGAAGTTGTAATTATACAGTTTGGCCACTATGTCAAATTTGCTTCACACGAGTCCCCAGGAACAGCGCCGGGCTTTGAAGCCAATTTGACATGGTGGCCAAACTGTGGAATTACAACTTTTGGGTCCAACAGGAGCACAAAAAGCATTTTTCCCGCACACAATCATGGGAAAAGGAGCGGCTGTAAAACGGTGGATACATTTTTTTTCGCATCACAACCCCCATGAAATGATTTGTTTCACTATCAGAATTTGATCCAGCTGAAGTCTCTAGTGAGCATGCTCTCATAGGGTCCATAGAGCGTGCACAGTATGTTTTCATCCAGCTAATTTCTTTATAGCGGGAAATGGCTTTTTTGGCTTCATGCGCCACTGAGCAACTTTTATAGGAATGAACAGGGCCCCGCCTCTGACGCTATATCCAGTTTTCTTTATACATCCATGGCTTCACAGCCCAGTGCAGTTCCTGGGGACTTGGTTGAAGCCTGGGCTTTTGACTTGCAGGGAGCATTTCTACATATCTTTTGGAATTTTGACCATGTTTAGCACAGATATCATAACAGTATATAAATAACAGAAAATCACAAAAAGCATAATATGGCCCCTTTAAAGGAAGTTTGACATTTTAGGAAGTATTATTGTTCACTTTCTTGCTGAGAGACAGGTATTGATCTTCTCATCTAACATTCTTCAAGAAAACGAATAAGTGCATTTCCCAAAATGTTGGACTATTCTTTTATTCCACTGATTTAGCATTGCACTCCTATAACACTGTCTGACTTGAAATGGACTTCTTAAAAAATTAGAAAATCTGAATCGATGCAGCAGAACCAGAGATACAGTTCTTCTACAATTAAAGTAAATAAGCTGTTCCACAAATTCACTGCTGTGCTTCTATATGATTGTTTCCAGGTTGTAACAGGATTGAACATGCTATAGTGAGTATTACTCCTGAGTCTACTTTGAAACACGCTGTACTTACACTAATGTTGTCTTCCATTTGAAGCATCACTACTATTTCTTGAACTTTTATTTACATTTATGATTATGTATTTATATATTACTTTTTTATTATCTTTTATTGGAGTTGTTAATGTTTGTAAATCCTCTATTTTGTAAACAGGGTTGCTAAGGCTGTATCACAAAGGGGAAGACAATGCTGCCTTTGGATTTATGCACAACCAACTGAAAACCAGCCTGGAAACATTAAGTTATGATCATGCTGTCACACACTGTGCTGGGCTTCTCAAGAAACATTTCTGGCTTTTCATTTTAATTGATGAATGCCTACATAATTTAGGAGCATATGGTCTGTCTGTGTGCTCAAAGCTGTGAAAATAACTTGACAGATAAATATGGTGCATATTTGATAGACTGGCCTGAATAAAATCTTCGACTGGAATGTCAAAACTAATGTTTCTACAACTGTGTCTGCAGAGTTTTTGTATCTAAATCATAGACTGTGTGTAAAGATGAACGTAGCGAGGTGTGACATCACCCATTGGTTTGCACTGGAGCCGGTTTAAAGCCCAGAGTTGCTACTTACGGTCAGCGCCATCTTTTCCATTTGGAGCCAGGACCGTCCACTAAGGAGTGCAGGTTGTTGCCTTTTCACGCTGTGGAAATACATATGGAACTCTAGCTTACTGGGAACACCATGCTGTGCACACTTGGGTTTCTTTAGTTCAATTGTGCTAATAGGGCTGGTATTGTAATCAAGTAGCATTAAACTTACCAAAATATTGCAACAATAGTTTAATTCTTTTCTTTTCTGTTCTTGTACCAATATGAAAACAAATAACATCTGACAACAGAGCACAGGACAACAGAGAAAACTAGACTCGAAGAAACCAAAACAAAAAAGAAAAAAGGCAAAACAGAAGCAACAAGAACAGCATAAGAGCAAACAAACAAACAAAAAAAGGTTAATATTTGGCTTAGATCTTCTTATTGCAGCATGCATGTGTTTAGGTAGGTGTGTGTGTGTGTGTTTGTGAGGGTGGGAGCTGGGGAGAGCAGCAGGTGAGCAAACTGTCAATCAACACCCACACAGCAGACATCAGAGCTTCTAATCTCAATTCAAATCTTATTAATGGAGCAATAATTTCCAAAATGACCACCAGCACACCTATTAGATGGTGGGAATTTAGTGATTGAGTCCATAATGTCTTGTTGAAAAACACTATTAACTTAATATTTCTAGTGAGAAGTTGACTCTTTTTGATTGGGAGTCAGTTGGAGCTGGGGACTTTTTGGAGCTGTCAGTGGTATTACTTTAAGGTATTTCCACATTGGTTTCACCCTCAAGCTGTGGTAGTTGTAAAAAAGTAAAAGTGACAAACAACGTGACGGGTGGAAATAGCCGCCAGATAAACCTTTATGGTAGAAAATGCCATCCCTTTGTTCAGCAGATCCTGCAGAAATGACGGGGCAACTGCCAAAGGGCAACTGAATTATATGGTCTGGCATCCAAAGCACTATTCCACAAATACTCACCATTTGCAGTTGTAAAGTGACCTTGCGCCGGTCTCATTTAAGGCGGTTTAGTGCCACCTTGTGGACATATATGGGGAAAAAAAACATTTGTTTTAGTTGAACAAGCATGCAGTTCATCGCTTTCCTTTCCTTGGTGGAATATGGATTACATATGCCTTTAAGTGCTGCTTAACAGTTATATTATTAGTAATATTACATAGTATTGTGTTTGTAACACAAGTGTTGAGTTGTCAGCACTGACTTTATTCTGTTGTTATGGGAATTGTTGGATGCTTCAGTTGAGCTAATTAAGAGCTAACAGACTAAATGACTAGCATCACATGTAGGCTACAATGTTTTACATATTTGCTTTGGTCTATTTTGGTTTATTTGAAATATTGTATAGAGTACTCTACAGATGGCAATATTTAATGTGTTTATGTAATACTAGTGCAGTGCCCGTTCAAAACATGCTTGTTCAGAACAGGCCAATTTCTCAGTACCTAAAGAGAACAGTGCCTGTCCCCGGTCCCCAAAACGCCTCAAAGCATGGCTATCAGTAGACGCTACAACTTATCGATGTTCCCTAAATGTCTCACAAACAGCCTATCGGTACACACTGGAATCCGAGTCCAAGTCAAGTCCCCATTACCTGAGTCCGAGTCCGAGTTGAGTTCCCAGATGGGCTCCAGTGCTCCACTCTGGCACAAAGAGCTGCCATACAATAGAAAAGGTCTACAGTAAACAAAAATGGCACAGCTGTGATTTCATATTAATATTAATGATGCACCGATTGCAATTTTTCTTGGATTTTTGGCGATTCTGATTTTCTTTATAAGAATTAAAGAAGAATTTTTTTGTTTTGTTTTTTGGACTTAAAGGTATTACAAATTGCGAGCTTTGTGTCCTCTTCACTCACGCTAAAGAACTTCCATACAAACGACGATGTGTATTTGTGGCTGTGATGTCTTTACGCTGTGTTCGCGTCTGCATGTGTGTGTGTGTGTGTGTGTGTGTGTGTGTGTGTGTGTGTGTCTATAATGTCTGTGCCGCAGCTGCTGCTGTGTGCATGACGTGAACCATAGTGTGGCTATGTGAAAATTTGACGGCAAAACATCCGATATATATTATTTCTTTATCAATTAACAAGTTCGAGTCCTCGTCTTCAACTTCCGAGTCCGAATGCAGTCAATGCTCGAGTCCAAGTCCGAGTCCGAGTCACAAGTCCTGAAAATCAGGACTCGAGTACTAATAGTGTTCCTTCTCTGAACACCAGCATCACAGCTGCCAGCGAGTTGTGGCTGCGCAGGGAGGCGTATCCCAGAGTAAGATACAGAGCGGGTACTTGAAAGTGAACCACTGACTTCTTTGTTTCCTTACCTGAGTGGGTCCTGAAGTGCATTTCTAGACTTTCCTTTAAATTCTTTCTTGCAAACCTCACGCTGATGCACAGCAGTTTTCAATCAAGTCAAGTCAATTTTATTTATAGCCCAATATCACAAATCACAAATTTGCCTCAGAAGGCTTTTACAGTCTGTACAACAATACAACATCCTCTGTCCTTAGACCCTCGATTTGAATGAGGAAGAACTCCCTCAAAAAGCTCTTTAACAGGGGGAAAAAATGGAAGAACTGAGGAGGGATCCCTCTCCCAGGACAGACAGATGTGCAGATGTGTGTACAGAATAGAACAAAAAAGAAACATTTTCATAACAAAATGGTGGCCATCAAGCTACCAATTTCAAATGTATAGATAGCATGATGAAGCTTAATTTCTCTCGAATAACAACAGTTTTGGGTCAGTGAATCCAGAGAGATCTGTAGGGAATTGGCTGGTATTTAGGGAATTTGTCTTGCATTGTGATTTTGTTATTTCAGAACTGCCTCTTTTTATTTTCGCAACAGGTAATTGTGTTATTTCATCAGCAGGTCAACTGGTATTAGAAAAGACTTTATTTACTTTATTCCACATATGGGAGCTGTTTGGAACAGCAGACGTATTGTTCACAGACTCAAATCCTTGTATTATAAAAGATAGATGGGGAAGAATATCTGGTCTGTTATGCACCATTTGAATGCCATTGATAATGTTCTCTTTTTTGACTTCTACAGTGCTACTGTGTGAAATATAATTTTAGGTGTGATTTAAAAAATAATTTCACACTGTAATTAAAGCAATACACAGTGTATTTTCCGTATGGTGGGTTTACAGGCACATCCACTATCTACTAACCAACAGTCTTTGCTTCAATGAAAGTAGAAGTATTAACATGCAGTGAATTTCATTATATTCAGTTTTATTTTGATAATGATGCACATACTTGTTTTTGCAATTATACAAAAACAGCCATTATACAACCTTTGCATGCTAACATTATTCTTCATCTGTTCATATACCAAAGAGAAACTAAAATTGTTGAGTGAGCTTCCTTTACATGTGGTGATATTATTTTGTTCCACAGTACTTTTGAATTGTATTTATTGGGACAATGTACAGTTTTAAACAAATGTTAACATTTTATTTACTGTACCAGAGTTAGCTTTAAAGCTAATTTTCATCTGCACTCCCTTACAAATAAAACATAACAGCACAATAACAAACAGTACAAAGCAAAAAACACACAGGACACATTATACAAAATACAAAACTACACACAATAGCACATCACATACACCCACAACTAGAAATTAATAATGTAAACTTGTCAAATTAAAAGCAAGATTATTAGAGATTATATGAGAAGACCATCAGATGAAATTTAGATTCAGTGGTTACAGAGCTGAGTAGTTTTTAGCAGATTTTTAAATTTGGTTTTGAATGTACTGACAGATTTTGAACAGCTGTGTTTTCTGTTGGGGAAATTGATCATTCATTAAACATGCACAACTTGCAACTTTATCATCTTCCAGAGATAATTTGTTATTTTCTTTGCATGCTCATGGTGACAATGTTAAAATGCTGGTTTCAGCAGGTATAGCCTAATGGTTACTGTGTTAACCATCTTAGTATAGCACGTTAGCATGCTAACGTTGCCTAATTAGCGAAAAACACAAAGTACACGCTGATGGGAGGATTGTTAGTTTTCCATCTGGTAATTAACTAAGGAACTGGAAAATGTTTGACCTGACAATGACACTAGGTGAAAAGTTAAGGGATCACCAAAGTTATTAAAATTCACACTGAGGGGGACAATAATGTGTGTACTAAATTTCATAGCAATCAATCCAATATTTGTAGAAACATTCCTCTTAAAACCATAGTGGCTTCTTTGCTGCTAAATTTATTTCAGCCTTTATTCATTTTGTTTACTCCTGTGATTTTCCTACTGTGACATGTCAAAATGTCCTCCTAACCTTCTAGGCCTCTCAACCACTTTAAAGGTTTCCATATTGTGCCATCATATTTTGGAATAAACTTTTCGCTGCCATCAAGGAATCAGGCTCTGTTGTGATCTTTAAATCTTAATTTAAAATTTAATTAAATTTTAATCATTTTGTACTATTAGTGCCCATATAGCCCTCTACATTTAGTAGGATTCAGTGCCAGCCTCAGTTGTGCAATGGAAGTGTTAGTGCAACTCCAGCTTAGCTCAGGCCTAACTAGGTTTATTTCTGTTTTACCAAGTTGTGAGATCAACAATGACTTTTGCGTTTGATGCATGCATGCTGCTCTGCTCTCCTTCAAAGTGTTGGATCACCTTCATCCTCCACTCTTCAATTCTCACCTAACTGGGCCCTCATGGAGCTGAACCAGCAATTACAACTGATTCAGGCTCCAGGAATTTGTATCTTAGGACTAAATGACACAATGCAGGGCATGTGAGGATCCAGCAGATGGCAGTCAGAGTCTAAAATGGAAGTCACTGTATGACTAACCATATGACCACAAGGTAAATATCCCATGACTAAGAGCTAATATGGAACATGATTTCCTCTCTACTTTTGTTTTATAAGTAAATGTATCTTTGCAGAATTTCACCTCTGTTTCTAAAGTCTTCTAATGTGACTGTGTTTTAGTGTTTCATAATGCTGACCTCTGATCACAGCACTCCGGAAAGTCATTACGAAATCTGGACTCTAAACGATCTCATAGATTTTTGTAGAAAACATTGTTTGCAAAATCTAGAGACAAATGAATCACCATGGGCATTTCTCAAACAAATTAAATGTGCAATAATAAGAGCAGTGTTTTCTAGAATATTATTAATCTGCCTCTTAGATATTTTTATGGTGATTTTGATAAAAAAAAACAAAAAAAAAAAACTGAAATTCGACAGCATCAGAAGCATCAACTCTACAGAACATTGATCTGTGTGCTTTAAGAACATGTTACCATTTGTAAGGAAGCTCAAATGATCAAGACACTGATCTGACCAGTGTACATGTAGCCTATTTGTACATTTGTTTGTTGACTTCCGAGCAACAGTTTGTTGACAGTTACTCAGCGTACTGTTTACTATTTCTTAATTTCGTAACTCTTTGGGGAAATGCCACCAGCAATTATTAACTGGCCCTGATCTCAGCTAGTCTCTCACTGTGGTCCATCTGCTTTGTCGTGACGGTTTAGTACTTGACAAAATGTGTGTGAGGTATCTTGGATTTCTTCTTCTGATTTGGTTTCCTGGAGCGCTGCATGGTGAGAACATTAAATTCTGTCAATTAGAAACATTTTTATTTATAAATATATATGTATCTAGTATGTACGCTTGTTTATCATTGTATTTCAGCACAAAGAGGACAACAAGGTTGTCTTGCTCCCAAACTGGATAATGGTTATTTTGTCCTTGAAGAAGGGACTCCTCATGAGCTCATTTATGCCTGTGATAAGGGGCATAAGCCAGTAGTGGAAGGTTGGTGGGCAACAAGTATATGTCAAGATGGGAAATGGTCTCATGAACCACAATGTATAGGTAAGTGTTTAATATACAGTATATGTCTATTGGGTCGCTTGAAGGAGCTGAAAGGTTTCCTTTAGGTCATTTAAATTGAAGGTGCTTGTGGAATTTTGTGTAGGCTGCAAAGTTATAATATCATGAATTATCTAAATACACAAGATGAACTGAAAATAGGTCAACAGATTCAAGGAAATTATTTCAGATCATTTCAGAAATTAAATAAACATGCACAATAAAAATGGCATTTCTGGATGACAGGGCATCTTGTTTTGGATGCAACTTTTTCAAAGAGGTCAGCGTCTAAATGTAAAAAAAAAAAAATAAGATGTCGACACATCTTATTTCTGTTGTACTGTGTGTATTGTCTATAAACGCTGGTAAAAATGCAAATTAACCACAGTAATAAATGTTCTAAAACGCAAATATAAAATATCTTCCAGGAGCAACCACATGCTTCATAACCTTTAAAAAGCAAGTAATTTATGGCTACATGCCTATTGACATTTATTGATATTATGCTAGTTTCGAACTGGGGTTCCAAACCCCACAAGGAGTCACAAGATGAATCTAAGGTGTCACTAGTAGGAAATAAGAAAAAAAAAAAAAAGAATTCTGTTACACAAAGTTATTTTTATTTTTCTCTGTTTACCTCTTTGTTGTCAAACTATGTAGTTTAATATCTTAACACCAATGAAACTAATAAGGAAACATCACTCTTAAATTGAACTATTCTCAACTTGCTTCCTGTTATGAGGCGTCACAAGTAGATATTATTTTGTATTTAGAAAGTATCAGTACTACACATTCATAAAAGTCGTTTTGTAAAAAAGTCTGAAAATGTTGACTGTAGTTTTGTTCTTTTTTCATCAGATGAAAAAGCCTGCATTCCACCAACTATCCCTCATGCAAAATACACTGAAAACTCAAATGGTTGGTATGAAGAAGGACACATAATAATAACATGTGACAAAGGATATCAAGATAAAAACCAGGATGCCACTGCTGAATGTATAAATGGAACATGGTCCTCTGTGCCGGTCTGTGAGAGTAAGTCTGTGAGATGTGTTACTCAAGTTAGCTGTGAAAACATAATTACAGTAACCACAATAATATCTGTGTCTAAATCTGAAACCTATCTCATACATCTGGACAACTTTTCCTCTTCTAAGTTATGATATATTTGTTTATTTTTACAGAAAGTCTCCAAGCATGCGGTGCGCCTCCTAAAATCCCCCACACAGTAATCATTAATCAGGAATACCAGGATGTGTTTGCTGCAGATTCAGAAGTCAAGTATGAATGTGAAAATGGATATACTGTAGAAGGAACAGACACCAAAAAAAAAATCATTTGTATTGCTGGAAACTGGACTACAGGCCCACCGTGCAGTAAGTGGACAATATTGAGATATGCAGTAATGGAGATACGTTGTATTGTTGTAATAACTACTATTTTAACTAATTAAATTCAAACTTTGTTAAGGACACAGCTCACGGGGGTCCATAGAACAATAAAATACAATAAGACATAAAATAAATATACAACAAAACCATCATTTATAGGGCTGGAAAATGGACAAAAGGCCAATGCAGTAAGTGGACAATGTTGTGAGATATATATATATATATATATATATATATATATATATATATATATATATATATATATATATATACGGTGATGAAAATACTTTATTTTAAATTAGTGGCTGTAGGGGGGAACAGGTGACTACATCACCTGGCTGTGGGTTTGCAGGTGGAGGTAGGTTATTGATCTATATCAAATATGAATGAAGAACATAATATTTTTAATCTCCATGTCACTGATTGAGGCTAATATTTCATCTAGCCAGAAAAACATTAGTATCTTCAAATAAATAAATAAAATGAATAATAAATATATGTATATTTAAAAGTAATATATCTAAAAAAGATCAAGTACACAAAAAAAGGATTCAACAATGATCAGACATTTGCATACAAGCTGGAACGTCAATGGACCCACATTCTAGACAAGAATCTGATGGAGCTCAGTTCGGGGTTGGTTAAGTCTAAAATAATACCGTCTGCAGATTCAGATGACCTACACATACTGTACAATGTATTAAATACAGTATGAATGAATGTCCATTTATCTCTCTAGTCCAGTTTCTCTCTAGAATATGTACTGTATGTACACCTAATGAGTTTTCTGTTTTCCTGTCAGGCAGTGGAACCAGACCAGGTACTGGGCATGGTGGCAGGACACAACCTACAGGTGGAGGTAGGTTATTGATCTATATCAAATATGAATGAAGAACATAATATTTTTAATCTCCATGTCACTGATTGAGGCTAATATTTCCCCTGGCCAGAAAAACATTAGTATCTTCAAATAAATAAATAAAATGAATAATAAATATATATATATATTTAAAAGTAATATATCTAAAAAAGAACAAGTACACAAAAAAAGGATTCAACAATGATCAGACACTTGCATACAAGCTGGAACGTCAATGGACCCACATTCTAGACAAGAATCTGATGGAGCTCAGTTCGGGGTTGGTTAAGTCTAAAATAATACCGTCTGCAGATTCAGATGACCTACACATACTGTACAATGTATTAAATACAGTATGAATGAATGTCCATTTATCTCTCCAGTCCAGTTTCTCTCTAGAATATGTACTGTATGTACACCTAATGAGTTTTCTGTTTTCCTGTCAGGCAGTGGAACCAGACCAGGTACTGGGCATGGTGACAGGACACAACCTACAGGTGGAGGTAGGTTATTGATCTATATCAAATATGAATGTAGAGCATAATATTTTTAATCTCCATGTCACTGATTGAGGCTAATATTTCCTCTAGCCAGAAAAATGTTACTATCTTCAAATAAATAAATAAATAATAAATAGATAAATAAAATGAATAATATATATATATATATTTTAAAATAATATATCTAAAAAAGAACAAGTACACAAAAAAAAGGATTCAACAATGATCAGACATTTGCATACAAGCTGGAACGTCAATGGACCCACATTCTAGACAAGAATCTGATGGAGCTCAGTTCGGGGTTGGTTAAGTCTAAAATAATACCGTCTGCAGATTCAGATGACCACACATACTGTACAATGTATTAAATACAGTATGAATGAATGTCCATTTATCTCTCCAGTCCAGTTTCTCTCTAGAATATGTACTGTATGTACACCTAATGAGTTTTCTGTTTTCCTGTCAGGCAGTGGAACCAGACCAGGTACTGGGCATGGTGGCAGGACACAACCTACAGGTGGAGGTAGGTTATTGATCTATATCAAATATGAATGAAGAACATAATATTTTTAATCTCCATGTCACTGATTGAGGCTAATATTTCCCCTGGCCAGAAAAACATTAGTATCTTCAAATAAATAAATAAAATGAATAATAAATATATATATATATTTAAAAGTAATATATCTAAAAAAGAACAAGTACACAAAAAAAGGATTCAACAATGATCAGACACTTGCATACAAGCTGGAACGTCAATGGACCCACATTCTAGACAAGAATCTGATGGAGCTCAGTTCGGGGTTGGTTAAGTCTAAAATAATACCGTCTGCAGATTCAGATGACCTACACATACTGTACAATGTATTAAATACAGTATGAATGAATGTCCATTTATCTCTCCAGTCCAGTTTCTCTCTAGAATATGTACTGTATGTACACCTAATGAGTTTTCTGTTTTCCTGTCAGGCAGTGGAACCAGACCAGGTACTGGGCATGGTGACAGGACACAACCTACAGGTGGAGGTAGGTTATTGATCTATATCAAATATGAATGTAGAGCATAATATTTTTAATCTCCATGTCACTGATTGAGGCTAATATTTCCTCTAGCCAGAAAAATGTTACTATCTTCAAATAAATAAATAAATAATAAATAGATAAATAAAATGAATAATATATATATATATATTTTAAAATAATATATCTAAAAAAGAACAAGTACACAAAAAAAAGGATTCAACAATGATCAGACATTTGCATACAAGCTGGAACGTCAATGGACCCACATTCTAGACAAGAATCTGATGGAGCTCAGTTCGGGGTTGGTTAAGTCTAAAATAATACCGTCTGCAGATTCAGATGACCACACATACTGTACAATGTATTAAATACAGTATGAATGAATGTCCATTTATCTCTCCAGTCCAGTTTCTCTCTAGAATATGTACTGTATGTACACCTAATGAGTTTTCTGTTTTCCTGTCAGGCAGTGGAACCAGACCAGGTACTGGGCATGGTGACAGGACACAACCTACAGGTGGAGGTAGGTTATTGATCTATATCAAATATGAATGAAGAACATAATATTTTTAATCTCCATGTCACTGATTGAGGCTAATATTTCCCCTGGCCAGAAAAACATTAGTATCTTCAAATTTTTGAAAACATGATGGTAAAATGTTTAGACATTACTCTGATTCTGGAAGAATAAGATGAAAACAGCATCTCAGTGCGATACTAACTGGTGCATCTAATGTATCTTACAGGATCATCTGTCAGCTCCGGATCGAATGGGAGAGAGGGAGGAACTCAATTCACAACAAGTAAATCAGTACATTCATTTCTACTTTTTCATCACGTAATGTTCTAATTGATCAGGATTTCTAAACAGGTTAGTTGTCTTTTTAATCAATAAATTAAACCTTATATCAGTAGCTCTTATCAGCAGCCTTACTGAGTTATTTAGGGATAGATTGGGTCCATCAGTGAGGCTGGCAGTAAAAGGCTGAGAAAATCAAAAACATTTTAAATAGATTAAATACTTTGGCAGCATGAAATATTTGTTTTCAGAAACCTTTTTATTTTTCCATTTTAGTTGACAAATGTGGAAGATTCCCCCAAATTTCTGATGGAGATGTTGTGGAAAAACATGAAATGTCTATTAAATACCGATGCAGTTCTTTTCACAAACTCGTGGGTCGAGAGACAGTGAGCTGCTACAGCAATGGCACGTGGTCAGAAGTACCCACCTGCAAAGGTATGAACAAGTCAACTGTTAAGCTCAAAGAAGTTGACTGGGGAATAAAGTTGCTAAATTCGTTGTTGTTTCTTTTGTGCAGCTGCCTACTGTTCTGTCGACACTGCTGAAAAAGATGGCTTTCAATCTGTTGGAGTTGTATTTTTAGAATATGGTGAGAGAAAGAGATTTGAATGTGTGAAACCGTACAGGTGGTCGCTTCCACATTATTCTTTCGGCCTGTGCACTTATAGAAGAATGAGATTTACTGGCTGTAAGTATCACTTTAAGCTCTTTACATTTTAATATATTAATATTCTATAAACAGAAATACAGATATTTATATTATTATATATTATTATATTATAATATATTAATATTCCATTCATATTACAATCATTCTGATTGGTTAGGATCCAGAAGCTTTGTCAACAAACTATGAAACAAACTGTAATAGTAGGATTTCATTACTTTTTCTTGTTCTTTACTCGAAATGTCAACTTCTCAAATACAGTGGAAACCGTTTATAGTGATCATGGTTACAGTGATCAATCAGTTATATGGATCAAAAAGCTCAGGACAGAATCATTCCTATACAAATGCTGTTTAAATAATTTGCTTATAGTAATCAAGTAGTCCACTTACAGTGTTCATTTTGGGTCTTGTCCAGCAGTCTCCAGTGACGTTTAGCTTGCCGGTTAAGTAGTTTGCTGATCAGGCTCTAAATGGTTAGGTGCTCTGCCTTGAGCCCGGACAGCTCAGGATCTGTTACCATATTGTGACAATAACACAAATGTTATTGGACCAAATGGATCAAATTCTGATAATAAAACAAGTCGTTTCCTGGGGGTTATGAGGCTCAAAAAATTGTATTCACTGTTTTACAGCTGCTCCATTTTCAATGATTGTGTGTGGGAAAATGCTTTTTGGGCCAGTGTGCATCACATGACTGACTCAGAAGTTGTAATTATACAGTTTGGCCACTATGTCAAATTTGCTTCACACAAGTCCTCAGGAACAGCGCCGGGCTTTGAAGCCAATTTGACATGGTGGCCAAACTGTGGAATTACAACTTTTGGGTCCAACAGGAGCACAAAAAGCATTTTTCCCGCACACAATCATGGGAAAAGGAGCAGCTGTAAAACAGTGGATACATTTTACATCACAACCCCCATGAAATGATTTGTTTCACTATCAGAATTTGATCCAGCTGAAGTCTCTAGTGAGCATGCTCTCATAGGGCCCATAGAGCCTGCACAGTATGTTTTCATCCAGCTAATTTCTTTATAGCGGGAAATGGCTTTTTTGGCTTCATGCGCCACTGAGCAACTTTTATAGGAATGAACAGGGCCCCGCCTCTGACGCTATATTCAGTTTTCTTTATACATCCATGGCTTCACAGCCCAGTGCAGTTCCTGGGGACTTGGTTGAAGCCTGGGCTTTTGACTTGCAGGGAGCATTTCTACATACCTTTTGGAATTTTAACCATGTTTAGCACAGATATCATAACAGTATATAAATAACAGAAAATCACAAAAAGCATTATATGGCCCCTTTAAAGGAAGTTTGACATTTTAGGAAGTATTATTATTCACTTTCTTGCTGAGAGACAGGTATTGATCTTCTCATCTAACACTCTTCAAGAAAACGAATAAGTGCATTTCCCAAAATGTTGGACTATTCTTTTATTCCACTGATTTAGCATTGCACTCCTATAACACTGTCTGACTTGAAATGGACTTCTTAAAAAATCAGAAAATCTGAATCGATGCAGCAGAACCAGAGATACAGTTCTTCTACAATTAAAGTAAATAAGCTGTTCCACAAATTCACTGCTGTGCTTCTATATGATTGTTTCCAGGTTGTAACAGGATTGAACATGCTATAGTGAGTATTACTCCTGAGTCTACTTTGAAACACGCTGTACTTACACTAATGTTGTCTTCCATTTGAAGCATCACTACTATTTCTTGAACTTTTATTTACATTTATGATTATGTATTTATATATTACTTTTTTATTATCTTTTATTGGAGTTGTTAATGTTTGTAAATCCTCTATTTTGTAAACAGGGTTGCTAAGGCTGTATCACAAAGGGGAAGACAATGCTGCCTTTGGATTTATGCACAACCAACTGAAAACCAGCCTGGAAACATTAAGTTATGATCATGCTGTCACACACTGTGCTGGGCTTCTCAAGAAACATTTCTGGCTTTTCATTTTAATTGATGAATGCCTACATAATTTAGGAGCATATGGTCTGTCTGTGTGCTCAAAGCTGTGAAAATAACTTGACAGATAAATATGGTGCATATTTGATGGACTGGCCTGAATAAAATCTTCGACTGGAATGTCAAAACTAATGTTTCTACAACTGTGTCTGCAGAGTTTTTGTGCCCAAATCGCCCCCAGTAGCAACCCATCCATCCATCTATCATCCACACCCACTTATCCTGTTCAGGGTTGTCAGTGGCTGGAGGTTCTCAGGTCTAAGGGCTAACACACACAATCATCTGTTTTCATTTCTGATTTTATTGATCATGACACAAAGTTTGAAAAGACCACTATTTCAGATTGTGAAGGTGAACTGTTTCAACTCTACTGTAACTCTCCGACAATGAATTCTGAAGAAATGCTTGTAACTGCCACAAAATTAAGACCCACCAGCAAAACCACCCTCAGATGCAACAAATATTTCACCACATTGTGTGGTAGTGATTCCACTTTACTGTTTTTGTTGATTCTTCCACTCCTTAAAGCTTTTTAGTGAGTTTCCACTCATTGTTAAGCTTTCCAATCCACAGCTTTACTCTTTAGATTCACTCTCACTGCTCCGATAGCAACATTTTTGGCTGCAGTAGGCAGCTGAATTAGCAAAAAAGCTCTTAAAACCCACTGTACACTACCTGTTCAGCACCAAAAAGGCAAACAGACAGTTAAGGACTAGCTGTGAACATAGTGGAGCATTTGGCAGCTAAAGAGTAAGATATTTCCCTCAGGAGTTGATAGAGACCAAAAACAGAGCTGAGTGAATGCAGTACATTCACCAGGTAGACAGAAACAGGACTCCAAATGAATGCTAACTTGGCTTCGTGACTGCTGGATGTGAAAATAAGCACATTTGCTGAGAAGTTCGCTGTATCAATGTAAAAGGTGAAAATATGAGTTTTGCAATCACAACTTCTTTCCGCTGCCCCTCAGAGGCCAAAAAATCACTTAATGCAGGTTTAAATACTAAAAACGTTAACAAAATGTGATTCCATTTCTTCGATCACATTTTACATGATTTTACAACTGAGAGACAGGTTGTACAGGCAGTACAAAACTTACACAATTTAAGTCTCCTCAGTAACAGACTGCCACTAGTGATATTTTTAAATCTTAACTATGGATATTTATCTATTTGGCAATTCAATTAAATGTTCAGTCCAAACAAATGTTAAAACAGTAACTGTTCATCATAAGTCATTAAAACCTAGATTGATAAACTAGAACCAGCAAATGATTTTTTACAGGATAAATGACTTCAATTTATCAAAATTCAAATTTTCTGTCAATCAATGAATCCATTAAAAAGCTAATTGTTCCAGCTCAAATAGAAATAACAAAAAAAAAAAAAACAGCAAACACTTACAAACAAGTTATTCTGTGGCAACAAAGCCCCAAACATCAGTGAGAACGAGAAGAAAATGTGAAGAGGATTTTAAAAAAGTGAATACTCCAAGCAACAACATAAAGAAGACGGTGTAATGCATACTGTATGAAAGGATGATGATGTTGAAAAGCAATGTTTTTGCTTTAGCTAAACTGAAAACAGCCCTGTCTGAATCCTGCTTTCAAACATGTCACACAAATATGTTTATTTTTTCAACAATAAGGTGTGAGTTTTCTGTGAGATCAGGCTGAGCACAATGCAAGTTATCTCTCTATGTCACAGCAGAACCAAAATAAATCAAGTGCAGTAGTTTAGTTTTAATTTAATCATTTTACATGGAGGTCAATAATTGGCTATTCTTGAAATGTAGATATTTATCAGTGGTTCTATAACGTAGCTTCTGTTCCTCTGACCAAATAATTGTTTGAGTTGGTTGGACTGGTCCAGTTTTTGGTTGTAGAACATCAGTTGGTGTGATCAGAGTTGGAGATGTTCTGCACAGAGGAAGCTGAATCCAGTCCCAGCAGCGTGCCCAGGTAAGACTGCTCTCGGGGGTCCAGCATCTGATCCGGCCTCACAGGGTGGACAATGTTGGTGGGCTGGGGGGTGAGGGTGTACTTTTCTAAGAAGGCCAGGTCTGTAGCGGCCTGGTAACCAGAGTTCTGCTGCTGTCCTTGTGCCTGTATGCCCACAACACTGTGAGTTTGGGAGGAGAGAGACGTGGCGCCGTGAGTGTTCAAGTTGCCCTGCGCTCCTCCTGCCATCTGGACAGGAACTAAAGTGACAGGCACGCAGACATTCGTAGGAGGGGGGCTGCTCTGGAGGGTTGACTTAGGTTCAGCACGATATACCTTTGAGGTTTCCTCAAAGGGAATAGACACTATTTTGTCCTCGCTGAGCGTCGTGAGGGGCTGCTCAGTAAAGCGGGTGCTGTGCACGTGGTCCACATGGTACTTGAGCTTGTCTTTTCTTTTAAAGGTGGCACTGCAGTGGGGGCAGTTAAAAGGACGAGCGTCTGAGTGAATCACCATGTGCTTTGTCAAGGTCTTCTTGATCCGAAATGTCTGGTCGCACTCAGGACATCTGTGGGGTTTCTCACCTTTACATGAACACAAGAGAATATCAGTGTGAAAATATTAAAAAAGTATAATTTAGATTGCCTCTCCTATTGAAAAGCCAATTTTTAAAGACTAATAAGAAAAAAAAACTATGGCTTGCCTCGTGAATCATCTAACTGTCAATTTTTGTTCTTTGTTTCCTTACCTGAGTGGGTCCTGAAGTGCATTTCTAGACTGGACTTTCCTTTAAATTCTTTCTTGCAGACCTCACACTGATGCACAGCAGTTTTATACCTTAAAAAAAGGGGAAAAAATTAATTAACATGGACTTTAACAGGAATTTTGATAAACTTCCAGGTTAATCTTTGAGGTAGCAGCCAGAGGAAAAATTACAGCTATTACAACATGACCAAAACTAAGTGATTTGTATGATAACATACTTCTGCCAAACTTTCTCTCCCAAATGAACACTTTTGTAATGGACCGTCAGATGATCATGGCGCCTGAAGCACTTCCCACATTCTTCACATTGATGTGCTTTCTCACCTGGAATAAACATGGTCTACGTTAAAAAAATACAGACTAGATGCAGTAAAAGGATTATTCAACTGAGTGAATATAATATCAACAGTATACATTTAATTACTCTAGTTTTCAAGGCATTCTCTCTTTTATTACGCGTGCAACTGAAATGCACATCTGCAACAGAATAGACTGCAGTACTATTGTCACAACAGAAACACACTGATACAGGTATACCATGTCATTTATTTCACTCTATCAAAGAGGGTGTACAGATTTAAATGTTATCTCAAAATAGTCTGGCATACTGTAGCCTTTTAACTATTAAGATACAAGATAAATATATATCTTATAAATAATAGGATTGACTATTAATGATATCTCTCCTGAAACTTCCCAGTGTGTTGTATTGTAACAAGAAACAAGATTAAACTTGAATCCCACTGCTGTATGTCTTATACTGTACCGGAGTGTATTTTCTGATGTTTGGTCAGGTGATCATGGCGTATGAAGGTTTTCCCGCATTCGTCACACTCATAGCGCTTGTCATCATGATGCACTCTCAGGTGGAGCCTGTCCACGAAACAGATTGCTGATTTTAGGGGATTCTAATAATGACACAGCCAATAAAACATGACATGGCTGCAAACACAAGCATCAAACACATTCTTCAAACTTCCCTGGACCCACCTATAGGAGCTGCCATGACGGAAACTCTGCCCACAGATACTACACAGGTGAGGCTTCTCCCCACTGTGGATCCGCAAGTGCTCCCTCAAAGTTGTCCTACGAGGAGAAAAACACATCTGCTTTTTAATGTGTGCATTTGCTTTGAGAATTTGCCAATAGAGCAGCAGAAAATTCAACATTTTTACAACTAGGCATGTCAAAATATGTGTTTTAAACCCTTAGACAACATGATGCTCTTGTAGGAAGATGTGAGGAAAGTATCAGGACAGAGACTCACCTTTCCCTTACTGATTTCCCACAAACATAGCAGGTCCACTTTCTTTTGCCTCCATGTGTACATTCGATGTGCCTCTTTCTGTTGCCTGTGTCATTAAACTGTCGGCCACAGATCTCGCAGGGAAAAGGGCCTGAAAATGAGATATTATACAAACTTCTTATGCATAGTTTGCTACAGCAACATGGATGCCTGCTACTGTAATCAATGACAGCTTCAGAAAGATAGAAAGGAACGATTCAAAAATGCCACATGTTTTATCTCCTGATTTTTCTGTTTCATTATTTAATTGTTAAAAAGCTTTTCCATTAGAAAGAGTAAAGATAATTGTTTTATTCCTAGGAGCTTAAGAATTCATTTCTCTCTCTATTGCTCACCTAAATGGTACTTTTCCTGGTGCTTCAGCCGGGCAAACCTGGACTTGAAGTGTTCGTCACAGAAGGAGCATTTGAAGGGCCGGTCTTGGGTGTGCAGGATCATGTGCTCCTGCAGATGAGGCCTGCGGGTGAAGCTCTTCAGACAAATCTGGATTGGAAATAGGAATGGGAGCAGGAGGAGGGAGTGAGGTTATGAACTGTTAAAATCAGAACAAACACTGGATAGTTATTAATTCATCATACCTATTCATGAACACATATTCCAAGTATATTCAAGTGATCAAACATTGGTCTTACAGCACATTTCCAGCCTTCACTCTTCCTCTTTCTCTTGGTGAGAAACTCTTGGATGTGGTCTGGATGAAATCTGGCAGGACAGTGAAGACACATGATCATGTAACAACATGTATTAGCACTAAAACGTGGAAACCACAATATAGAGAATATGTACAGTACCCAAGTCTTTTTCAAAATTTCAGGACTACAAATCTCTTATTTCAATACTTTTCCTAATTATACACCTGTGTTAAGGTGTAAAACGGTGTATTTTTACACATGACTATGATTGGATTATGATTACAGGTACATGACAAAACATCAAGATAAAAATGGGGAAAAAATGACTTTCTCTAAATTGGTCTAAACTGCTGCACCGGATTTAAGTGTAAAATAGCTCCTGTTGCTTATGAGGATCAGTATGACTGCCTGGTGTAATGTCACCATACTGTCTGGAATGATCTGGCCATGTCCTCACCTCCTAACATGCTTAGCCAGAGTTTTCTTGCTAGCATGCAGTTTGTTACAGAAGGGGCACTTGTGCTCTTTCTTCTGGAAGGGAGCGTCGCTGGCGTGTTTCTTCTTGTGTACGGTCAGGTTGGACTTGGTGGAGTAGCGCTGAAGACAGATGTCACACTGGAAGGGTTTCTCCCCTGTGTGCACTCGGGTGTGACTCTCATACTTCCCTAAAAAAATGCAGGAAGGACTCATTTACAATGAAAAATAATTAGTCACAACAGGTGAAGAGACTCTCTTACTCTTTTAACAGGGGGAAAAGGAAACTGTAGCAACATCATATTTCAGACAGGAAGCACTTTACACTGACAATACCATGTGAGATAAAGTGTAACAAATTAGGGCTGAAACTAATGATAACTTTCATTATCGATTAATCTGTCTTCTTTAGTCCACTCAACAGTCCAAAATCCAAAGATATTCAGTTTACTACCATGTATGACACAAAAAAGCTTAAAATTCTCACATTTGAGAAGCTGCAACCAGCAAATTCTTGGTATTCTTTTTTGAAAAATGACTGAAACGATAATATGTAGATAGTTGCCAATTAATCGACTAATTGTTGCAGCTCTACAACATACTGCCTTTACTGTGATCTAATTTGCTTGTTTAAAGCATATCAACAATAGACTTAGTTGACAACATAGTAGAGACGCTACACATGAACATTTAATGAACTAGTGGACTGGTGGACTACAATCAACATGATTAGTCGATTAGCAAAGTGAATATAATAACATTTGCTAGAATTTACTGTTTTTTTTTCTTCTTCACATCATCGTAAATTGAATAACTTTGCATTGTGGATTCTCTGTGGTGTTATCTTGGGCTGTTGTTAAGCGTGATGGGCATTTTTCATTATTTTTTTCACATCAACACATTAATTAATAAAGAAAATAGTAATTAGTTGCAGCCCTAGCCCCAACCATGTAAGAGAGAATATCCTTTTAGGTCATACTAGTGGTACAAAAACTACTATTAATCTGTGCTCCACTCCATCGTACTCACCTGCACGGTCAAAGGTCTTGTCACATTTGGGGCACTTGAGAGTCTTCTTGCTGGAGGTTTGGATGATGACTGGAGCCAGACCTTCAGGGTACACTGGACTCTGGTTTGAGCTTCCTGCTGCTGGCGCTGGCACTTCCACCTCTGGAACAGCCTGCTGCTCTGTCCTTTCCACATCTGAACCCTGCTGATCTGCACTCCTGTCTGCTGCACAAACCTCAGCAACTTTCTTCTGGGCAGCCAAGTCCTCATTCATGTCCCCCTCCTCTTCATCTTCCTCCTCCACTACATCTTCCACCAGAGTTGGTTTAAATGTCTCTTTCACATCCAAACGTTTGGACGTTTGGTTTTTCATGACCACCTCTCCTGCTTCTTCCTCTCTTTCTTCACCCTGCTCTCTTGGTGATACAGTCCTTTGTTTTTCCTCAGGAGTGTTGATAGTGTGCTCCGCATCGTCTTTCTTATACTTAGTGGGTGTTCTCCTCCTGCGAGCTGACCTCCGCATCGTAGCAGCCCTCTGACCTGACGTCTTCTCTGTCTCAGTTGGGGTTCGCTGCTGTTCATCAGTGTGACTCTCAGCCAAGTGGTTCTGCAGGGAGTTTTCAGTGCTAAACTGGCGACTGCACAGGGAGCACCGAACATCAGGCGGGCTTTGGCTGTCCATGTCACCTGCTGGCGAGTCACTGGACGTCATCTCCACCTCAGGAGACCCTCCGGACTCAGCCTGGACTTGGATCACACTTACTGGGTTGTTGTCCCCTTCTTCACACAGCAGCTTTAGTATATCCATCATGTCCAGGAATCGGGCCGCTTCAGTCAGAGCCGGGAGCTCCATCTCTGTGACGACACACTCAGAGGTGTACAAAAAGCCAAGCAGGTGCTGGAACACAGAGTCCTCCACATGGTCCAGAGTCACATGTGCTGTGGCTGGGTTCTTGGACAGCTCAGCGTGGAAGTAGCTGCTCCCATGGGCCAACACCACCTTGTGGGCACTGTAGAGCTTCCCACCCACCGACACAAACACATCGCAGAACCTCTGGCGTGTCCGGTCCTCATTCAAGAACTTAAGGAGGTTGTGACTGTGCTGTGACATCCTCAGGTGCCTGTTTTGTGAAGCTGATTCTGGGACAGTTTCAGAGTTTGGTGGGAAGTTGGAGCCCGGCACAGTGCCCGTCTCTGTCATCCGTTCATTGCTGGCACTGCCCTGTCTGCTGCGTTTGGGACGCAGAGGATTACAAGGTTTTTTCTTCATTGGTGTGTCTGACAGGCTACCATGAATCACTCCTGAAAACCAGAGGAAGAGAAACCGTGCTGAAATTGAACATGCTAACCTCCCACGTATTGGGCTTTGATTCGGTTCTGATAGGACAAAATGGCCAACATGTAACTAAATGGATACAACAATTGTATTAACAGCATGAAGCTGACATGAAGAGGCCACTGTGGTGGAAAGTTCATAGCTGTGCATGAAAAAATGCACAATAACGATACATTGCTAACATTTGAGAGATATTTCTTCCAATTATTATTCAAATGCTACACTCGTCAGGCAACAGAGGCGTACGTTAAATGTGAAAATTAAGATTGTAACCATGTTGCTGTCCTGAATTATTAAGCAAGTCGGTTGCATTTGCACCTTCGCTCCCCACCTCAAGGACCCCTAACATATGTTATCAGCCTGACGGCGGGCCCCCTCCGAGGAGAGTGTCGACAAACGACCCTCACTGCTACCTTGGAAATTAACGTCTATGTTGGGGTGTTTTAAACAAAATCTTACCTTAGAGATGCGAGCCGTGTTTATAAAGCACTGCACACCCCGGCTGGCATTAGTCATGTGGGCAATAAACGGATGAATAATAATTTCCTGAACAACTGTAACGCCACACCTCCCCATCCCACCAGAAATGTCGAACATCGTAACAAACAACTCGCCCATTGGCTGTTTCAGCTTTTGTCCTCGAAAGCTCTTATTTGGAGGCGTAAACACACGTAAAAAATGTAACAGACAGCGAGAGAAGTACAAGCACTGATACCACTTTAACTACTTCATTTCCTATGAAACGCATAAAAAGTAAAACAAGAATTAAAACTAAACAAAGAGGAAGACGTTTTTCTTTTTTTCGCTTTATTGCACGAAGAGGAGAACGTGTTGCCGTCGAGTAGAGCGTTCATGACAGCAGGGTATCTTGGGTAATGTAGTCTGGATGCTGATAGCCTACCTCCATTACCTGCTCTACAGCAGTGTGATATATCAGTCATTGACTCTGTTTTTATTGTATAACATCTGTCTATCTATCTATCTATCTGTGCATACCTTACATATTTCCTAAATTAATATATCCTCTGGCATAATAACACTTGCACTTTATTTAATAGTTGTTTTTTCACACATATTTGATCATAGTAGAGCCCGACCAATATATCAGTCAGCCGATATTATTGACCAATATTGGGCTATCACAGATGTATTGGTATCAGCGTATATGTTGTCCGATATGCGCCGATATATATATGTATTTTTTTTTAAGTTATATAGGCAGCATTTTATGTATATTGGATCCTTTTTCTTTCTTCAAGTTTAATATGTACATACATATGGTTTTTTTGTTCTATGTTTTTTTATTTATAGTTATTTATCGTTATTAAATTCCCAGTGAAGTTTACTGTATCAGTGCACCAATGTTATTTTATACAATAAAGTTTATTGTTAAACTGTAAAATATCATGCTTCCATTACATATCTTTGTCACAAGTGTTTGATAACCACATTTCAGCGATCATTGCAAAAAATGTGTATTTATGTATATATTCTGTGTATATATAAGATTATTGGCCGATATATCAATATCAGAATTTTTTAACTCCCTAATTTTGGTATCAGCCCCAAAAATCCAGCATCAGTCAGGCCCTGGATCATAACCCTTAGTTCTGGTCTATAGCATACCGTGAGTGCCACTGTAAATCCTGTCCCAGGGCAATTGTAAATTAAGTAACAACAAAAACAGCAGTAAGGCCATTAGTATCATTAATGCACAAATTGAATGTTCTCAGAGCTCTTCAGAGAAATTACACGAGATGACGTCAGTGACGTTTTAATGACAGAGATACTTCCCAGATTAGAACTACTGGCTTCAGTTGATTTCTTTCAGAGACTGGGCCTCGGTCCAGCCAACTGCTGTGGCCAAATAGTAATTAACTGAGGACACACTCATGTATGTGGGCATGTATGCATTCATGTGCACACGTGAAACTGTACTTATGTCTATGTTCCATGTATGTGGAGTTAGGATGTGGGAATATTTCTCTCTAGAGATAGAGTACTTTATTTGCCAAAAAAAAAAATACTTTATTTGCTAAAGAGTCTCAGTAAGACTGAGAATATTTCTCTCTACAGAAGACTGAAGTTATAAAGAGAAACTGAGTGTTAAGATTCATCATCTGTACCAAAACACTTACCCCAATTAATTCTATGGTTCAACCATTCAATTTTACTCCTCTTGATGTGATAGAGGTCCATAGAGCCTTAAAGCAACTGGATCCTAACAAATGACAAGCTTGATCCTTACTTTTTTATAGCAGACTTTTTAGCAGAACATCTGATTCATATTTTTAATCTTACCCTTTCCAACAATAAGACTCCTAACATATGGAAATCTGCCTATGTTCTCCCTTTGCTGAAAGGAAGGGATATCTCAGTTAATAACTACAGGCCGATCTCTCAATTATGTGTTTTAGCTGAAGTCCTTGAAGAGCTTGTTAGTGAACAACTCAAAGAATTTTTAGACACAAATCATATTCTTCATCACAGCATCAGTCAGGCTTTGGAAAACAACACGGCACAATAGCCGCTTCTGTTAAAGTGGTGAATGACATTATTGAGGCACTGAACTGCAAAACAAGACTGTCCAAGGCTTTGGACACAGTTTACCATGTCACCTTGGTGGATAGACTCTACAATATTGGCTTATCCGGTTATGCTATAAGCTGGTTTTCAAATTAGCTGGGTCTTCCTCTTCCTTCCTCCCTGTATCAAAGGATGTGCCCCAGGGTTCCATACTAGGACCACTGCTGTTCTCCATATATGTAAATAATCCTTGTGATAACTTAGCAAATGCTGCGTTCCATTTTTATGCACGATACATTATCTATTGCTCATCCCCTTCAGTAGTACAAACCCTTGATTTTCTGCAGTCTGCCTTTGATGTTGTTCATTCTCATTTAACTCAAATTAAGTTGGTGTTAAATGCAGACAAATCCAAATTCATGCTATTTTCAAAAGCCAAAGAGTTACCATCTAACTTCCCTAAGATCTCAACTGCTCAAGGGGTTGAAATTGAAATGGTCACAACATATAAGTATTTAGGTATTATTATTATTGATCAGAACTTGTCATTCAAATCACACACTGAAAAGCTTGTTTCCAAGCTGAAATTTAAATTCAGTTTCTTTTATAGGAACAAATGCTGTTTGTGACAGGTGTATTTGTCTGTTTGTATTGTTTGTGTTTATTGTTGTAACAATGTTTATGCTCCTCTCTTGGCCAGGTCTCTCTCTCTCTGTGTCTCTCTCTCTCTGTATGTCTCTCTCTCTCTTACTATATATATATATATATATATATATATATATATATGTATATACACACATGCCATTGTTTTCTTCAAATGTGCCTTGGCTGTCACTTATATAAGTGTAGATCAGAGTTCTATCTAGGAAAGATGTCTGGAGTTTCTCAAATTAGCCTCCGGGCTGAACCCCTCCCTTTGCCAACTCATTTAATGTGTAAGACATTGTAAGTGCATTAGCTTAATCCATCCTATCTGGCGGTGAACACACACAGGCATGGAGGAGCGGAGCTGAAGATGGAGCTGCACACATGAGCATTCTCCACCTGTCTTTGACTTAAAATGAAGATATTACTAAACATCTTTTAAGTTGGAGGATTTGTTGAGGACAATGTTGAGATTCAGCGTACATGTTTGGATGTTATGGTTTCTTTGTGCAGGTAATCTACAGAATGTATGTGGTAATAATTGTTGAATATTATTTGCAAATGTTCATCATGTCCTTCATCAATGTAGCTGTTAAATGTGTTGTATCAGTAGGGTAATAATTAGTGTATATGCAGAACAATAATTAGTGTATTTTTCTTTTATTGTCATTCTGTTTGGCTGAGGTGCTCAATTAGTGTATGTTATAATGCACAACAGAAATTTGTGTAGCTGGTTTCAATTCTAGATTCATTTTGTATGTCTAAACTAAATTACATTTTTTTAGATTTCTAAAATTTAAAGTTTGAGTTTCTTTCTCTTTTAATTTCTCATCTTAATTCTGTAGATTTATATCTACTGCTCCACACATGTTTGTAACTGTGTGCTGACCCTTACTGACACATGGGTTTCAAATCTGAATGCAGTTTAATTTTTCATTGTTTTAAATCATGTACTGTAATTGTCTCTCCAGGCACTTTCTCTGATGAGGACATCAATGGATGTGAACAGCAGCCATGCCAAAACGGTGGCGTATGTGAGAGTCACAATGGAGGTTTCAGATGCCTTTGCTCCCAGCAGAGCCAAAGTGGGCGCCTATATGGGGGGGAGACCTGCACAATTGCACTTTCAGGCTGTGATGACAACCAATGCGAGAATGGAGGAATATGCTCCCCCTTATTTGTAAATGATGAGCACACTTATACATGCATCTGCCTTGCTGGCTTTACAGGCCCTAAATGCGAGACCACCACCGTCTTTTCATTTGAGTCTAGAGGCTACATGTACATAGAGACTCAGCTCTTAGACCCAGAGGCCCCTCTTAATGTGACATTCAGCTTCAGGACAGAAAGACCTGTCGGCACCCTCCTGCAGCGTAGAGTGGATGACCTGCTTCTCAGCATTGAGCTGATGGATGGAAAACTTTGCCTCCGCAGTCTGAGAGGCCAAGGGTCCAGCACACTGGTTCAGGAGCTCCCAGAGTACATGTCCAACAACAAGTGGCACACGGTGGAGGCGTCACTGGGCGGCGTGGTCAGCCTCATCAGGCTGCTCTGTACTGAAGGAAGCTGCACCATGGACACCAGCGCTGAAGTCCAGCTGTTTGAGCAAACCTCTGCTGCTCTCCCCCAGCCAGGAACAGTTCATCAAAGTCTCTTCATAGGAGCAGTTGGGGTTAACTGGGGCCTTGGCAGAGCAGTGGATGAAGCAGACTACCTGCCTGCTTTTGTGGGCTGCTTCAGAGATGTGTTTGTGGACTCACGTCTGGTGGTGCCTGTTATAGAGGCAGAAGATTCAGATGTCCAGGCAAACATCACTGTGGGATGCAGCGACAAAGACAAGTGCGATGACAGCCCATGTCAGAACCGAGGGCGCTGTGTGAGCCAGGGCTGGAGGAGCTACATGTGTGAGTGTCTCAGACCGTATGAGGGCACCAACTGTGCAGAGGGTAAGTCGTACACACACACACATACTAACAACACTGCATTCCATTTCGATGTCTCAAAATCAATCCAACCAGTTCAGCCATTAAGTTCCCAGCACCATCTTCTTCTATTTTGCTTCATTTCCTCAAAGAAAACCTGATTGCCAACCACCTACTGTACACAATGTATTGTAAGTGCAAATTGTTAGCTATCTTGCCACAAATGACACAAACAATGTAACACAAAAGGAACCTTTAGGTATCTCTCAAAATAACCTGTTATAGATATTGTTATTTCACTCATAGTTTCCTGTCCCCAGATAATCATGAAACTGATCTATGATGTTTTTGACTGGCATATCACTTTAAGAGTGAAGGTTTCAGTGGTGTAATATCGGTATATATTATCTTGAGAAGGAACATTTCTATAGGCAGAACTACTGGAAGACCTATGCTGTAAAAACAGGTATAGGTTGAGTCAAGTTCAACCTCAGTCACATCACTGCAGAAGTCTCAATGGGTAGCTATGAGGAGATCCACCCTACAGGATGATAAATTTAGTCAGTAGACTTTAAAGGAGCTTACAGCCAGTAGAAATAGCACAGAGTTCAGCCATAGAGTCATGCAATTAGGAGGCATTCAGTAACACCTGAGCCAAGGATTAAAAAAACGTGGGTTTCAGTAGCTGACCTGGAACACCTTTGCTTTGGCAAATCAGGGAGTCTTGCTGTCTCACACCATGCAGGGACATTATGGTTGGTTGGCATCTAGAGCAGCTCTGACTGTACTTTTCAATGAACAGAATTAGCAGAGAACACTTGTCTCTGTCAAAACAGTGCTGGAAATAGTCCTTAACATCACCTGTCTTTCAATACAAGCTTTTGGCTGGTTGTAGTCTATCCATTCAGTTAATAACTGCACAAAAACTTAATGTTTTAGTATTAAATTGCTGATGTACTAATCAGGAAGAATTTTTTTCTCTCTTCCCTGCGCCCACATAGAGTATATCACTGCAAGGTTTGGAAGCAAAGACTTGGAGAGTTATGCTGTCTTCTCATTAGACAATGACCCAGATGATACTGTGACCATATCCATGTTCATTCGCACCAGACAGTCCAGCAGCCTCCTCCTCATCCTGGCCAACAGCACCAGCCAGTACCTCCGCCTCTGGCTTGAGAAGGGCAGGGTCAAAGTTCAGGTGAACAACTTTGAGACCCTGGTTGGCCATGGTGTGGTCACTGACGGCCATTTCCACCTGGTGACTGTGAAGCTGGAGGGAATGGTAGCTATTTTGCTCCAGTCAGCCCAGAGCCAGGGCTCTATGCCCATTAGGCAGATCCAAGCCCATTCTGGTGATCTGGTCTTTGTTGGGGGGCTACCAGACCCAAGGGCCTCTGCTTCATTTGGTGGCTACTTTAAGGGATGCATCCAGGATCTGAGGATTAACAGCAAACGACTGCAGTTTTATCCCATGAAAACTTCAGTGGAATCTTACAACCTGGAGAAACTCATCAACATCGAACAAGGATGCAGCAGTGACAATGCCTGTGCTGTGAGTAGCTGACAGAGCATTCATATAGCAATCTAGTCATGTTTATTGTGTTGTCTTTTCATTTCTAATCTGCACCAATAATGGTAGAGAACACTGTAGAACTGACAGAGGCATGTCTCGATTGATTTGGGCTCTTTTCACTTCATTAGGTTAACCCCTGTCTCAATGCTGGAGTGTGTTACTCCATGTGGGACGACTTCATCTGTAACTGCCCCCCCAACACTGCAGGCCAGCGCTGTGAGGAGGTGAAATGGTGTGAGCTGTCTCCCTGCCCTGCCACTGCTGTGTGCCAGCCCCGCCCACAGGGCTTTGAATGTGAGCGTCCTGAGATAAGTGTTGTTGTGCACTATTCCTGTCTCAGAAAGACCACAGTCTTAAAAATACATAACCATGGGATAAAAAAAGTCTAGAGACTCTCTAAGAATGGCCGAGAAATAGGATCTATGCTATAAATACTATATTGTGTGCAGGTACCGTCACTATTCCTATATATGACTTGTAAAAACATCACTCAGGAATAGGATCCATAATAAATGTGTAAGCCTATTATTATACCAACCCATATCTGATCTTGGTTTGTATCCACTGAAGGGACTGCCTGCAGTGTGCAGTCCCTTCAGGCCGCTCACTGGTGCAGGCACTGATTAATTACAGTGTGGCTGATTACAGTAGGGAACAGAGGTGAGGCAGGGATCCTACATAGGATTCCTCTAAGACGTGGTAATCCCTTGTCAGATTAAGTCTGCTGCCACATGCCCGTGGAAGTTTGTGATGACAGCTCTTCCTGGAAATGTCACATGTTCACCAAGAGAAAAATAGGGGAGCTGTTGATCCGGAGAAGCTGCCAATCTAAGCCTTTTTTTCTATGTTCTTCATACCATTACGTGCCTGCATTTGTGCACGTTAAGTATATTTTCACACTTTTCTGCATTTATCTGCTCCCCTCTTTTTTTTTTTGGAATTACTGACCTGGTCTGGGAAGCTTTTTTTCCACAGTTGGTTGTGGATTCCTGCATGTCACATGTTCGCAACCAAGGACCCAGCAAATCACATTGTACGCAGGTGCCTAAAGTCTGTTTTGACTATTGCGCAATTTACCCGACAAAACAAACTGTAACTAACTGTTTTCTTATTTAGCTTTGTATTATGAGCGATCCTGTCCTACATGAACACACAACTTTTGCCAAAGTTACAACAGTTTTTTTCAGTTTTTCACGTGACAGATTTCTGTATTTGTGCTTTTTTCACTGGTTTGAAGTTGGCAGTGCTCGGCTAGAGAAAGGTGACGTACTTCCATGCGCAATGAGGATTGAGCAATGTTTGAATCAAATTGTGAGGACAGTTGTTGGGTTGTTGGTTAATGTTGCCAGCAGTCAATTAGGGCTGCAACTAACGATTATTTTCATTATCGATTAATTGATTAGTTGGTGCTCCATAAAATGTCACAAAATGGTGAAAAATGATCATCATCATTTCCCAAAGCCCAAATTGATGTCCTCAAATATCTTCTTTTATCCTGAACAACAGTCCACAGACCAAAGATATTCAGTTTACTGTTATAGAGAAATATTCCCATTTGAGAAGCTTGAAACAGAGAATTTGGGACTCAAAACAATGAATCAGTGATCAAAATAGTTGGTAATTAATTTAATAGTTGGCAACCAATCAATTAGTTGACTAATCATGCAGCTCTACTGTCAATCAATTCTGATCAAACCACACCCGCATACTCCTGGTGGAACAGATTGGTCTAAGTAATCTTAAATAATACCTCTTTTTTTTTTTTTGTAAGAGTAATGTAACACCTCCTGTAAATCTTGCCTTTGCTGATATCCAGTGGTTTACGTTTTCACCATCCTGCAGTGATGCACAGGTGTACTCCAGGACACCATGACATCATTCTTGGGTGTGGTTACAGGTGCAACAAAGCACACAGGAAAACAATAAATCGTAACATGTAATTTCAGTTCCATTAAGTCTCTTCTCTTTCTCTCCTACAGGTTTATCTAATGTGACATTTCGGGCTGAGAGTGAAGTTTTGCTCTATCGGAGCAATGGGAAGATTAAGCGCAGCCTCACCAGTGTCTCCCTCAGCTTCCGCACAAGACAGTTTGCTGCCACCATACTGCATGCACAAAAGGGCTCAGCCTACCTCACCATCTCCCTCCAGGACTCTCATGTGGTCATGGAGCACCAGGCTAGTGTTGACAAGGATTCCCTCAAGATGACTGTACAGAGCCAGGGTTCAGTCAGTGATGGAGAGTGGCACATTGTGGAGCTCAGTATGGACAACCAGACCTCCCGGTGGATCATGGCTGTGGATAGAGGTAAAGAGGAGGTGTCCAAGATAACTGCTGGGAACCTGGATTTTCTTAGGGATGGAGTAGACATCTTCCTCGGGGGCCTGGATGCTACAGTGAGCTTGTCTGGGTGTCTGGGCCCTGTGGAGGTTGGAGGCCTTCTTCTTCCTTTCCACTTGGACACAGAGCTGAACCTCCCCAGACCTCAGGAGGAGCAGTTTGCGAGGATAAACATCAACGCTGCCCCACGATACGGCTGCTGGGGAGCCAATGTGTGTGCGGCCAACCCCTGTCAGAACGAGGGTGCGTGTGAGGACCTGTTCGACCTGCCTCACTGCATGTGTCCCTCCGAGTGGACAGGGCCGCTATGCCAAGACCCGACAGACAAGTGCGCCTCCAGCCCCTGCATCTACGGTGACTGCACCAACCTATCTGACGGATACAAATGTGTGTGTGAGCAGGGGTACACTGGTGAACAGTGTGAGACAGAAGTTGATTTGTGTGAAAATAGCAATTGCAGCAGTGGTGCCACGTGCCTCAAAGGTTTCCAAAGCTACACATGCCTCTGCCCCCAGAATCTGACAGGCCAATACTGCGAGTGAGTTCTTCCACTTTGTTAATAACAACAAAGTTACAGTAGCACAACCTAAAACCAGAATTTTACTAACCAGAATTGTACTATATGGCACTAACTTGTCTCTAACAGTGAGAAGATTCCTGAGATCCCATGGTACATTGAGACAAACCCGTAAGTGTTTTTACATTAAATACCAAAAATAAACACATTTCCTTTGTTTCGCTATACTAATGTACTACTAAATAATTGATGATGGCATTGACATTGTTTTTATTCGTCGATCTATCAAGACTTCCTCGGTTGCCTGTATCTACGTGCATGGGAACAAGATGGAACTACAGCTGCTTTAATGGAGGGAACTGTTCTGAAGCAGACGCCTGCTACTGCCTGCCTGGTTTCACAGGACAGTGGTAGGTCATGCATCATGATTCTTAATCCTCTTTGCCGCCCGAAGGTCCTGACCCCGAGGTTCCTCACACTCCACGTTAGGACCAAATGGTACCACATGAGGTTGCTAGACATGCAAACAGGGATGCTCATATTAGATTTAAGACTGGTATATTGACGTCCGTGTATTCTTTAAATTAAATGTAAAAAAAAATCTAGGTTACCTCGACACAAGAGACTTTTGAGACCTGAAACCAGGGTCATGAGCCAGAAAAGGTTGATAAAACTCTGCACTAAAGCCTGCGTTTAAATCTGCTGTAATCAATATGTCTATATTAACAATGGCTCTAATGACTAGGTGTTATGTTAAAGGTGTTGCTTGAAGTGACGAACCCACAGAAAATTATCACCAAACCAAACCAAATTATTTTTTATTATATTATTTGTTTTGGTTTTCTGACCAGCAACTTTACTGTTGTGGTTCATTCTCACTGCTCTCATCTGTGTCGCTTTTAGATGCAGCTGCTCAGCGAAAAAACTCAAAAATCCATTTTTTAAAAACAAAGACTTACATTCATCAGGTGGCCAAAAGAATAATTACAAATAAATGCTACTGTTGCTTCATATCTGCTGGATGTGTAAAAATGCCACCATATTGTAACAAGTTTGCCATGTATCTACTGGTCAATGTTGTGTTGGGATCAGCTTGTTTCCGCTGCTCCCAAGTGGCCAAAAAATTAATTACTGCATGTTTAAATTTCCGATTTGGATTTTGTGTAAAATTTCAACACTTTCTTAGACATGTGCAGCACATGAATGTATCATAAGAACTATTAAGTTACACGGTGTTTCATGTTCTTAATTCTTCTCTCATTCTTTCTCCTCCTTCTAGGTGTGAGAAGGATGTGGATGAATGTGCCTCGGAGCCGTGTCTGAATGGAGGCTTCTGTATCAATTACGTGAACAGTTTTGAGTGTGTGTGTGATATGAATTACTCAGGGATACACTGCCAAATGGATGTCAGTGACTTCTACTTGTACATCTTCTTGGGCCTGTGGCAGAACCTGTTCCAGCTGATGTCCTACCTTATCATACGCCTCGATGATGAGCCAGAAATTGAGTGGGGATTCCACGTCAATGATTAGGACTCCTGCTGGGATAGTGTGATCAAACTGGACTATAAATCTGGATAAGGTGTTACACTGAATTACATTTTTAAAAATGTCAATACACAGAAATGATTTGTTGTAAACTGCACATGGTACATCAATAGGCCCATTACACCAAAAAATACCAAAAGGACAAAAGAACTAAAACAACTGCCGGTGAATCCAGATTTTTGGGGACAGACCACTTGTTTACTGCTGCATAGGTTATCATTAATCCTCTTTGACAGTAAACCAAGAGGCTATGTATTGGTTCTAAAAACTGGTGTAAAACTAGTTCCCTATGTGCACACATCCAGTGCCACTCCATTATATGAGTCAGATTGTTCTGACCAGTTTTCTTGATAGTCTTACACCAAGGACAGTTGTTGTGCTCTCAGCTCTATAAAGAACCATTAACACAAGAACTAAAATTGTTTAATAATTTTCTTTTGGATTATTAAAAAAACAAGAGACAGGAAAAAGTTGCATTTTGTGCAATAAATATATATTATCTGTGAAACTGTAACTCATAATAACTAGTGTACTGACAAGGTCAGTAGAAATGTGTCTGTTGTGAACAGATTTATGCGATTGAATGTTACATATTGCACCATATTTCACTCAGTATAATAATGCATTTTATCTGGTTCTCATACTGAAAACCACACGTTAGAGAGAGTTCCTCTTGTGCCTTAAATCTCCACCTTTTATCCTGAGCACTGCTTTCTAATCAGTGCATGTCTTATAACTGTTCAGGGACACATTCACATACAGTTATAATCCACTGGAGATTAATAAAATATCTGTCTATAGCTAGAAAGTAATTTATTCACTCTATGATAAATTGATGAAGGCAACTCTGGATGCAGTGCATGCAGTACCTGACATGTAAGATGAAAACATAAAATAAACTTTGTTGCAAACTGTCTGCTTTTATTTAAACCTTTTTGTACATATTTCTATTGAGCAACAAATAAAAACAATAGTTTGGACAACTTAACTTTCTTCACAAACAAAATACACACAGCATCTATTCCATCACCTGGTGCTAACGGATGAACTACAACGCAAAAACATCCCAAACCACAAGGGGATAATGCAATTAGACTTAAAAAATGTGCAAATAAGGTGTATAAATATCTCTACAGAAAATAAGTTACACCTAACCACAGAAACAAATGATGAAAGATTAAATCCATTTCAACAGACAGTTATTTAGAGAGTTATAATCTATAAGATCAGTCCATTTAATAAGGCTCTGTCGTTGCACCGTTTCCTTCAGTAGATGTTTGAACTGTTACATGAACAATACAATTTTTCTCTTAAATAACATGCCTGATTAAATACAGATAATATAAATACAGTGATCGTATAAAGATTAGGATTTAGCATGAACAGTGCATCTGCTACAAGACTGACTGGGATCATCCATATGCACTCACAGTGCTACAGAACAGCAATGGAGCCTTAAACAGACAAGTGTTGAATGATGATTTCATACCCTAATGGGAAGCAGCACATATTATCAGCAATACATATTGTACATGTAACTGCAAGATACTCCTCAGCCCTGTTCATGGAGTTTACAATCACAGAGCTCCTTGTAGATCCTCTTACGTATCTTTGGTATGTCTTTCTGTGAAAACTGGAGTGGTTGTGCCAGGGCAAGGCATCTGGAATACTGAGAGAGAGGGCAGAAGGGAGTGATGATGTAATATATGAATGGATGAAAACAAATCAGACACAATAACGATTGGAGTCGGGCATACTAAGATGAAAAAAAGAATTCTGGTACCTCCAAGACAAAAACTCCACAGTCATTTTCATTGGTCTGTTGTGGGATTTTCTGTGAAGAACAGCAGGGGGAGACAAGACATCATGTCAGTGAGTGTGTCAGCTGAAAGTGAGCAGCAGGTGACGTTTTTATCCCTGATATGGCCTCTGGCACATACATTTTGTTCCTTTTGTGCCACAAGCTTTTGTAGTCTGTTATTATGGGATATCACATCAATGAAACATACCTCATCGAACGACACTGTCCAACCATTTTCAAATGCTGTTTGCTGCTTCTCTTTTGCTTCTGTCATCAAGTATTTCAAGATGTTCTATTGAAACAAAAACATAAAGTAAACAGTTTTACAATGTCTTACATACATTGACTTATAACCACTTCAGGGGAAGCTAATTAAATATTTATTATGGATACTGGTGGAGTGACTGAAAATATAAAGAATATGTTATTACCCTTGCAACCTTCTGGAGCGCATTCCCTTGAGAGTCGTAAAGGCAGATCTTCTTTTTGACAATGTCAGCAGTCACCAGACACCAGTGAACCTCCAGGTGGATGGGCACCAAAAGCAGGCTCTTTGAAAACAAATCAACCTGCCCAAGAAGAGACCCAGGGTCGGGTTAAATCCACTCACAGCATTCTCTCTCAATTTCTAAAGTCACTCTCACCTTTTAAAAACTGATCATGTTAAAGTTATTTATTCTCTGTTTTTTTTCCAAATCTACACGACAACAGCAATCTATATTGCAAACCATCTTAGACCTAACCTGCTTTGTCCATCTCTTAACGCCATCATATCCTTTGGTCATGAGCTGCCGGTGGAAGAAGCTGTTGAGAAAATGGACCTGGGAGTGATAAAAACAGGGATAAAAATCAAACTACAATTATGAGACAACAGGTCTATGTGTGTCTTACATGTGTGCTTATTTGTTTAAAACCTATTCTAGTCAGATTATGTCAAGTCAAACACATTGGGTCAGCTTCAAAACAAATAGACCTGGGCCAGCACTTGCAAAATTGTTATTGTCTTAAGGTTCTTCAAATACTCAAAAGATAGGACAATTCTCTGACTGTGACACAATCAATATCACAGACAAGGAAGACAAGGAATAGTTCAACATTTTTGGGAAACATGTTTGTCATGTGGGTGATGACAAGTCTTCTGGAGATCCCTGCACCTGACAGTGAAATAGTCTCACACATAAGCCTCCATAAAACCACACATTGCCATTTTTACACTTCAGTTTTTGCATGGATTAAAAAAACAATACAGGTGGTAGTAGCCGTCTCCCTGTTTCCAGTCTTAATGCTAAGCTAAGCATCAACTGCTGGTAGCTTCATATTTACCATGTAGGCATGAGAGTGATATCAATCTTCCCAAATTTTCCCAAAATGTCAAACTTTGCCTTCAATCAGTGACAATATTTGAAAAAGCCTGGCAATACGAACTTGACCCATCTGGAGGTTCAGGTATAATTAGAAAAGAAAAAACAGTTTGTCATCGACATAGCATTTAAGATTACCTTATGATGGGCAGATTCCATAATCAATTCGCCATACATGTTCATGACCTTCAGCAGAAACAAGAAATACATACCAGTTACATTCAGCATAAACATGCAGGGTTTTGTTCACCACATAAATCTTTCCAGTCAAAAATCTGCATGACAAACTGAAATGCTCTGTGTTAGATGGTAACCTGGTCGTTGAGCCAGTTCTGATCCGCCAGTGTCAACAAATCATCCAGTGTCAGAGTGTGTTTCTTGTAGACCACTTGGAAGGAGGGAATAGGTTTCTGAACCATGGCAGTTCGGTATTTGTTAACCTCTGATAGGGCGAGATTTTTCCTGCACGAGTAGAGAAATTTCAAATGACTGGTCTGGGAATAAAATCATTACAGACAACTCTGAATGTTCCAACCATAAACACAAAAGGAAAAGTTCTATCACACAATTAGAGATTCAAGAAAGAGGGATTAAGATTTTTTACCTTTGGATATTTAATCTGAATGAAAAAGTAAGCTCGACAGAGTGTTCATGAGACCCCCCCCCCCCCCCAAATTCTGACATTGGAAAGGCTTCAGATGTTAGAAAATCTGACATGCGGGGCACTCTGGTGGCCTAATGGTTTAGGCACAAAACATATAACTGCAACGTTCATGGTTTGATTCCCAGCCAGGGGACCCTTGTTGACTACATTGACTCTCAAATAAAGGCAAAATGCCAAAAAAAATTCTTAAAAAAAGAAATCTGACACGTACTTCGTCTGAAGCATACTGATGCCTTAACTTAGACATGAGGGCCAAACATTTACCTGTCATTGAAATCAGTGTTAAACTTCCTCTTCAGGTGTCTGAACACGTCACTCTTCTGTAGAGGGATGAAACTTCCGTATATTCTGTAGAAGTCATCGAGAAATTCTAGAGAGATTGAAAACATTGTGATTTGAAATAGCTGCAAAAAACCAGAAATGTAAACCAAAAGACAAGGAGAAAAGAGTATATATGTTAAAAAAAAAAATTTAAAAAAAAGATATACCATGGATGTCTTTTGTCAGTGCTTTAAGGCCAGCATCAGTCTGAGGGGACACTGTCTTTTTGCTGGTGATTTTCTTATCAGGATCCCTGTTTGTAGCCTGGTCCTGAGAGATGGTAGTGTGTTGTCCTGCTGGGCCATTAATCTCAAGCATTTCAGCTGGTATCACTGTCCTTGGTTTCTTAAAATGAGTAATTACCCCACATGCATCACTGTCTGTGCTCCGCAGGGGTTTGACAGTGTAAGAAAGTTCTGACAGGTCGCCTATTTTACCAAACTGTACACAGATTTCCGTTCTTTGAGACAGCGCCATTGCTGTTGGCGTGGTTTGACTGATGGCATCTGCAGCAACATCTGTGTCCGTAACCGGGTTCTGCAGCAGGTTTGAGGCGATGCATGTTTCTGACAGACTGACAGATTCACATGGTTTCACAAGGCAATTCTGTCTTCTAAGCACTGAATCTTCAGTATCACATCCCAGAGGTGATACAAGAACAGATGTTCTGACTTGTGAATGTTCTAGGTTTGGTGTACCGTAGGTTGGAAGTTTCCTTTTATTTTTCCGCGATTCTGTCTTTAAATTGAGGCAGGACCTGGAGCTGATGCCACTTGCTAGTTTCTTGCCTCTTACTATCCCAAAACGGCATTTCTCTCTCCACTTCCTCCACATCCAAAGCTGCAATTTACAATACAAGCGTCTCTTGGCTCGCCTAGAGAGATGAGAAACTCCCTTGACTGAAGACATGAATGCCTTCCTTCTCTTTAGGTATTTTGCTTTACTCCGGTAGCTCTGTGTTCGGTGCATTTGGGAGAAATTGACCATTGATTTGAGTAAACAATGGAGGGTCACATGAGAACATGGAATTATGAGTATCCTTTCCGCTGCTGGAACAGCAGGTCTGAGTCAGACAGCTCGCACACAACAGTGCTGAATCTGGATTTGTTTGTGTCTTCTTTGTAACAGAGGGACTCTCAATTTCAAAGCCATGGTCCACTGTCTCTGTCTCCGGTTTAACTTTCTGTTGATGGGTCCGCTGCTACACACTGCTTCAGAGTGGACCTTGAGTGAAAAAGGTGAATACTAGTGTTGGATTTTCATACCCCACCTAGCTGTCCTTGTATTTGTTTCTGCTTCTGATGGCTTTCCCAGTAAAGTCATGCACAGTGTGAACATCTGCTGCAAAACAGAACAAATGCGTCATTACACACAGGGCTGAGGGAGAGTAATTATACACACATCACGTAGGTGCAAGGCTATTAGAAAGCAGTGTCAATGAACAAAGTAACGCTTACACACTTACTCCAAGCCACAAAATTTAATCAGGGCAACTTTCAATCATGCTTGGATCTTCCTTTGTGAAAATGGAAAAACACACCTATATTTATACATCCATTCATACCAATAGGCTGACAAGCTCTATGATGACAAGTGTGGTCAATCATTCAACCCGCCCACGGTGATAAACACCTCAAAGCAATTAACAATTACATAGAGTACATCAAAAAAGAGCAGGAATAGCAATGCCATACCTCAAAAAACAATTCTATGAAAAATATAAAAAATCAAAGACATCAGATTCATCATCACATGTATTAAAATCAACATCACATATGTTCAAAAATATACCATAATAAGCTAGAGGGAAGGGAAATTTTTGTGCAAGAAAACACCTCCCTTCTATAAAATATTAACTACATCATGTAACATCAAGAAAATTGACACTAACTCTCTCTTTGGAGCAGGAGGGTATTCACATCGCCTCTTCTTCTCAGATTAAACACACAGCTCCAACACATATTCATCTGACTTAAATTATAACTTTCACACACTTTGACCAATAAAGATGTTTTCCCCCCCCGATTTATAAGATTTTGATCAGCTTTCAATGTTATGCATGAACGTGACGGCTAAAGCCCAATTTTGAGATACTTGAGTGTTGCTTTATTTCCATTTTCCGCTGCTTCATAATTGTACTGTGACATTTCAGAGGAAAATATTGCACCTTTTACTCCACCATCTACAAATTGTTTGACAGCTGTAGATATTGGTTACTTTATAGATTTGACATATAAAACCTATGGTCAATGTGTAACATTTAAACATGGTTACAAATTAAACTACCAAACACATATATTATGCAATTAAAATCTCAGATCTCAGTTGATCAGCAGCAACATGGAAAAGATGCAAACATGTTAACACATCAGGAATTATGATGATATAATATAATATACAATAACATAACATTGACAGGGGGAATCCTGCTACATAGTACACACTTTTGATGCTTTAAGCACATTTTGTTGAGTACTTTTACTTCAGGAAGGATTTGACTGTTGGACTTTTGCTACTTTTACTTTAATGATCTGAATACTTCTTCCACTGCTGCCACTGAGTTGGATCACTGCAACTTGGGAGTGCATTTGCAGCTGCACAAAACATCTGTGATACAGATGTATTAGCAACAAGTATTTTCACAAAGAAATGCTTTAGTAAAATTCAACAGCTATAAGACCTAGTGTGTGTGTGTGTGTGTGCGTGTGTGTGAGAGAGAGAGAGAGTCTGGGCTTCCACACATATCACAGTAAGGTAAGTTAACAAGCTGCTTGGCTACAATAAAGTTATTTGATTCTCTCCAGGCTGTTAGACTAGACATGGCTCATGGTTTTGTTCAGTTTTTTTTTCTTCTCGACACGTGTTTCCAAGCAAAGAGCCTTGCTACATCAGTTAACATAGCTGCTACAACAACTGTGTGTAACAAATGGTGAGCTGCTAGCCATGACGTTAACCACTCTGCCTTACCGTTAGTCTCGCCTGGCTCACTGAAACCTCGGCACGGGGTGAACTCTTGTTTGATAATGCTCAGAAAATTAACTACTAAACAATTCATTTCACGGCGTGTTTAGCTGTTTGACCCCTCAACCTGCACCGCGTTTGGTGTCATGAATACAAGTCGTTGCACGTTGGTAGTCGCGTGTGGATTGCGTCACTCGCGCACCGACCAATTAGAGTTTACTCAAATAAAATGGACAAAAAGAAGAATAAAAAACAAACCAAACGGTCATGCTTTATGGTAGTGATATCTTAATTCATCTTGAAATTAACCCAAGGACAACAATGTTAGCGTTTTAATCCAACTATTTATAATTTTTGGTAAATTTAATCTATAGAAAATTAAATGGACCAATAGAAAACCAAACGTTACCTTATTTCTAATTGATATTAACCTCTATTACAATTCTGTGGTCAAGCTGAAAAATAGAAAAGCGACAAAGACCCAAACAACATTTGAAACACATAAAATTATCGACTAATGTTAGTTACTTAATTATCGATCTGTGCCCCTTTATGTATTTATTTATTTATCCTCCTATTGTTTTGCTTTTATTGAATGTAAAGCTTCTTGCACAGTCCCTTTATCGAATGTTTTTTTATTTTATTTTTTATGTCATAACTGAATTCCCTGGCACTTTGTTTCCTCTTTTCATTCTTAAAACTTGCTTATATGTTACTGTTGTTTGAGTTTGAATGTTGTCAATACATTTGAGAAATAAATAAATAAATAAAATGGACAACATGAATGTTTTTTTCTGCTGGAATAATAATTTACACTTTTTACAGAGGGAAACTAAAGTTAACAACTAATAAAACAAGACATTAAAAGATGTTGACGTTTATTAAAAGTCTATACTGTGTTGAAATGTTCAATTACAATATCATATATCACAATACAATTGAAAACGAAAAATACACCCCATTGCTGAGAATTAAGCAATAACATTTATTTTTGTTCTCTCTCAAAAATCATTCTCACTGCCATTATAGACAGCAACTACATGCATTCAATCCAAAGGCCAACACAAACATAACTGACTTAACTATATAGATAATTCAATTATATTTGTTTCCTTCTGATGTAACATACATGTATTCTTTTACATATTCCTATTTTAAATGTTCACTTTACTTGGTAATTTTTAATAATATTGTCTCATATGGTCTCATTCTAGTTAACAAATCTTACATTGTTTTGAAATCTTAGCACTCCACTACTGATGCATTACCAAACCACACAACACTACACCAGTACATGTGGCCTAAAATCTACCTGTCATTAAAATCAGTGTTAAACCACCACTTAAGGTGTCTCAATAGGTCACTCAAAGTATTCTATATGCGCTTTAAATGCGGATGAAACAGCTATATATTCTGTAGAAGTCATAAAGGAATTCTAGTGAGATTGGCAACACTGTGATCTCAAATAGCTGTGGAAATAAATAAAATATAGATGTCTTTTGTCTGTGGTTTATGGCTGAAATCAGGATGGTGCTGAATTTGAGACGACACTGCCCTTTTTACTCATCATTCTTTCATCACTATCTCTGTTTGTAGCTTGGTCCTGACCTGGACTGACACCAGTGTATTTTGCAGATCCGCGGCAGAGCAAATATGTGGGCACCATCAATGAGTGTCCCTGTCCCTAACTACGCTCCCCAGTTGGCAAACATCCTTTTTGCTGAAGTGTCATTGAGCAAATCTCTGAATTCCTGCTGACGGTGGTGCCCTGCTCTATGCTGACCTATCCTCTGACCTCTGTGGAGAGACAGCTGGTTACCCAGTGTGGGTATATGAACATGGAACCCTTCACATATTTTGTATGATATTTAAATGCTAGAAACATTCATGCCAGATATGGTCATAGCTATCAAATGCAAATCACACATAGTAGAGATGTTTCTAGCTTCATTGATCTTGCCATATCTCACAGTGAATGTTTTAAACTGGAGTCCATTCATCCCACGCCAGACTTTGTCAGCTTACATTTGTTTTGGCAGAAATCCTAAAACAGTGTACGACCCACATGTGACGCAGGAGTCACAAGGGATGACCACAGTGTTTAACTTGGCTGTTTTCCTGTTTAAAGTACAAGATATATACACCACAGGCTGCATGTGCTCTTCCTGTCCTTCATTGTCATATCTGCTCAACTACTCTGATTCCTCTTACGCGTTTATCTCTCACAGAAATGAATCCCCTGGGCATCACTGTGGTTCTGGGACTACTGGTGGGGGCATGGGCTCAGGTTGTTACGCTACGGCCTCAGTGCGACTCCCTTGAGGCAGAGGAGGCTGCTCTGGTGGCTCAGGATTACCTCAATGCCCAGCACACTCATGGCTACAAGTATGCACTGAACAGGATCGAGGACATCAAGATCCACCCTGGGGTGAGTCAGCGAGTGTAGAGGTTGTGTAGTGAGAAACATGGCAAACACATTTATACAGATTATTACTGTTTTTCAACTTTGAACATAAAATGCAGAATATAGCAAAATACGGTAGTGTATTACATGTATTTCCTCTTGACCACTGGATAAAAGGGTCACACAATTTGGCAGAAGAACTATGATATGAATGTGTGACTTTGTATTGAGATGATGTAGACACATTGTGTTACTTGTCAGCACCCCAATTAAGACATAATACATCTAACATTTGAACTACACTCTATTTCCCAGTGTTATTAGACACTAGGTATGCATCTTCATTCAGGCAAATATGACACCATTGACATGATATATGTATATACAAGGTACAGCAGATTTCTGTCAAATATGTGTCTGATACAGTAGATTTAAAAAAAATAAAAGCAATGTTTTGTCTCACCCCTTAGCCTGTTGGAGATGACATATATGTCATGGAAATCAACCTGCTGGAGACAGACTGTCACGTGTTGGACCCTACACCTGTTGCCAACTGCACAGTCAGGTCCAAATTTTTGACGGTGAGACTGCATGCTTCGTACACAGAAGCTCTCATACTTGAGCTGCAGGAATTCAACCAAATGTAAAGATAATTACAAGTTTAGGATAATAATACTGAAAAATATCATCAAATACTTTTTGTGCTATTTGTATTGATTCCTTGTCTCAAATCAGGCTGTAGAAGGAGACTGTGATGTGGTGCTGAAGAGGGTTGGAGGAGCTCTGACTGTCACAGCATTCAAGTGCAAAACAGAGGGTAAAACTTAAAGATCATACTCTTAACTATATGAACACAGACATACACACATACTTACACAATACGCCCCACATGTGTAACCCTCCAGACAAAAACCTACACTTTCTTCTCTTTGATGACATATAGAATCAACAGAGGACATTTGTCCAGGCTGTTCATTCCTCCTTCCCCTGAATGATACCCTTGCGCTGGACTTTGTCCATGTTTCTCTGGCAACCTTCAACAACATTACAGACAATGTAACATACACTGTTCTTGAGGTTGGAAGGATGTCATCACGGGTGGGCTCAAGCATAAATTTTTTACAATTTTAATGCACCTGCACGTTTTTCTTTGTGCCTGTCAACACATTATTGTTCTCAATAACTTGTTTCAGTTTGCGGTTGGTGGACCAGTCTATTCAGTAGAATATGTTGTCGTTGAGGCTAATTGCACCGATGATGCCTGTGTGCCCCTGAATGATACCATGGCTGTAAGTACACAAAGCACTGGTTTAGTTTTCCACAAGAAAGACAACATTTTAAAACAAAGTTTTTGAAGGAGTAGTTCTTTGAATAATTGATTATGTACATTTTAACCCTGCTCACAAGCTTATCCAAGAGGATAGGGAAATAATAAATCTGGTCACCAAATGCCCCTTGCAACAGTTAAAATTTGACAAAACTTTGGGAAAAAATCATGTCTTTGCTTTCTCTATCAGGAACATGGTATTTGTACTGCTACCGGCCAGAGCACTGCTCCTCAAGTCGACTGCAAGATGTTTCCCACTCTGGTAAAACATATTCACTTGTCCAAATATGACCAACAATGAGTATTTACTTTACCATACTACATTTATATAGATGTTTTTTTCTAAGCCTCTGTTGATGCATTCATCTTTTCAGATACCTGTTGTAGATGCCAACAGTACTGCAGCTCCTGCCTTGCCACCAACAGTCCACATACATGCTGGCAGCCTGTCACGCAAGCACGGTCTGAGACACCACCAACTCACTACTCTCCATGACCCTCTGCTAAGCGGATTTTTGTCTGCGGAGTCAGCAGAGTCAGCTGAAGTGGTACCTGTGGTCCCTGCAGTAGTTGATGCCGCTGCAGCTGCTCCACCAGCTGCTGATCCAGCTGCACCTGCAGCTGATCCTGCACCAGCTGCAGACCCTGCTCCAGCTGCTGACAGTGGATCTAAGTCTGAGAATAGTATGGAGCGTACTATTAAATTTAAGAGAGATGTACCTGCCTCACCCGCCTCTGTGATTTTTGGTGCCCCTGTGGTCCAAACAGACCCCATTGTTCTCGTGCCAACTTGCCCAGGAAGGATCAGATTCTTCTAAGATTTCAGATCCCTTCCATGGCACACAGACTCTCTATCCTGGCCTCTTTCAGAAACACTGGCACTAGTGTAACTAGTAACTGTCATTCATAAAAGAATATGTCTTGTGGTAGGTGGATGTAACACCAATACAGCTGGCCTGCTATGAAGGAATAGTCTGTTAACTGAAATCAAATCACCAAATCACACGAGCATTATGTATTGCATAACTGTTGAAACCTCTGTAAAATGAATAAAGATTTGCATTTAATGCTACTTAATATCTCATCTCAATCTCTCATCTCTTTTGTTTAGTATCACACGTTATGTTTTTAAAAATGCATGATACTAATACTCTATATGGAAAACTGAATGAAAACACTGGTACCAAAATGCATCTCCAAGGGTGATTGCAAAACAGAGCTGTTTGCTGATTGTGTTGACTCATGCCAATGACACTCCTATGAACCCATTGGCATTTCCACTAACAGCAAAAAAAATAAAACAATCCATGACCTAAATCATGTCAAAATCAAACCTGCATGACTCCATGTGTAAGACTGTTCAATATTTTAAACATTTTAAATGTGTGTTTACACAGATTCTTTAACAGCCAAAGTTCAAGTCTTTTGAAGGGCAGTTCAGTTACATGAATTAAGTCATTAAAAATTTCCATTTTATGATCAAAATGTTAAAATGAGGAAAAAGCCTTTACCTTACAACATCTCTTAACAGTTAACCTGTAACAACACAGCTAAGAATAAGAAAAAGTAAGAAGTGACTGTACTAACACTGTGGGTTATTGAAACGTCAAGAAAAGCTTTATAAACAAGATTTTAGGGTTGCACTTTCTGAGGCCACAGTTGATAAAAGGTTAAATTCTAGTAAGTGTATTTACATGAATGGGTCAATGTTCAGGGAGCACCAGTTCATGGTGAGGCGAAATAAACCAGACAAATAAGTACAAGGGCAATGCACTTTTTTTCCTCCTCTTTTAAATCAAAAGTATATCATGCTAAAAAGGTACAGAGTAAACTTATACTTTGAAACTAGTCAAAGAAAGAAAAATGAAGTCCTTGACTGCCCATGCCAAAAGACATGACTTCTGTAACATTCTGCTCTTACACTCCCACACTCTGAAACACCAACTCCTATGGTCATTTAAAATAAAACCACACACAGCACAAGCTCAGGTAGTCTAAACTGTTTATTCATATTGAAGGCAACTCATTTCTGCTTCTGATTTCCACCTTCTCTCTGGATGGGTTGGTTCAGCCCTGCAAGAAACAAGTATATTAGTATGAATGATTAGGTTTATACAGAAAAAAAACAAGCAAACAAAAACAAAACAAAAAACATTAACATACCATTTACCTGGTGGTCAGCTGCAGAGCTCCATTGTTGAAATGCCTTTCTAGGAACATGTGGTGGAGTCCTGCGGCTGGAGCCTAGGGGTGCAATGGGCTTCCAGGAGTCTTTGAAAGAGTCTAGGAATTTAGGTTTTTTTTGTGTTGCACTGAAAGAGAGGTCCTGAGGCAAAGGCACTGAATGAACTCCATCCAAAGCTGTGAAAAATGGCAAACCTGATCTATCACCAGGCCTTGGCATGTAGTTGACATTACCAGGTAAGGGATTAGTCATTCCTTTGTCCAACCATTTAAGGTTTTGGGGTTTCCCTTGTTGTAGGCTTAAACCCTGAGGATGTTGGGCTTCACTATTGTGATGCGTTGCAAAGTTTTGTGCTAGGACATTTGTGTCACGAACCAGATCCCTAAAAGGCTGCGGAGATTTAGCAAAACCATTAGGCTCTCTACCTGGTGGACCATGCTGTAGGAGAATATAACTCTTTGGCTCAGAATAGGAGTGCACAGTCTGTTCATGTTTAGAGGAATTCTTTGAGCCACTCACTGATGGCGGTGGTTGTAAAGAGTTGTTAGGGAACAATGACTTGTTATGAGTAGGTGCTTGAGCATCTTGAAGCATGTAGTAAGGGAACAAACGAGGATCAAGTTCACTTTGAGCCTTATGATGTGCTGGTGATTTAGATTCACTGGGTTTTTTGTTAGATGGCTGCACTTCCTTGACTGTAGGTTTATTTTGATTCTTTGTATATTGCCGTTGTAGATATTGGGCAACATAAGATGACAGTTGGCCATTTTGCTGCTTTGGAGGCTGTACATTATATAATTCATATTGCACCACTGGATTTACCGGGTCATTAACTGAAGTCTGAGGTGTAGAGGGCACATTAAAGCGAGTTTGTGATTGGCTTTGTGGTAAATTTTGCCAGTCACCATTTTGTGGTAGATATCGCCAATCAGAATTGGGTACAAAATAAGGGTAAATTGGTAGTGCAGGGTGTGTTGGCTTGGTTGGATTACTCCCAGGTAGTGCAGCAGGGTTGCCATCTGGTGGCTGGAGATGGGGCTGCTTTCTATTTTCAGATGGAAAGGACTGAGGTGAAATAGGTGCAGAGGTGATCCCAGCTTCAATTTTTGTTTCTCCATTTGGTTTTTGAGGAAGAGGAGCAGAACTTAAGCCATTGCCAAATACATAATATGACATTGGAGAAAGGAATGGAAGTCCTGTATATATTGGAGGTGTATCTTTACTGCCAAGTCCAGCAGGGACAATATGATGGAGATGTTGATGAAAAGCAATTTGTGGACAACAATTAGAAAATCCAGATGGGCAAACCTGGGGGCAATAAACCGGTGGCATATTTGGAGTGCCCGGTTGAGGACCTTGTGGGACTATAACATTACTAGGTTGTTGAATGGTGGACCCCGGGGTTTTTTGATCACTGGCTGGAGTGATCCATTGTGGTTGCTGGGCAGAGGAAGTTGGGGGTAATGTTACAGGCTGTCCCTTAGGAGTTTCAGTTGCTGGGGACTCTGTAAAAGAGGTGGGCTTTGTAGCTGGTTGATTTTCAGGCACTGGCACAGGGTAGAAGGGATAGGGGTACAATGGCTGCTGCACTTGACCCTGAGGGGCTTCAGGCTGTGGTGGTTTTGGAGGCTCTGGAGCAGCAGTGGGCTTTGTAGCTGGTTGATTTTCAGGCACTGGCACAGGGTAGAAGGGATAGGGGTACAATGGCTGCTGCACTTGACCCTGAGGGGCTTCAGGCTGTGGTGGTTTTGGAGGCTCTGGAGCAGCAGTGGGCTTTGTAGCTGGTTGATTTTCAGGCACTGGCACAGGGTAGAAGGGATAGGGGTACAATGGCTGCTGCACTTGACCCTGAGGGGCTTCAGGCTGTGGTGGTTTTGGAGGCTCTGGAGCAGCAGTGGGCTTTGTAGCTGGTTGATTTTCAGGCACTGGCACAGGGTAGAAGGGATAGGGGTACAATGGCTGCTGCACTTGACCCTGAGGGGCTTCAGGCTGTGGTGGTTTTGGAGGCTCTGGAGCAGCAGTGGGCTTTGAAGCTGCTTGATTTTCAGGCACTGGCACAGGGTAGAAGGGATAGGGGTACGATGGCTGCTGCACTTGACCCTGAGGGGCTTCAGGCTGTGGTGGTTTTGGAGGCTCTGGAGCAGCAGTGGGCTTTGTAGCTGGTTGATTTTCAGGCACTGGCACAGGGTAGAAGGGATAGGGGTACGATGGCTGCTGCACTTGACCCTGAGGGGCTTCAGGCTGTGGTGGTTTTGGAGGCTCTGGAGCAGCAGTGGGCTTTGTAGCTGGTTGATTTTCAGGCACTGGCACAGGGTAGAAGGGATAGGGGTACAATGGCTGCTGCACTTGACCCTGAGGGGCTTCAGGCTGTGGTGGTTTTGGAGGCTCTGGAGCAGCAGTGGGCTTTGTAGCTGGTTGATTTTCAGGCACTGGCACAGGGTAGAAGGGATAGGGGTACAATGGCTGCTGCACTTGACCCTGAGGGTCTTCAGGCTGTGGTGGTTTTGGAGGCTCTGGAGCAGCGGTGGGCTTTGAAGCTGGTTGATTTTCAGGCACTGGCACAGGGTAGAAGGGATAGGGGTACAATGGCTGCTGCACTTGACCCTGAGGGTCTTCAGGCTGTGGTGGTTTTGGAGGCTCTGGAGCAGCAGTGGGCTTTGTAGCAGGTTGATTTTCAGGCACTGGCACAGGGTAGAGGGGATAGGGGTATGATGTCTGGTGCACTTGACCCTGAGGGGCTTCAGGCTGTGGTGGTTTTGGAGGCTCTGGAGCAGCAGTGGGCTTTGTAGCAGGTTGATTTTCAGGCACTGGCACAGGGTAGAAGGGATGGGGGTAAAATGGCTGCTGCACTTGACCCTGAGGGTCTTCAGGCTGTGGTGGTTTTGGAGGCTCTGGAACAGCAGTGGGCTTTGTAGCTGGTTGATTTTCAGGCACTGGCACAGGGTAGAAGGGATAGGGGTAAAATGTCTGGTGCACTTGACCCTGAGGGTCTTCAGACTGTGGTGGTTTTGGAGGCTCTGGAGCAGCAGTGGGCTTTGTAGCAGGTTGATTTTCAGGCACTGGCACAGGGTAGAAGGGATGGGGGTAAAATGGCTGCTGCACTTGACCCTGAGGGTCTTCAGGCTGTGGTGGTTTTGGAGGCTCTGGAACAGCAGTGGGCTTTGTAGCTGGTTGATTTTCAGGCACTGGCACAGGGTAGAAGGGATAGGGGTAAAATGTCTGGTGCACTTGACCCTGAGGGTCTTCAGGCTGTGGTGGTTTTGGAGGCTCTGGAGCAGCAGTGGGCTTTGTAGCAGGTTGATTTTCAGGCACTGGCACAGGGTAGAAGGGATAGGGGTAAAATGTCTGGTGCACTTGACCCTGAGGGGCTTCAGACTGGCTTGCAGGTGGTTCTACAGGTTTCTGGGTAGGCCCAGATGGGGGGTTAGACGGATATGGGAGGAAATGCTTAGTTACTGGTGGCTGTGTTGGGGGATTGTCAGGCTTAGCAGGTTGAGGATAAAATGGTAAAGGGTAGAAAGGTTGCTTTCTTTGGCCTTGAGTAGTTTGGGTAACTGGAGGAGATGTAGGTGTAGGTTTCAGTTCAGTCCTGTGTGCAGGAGCAACATCAGGGTTTGGCATAACGTAGAATGGATAAGGGTAAAAAGGTTGTTCCACTTGGCTATTAGGTGGTTGGGTGGCTCGAGGCAGCACGGGAGTTTCTTTAACAGGCACCTCAGGCTTGGCTGGCCAGGGGTAAAACGGTAAAGAAATTAATTGGGGCACTTGTCCCTCAGGAGTCACCGGCAGCTTTGCAGGGATTGTTTGTTGTGACTCCTTTTTCTTTGTTACAGGAGTGGGGTTTGGCTGTACAGTGGGTCTATTTTCTGGATTTGCAGGCTGGGGGTAAAAGAAATTGGGGTAAAAGTAAGGTAACTGAGGCTGAACAACATCTTTTGGCCCCTGATTTTGTTTCTGGTTAGGAACCTCTGGATTCTGAGGAATGCCTGGGACCTGGGGAACTACAGTTTGCACCGGATTTTTCAGGGTTTGATCAGGAGCACGAGTTGAAGGCAAGTTATGTGATTGGTTAGAGGGATACACCCCTTTGCCTGGTATTTCAGTTTGCTGTTGTGGGCCCTTTATTGGGCTTTTTGTGGGTCCAGGTTGAGCTGGTGACAATGCTGGGCAGGAAATCTTGGTTTCTCCATCTCCAGCCAGTTCAATGGTGTACATTCCATCCTGGGACACAAAATGTCAATGTTTAACTAAACATTTAAAAAGGGGATATCATAATTATGAAGAAATGTGTGCCTTTACCTTTTTCTCCACACAGGGTGCATAGCGAACCGAGATGACCACACCTTCAGGATGGACAACTACACTGAAGCCACATCTGGGCGATTCCCTCATCAGTGGCTCCCAGCTGCCATACACTACACAGTAATACATTACTGTCAAGCACACTTTCAAAAGTAGTGATCAAGTCTTCCTGTCTCAAAATGAATTAGATGCCAAAAAGTAAGCCACTGAAGGGGGCTTACTTATTTAAATTGTATAATTTAAATAGGCCTCATTTGACATATCTTGTAATAGATTGCACAATGAATATCCATCCTCCTAAGCATTTCCCATTAATGTGTAATTTCAGTGCTACTGTTAAAACACACAATAGAGGGTTATCAGACCGTTTTTATATGAAAGCAGCTTACCAGTAGGTAAAAGCATCTACAAGTTTAGTCACACCACTTATGGCTAAGAAAATGATTAAATTTAAATTGAAAAATCATGGCCCGTTCTTATGAGTCAGAAATAAAAGTTTAACAAAAAAGACTGAAAAATAGAATATGCTCAAATACAGCTTTCATTGCCTTGTGTTAGAGTTGTGACAGCTATGATATTTCATAAAGCAACCCAATAGTGTCACAGTTTCAAACAGTCCTTTCTCATTGCAGACATAGCAAGATAAGCACAGGTGTCACTAATGATGGCTCTGTTTCATTTTGGTGTGCCAGTAAGCCAGCATAGACAATACAAGGGTCCCAACACCTCAATGGATGCAGCCATTATTTGTGATTAGCTACACCAGCGTTTGACAGTCAAAATGTGAGCATCATCTAAGCTTTTATTAAGTGTTGGTTTATTTTAATAGAATACTGGAATATTGAGAAAATACAAAACTTACATTTTACTTTAATCTTATCTACAGATGTGGCCCATTCCATTTTTACAACCATGCCCTCTGCATGGCAGGTAACCATTGGAGGGTTAGGCGAAGACTGTCTCATCAAAGGGCATGACATCCTCACTGGTAATCCGCACCAACGCAATGGGAGTACATAACTGTCTTCCTGAAACCAGCAAGAATTTTGAACACAGTCAACATTACAATACATGTGTGCATCACTTTCAGACCAGAGAATCATACCTCAAGTGTGACAAAGCAACCATCATAAGGTGCAACTAAGACCATATCTCTCCGTGTTGATCCGATGGTGTAACCACAGCTTGATGGCAACTTGGACAGAGGCAAGGGAGACAGGTGACTTCCTGAGAGATTAAAATTCAACATAACATAGTTGAGAATTCACATTAAAACTAATCTGCGAATACTTCAAGTACTGTGTATAGTAGAAAAGTTGTGAGGGTTGAGTCCATATAAAAAATTTAAAAAAACTCACCTCTGTCTACAAGAAACAGAGATCCAGAAGTGGACGCAGCATCTTGGACTTTAAGTTTCATGGAGTCTCCTGTACATTCAACCTTTGGTTCCATTTTCAGCAGCTGTTCCACTGCAGAGTTATCAGCCTTTGAAGAGCCATCACCCTGTCCTTTAGGTTGCCTGGACATCTCCCAGCCTTCAATAATAAGACTGTATTATTATATAAATTCAGAGAACGCCATTTTAACACTGATGCACAATACAGTGCATGCATGGGACTAAATGTGTCATCAGCACTGTGGTAGAAATGATTAATAACTTCAGTGTATTTTGTATCAAATTATAATCAGCACTTAAATTTTACATACCCATGTCTGCTTGGTAACCTGAATTTACATCCATGTAGTTCTTTGTGGCTTTGGTTCCTTTGAGTTTAGCATGTCGCAGAGGATCTTGCCCAATTAAGAGTCTTCCATGGTGTAGATCAATGTCTTGACTTTGACTAAGTGTCGAGTTTTCTCTCCATTTAACTGTCTTAAGCCTTGTCAATTTTGTGCAAGAGCACAACGAACTAGCGACCACAAAAAGTCCTAAACATAGTAAAATCTTGGAACCCCCGCTCTCTCTACACGCCATTAGAACAAAGAAACACTGCACACGGGAAGATTTCCTCAGCAGTGTGCCGAAAACGCCGAAATCTCCTCTCCTCCGCAGATAGTTCCTATTGGCAGCACGCGGGTCCTAATTAGCCACAAATTAAAAATCCTGACCACAACAGGTGCTGCCTATAGCGCAATTAAGGGCGGGGCAGAATTGTCAAATAGAACACTCAACTCCTGTTTGATAGTCTTGTCCATTTCCATGCCTTGAGTAATGATATTTGATTTTTCTTAGGCCTGAATACCTGATCTGTCCGGGTTTTCCTGAGCCTGTGATAACTTGATGATAACTTGATAACTTCAAAATCTAAAATCCCTGGCAATTACTTGACATATGAAAAAATTTAGACACTTACGATGTTGATGGTGTCTATTGCTGCCTTTTTCAGGCCTACCTACCTGCTTGTACACCTGTGTTATGCAGGGATGTAGCTACTTTTCAGGTCATGGCCTGTAGGTTTTGTTTCACCAACATGGGGAGAGTTAGTTTTTTAGGAAATATACACCTTGTAGCACTAAAATATGGCCTGATTAGTTTTTTCAGTATAGGCTATTTATATTTTACTATGTTTAGCCTAACAAAGTCTGATTAAAGATTCAGCATTCTTCATGTTGTGTATGGGTTTCACTTTCTTCAGAGTTTAATAGGGTAAAAACTGTTTGTGAAAGCCAATAATTAATTCCTTTGGTGTAATCAACATCAATACGTCCCCTTTCCTTTGGACTGATCAACTCATTTCAAAGCCACAAGTCAGGTTAGTGTCTAAGCTTCACTTTGAAAAAAAGCTGATGCAAATTATTAAATTGTGTGACACATCTGGAGTAAGTGGGGTCACTCCAAAGTAATTCATTTCAATGACAGTCTGTCACCCATGAAAATGTGGTTGACTTCTCTCACAACTTGGGGCTACTTATTTACAGTCACACTCATAAACACAATGAGATATTACTTGACTACATCCCCTAACACTTTAATTTTTCAAGCAAACATTTCATGTAGTGTGTCATTGATAAAATAATTTTGAACTGAATACTTGAGACTGAACTATAGACTGAATCAGTCCACAGACAAGTTTGTACTCACAGCAACAGACGGGACATACTTGCTTTACCTCTGGTTGGAATAACTTTTATTTGATCTGTCTGTAAACAAGATGTCTCATCAATTCATGGCATTTGAAATAGCAGATTTTGTGGCGGAAGGAATTTCCAACTCAAAAAAAAAGAAAAAAAAAAAAAAGAAAAAATATTGCAAATGTTTTTTTCTGTCGTTTAATTCTGTACATATTCCACAAAGTCTGGAGATTACTGATGCCAAAATATCCCTTAGGAAAGTGCCATTAAAAGTTACTTCTTGCTGGGGCAGCAGTTAAAAATCCAACTCGTAGTAGCAACAGATCAGATCGATTTTATGGCACAGAATACACAGTTATTCTCAGAAAATTTTCACAAGACAACTTACAAATGTTCTTATTCCAACCAACACCATTTTCAATATGTTTAGTGTACACAGCATCATTTTTTCTTTTAAATATACTTCTAAGTACCGTACTATGACAATTTGTGAATACACCTTTGATGACTAAAGCACAAGGCAAATAATTCCAAGGTGTTGGAGTCCAACAGCCTGGGTTTACAGTCAAAATGCATTCATACTGTAGTAAAATGACATTGCCGTTTCATTGGTTAATGAACATGAAGTTAGCAACAAATTAATTAGTGATGAAAAGTTTAAGTAGTGTTGAAGTCTAAAGAAGCAGTTAAATGTTTTACAGTTATCTGAAGTTGCCTTAATGATTTACAGTGATGCCAACAATCAACTATCAGAATGAGCTGAAGCAATTCTGATAACCCTCTTCTATGACAATTGGTCCGAAGGGGAGAGAAAAAAAAAAAAAACTTTACATAACATTAGTGTGTAGTGATTTACAGCAAAATTTACAAATAGCAGGAGCTGACTGACAAATGTCGGAGCTGTCACAGAGGTGGAATGTCCACTGAGACTCCAGGATGTGGTGAAGTATTATGACGATATCTTGAGACTTCAGCAATGCTGACCTTACACTACACTCAAACAACAGCCCAACACCACATCATTAACTTTTAAGACCACATTCAGGTACAACAGCGAAAAGCATGTGATGGAGGGTAAAACAAGTTGCGCTTGAGGGTGGCAAATTGGTACACACATACAGGACTTTGTCAGAGGAAATTTGTCATTTCTTTAATGGAGGCTTTAACAAAATTGAAGATGGAGGCAGATGAGAAGATGGTTTTGGCTGGAATATAACGCTTCGACAGAGAGGGGACAGGGCTGGGATCTGTATACTGGAGAGAGTATGCATGCAACTTTTAAATGCCGACATGCTGATGAGAAAAAAAAAAAAAAACAAAAAGAACCCGGCATCTCTTAGTTATGCTCAAAAAGCAAAACTATGCAAACTGACACCACCATTACATGTGTACTTCCCCTTGGAGTATTAGCCACTTGCTAAGTGAATGTTATACAAGGCGAGTCCAAATTTGTTGTACACTTTTATTACACTTTGCTATCATTTTTTTTTTGCACATTCCTTTGGTTAATAAACATTTAAACCATTTCAATGAACATGCCATTACTGTAGTGCCAAAAACATGAGAAGTACAATGTTAAAGTGGGGAACAAAAGGAGGATGAGGGAGCAAACAAAAGGCTGTGTATAAAAGTACACTGGGGAGGAAGTAACATTGTTTGTCATCTAATCCTGGAAGTAGTGTCAAACACAATGCGGTGAGTGGGAGTGAGCTGCTAAGTTGATGGATGGGTGGAGAGGTTGCTTAATATCCAGTCTTCCTCAGGTAATCAGCCATTGAATATGCTTTCTGGTTAAGAACTCCACCATGGACCGCCTCCTTTCCCATGACTACAACCAATACTGGAGCACACAAGGAAAAAAAGAGAAATGAACAAAATTGAAGAGTCTCCCCCCCCCACCCCACATGATGAAGGGGGGAGGGACAAAGGTGACACAGTATCTTACCACTCTTCATTGCTATTAAAACGTTTCCAAGACATTTTGACTGCTTGCAGGAGAAATCTTAACAGCAATATTTTCTTTTCTCTTCTTTTTGTCCCTCAATTTTTATCTAAGTGAGCTTGAAAACATTAAAACCCTGAATCCCTCAAGTATTTTGCCATTGAGTAAGCCTTCTTATTCAATCCGCCTCCATGGACCCCTTCTTTGCCCATTACAAGAACCAAAACTGAAAGAGAAGAGATAGAAAAAAGGGACAGTTAAGAAAGTGAAAAGTAAAGGAAAGGCATTCCAAGTAAAGGTATTTTCACCAGAAGTGTGCAGTGCAGGGATATTTTACTGTGTGCTATATGCAGGGCTCATGTCTGCAGGTGTTCTTTGCAACGGTAGACTGTACTAGGTCATTTTTACCAATTGACACAATGTAGTTTCAAAAATTGTAATTTATTACTCACTAGTGTTGTTAAATATTCAATAATCAATGTGCGAACAAGTGAGCAATTTCCCATACAGCCCTGATCCTCCATAGCCTTTAGCTGAATATCACCTGTGAAGCTTTTTTTTTTTTTAAATAAATGTAACCATTATAAGCTGCAGGGAAGAAAAGCACACTTGACTGGTCCAGACAGACCTCTTGCTTTTAACAGCAAACCAGATGTAACTTAACACTAATGAGCCAGTGAATACTGCAAAGAAAATAATGCAAAGAAAACCTTTATTGTCAGAGGGTACAGCACTCAAGCCGGGACTGGCTCATTCTGTTAAATCAAGACTATGAAAAGATACATGCCAGAGACTAATGAAGGAGGAGCATTCTATACGATTATGTGTTAAGACTATAGAGTCTCATTGCACTTGTTGGTACATGCAATGTTTCATTTGTGCTTGTGACTATCCTTAAACTACAACATGCAGAGCAGGAAGGTGACAGGTGGAAATCTCTGAATAGAAAAAAGGAGCACCTTTTAGGAAAATGAAAAGGAAAAACAGTTTGATTTTGATTGCAATCAGCATTTCTCACAAGTCTGCCATCGTTTTCTTGATTAAGTATGATTATATAGACTAGAAATGTCATTTTGTACAAACTGTCCAAGTCGTTGACGTCAGACCTGCACTAATTCTCAAATTGTGAGAAACACTGAAGCATATCAGACACTGAGGACCACGAGGGCAAACAGACGGAGTAGGCAAACCTTGGCTTACATGAGGTTTAGGATGCAAATCAGACTATATGTAAAATATTTTAACTTGACAAGTCTGCATCTATGTCTCTTTGCCTGAGAGCAATGTAGGATGATGTGATTTTGGGGCCCGTTTCACAAAAGATTTAGAGCCCTGTTACCTGCAGATCACAAAATGTTGCCATTAGAACTGAGAAGATTAGTCGATTAACAGAAAATTAATAAATATTCCAGTTTCTCAAATGTGAGAACTTGCTTTTGCTAGTCTTACATTAAAGTGAATTGAATATCTTTGAATCTGGACTATTGATTGGATTAAAGACAATTTGAAAATGTCCACTTGAGCTCTAGGAAACTGAGATGGGCTTTTTTAAAAATAATTTTCGGATTTTTTTTTTAACAAATGATTCATCAATTAATCAAGAAAATACAGGTATGGCCCACAGGTATGCTATTTGTTTTGATTATCATGCATCAAAAACAAACAGGTGAAAATAACCTCATGTTGCAAATTTGGTGAAACGGACCCACTTTTCATTTTGCACTTTCCTAAGTCACAAAGGTGTGACTCAATCACTTGAATGATAAAGTGTTTCCTATCTGTTGACAGGTACCTGGTTGGTACCATGTGATGTTTTCACAATAGAGGAAAAAAAAAAAAAAAAACAATAAGGTGTCCTGACCCACAAAAGCAGCGTTTTAGTAACTGCAATAAATCAACTGTTTTGAAACTAGACGTTTACCTTTTCCGGCTCTCCCCACAGAGATATTGTATGTAGGCTCTCCTCCTTGGCTCTTTGTCCTGATGTCCATTGTCCAGTCTCCGTCGTCATGGAGGCTGTCTCTGAGGACCGAACACTTCTTTGAGCCCAGAGTGAGACCGCTGGTGTAAAAGGTCTCCCTGTCCTTACCGATAAGGACATCAATTTCTTGAGACTGAAATACACACAAAGCCACAGAATTGAAAAGACTGCAGATGGATCCTCAGATAGATGCAACAAATATGCTGCCAGTTAGATAACCAGTAACGTTCATAATATTACAACAGTACAATATTCAAAAGTATATTAAAAAAAACAACAACTCATGTTGTCATACTTCCAAACACAACTGAAATTATTAGTCAATTAATTGATTAGTTGATTGACAGGAAATTAATCAGTAACCAATTTCATAGTAATTTATTATTTCAGTCATTTAACAAGCAACCATGTCAAATATTTGCTGATTCCAGCTTCTGAAGTGTGATGATACACTGCTTTCCTTTATCATGTATGACACTAAACTGAATATGTTTGGGTTTTGGACTGTTTGTCAGCAGAAAAACAAGCAATTTTTAATATGCAAGAAATCAGTGAGCATATTTCACCATTTTCCACAGAATAATTGTTATTAAATCAATTGCTGGTTGCTGCCCTTGTTGGCAAAACTGCAAAGCTGGGACCAATTATTCATGCCTGATATTGAGAGAGAGGTGAGGTTTGAGAGCAGAGCTTGGAAACGTGCAACACTTTAGATACTGTTATCACAATTGTCTGTAACTTTACACAACCCAAGCAATAATGTTAGCTTGCAGCCTCTGCCTGCAGTGAGTAACGGAAGTGAAGTGACGTATGTGTGTGTGCACCGGACTAGCACTCATGCCAGCCCTCTCAATGAATTAAAAAACACACAATGACATCCTCACTCAGAATATTCATGTGTAAATATGCTGCTACATTCCCCGTGTTAACAATAGGGAGAGTTTACCGCAGACTGACCAAACGCAAGGCAGTGTTAGCCGTTTTAACCACAGGTAGCCGGTAAAGCAGCGGCTTAACGTTAACTAATCAAAGCGGCCGTGCACACAAAAGCATGCACGCTTCCTTTAAGTCAGACACCGTCTACTCGCTGGTTTAAAATTAGCGTTAGGTTCATTTATCAGTGTCTTAATTTTTTTTTTGAGTAGTGTTTATTAAGAAGGTAACTAAATGCCTTATACCCTTAGGTACATGCAAGCTACAATGAGTGAAGTCTTATCTGATCCACACGAGGTCTAATCCTGCAATGTTTCCTTAGCAGGAAATAGCCGCGGCAGGCCACCGATAAGCTAGCTGGAGCCCCCTCCGCTAACACGGTACCGTTAGCTCGCTCGTCATGTAGATCCTGCGAGGTAACGGTTTTAGCGCTATTCAGTCTGGCGAGCGTCTGCGTGGGTGATTCATAACAACACTGTCAAACGGAACCATACCTTCGCAGGAATTACTTCATTTTTGCCTTCTTACCGTGATATTGTTGAAAGTACCACCGGCATGTGCTGCCCAAACATATTTGGCGTCCGTATACCCAACAATGGCGCTATCCTGACAGCTGCCATCGGCCATCAGGTTTTCCACGTAGCTTTGCCAAGACATATTCAAGAAATTGATGCTGTATAAAAAAGCCCTACCGCTTTGGAAGTGAGGTTACCAAACGAGAGGCAGCCAAATTGAGGGGGGAAAAGCCCTACAGACGAATTTAGAGTCTCCAATCTAACCCGCACTTCGACGTTGTGCAACGTCAAGGCTGGGGCAGCAAAGAAAGCCAGGGCAGTGAGGCAGCGGCTGGGTGTAGTCCGTATCAGATCCCTCCGCACAATGAGCTCCCGGCGCTTTTATGGCAGCAGGCGGCGGAATAAAGAGGGACTTATCAGCTCAGCCAAGAGTCAACTGTTTGAGGGAAGGCCGGGGTACACATGAAGGCTAATGGGGATTTACTGATTGAACCATTTAGTCTTTCAGTCTTTCATTCATCGGACGTGTTTTCATGCTGTAGGAATAACATGACAAATACTCACACCAGAGGTTTGTGTGGCTGACTGCCATCAAGGCTATACAGGAATAAGCTCTGTGGTCCATGTGGCTGATGGATTCCAAAATGGTCTTTTCACTCTCACAAATATAGTACTCCTAAAAACACCTTTGAAATGGCACAAGCGTGGTTGAAAGTTGCTCACGGATGGCTGCTAATCAGCCAATTTCTCCCATTAAAACGGACTCACTGAAAAGAATTTGAGATACACAAATATGTCACTCAACAATGTATCTGCAGTAATCCTAATGTTCTTTTTGGGGTCCTGGAGGCTCCAGCTCAACATGGGTCTATTTAAAGTCTAATTAGTTTAACTTCTTACCAGGCACCCCATTTTTGTGCACATGCCTGAAAATAATTTACCCAAAATAAACCCTTTTAATTACAGTCATAAACCTGGTCTCATTTTAAATGTAAATCTTTTAATTTTACAACCAAAAGGTCATTATAAGTTAATATAAGAGGTTAAAGCTGTGCAGAATGATGTATGTGCAGAGTTTGGGGAACAGTTTCTCTATGCTCACTTCTCACAAAATCTGAGTTTAAGCTTCAAACATGCATCATCACCAGTATGCATCATATTATACCATGTGATATACAAGTGTGATGTGAAAATTTCAATCCTCCAGAGCACATACAGAGGACTTTTCAGTGAAGTAGGAGACATCTTGTTTCTAGTAGTTTCAGGGGAAATACATTTGCATATTCATACATTCTGGATTTTTCAATGAGGGAGAAGGACAGAGGTATAATTTAAGAGATTTTAACAAGACCTTTTTGTGGAAAAACCATAGTAGACACAAATTATTATTCAAAGTAGAATAAAGCAAACATGGAGGGTATATTTAACGTTGTTTTATCAGCTTAGTACTTCATGACTTTTCCTTATTTTATGATATTTGCTTATAAACATGATTTGAACAGATGACATTTTTCAAAAGTCTGCTGTAGAGAATTATGAATTGGTTCTTTTGGGGATTTACTTTACCTAAATATAAGTAACGTCACTATGCAGGATACATTTGAATGTGGATGACTGTTTGGCAATCAAAAGCATGCACATACAAATGTTATATTTATGTGTATATATAAAACATAAAATACTTATTACTTACTTGGTGTAATATCAATGCTTTATGCTAATTCCTGTATTTTATTGCCTTTATAAAACATGCAAATTCAGTTTGTAGCAAAAGGAAAAGTTACCACTTCAACACTTTCTACATTAATACGGACAGAAGACAAGAAAAATAATATCTGGAATAACACACTGTTGATTTTGAAATAATAATAATAATGATTATTATTAGACATAGAGCATTGGGGTCTGTGGGACTCCAAACAATGAGAAAGTAAAGCCACTTTCAAGAAAACACAAGTAAAAGTTTGTCTTATTCCATATTCCCATACACATACATGCAGTGGAGCATTGCTGTAAAGTGCCTTCTGAAAGAGTAATTTCTCAGCCCATCTTCATCTTCATCAAAACCAGGGATCAAACCAGGCTCCTTGGCCAGTCTCTGTATCTTTAATGCCATATTTCCTTCTGCTTCTACTCTGGTCAGATTAAGTGATAAAAACAAATGGTCATTTTATTATAATCCCAGAGCAAAGAGATTTCGCCATTTGAGATGATCTGTTATTATACTCAGGCTCTGTGAAGAAGCTGGCAAACTGGACTGAATGCACACAGAGTCACACTGTTATTCTCTTCATCTGTGAGTGACTGTTTATGACTCCACTGCGTAAATAATAAGATTCATTACATGCTCATTTATGACCCCTGTAGGCAAATCAAAGTAAAAGACACAACCATCCAACCACATAAAGGCTCATGAATTACAATGCAAGTCAAAAGATTATTTTTGGTAGAGCTGATGAGTGAAAGTGGTTCACTCCTTTTCTTTAAGTTAACATTGTAGATCTCCTATACCTTTTATCATTTTCCACACAGATACAAAGATTGATTTGAACCATGTCATGTAGCACATTTGTGCAGCTAAACATATAATCATTGGGAATTGGAAATAATCCCTTCATGAGCAAATTAAGGATGTGTCTCTTGAGGAAAACAATAATTTCAGTATATTGTACATTGTGTACAAGTGTTCAGGTTTTTCCTGTATGTAAAACTCAATGCAAATATCTGCATTATAAAAATAAAAAAAAGCTACACATTTCCTTGTTTCAGTTTTATGGGCATGGGTTTGAGGCTTCGTTGGGTTGACCAATGTAATGATTGGGATGGCTGTCAGGAAGTTTATTGTACATGAGAACTAGATCATTAACAGTCAGGGCTGGCCTGTGGCATGTGATGGAACTACATGATGTGAGGTGATACATGTGTAAAATGTGTGGTGTTATTTCTAATACAAATATATTATGGTACATTTTCACTGTGTTGTTGGGTTCATATCTGTCTGATCATCAATGATAGACTAGTTAAAATACACACTGTTGGACCAACAAATTTGTATTTGCTATTGATATGCTGTTAATAGGCATTTAACCGGAGCATTCAGGCATATAAGCCGATGTGGCTGGAGGAGAGTTCAAGGTTCATTCAAGATAACCAAAAAAGGAAAAAGAAGTATGATACCCTGAAAAATACACTCCTTAGCCACCAGGGGCAGTGTTCCCTATGGTTTGTGAACATTCATGACTGCTCTACAGCATTTCTCTGGTGCAGAGCTAAACCAAAAGCCTGAAGCTTTAAAAAGATGTATTTATTCCTTTGACAATTTAAGGGATATTTGATAAAGGGCATCTTTAAAATGAAAACACAAAACTGAAACTGGCATTCTATGAATGTTAAAGATATAATTTGTTTACAATATTTAAAATTTCTATTCAGACTTGACAAACCTTAGATACCTGCCAACATTTGTCACATTATATAGACCTAAGTATCTTTTTCTTTTGAGTTTGGGTAGCAAAAGGCCCATGCAGAGCTCCCATTTCACCTCAACAAATGCTGCAGATGTAATGCAGTACTATGACTTAGTCATGCATGATGAAATACTACTCCTTCAACCACAACTCAGTGAATCAGCCTCTTGTCATTTCACTTAGAACATGCTGCTTTCTATGACATACTGACAATGTTTTTATTTGGCTTGACCAATTAGTAAAAACTACAAAGTCATATGGTGGTCACGGGAGTTGCTGCATCCTCTGCCACATGCTGGATCTTATCAACCCCCAAAACCAACAAAGTAAGGACCAGCATACAAGAGCAACTGCGCACCTAAAATTTCTTTTATCATGGAAAAAAGGTTAGGGTAACTTATGTTGAAGGTCAGCCTGTTAGGTTTGAGGAATAAACTGACCTATGCTGTATTGTGAATAATAGCTTTATATCAACGGATCTGGATGATGTCAAATAAAACAGAAACTATTGAAGCCCAGAGACAACCTACAGAGATGGACTGCAGTGCTGGTACAGATAACGGTTACGATAGGCGAGAGCTCAGAAAATATCAAGGAGGATTATTTTATAATTATTTCATAATAAAATAACATGTCTGTATCAGAACCTCAGAATAGACTGCTGTGAACCACATGGTCTTCGTTAGTGAGGGATCATTTCAACAGAGGTTAATCTGTCTAAAAGTTTCCTTGCACTATATATTTTGAATCATCTGCAACATTAATTAGTGTTTTATCAGCTAGTATATGTGTCTAATGTAACCTATTCCTTATCCCATTCTACACAACACTGTTATGTATAACTACCTGAAAATGGCAAAAATAATTTTCTACAATTAATATTATGCATTTATCCTATAACTGAACCTCCTTTACACTCTTTTAGATGTAAAGCATTTTGAACACATGGCTTCAGATGTGCACCTCAGAGTAAAGATAATTATTTGCAGGCTCAAAGACCCTGTAAGTGTAAGAAGAGTGAAGGGGTTGTTGCTGAGCTCCTTCTTCAGAAGTTACATGATCCGTTGCAAGAGTCTATAAAAGTGCAGGGAAAGAATTCCCACTAAGATTTTTTTTTTTTAACAAAGCACCCTCACAGAACAAGACTATAGAATCTATTAATTTTATGAGGGTACTGTACAACTCTGTAAAATGTACTCTGATAATATCACCTAACATATAGTAGTAACACTGCCGCATACAGAGGGAGGGGTGGGGAAAGAGTTGATGCCTTCAAATGCCCTCTAAAAAAGTCTGCCTTCTGTAGTTAGCAGAAATTACGATGGAAAAAATAGTGCCAAGTAAAATTCATGATTCCGGTGGCTGTTGTGTTGAAGAATTGAAATGTCACAACTGTAATAGTAATAGAATGGAAAATGTGCAGAAGTCATGTCACTGATGTTTATGAGAAAATGTATTTCAACTCAACATCAAACAACAAGGGGAAATTTGCAACAATACCACTTATTCATACAGAATACATATCACTACTTGATAATAATAAATTCCATTACTATTTCCACAATTTCTTCCATTACTCCAGGAACACTGAAAACTTCCTGTGAGTCACCTGGTTTGTGCTAATTTGAGAGAAATTTTGTTTTGGAATATAACCAATTTAGGAAAATGTCAACAGACAAAGCCATAAGGTGTTTTTTTTACAACATTTGCTAGATTTGACAATTTAAACTCATCTCAGGGCTCATTTAGTTGCTGTTCTGGAACTTCTGATCGTATCTCTTGATCTTCCTCAGCAGATGGAGTTAGCCCAGTGGTTATGGAAACTGTAGATGTGTGAATCATCCAAGGATGAACTTTTAAAACAACATGAACAAGAGGTCCTTAAAAATGCTCCGGAAAATGGAAATTTAAGCACAATAGAACTAACTACATTCATTCAAGCATTGCACAATTCTGATGCACTTATACTTTACTTCAGTATTTTTATTTTATGCTAGGCTTCCCTACTTGAACTCCACTTCATTTCAGAGGGATCTGTTGTACTTTTTATTCCACTACATTTGTCTTAACTATTTACTTTTCAGATGAGTATTTTACACTCAATCTGTATCATCATCTTATGAAATATAATGTATTGTTATAGATTAAACTACCCAAAAATATGTAAAATTGTTAAAACCAGTGCCAGCCTGACCAACGGCAACAGTTAAGTACTGCTTGCATATTAATTTATCAGTAATAACAATCCAGTGTTACAATATATATTAATGTGACGCTGACAGGATTAATTCTGCCTGTATAATAAATACCTTTACCTTTAATACCTCAAGTACATTTTGCCAATGTACTTCTACTTAAAGTTCCCCTCCAGGTGTGTTAAAAAACTCTGCTCAGAACAATATTGTGTGTCTGATTTGGTTTTTCCACAAAAAAAGTATGTTAAAATCCTACTCCTTCTCCCACATTAAAAAGGGTTAGGGTTAGGGTTACTCTATGAGTATGTAAATATATTTCATTTCAGCTTAAATACTTCACACAAGATGTCTCCTACTTCACAGTAAAGTCAATTCTCAGTTTTAATGTTTACATATTGTGCCAGAAAAGTGGATTTTCAGTGAGCACAGAAACTTTCCACTTTCAGCAGATGAATGTGAAAACAAATGTCAAACTCTGCACATACATAATTCCGCAAAGTGAAGCTAAACATTAACCTGTAGGAACAAGAAAAAAAAACATATTTTTGAGTGAAGGGGGAAGCTCAGACATGTTGTGTCCAGCAGTTAAACTTTTGAAATGAAATATATTTGCATATTCATAGATTCTGGAATGTTTATTGAGGGAGAGGGAGTAGATATAATTTTAAGGATTTTAATAAGATAATTGAACTTTTTTCCATGGTAAACCATATCAGGTACAAATTATTATTCAAAGTAGAGTATTTTATATACATCTTAATACATGTCTGGAGGAGATCTTTAAACAATCGAAGTACTTTTCAAAAAGGCACCTAATTTACAAATAACTTTTGGCTCATCTGATTGTAATAACAAAATTAATTTAAATATAGATATGCGGTTTAAATGATACTTTGGCAAGTGCCTTTCTTTACAATTAATTATGCTTACATTCTTACGTTCAATCAAAATATAATACTCGCCTCCCAGACGGTTGTCTTTACAAAGATTGTAAAGGTCTATCTTTTCCGAGGTTCCTGAAGGCAGCATGAAGGGGAATTCTGAAACGCGTTGTACGTAAACATCCTTGCGCACCGTACCTACCCACGATGCAGCGCGGCTGCATACAACATAGCCATCTTGTCAAGAGTGTCTGAGTGAGGGAGGTAACTGTGGGCGCTGTTGGGATTCTCACTTGTTTTAAACAGCGAAATTTATGATCGTTTTTTTCCCTCCTCCAGCGTTAGCTTGAACGTAAGTGTCGCCACCGAGTGACTGTAAGCTGGTGAAGTGAGCGGCTACGACGGTCTGCTTCGGAGAAGATGTCTCACAGACTTGTCCCGACGTAGGGGGAGTGTGCAGCTAGCTCGGTGAGTGGAGGGCTGTGGGCCCTCCTCAGCCTAAAGTAGCGGCTGCAGCTGGGCAACACACTCTGCGACAGCGGCCGTTTGACAACTGCACAGCCGGGAGACTAGCAGGCCGGTCCGGACTGACGGAAAACTCTGCGTCAGTCATCGTACAGGCTGTTGGGGTCAGTGTCTGAAGCCGCATTGCTTCGTGTCGTTACGTTATGAGCTCATGAAACGCAACAGGAGACCGACAGAAGAAGAGGGATGGCGCAGATTCATCTCGACTACAGTTAGCCAGGCGAAGTAAAACAGATGCAAGTGTGCTGTTTTGATATGATTTAACGTTTTGGAAACTGCAGCCAGCTCTTCCCCCCTTTTTTTGACGGAGGATAAACATAGCCATACGAGACTTGGAATCAAGGCTGTCAATATGTCGAAAATGCCGGCCAAGAAGAAGAGCTGCTTTCAGATCACCAGTGTGACACAGGCCCAGGTGGCGGCTGTAGGTGCTGCCGACGACACGGAGAGCCTGGACGACCCAGACGAGTCACGGACTGAAGATATGTCGTCGGAAATATACGACATGTCACGGGCTGAGTACGAGCCAGCGTGTGACAGAAGTTCATCTGAAGAAGCCCTGAATAATGTTGGTGAGCCAGAGGCGACCGGCGTTATGGCCCCATCACACATACCTCAAGCCGGGCAGTTACCTGCGCTGTCAAGCAACACCGTGGGGGAGTTTCGAAAGGTGGGTTCAACTCACGGTGGTCAACAGCCGCCGGGGATTGGCGTCACAACCGGTTTAAACCCTATCACTCAGCCTGGGGCAATGCAGCAACAGCCTGCTCCAGCAGCCAGTGTGTCAGTAAACACATCCCAACCAGCCACAGTGACCAGTTCAGCTCCTCCTCCTGCCACCTCCACGGCAAGCTTCACTTCACGCTTCAGGGTCATTAAACTCGATCATGGTACTGGAGAACCCTTTCGGAGAGGCAGGTGGACGTGCACAGAGTTTTATGAGAAAGACTCTGAGGGTTCTGTAGTTAGTAGGACTGTAGATAGCATTAGACATGCCAGTGCAACACTGGACCCTGCTGCGGACAGAGACAGTGGGCTCGGGCATACAGGAGGCTCTGTGGTTGCCCTGGCAACACACTCAGGTCAGGGCTTGGGCTCCATGGCGGATGCTTCACTCTCCTCACCCCGCATGCATTCAGTGGAGACACTACCGCAGCAGCAGCAGCAGCAGCAGCAACAGATCCATCATCAAAACTACAGCACCCGGCAACAGGGTGTTAGTGGGTCTGTTACACAGAGTGCGTTCTCCAGCAGCAAGCCCACAGCTGTCCCACAGCAGCAGGCTCAGCCAACCGTGGGAAGTCTCCAGCCCTCTGCACCCCAGAGTGTGCTGCCTGTCGGACAAAACGGCCTGCCTCAGTCTGTTCTCCACTTACAGAAGTCCCCCATCATGCCCCCTTCAGCCCAGCCCATCGCTTACCCTCCCCAGCAGCAGCAGCAGCCACAGCAGCTTCCTATGGGGCACCACCTGACCAGCCAGTCGCCTGGATTGATACAGAACCAAACGGAGTACTATCAGCAGCAGCAGCAGCAGCCAGCTTCCATGCAGCCAGGGCTTCCCACTGGCCAGCCACTGTCAGTATCCAGTCTGGCTGCGGGGCTACAGAATGTAGGACAAGGACCCTCTTCGGTCATGCCTCCAGGCTCTGGAGGGGCTTCGGTGCCAAGTCAGGTCGGAGATGTTGCTGGAGCCGGAGGAGGATCTGTACCTACTCCAAGCCTCTTGCAGCAGCAGACTGGAGGAATGGGAGGTGTCATGGGCTCCATACTGGTTGGAGGATCCACTTTGCAGCAGCAGACTGTCGGTCAGTACGCCGCCGCTGGACAGCCTCAACCACAGGGCCTCCACCCTGCATCCTCCGGTGTACAAAATGTGCCTGCCATCGCAGCGAGCTCCAGTGTGCCCACCACCGTGCCCGCTGCTGTGCCCAGTGCCTCCAGTGCAGCCATGCCAAATGTGACGACTTCCAGTTTGCCAGCTCAGATACTCCATGGCAAGACTCCGGGGGCTTTGGGGGCACAGGGCCTCCCAGCAACTGGATTTGGACTGGTGGAGGGTGGCAGCGGAAGGAAGTCAGAGGGTCTCTTCAACACACATTCTCCTGTTGTCCCTGGGAAGGAAGCGGTGAAGCCCTTCATGCCTGAGGGCCTGCAGCTCGCCACTCCGACTGTCAACAGCCTGTTTGGAATCCACATACCTGTGGACGGGGATGAGGACAGGTAACAGCCTCCACACATAAATGTTACTGTTCCCTGAACATTTTTATTCACAGATCACTTGGTATCAGGATATTCTAGTCTCTGATGAGCTTTACAGCATCATCGCCATGTCTGTCCTGGTCACACACTCTTTGAACGGTCACATACAGGCAGTGTGAGGCCTAACTGTGTCTGTTTCAGTGTACAGCAGGGGAGAAGCCTGACATAGCAGGTGTGTGTGTTGTGGTCAGAGAAAGGTGAATCTTGGTATGTGAACCAAAGTGTTTTAGATAGTCGCCCACTGAATTTCTACATTTCCTCCGCTCTGTTTATTTTGTCTGCCCCCATGTAACACACGCCACACAACAACAAAATGTCTCCTTTTGAAGATGCACCACACATCCCCTGTAATGGACTAGCAAATATCTATAATCTGTTCTACCTAACAAGGCACATGCACCCAGTTACTTTACACACCTTGCACAACCTGGAACAATTTCTTGTCCATTTGGTAAGCTTGGTTGCTTGTCCCTATTTCCCTCTTGTAGTTGTCTCTGCAAGTTATTAAAGCAAAACAGTAGAGAAGTGTTTTAACTGTATATTTTAATCACACTGTATATGTAAAACTCAACTAGGGGCAAGAGTTGAAAATTAGCAATAGCTATAAACTCTCTGTGCAGCACATCAGTGTCCGTCATTATGTTTGTCAGATGAGCAGGGGTTTTCCCTTAGTTTCAGGGAGGTTTGGTGGGAGGGTGTAGAAGGAAGAGAGAAGTGGCACACAGGAAGGAAATATAATGTTTGTTTTTTCTCATTAGTGCTTAAAAAAGTAAGTGGAGTGTAGCACACTTCAGGAAAACACCCATGGCTTCCACTGCACAGGCAACAACTTGTTAAACATACACATGACTCCTGTAATACTGACGTTGCTTGTGTGGAGGGCTGTGTGTTTTGTTGTCGTGAGTTTAGCTTTTGTTTCAGGTCTCAAACAGTAAGTCTTCTTCCTCCCACTTAAGCTATCACCCTCCAGGACAGCGTCTGAGGTGATGGCCTTGGCTGCACACATCAAAGATGTGTTGCTAGCTGCTACTGTGTGTAGAGTTAGCTCAGCTTTCTGTTAGTCTCAGGCTACTCCTGGCTACTCGGTAAACATACTGCATGTCTGACCTTTTAATAAGTTAGTTCCTGCTCTGGAAAAGACTTTCTAATACAAACATAGTTGAGAATGTTTGATTTTGTGTTGCCACATTTATGATATCAATGGTTTCCACTCTAAGCCCCTTGAGGCTCCACTCAGGAAAATGTTTACAGAGGATTTAAAATAACTGTTGAATAGCTTCATACTGTAGATTATGTTATCTAATGATGATTTTTTTTTTTTGCACAGACTGTGTGTGAATGTACAGAGGAATATAACCCACAGCAGACATGATGGTTAAGAATTTAAATGGGAGGACTGTTGAGACGTGACTCATAAGAAATATTGTTGTAATTCTCCTTTGAGTTCTGAGGTGTCACAGCATTCACTTCCTTTCCAAAAGTAAGCTTTCTCTCAATTCCTGAGTTTTAGCGCTTTGTTTCACTTGTAGTAGATGGCAGGCATGAGCGGAAATGGTACAGTGCCTGAAGTCTCTCAGTGGTTTCCATTGAATGTAGACCAGATAGGGTATTCAGACTGCAGAACACTGGCACTGTTTTCTTCACGTGCGGGTGGACAACCTCTTGAACAACATTTTGAAGTGTTTCAGTGTCTCAGGTGCACTTCAGGGAAGCTTACACTTATTCGTCTCTGATCACAACTTTATAATTTTCCTTTTTATACAAATTAGGAGCATCGAACCACCAAACATCAAATGCTAAGTTACTTTACACACGCACGGCGAGTGTCAGAAGTAAGTTTGACACTTCAGACTAATGGGAGACTTATTTTATCTCCTGAAAACTTCCAGTGTTGTTCTCTAAGCAGTGTTTACAAAAATCTCCTATTCAAGTACTTGTTGAAGACAATTTAAACACTTTTTGAATGTTCATGCTCCTCACATGAGCTCTTAGTTAATTTGTAAATACATCTTCCCAACTTAGTTTATGTATTCTTATTCCAATTTTGTGACAATATTTTGTGTGACAATACCTCTGACTGAAGGAAGTGTGTTTTTGGAGTACCTTTGTATTGCTTGTGAGAAGACACAGCTCCCAGGCTGATAAGAGCAGGGGTCTCTTACCTCAGCAAAGCCCTATCAGACAGTGAGCAGTAGTCTTTCCACTGTGCCCCTATTCTGCCGATAAGAGGCCTGTCAGTGGGGTGTGTCAACCAACTGTGCTTGTTGTCACGTTGTGGCCCTTTTCTTTTGCAATGTGAGCTGCAGCTACATAACTGTATATTCATTTTAGGGCCTTTTGAAATAGTTAAACACACACACCCTGTAAGAGATATGGGTATTATGAACACGTCACTCAGGGCCATAGCTGACTGCAGTAATTGGTTATAGTTTGTTTTACCCCTTGCGCAGCATCAGTGCAGTCGGTGCTTTGTACCTACTACCCCGCAGACTGACTGACGGACGAGGCATGACAGTTGTTAATGTACAGATGAAGTGCTGAATGACATTCCCTTGCAGCAGCATCTGTGGTATGCTCAAAAGACACGGAGGAAGCTGCAGAGTGAAACTTGTCGTGCCTCACTTCAGCAGGCATCTTAGCTATGCTTGATACACCATCCTCTCCCCCCCCCCTCCCCCTCCTTCCCCCCACACTTTTATGTCTCTTGTTTAATTTCTACATTTCCTCTGCACTGTTTATTTTGTCTGCCCCCATATAACAAACACCACACAACAACAAAATATCTCCCTCTGGAGACGAACCACTCTTCCCATTTAATGGACTACTTCAGTAGCTAATATCTGTAATCTGTACTACCTAGCTGGGCACATGCACCCAGTTAAGGGAGTTATTTAGACTTTACACAGCTTGCACAACCTGGAACAATTTTCTTGCCCATTTGGTAAGCCCGATTGTTTGTCCCTATCTTCCTTCACCCTGTAGTTGTCTCTGCAAGTAATTAAAGCGAAACAGCGGAGATATAGACTACAGACTGATGATGTTGTCCTCATACTTAGAATATGATTCGCTCAGCCTAATGTCTCCCAGATGGCTTCAACAAATGAGGGCGTAAAATAACATTGTTGGATTGTCATAATGTCTTTGTTGTACTCACAGCAGAGTTGCTTCTATTTTGCGGGATCATTTGCATAAATGTGTTGCATCTGTAGCCTGTGTTTAATCGAACTCATGCTGAGGAGGTATGTTTTATTGTCCTCACATAATGGCAGCTTATGTTAAATCAGACTCTTTAGGAGGTAGGGGAGGGGAGGGGGAGGCAGGTCTTCGGTGTAGCGAAGCAGTTGCTGCCACTGTGAATTGAGAGACTGTGTCTGTGTGGGTGGAAAAGGGGTGTGTCTTCAGAAGGGGATGGGTTGGCTCAGTAGTGTGTGCAGAAGTATCCATGTTGGGGGTGGGGGCCTCTCGCTGAGGAAAGTTGCATTGTGTGGCATTTAACTTCACCGTAGACATTCAACAAGCTTATTCGTATAATGTTGTGGTGGAAGTGGGTGGGTGTGTGTGTGTGTGTGTGTGTGTTAGAGAGTGACACAAAGAGACAACATGTACCACAGGGTCTTTCCCTCTCCACTGTGACCTCTGCTTTACTGCTGTATCCTGTTTTCAGTCAAGAGTCCCTCGCACTGCTCTCCACCTTCTATTCATTTCATATTCCTCAGCTCACTCCCCACTTCCGTGCTGGGGCTCTCTGGTCATATCATATGACATTTGGTGGGCACATTTTATCCAGAGTGCCTCACAGAGCTGAAGGTACACACATTCTTTGTTGCACATCGGTGGCCTCAGTAAAAAATCAGAGTACTAACCCCGGCTGCAAGCTTTAATGTTTTAAAACTTTACTTTTTGAGCAATGCAGTGCCACAACCGTTACCTGTACATAGCTAAAACTAACTCAACAGCCCTGCAATAAATCGTATCCTCATGAAGAATATAATGTTCAGTTTTTGTTGAAACTGTTAAACTGAAAGGTGTTTCTAGTACTTCTCTGTAATAATTTAAATACAATTGAATAGCACTAAAACTACAACCTCCAAAAAGTTGAATCAACACCTCGCTACAGCAATTTCAGCAAAAAACTGAGCATTATAACCTTCATGAAGGTAGGATTTATTGCAAGGCTGTGGTGTATGACTGCAGTAGTTTTTAGATACAGCACCTAATAAACTGGCAAATGAGTATATTTAGCAACAGTGTAATAAATAATCTTCTGCTTCTCTAACACTGTTTCTGTTCACACTAGTTGAAGTTGTTCATCCTGTGTGACCCCAGCCTCCTGTCTGCCTTAAAGCTATTTTCAAAAGAAAGACGTATTGTCCTAGTTGGACTGATGCTTGGAGTCTGTAGGTCTGTAGGCTTTGCGTCAGTCATCACCTCCACCCCAGGTACGAAGGCCTTCCATTGTTCCGACAAGAAGGAGAACACAACCAACTCACTCAAAGTTTTAATGGCTTGAGCCACGCTTTAAGCTGGGGATGTGCTGTGCTGTAGATAAGCTCAGCTGAGAATTTGCTTGTTATCTTGTTTTTGGAAAGTGACACTTCAGTGACTCAAAGGATTATGTTGAAGACTCACTTTTCAGCTATTTTGTACTTCTGGATTTGTGCTAGCTGGCAGATTTGAGATTAAGAAGTGTTGGGTTTGAGACAAATACTTGTTTTAATGATAAATTATTATGTTTTTCATTAATTAATTAAGTGTTTTATAAATCGGAAAAGAATACAAATGTCATGTAATCATCTAAGTAAAAATGATAGGTTTTTGTCCATAGTTTTGAACAAATGGTTTCAGACCAAAGTATAACAGGGGCAAGAAGTTTGTTTAGCACATTTCATCTCCAGAATGGCAAAGATTAGGCAATAACAGATGAGAAAGTGACCAGGTTAAGACATTATTTTTGCACGTAATCAGACCATGCAATAAACATGGATGAGGTTGAGGTCATTGTGTTTCCTTTATAACTTGTAGCTGATAGAAGTCTGAGAGTTGCAAAGGAGCAATGCAGTGCTGAAAAGGATCAGGGTCAAATGCAAAAAAAATCCAAGTAGCAAGGATATGCTAACTTTTTTTCTTCTTCCTGTCCCTTTTAAGGCATTGCTGCTATGAAACTATTGGAAAATAAAGTCTAACTTTGTTTTCTAATAAGTTTGAACACTTTTTCTCAATTTTTCAGTTTGGGAAGTCAGCTGCCCAACTATTGTTCATACATCAGTGGGATCAGCTTGTGTGTGACCAATCGGTGTCGTTCAGTACTGCAAAATTCCACCTCCATAGTTCTGGGAAGTACATTGGAAGAAGGGACTTTTGGGGGAACTATAGCGAGGGAGTTTTCAGTTCCTGATTTCTTCAGAAAGTTCCCAGGTTCCCTTGCACTGGCTTATGCTAGTGGGATCTTAGCATCCAAGCTCCCAATCTCCTCTGGTGGTCATGTTGTAATCGCACAGTGGTACCGGGTCCTCCCTGTACTCCATCTCCCTCATTTCCAACCCAGAACCTGTTGAAAGAAACTCCCACTGGGCAGCTGAAATCTAAATAGTTTTGACCTACTTCTGCTCTGTGGCTGTGCGCTGAGAACCTTGAGCACCAACAGTGAGAGCTTTCAACAGTCTATGTTAACCTCTCCCTCTTCCTCCTGCCTCCCAATTACTCTACTTGCCCATCCACTGCCACTCCCACTTTGCCAGTTATCCCTCAGCGTACTTCTCTGTGCTTCAACACACTAAAGCCTCACCAAGTCACTCACTTTGTTAAATAGAGTAGAATGGGAAGGTTGGAAATTCTTCATATCAACACTCTTCAGTGGAACTGGAAACATATAAGAAAACATAAGCAGCCCAAGTCGACCAATCACAGAAGCTTGCACAGCCCCAACCTGTAGTTAAGTTTCAAAGTGTCAGCCTTGGTGGAGCCCATGACGCCTCCGCAACATGTTGATGCAGAAGTATATTTTGACACCTTTTGTCTTGCTGTGTACTTTCCTCTCGCTCTTTGCTCTCTCCCATTTTCTCTTCTTGCACTTTTACTTGCACTTCCCTCCTCAGAAGAACCTCCCCCCAACCCCTCCTCCTCCTCCTCATCCTCCTCTCTGCGCTCATCATTTAAGGCTACTGCAGGTTTTCACGTGCTTGATGAGTTAGCAAGGTTATTAAGAGGTTCAGCACCCATGAAACTGAACCTTTTGACGCGGCCACTGGTTTGCAGCGCAGGCACACTGAAGGAAAAACCATGTGTCATGCTCCAGAGAGATGTATGACATCAGCTAGCAAGAATGCACCAGAAGGTTATTTTCGTCCACTGCCAGGTCATACATTTGCTTTGGGGCAGTATCGGGGCATAGCCTGAGTATTGTGCAACCATGGTTTTTGTGTCAGTTTAGCTTTGAGAGAGAGTTTTAGAAAGAGAAAGGAGATTTTGCTCTTGGGTTGTACATGTCTGATAGGTTACTTCCTTGTCTTTCTGTCGTCCACGCGCTCCATAACCAGGGTTTATGAGGGAGATGGCACATTGACTGGTTTAAGATTTACAAAGAGGCCTTTCATAAATGGATATTGACATGTTACATTTTAGAGTTACAAAGAGAACCATTGAGAGGCGAGTGTTTGCTACTTAAAAACAGGGAATGATGACTCTTCCAGTTCTTACCTCATTCATGAGGAGGCTGCTGGACTCCCAGTCTTATGACCTCGACTGTTTCAGCTGACTGCTGGCCAGTACAGAGCTCTGAGTTTTATCCGTGAAAGAGAGAGGTTTTCTGTGGAGGTGTGTGCTTACACACGTGTGCGTTTTTTTTTGTTTTTTTTTTTTTGCCATTGCCCGCAAAGTAAAATTAAGCAGAGGCATAGGAGGAGGTTTGTGAGAGTGTTTAGTCATGAGGTAATGTGACAAAGAGAGTTTGTGCCAAAGATTTCTAGGAAAGGAGCCTTGGCTGCGCTATAATATTCACACACATGCTGTAAATCAACTCCTTATTCCCCTGTGCTGCGTGCGTGTGTGCACGTCCATGTGTATGTGGAACTCTGGGTGTGTTGGCATGCTGCTTTATGTGCGCGCATATGCTCATGTCAGTGTGCGTTTACATTTAGTGTGAAGTTGAGAGAGAAGCAGTTAGTTTTGAAAGGGACAAGCTGGGAGTAGATGAAGTGTGTGTGTGTGTGTGTGTGTGTGTGTATGTGTATGTGTGTGTATATAAGTGAATGTAGGGGTCAGAGTAGGGATTTCCTTTCCCCTTCCCGACATACATCCCTTGACATAGAACATAGTGTACTCATAGTTAATCACCAGACATATAGGAGGTAAAGTTAATTTGTCAGTATTTGAACCAAAAAAAGTGAACAAATTTCAGCTTCAACTCTGTGAATGAACCAGTCATTTCTCGACACAAATAAAAAGGATTCTAACTTATTTAAATACACCAGAGGTTTTTCTTTTCTTGTATATTTGCTCTTGAGGAAAACAACCTAAGCATGAGAGATAGGCAGCATACTGTCGGTGAACAGCCTGAGGGAGGCCCTTCAAGTTTATGAAGCTGTTTCCACCTCTCAACATACTATGTTTAGGTCAAGACTCTCTTTCCCCCCCTGCCCCTTCACTTTGAACTGTTCAAATGTCCCACATGTTTTATCAAAGGCTAAGAGCCTTTTCTCCAGCCAAGTTAACCTCACAATACGAGCACAGAAGGAGTTTTCTGACAGGCAGTGAAGTTACCCAAGGGAACATTTCTAGGAATCACATTTGAGATGGCAAACTGTAGTCTGGTTTCACTGTTTATAGCTCTTCATATCTCTGTCTCTTCTCTCTTCTCCCGAATCTGGTTGACACAGGAACCCCTCCAAGGCTTTCTACCAGGCCTTCCAGTCTGGCAGCAGATTAAGGGACTCAAAGGCCCACAGTGATAGGTACAGTACTATACTGGATTGGACTGGACAGGCCTGCAAGAGTGTAACAATGTGTGTGCAGTGTTCAGTAGTAGTGAGCTTTGCTTCCTCCACGTGCATGGATTGAGTTTGGAAAACGGAGCCTGGCAGCAAGCACAGGATTGGCCAATAGACTTCTCAACAACATCTCTGTCTTTCTCTTAATCTCACTCTGGTTCTGTCTTTGACACTCTCTCTTTCTGTATGTGTCACTTAAAAATCCTGTTATGTTTACTGCCTGGGGGTTATTTTTCATAGGTTTGGCCACTGCCTACCATTAGTCGCCTCCCTAATTGCTGAGATCTTGTAATACAGAGAGAATTAAGCGAAATACAGCAAGCAACACGAGTGGTCAGACCATATTTTGTAATAGGTTGACACTTTAAGCACAGATGAGAGGATCTAAATTGAATCAGGAAGTAGTTCTGCAGTCTAATTATGTACAACAGACACTTGGTATGAAAGTTCACATTCACCACGTTTATTTTCACTTCCCAGTAAGTAATCTGGTAAGACTGACGACCTGCCTGATCATCTGACGGTTCATGTTGCCTGCAGTATTAGACCCAGTTTTAGTCTCCATGTCCAAAAAATCTCAGCAGTTTATCCGTTACGTAAAAGCTTTTTAATGAATAATTTATACGAATGGCTGAAACTATGAAGATAATTGTTGGAAAATCTGTTTTTTTGGCATCTTCAACTTGTTGCTTTCAGCTTTCAAGCAGTCCACGAGGCTGAAGAGTGTGTGCATGCTATCTATAACCTCTAGACACGGATCTTAAATGACAACCTGAGCAAGGCCCGGTTTCTAGTGCATCACTCTCACTCTCTCCACTGAGTCACTGCTTCTGTCAAATGACTTTTATTCACAGCTGCATTTTAAATTTATCATTAAATTACTACATTTATAAGTGGCACTGGAAGTGTCTGGACCCACAGACACTCGGTGACACACAAACTGTTAATTCTGTCACATTATCAGCCTTCAAAAGGGCAAAACACTTTTTATAATGCCTTTTTACCAATATGAAAAGGGAAGCATGTGAAACTCTATCTGAGCGACAGGAAATGAAACTGCTTTTAGAGAAATATACAGCTGACATACCATCACCAGTCACTGAGGAACCGTGCACGCACACACACACTCACACACACACACACACACATATAAGTTCAGTCCATTTTCTGCCTTGGTGTAGAGATATAAACAGGTAAATCAACATTGTGATGGCATTATCTAAGCTGAGATGCTGTGTGTAGTGTTATTACTTATATTTTTTGTTTAACTTTTATTCATTCTTAATGTTTTGCTACCTTCATTTGCCCATTTTAATGTGATTTCCACTCTCAAAGGAGGGCAGCAAAATGGCAGGATGACACAAATAGTGCTGCTATGAACTGTGTGCTTCACTTCTTTTTTTTTTTTTTTTTTTTTTTTTTTTTCAGCCGTGCTGTTGTGGATACACTGTTCTGCCAACTAGGGCTGCTTTTGTTTCCATGGAAGCAAAGATAACCAGAGCTTTGTTTTAGTGTCTGTGTTTGGTTGATCTTGACGATGGCCTTTGGTATTGACTCCTCAATCAGTTTATTTTATTCAGGTCCTTTTGGGATTATGTCAGAGAGCTAAATGTAGTCATAAAAGAGATTGTGAAAGTGAAATTTTACTCAAATATTTATGACATTTTGGCAGAGCAACACACTTTTTTTTTCTCCACATTTTTTCCATAATATGGTTCTTTATAAATCCCTATATGGAAATCTCTGCACCATGAGAGTCAGACCACATGGTCAGCTATTTAACACCTGTAGTCAAATGTATATAAAATGTATGTATGTAACGTATAGAAAACATACATTTATTATACTAATGTATATTTGTTTACGACTGTAACGTTACTGTAATTGATATTTTAAAGGTGCAGTGTGTAGAATTTAGTGGCATCTAGTGGAACAGATATATTCATAAATATTCATAAGTATGTTTTAATTAGTCTATAATCACCCGAAAATAAGAATTGTTGTGTTTTCGTTACCTTAGAATGAGCCCTTTATATCTACATAGGGAGTGGCTCTTCTTCCACGGAGCCCGCTATGTTGCACTTTCATGTTGCTACAGTAGCCCACAACAGAAAAACCAAACACTGGCTCTAGAGAGGGCCTTTCGCATTTTTTGTGAAGGGGAAGGGGAAGGGAGGGGAGGGGTTATCAGTTGGTTGTAATCTGCAACCTCACTGCTAGATGCCACTAAATTCTACACACTGGTCCTTTAAGCCTGACCGACTGCCCCTCAGTAGAACTAGAACAGATGCACTGCACTGTCAAAATAGAAGTCCTTCATTTGGGCATCCTTGTGGCTCATTTAGCACTGTTCCTGGCAGACAACTTATTTCTTTTTCGTTTTTCCTTCCTCATCAATCTTGGCAATCAATCTATCTCAAAAAGAAAATTATACAGGCACTAGCTTTAGGCAATACAGACATACGTGCTGATATGTAGGGGTCAGCATACTGAAGAGACAGAGAGACAGTACTACACTTACTGGAGTTGTTTGAATTGTTACTGTTACTATTCTGATGAATCTTATTCTGTGCAAGTAAACAAGCAACAACAACCAAACTTTGCAGACAGATTCAAAGAAGTTTATTGCTGTTTTTTTCTTTAATATGCAAAATTAGTCAGCTCCAAAATGTTATGTCCAAATGCTACCAAACCTGATGTACATATTGACTGTATTCTTTTGACTGTAAAAAATATGGACGTAGCCATCGTGACATCACCCATTGGTTTCTGAAGAGCGGTTTTGAAGCTCAAAGTGGGCGGCTCTGGCTGTCGCCATCTTGGCAGAGCTTGACTCTGCCTAATTCCCAGCTAATCCAAAGTGGTCAAAGAGGCGGAGCTGAAGCAGGCCGAATGAAGCCTGGTTGCTGAAACAAGCCACCTAGCGGTTAGCGACCTCAAAGAGGCCACATCCTTAATTATGCATATGCTTAATAAAATTTAAACGGGTGAGTTATAAAAACATCGACCCCGGTACAGTTGTCATGAAAGGGGAAATTAGCTATAGAGACCAAAACCCTTTTTTGTACCAGGCTGTAAACATGTTAATTTCTGCTGTAAAGTTTGGCATTTTAACATGGTGGTCTATGGGGATTGACTCGCTTTTGGAGCCTCAAGTGGCCATTCGAGGAACTGCAGTTTTTCGCACTTCTGCATTGGTGTCATTTTTCAGCCCCGGAGGTTGCTGCTTGATTTAGATCCTATATTTATATCTTTTCCATTATATGTGGTTCGCTAATTGCTTCACTGTAGCTTATGTCTTCCTTGCCTGGGTGCAAACAATGTAAACTACATATAAATCCCTCATAAACCAACCTTTTGTAATAAATATTTCCTTCTCACTCTGCAGTTAGACCTGAGTCATCCTGCCATTCTCAGATAACCTTGATGTTTGCTCGATTGTTGCTTTAGCACTTCCACATTTGTTCTCTGCCTTTTAATTTCAGTGCAGTTTTACATTCACTGCTGTGTAATGTAATGTAGCATTAATAGTGGAAGTTGTTGGGACTGGGGTAAAATGAAAGTAAATATATGCACATTTGATATGAGTGTGAGAAAGACATATAAGCACAGATTAACAAAGACTTGCATTTCTGCTTTAAAATAAAGAGGTATTCATGGTTTACAAGTGTTTAGGTAAGATTGACTTGTGCACCTGTTGTCCTTGGGCCTACCTCTATTTTTAAGCTCTGAACTTGTTTTATCATGTCTCAGGCTTAGTTAAACAGACGTAGCTTTGTTTTTACTGTGTTGCTGAAGGAGGCCTACTGCTCTTACATATGCCAGCAGTTCTGCCAGAGGCAAGGAATGACAACTATTTGATGTTCAGATGAGTTGTTCACCCTCATTGCTCCGCTTGCCCACAGTCCATGTGAGTGTAAACTTTCCTGTCTCTAATGGACTTTTTTTATTGACATTCCTATTTTACAGCGAACACTGTACAGGGAAGCACCAAACTCTACCCGAAGTCTTGTTAATGTAGAAGGTGAAGTTTACAGAGGCAATGCTTGCGTAATCAGTGGCAGGATAAGTTCAAGCCCTCATTAGCCTTCTGTTTTATCTCAGCCCGGCCCCTCAGCCCTCTGGGGCTTGACCTTACTTACATCAGTAGTTATATACTGTTTACTTTTTTACGCTGGTAAAACAGGATGTATTCAACATGTTTTGTTTTAAAGTCAGGCGCTCAAACAAGTCCGTGGCTTTGACATGAGCTCTAGAGGCTTAAACAAGATCATGTGTGTCAGGAGTGGCGCTTTGAGCAAGCACAGTCGCTCTGTTGAGCTCCAAAATAGTGTTAATATTGTTAATGAAAACTTTGACTCAAAATGTTGTGAACAACCTTTTTTTTCCATGACTTGAGTCGAGACGATGACGAGATGGCACTGACATCATTAAACACTGACTGACTATATCAACATGCAATATTGTTGATGAAAAAAGACAAGACTAAAATAAAAACTTTTCCAAAATATCTTTTTGTTTTCGTTGACAAAAAAAGAGGAGACAAAATATTATAGACTGTTTTTTTTTTTTTCTGAATTACAATCCAAATATCCGTGTGTATGAAAGAGAGAGAGAGAGAGAGAGTGTGTCGGTTATATGCGGGGGAATGCCGATGTGAAACTTTAATGCCAGTAGATTGTAATCGGTGTGTGTACAGTATTCTTTTCAGTTTTATTAGGCTAACTAGTTTTATTTCCGTGTTCAGAACAGAAAGGTCAGTTTGTACTTTGTGCAGCCAAAAAATTAGTTTCAAAACATTTTATTGTATGTACAGCTCTCATTGTTTTATAATAGTTTAATAATAATAGTAGTTATTGGTTCCCAGTTGATGAATTGTGTTGGTTCAAAATAAATAAGCAAATCAGAATATTTTCCATGTCTGGATGTATTCCTTAAATTACCATCAGACCAGACACTTTCTGTAAAGCTGCGTTCTTAATCATTCAACCTTTGTTTTTCATCAGATAATAAGATACAATCTTATGTCAAATAATAAACTAAATTGACTGAGATGTTTAATATAATCTGATGGCTAAAAGACTAAAATATCAACAGTTTTCATTGATTAACACAACTAAAATAGTTATGGTTTTCATTGACTAAGATAAGACTAAAAGACTTTCAGTGAACTAAAACTCAAAACAAAAACCAGGATGACGTTGACTAAATATGATAAAAACTAAGAAGGACATTTGACACAAGACTAAAATTATTAAATTAAAAAATAGCTGACAAAAGTACAACTACTCCAAAACACTACTCACTCATACTGTAGTTTCCAAAATCTTCCCCCCTGTGCCAGTTGTTCTTGGAAGTTCTACTTGGAGTACCAGATGGTGTCCTAATATGGTTTGACTTGATTGTGATCCCTGCTCACTTCACTGTACCAAGTACGTTTGCAGCTGAAGTAAAGAGAAGCCGTCCAAACCATCATGACTTGACATGACCAAATCAGCCCCTACTCATCTTACCCACTTTGACTCCAGGAAGCAGGACTACAGTTTATCTTCCAAGTCTTGGCTCCCGGCACTGTGAAAATCTATCTCAAGGCACTTTGAAAAAGTATTATTGCGTTATTGATGTTTTCCAGGCTCCATAGTTACAAACCCATCACTAGCCTGTCACATGTCCCACTTGACAGTACATATGCGTGTTATTCTCCACTTGGATCTCAGTAGTCTCACTACATCTCCATACTGAAGCCAGCTGGAGGAAAACCTCAAGAGAAACAGCTTCATACTCTCTGATTTCATGGCACTAATGACATTCACAGTCATTCAGACATAAGGAACCAAGACCAAGTATCACTTTCAAGTTTAGATGACAATACAGCTGAAACAGTTACAAATGAACTAATTGGTATTTTATTTTCAAGCAAATATGACTAAAATTTACTGGTTCAAGCTTCATTTCTTTGTTTTCTATTTTAGTAAACTGAATATTATGTTTTTAGTCAGACAGAACAAGCAATTTGAAAACAGTAAATTGCATTCTTGGAAACTGTAATGAGCATATTTGACTGTTCTCTAAAATTATAGACCGAACAATTAATTAGATAATCAAGAAAGCAATAATTAGTTTAACCTATAATAAATTATGTTTTAATGTTTTTCCAGCTATCTGTAGTGAAATTATGTGAACTACTGTAAACCCCTGATATCTAAATGTGGATCATTAGCATGTCAGTCCCCAACTGCTTATTCAAATATGAAGTTTACATACAGAATGTGGTGTTGTACTTCCTGATATACTCCACTTTGCATTCTTGCACAAAAAAGACCATGACAACCATTCAAATGACTTTAATAACCAGTAATTATGCATTCTCTTCATATTTCGTAGCCCAATTTCATCCAAATTCCCAAAAAATAAAGTATCTACATGTGTGGGTCTAAATCATGCAGTAATGAATTGTTGTCCTGCATTTTACATTAATACAAAGTGGATCTTAATTTTCCTTTTGTTTGCTATGAACTTACAAACTTAAAATTCCCATCTCTTATTCCTTGTTCTTTTTTTGTCAAAAAATGACTTGATGTCATTTAGGTTCCAGGAAAAAAAATAGTTGTATTGCGTCCATTTTTACACGTCACTGTGTGCGTGAAATATAGTGCACAGCGTGTTTTACTTCTATAAAGTGGAATTCTGTTAATGGAGGCTTTTGTCTTCCGTACAGTCTGATGCTGCTGGTGAAGCAACAAGGGTGTAGCCCAGAGAGTCCATCCAGGGTCTGTGTTTTATAGAGTGAGAGATTCCTCTGGGCACACGCCTCTTGAAAACTCCTGTTAGGGAGGAAAACTATACGAGGGGCCTGTGTGTGACGCCTCATCTAAATTAAACACACATTTGCAGCAGGGTGAAGCTGAGGTTGATGCAACGTTTGGTTATGTAACCACTTGTGGGGGGGCACATAATGTGGTCTGAGGGAGAGAAAGACATACTAATGAGTGAATAGTGGCTGCTCAAGTGTGCATTCTTGTTTGAAATGTATCTCTTGAAGCGATGGTGTGTTTGTGTGTGTGTCAGTGTGACAGCATGTATATCATATTCAACACATGTCAGCTTTGGTCATTGTCTGATGTACTTGCATGTAGCTCATGTAAGACACTGTCATATCTGTCAGATCAAAGGCGGTAGTATAGGACAAGTGATGTGAGTGACGGCGTTACGTAGCAGCAGAGGTATGGGGAACATTCCTTCCCTGGTGCAGCCCGCTGATAACAATCTACTGAGTGCTTCCGCTGGCCTCACACACATAAATTGGATGGTGTGGAGGAACAGAACATCTTGTCCTCCAGGGGAGTCTATAGTCAACGCTGCGTCTACTCGCAGGCATCTTCCTACCACATGGTGGCACTGATCATCGGGTCTATGAAACTAGGTGATCACCCTACATTTACGTTTTTGTTGGGGTTTTTTTATTTTTATTGCGGCTCGAATGATACTGGATTGTTGATACCAGTATGTTCAAGGGTAAAAAAATTCATTGTGTATGTACACAGTATCAGTATGTAGTGATTGTTTCAGGTATGTGCTGAGCAGATCATTTCATAGATGAAAACCACCCTCTGGTGGACAAACTGTGTAATGGCAATATCATTTCTAACATACCTATAACAATACTGTATAGTATTTTCGGTATTTTTAATCTGCAACTATTTGTTACTAATTGATAACTAACGACTAACATTACACTATTTATCGGAGATCAATTCTTCTTCACTGCTCTAAAACAGTTGTTGCCAGTGGCTGCACAGTGCATCTTGCTTTGTAAGCTGCTGTGTTTTACTGGTATCGGTATTGGAACAATTCTACTAATCAACTGATAGATCTGCTGATACGAATACATCTGTGATAAGTTAATATCTGCTAATAATTTTTATCCACGTTAGCAACAAGACATTTCCACTTTGATCCAGACTGAAATATCTAACCAACTATTGGATGGATTGTCATGAAATCACGTACAGACATTCATGGTCCCCAGTGGTTGACTCCTAATCACTTTGGTGATCTCCTGCCTTTTCCCTTGCGCCGCCATGAGGGAGACGTTTTTGGTTGTGAGTTCAATATCTCCACATCCATTTATCGATGGTTGGCAGAAAATTTGTTAAAGGTGTTCATAGTCTCCTCAGGATGAATTGTGATAACTTTGGTGATGCCCTGACTTCCTCTGGCTCCATCATTTGGTCAAAATCAGCTTGTCCAATACTTTGGTTTACGACCAAATACCTGCAAAACTAATGATATTCCCATCCACCTCAGCTGTATTTTGTGTTTAGTGCTAATTAGCACGTTAGAATGCTTCCTCGTTAAACTAAGATGATGAACATGGTAAACATTATTCCTGCTGAACATCAGCATGTTAGCATGCTGACACAAGGCACAGTGGTGCTTAGCCTCGCAGAACTGCTAGTGTGGCTGTAGACTCATGTTTATTTTGTAAGTGGTGCTTTCCATGATCTTTTTTTAGATAAATCTTTGGAAGAAGGCTGGCTGTATGCCAGTTTTAATATCAAACTGGTTCGATCAATCACCACTTGTAATAATAAGTAGTCGTGACAAACTAAACTAAAAGACGACCTCTGTGACACATGTCTGAAAATAGTTTGGCCCCACAGTGAAAAAATTAAATAATAATTAAATACTGGTTCATTGACAGATTGTAAAATTCTTCTTTAACTTTGTAATAATATTATAAATCATTTAACAAAGATTTAATAGAACATTACACTACAAATCCTTTTTTCAGTTAATTTATTAATAGAATTTAAAATTGTTGATTTCATCCAAGTACCCATCTGTTTGCACCTTTCTGAATGGATTCATGGCAGACACAGTATGTAGTAACACTCCCCCCTGCAGACACATACAGTAATGTCACTATGAAGCGGGCGGAGCCAGAGATCATTTCAGAGATATCTCCCCGCCTCCTGTCAGCTCCTCTTTCTTCTCCAGCCGACGGTTCATGTTTCTTTCTTCTAAATGTGGTCACAGTTACGCCACTAACTGCCTCCTGTCCTTACGGTGGCCTTCTCTCCGTCGCTGCCGATGAAGCGGTCTGTGCTCACAGACAAATCATGCCGTGTACGTTTTCCTATAAACCACCGTGCTGCCCCGAAGAGGCGACCCGGCATGCGACCTGTGACCCGCCGTTCTCCCATCGGACACGCCGCAGGTAACAGCAGGCTGCTGGGTCCATGCTGCACTCCACATGCACAGTACCTGTTGCTGTGTCTGCAAAAAATTAATTCAGATGGAGTCAAAGGAGTCTGATCAAAGAATCATGCGACTAATCAAAGCTTTTTATATTGATTCATGGTGGAAGATGTTGCAGGTATTTTTCTCAGTGTTTTACATGCTGTTGGGATTGCTGGCTGTTTGCCATTTGACACATTACCACATCTACACTGAATATAACAAAACACATTATATGCATCAACTTGGATCTGTCGTGTTGCCTGCAGCCAAGCTTCTCTCCTTTTAAACTCAGTGGTCTGACCTAGATTGGAGTTATAATGTAATGACAGGTCATTTTATATCATCTGTCCTAGATTCCAGTGGTGAGCTGAGGACAGGTGGCTCGACCGACAATATTTCACATATTTTTTTTTAATTTAATTCATCATTTGTTTCAAAGGGAGATTCTTGTTCCTCTGCATGTTTTCCAATGTTCACTGCTTTTATTATCTTTTAATGAAAAAGGCAAGAAAGCAGAACTATGTCGAGAGCAGAGAAATGGTTTTCCCTATGAGGTTTTGAATCCTTAAACAAACCCCGGAAACTATGAGATTAATTCTAACATGACCTTATCTGTCTCTTCTTTTTTTTTTTTTACAGTGCCTCTGGAACCAATGTTGTTGCCATTGATAATAAAATTGAACAGGCAATGGTGAGTACTCCGTTCACCAGTGATTATACACCTGCTGAGTAAAATGCTGCCTCACATTTCAGCTTAAAATGTATCAAGGTATTCAGTTAAATAGGAAGACAGGCACATTTTTCATAATTTTAAGTCATTTGGGTCATTTTCCTACTTAATATTCTTGGAAGGAGTTGAAGAACTATAAGCTTTTTATATTCTGTTTGTCTTTGCCTTAAAGCATAAACATACTGTTCCACTGAATGCACAGCTAGAACGAATACATGAAAAACTGTAGCCTTAAGCCCAGAGCTTCTCTCTGACATCTTTGTCGGGTGCGTGTTGTAACAGTATATATAACGTTATATGACTGCTCTGCCTCCTGTCAGATACTATATGTTGTTGACACAGTGGCACATTTCATGTCCTGCTCTCCTCTCCTCCAGGACCTGGTGAAAAGCCATCTGATGTATGCGGTGCGTGAAGAGGTGGAGGTCTTAAAGGAGCAGATCAAGGAGCTGTTTGAGAGGAACTCTGTGCTGGAGAGGGAGAACGCTGTGTTGAAATCTCTGGCCAACAGCGAGCAGCTGTCTCAGCTGCCTGCCCAGTCGGCCACCAGCTCCGGCACCACGCCCCCCCTGCAAGGACTCAGCCAGCCTCAGGCGCTGTCCCAGCAGCAGGCCCAGCAGCAGGCCCAGCCTCCACTTCAAGCTCAGCCGCAGTCGCAGTCGCACCCCCAGCTCCAACCCCACCCCAAACCCCAGCAGCTCCAGACTCAGCTCGATCCCAGCCAACAGCTGCAACCCAACGTCACCTCCGCTTGAAGTGCATCTGCCCTGCTTCGCATAGGGCAGAAAAAAAAAAGAAAAGAAAAAAGAAGAGCATCTTCTCTACAACTTATTACAATTAGTGTATGTGAAATTAAAAAGAAGAAAAAAAAACAAACTTTGTCTTCTTAGCCACCAGCTTGACCACAAAGTACAGTGCTTGTGAGTGTGCGTGCGTGCGTGCGTGTGTATGTGTGTCCATGTCAGGGTGAGTTCGCAAACAGGCGTGACTGTGAATCGGTGTCGGAATGTAAGTGCGTATGCATCTGTACTGTGGGCCTTTCCAGTGTTAATGCAATCATCGAGAGAGAGACAGAGAGACTTGGATAGAGAGAGAAAGTGTGTGTAGAGACAGAGTGTCAGGGAAGGTTCTGGGTGTTTATTTGGATCTTGGCCAGCTTCCCGGATTGGTTGACCGCTGGGTCCAAGCTTGTGGGACAGGATGCTTCTTCTCAGACGAAGCCTGAGCCAGACCGACCCGCGACCTGACCTGAAACCTGCTTTCAACCCACGGGTGTGGAAAGGGAGGAGTTCGCATCACATAAGGGACAAACAGGAGTGATTGTCAAAAGAGAGCGATATTTTTTTAAATGAGATAATTGAGTGGGGTAAAGGGGCATTTTTAGCCTTGCTGTTTCATGTTATAACGTAAGAAGTGGGAGAGAGAGAGAGAGAGAGAGAGAGTCTGTTTTTTCGGAGCGCTACCGCTGCCGTTACTTTCACATGAAGTCCAACCCTTGCATCAGTCTTTTTTTGAGTTCTACTGTTAAGTGTTTTATTTATTACGGGGCTGCTATTTTCATAAATGAACAATTTCACAAAACCTGCTTAACAGTAGCCCGTTGACTTATTTCCTCTTTTCCTTTACAGTGTTTCAAACGATAGGCCACACTTCCCAGGGGCAATGCTTTATATGGAATTGCTAAAAAAAAAAAAAAAAATGTGGGCAAAAAGAAATTCTGACAAATGTTTAACACTAACTCAAATTTTACGCTGCAGTTGCCAATTCATAGCTCAAGTCAAGATCCAGTATGAATGTACATTTTTTTTGTATAGTATAAAGTATTAAGAGCCTTGATGGGTGACTCTTCACCTGTTGATATCAAATCTTAACGTGAGTCAACAGAAGGCATTTGATGAAGATTGAATTCTGTTGCTAGTTAATCTAAGAGTGAATTTAGTATTGCCATACCCCCCTTCCTTACTTCATGTTTTTTTTTCTCCAATGTTTTTCCTGAGGGGGCCAGGGGGGGAAAAGCTGTGAAATCATTCAACCTACTTTGTAACCAAAGATGCAAAGCTGTGTAAATTGATTACTTTTAAATGCACACTCATGTTTTTTTTTTTTTTTTGTTACTTCCTCCATCACAAAATATTTTGTTGCTGTTCAGCATGTTCTGCATGATCTGTAATCTTCAAACCACTTTCTTACCTCATTTTTATTCAGCACTCTTATTGTAAGATAGTCTGTGAACAGTGTAAATGGGGGTGAGGGGGGGGGGGGGGAAACGATGTCGAGCAGAGTGTTGGCGGCGGCAGAGAGAAAAATAACCTAGTGTTACTGACACTAGTCACAGAAAATGAAGTGAGCCATGTTTTGTTCATTTAAATGGTGTTTGAATTTCATATGCCAATAGTTTTGTTACATTGCAAATTTTAATGTATTTAAATAAAAGCAATATTCAGATTCCAAAGTGTGTCTGTTTTTTGTCAAATCTAATAGTTGTACGGACATTTGAAACCTTTTACTGTTCACTGGGAAACCACCTGAAAAAGATGAACTTGTGGAAGCTCAGAGTGTTCTTGATAAAGCATCACGTTTCCTCTTTCTCCTGTTCATAAACCCGACAGCTACACCGGGATGCAATTTACAGATTCAAAGAATATGTTTCACAGCTTGATGGTACTGTTTGATGACAAGAGAAGACAGCAGTTTGAAACAAACTAATCTCAAGCTACAGTAAATATACACTTTTTTTTTTTTTTTTTTACAAGAGAAACTCATTTATTTGAATAAACATTACAAAACAATTCTCAAAAATGTCAAAAAAGGTACTCAGGACATACATGCCTCCATAGCAAATACATAGCAATCTTCTCTGAAAAGAAATACTTTCAAGCAGTCTTCAAAATAGTGTCAACAGTTCCATGTCCAAAGGGGATAAAATGACTCTATCCCGGTATTGGACATCCACAACACACACAGCTGAGTACAATGATATGAACAGAGAATGGGAACTGATTTAAAACAAACTCTTCCAGTGACACTTGCACACTTGAGTTCTCACAGTAGAGCAATTGTGCACTCTGTACTCATTTGTCCCACAGTTGCTCTCCCTCCTGTTAGTAAAGTCAATTAGTGGGTCAGCACGTACCATCCATCCATAGAAGGGTGGGGTTCACTGCGCAGGTCTGGGCAGGACAAAAAAAGGGCTTCAGAGTATTATTAGTCACCCTCTTCTTGCCGTCTAACCCACGGTAACGAATCGGCTGCCTTTGCCACTCTGTGCTGTGGCGGTGCGCTGATCTTTTAGGATACGGAATCGCTCATTCAAGGTCATCGATGTCTGCTGTGGATAGAAATAAAAATAAAAAATGCAGGGGAGACGTGTTAGCATATGATGCTCAATCGATCTAAATTTTGAGTTCTGTAATTGCTGGTGAACCTCGTTTATGAACACATGTCCAATGATCTGTGAGCATTCAGCCATACAGAAATCTCTCTCTGCTCTCACCGGTTTCCCAACACTGTTGATGTCAAATTGGAGAGGCACTCCTTTTGGTATTTTCTTCTCCACAGTTTCCACCTTGACAGAAGCAGAGCTGGCAGTCGGGGGATGCAGGGTCCAAGCGGTGGGAGGCCTACGGAGAAGTCACACAAACAGTCATTGTTTTATCTACAAGTTTCTTAAAGGTGGTGTTTTAATGTCATAATCAACATCATATCACCATGATACAGCACTTTATTAATAACAATATGAATAAAAACAGTGATTTCCTAAATGATGTCTTCAACCAGTGTGTAAGGATTCTGCAGGGTTTGTGTTGACTGATACGTACTCCGGCTGGGTCCTGGCTGTGGGGTTGTCAATTGAAACAGTCAAGATTCCATTGTTGGTTGTTGATGTACGCCACCTAGTGGATAAACAGAAAAGGTGTAAGGTATCTCACAGACACCACAGACACTGACCCTGAAATGGCAAACAATGGTCTTCTTGCCCCTCCAAATGATTCATATCCGCAGTGCAGTTTCCTCTCCCTCACACGAGCACGTACAACAGTGAGTGACACAAGGAGTCAAGACACTTTGACAACTAAAGCCAATACAGACTGTGAGGTGTAAGAAAACTCACTGGCGAGTTCTGACTGGAGGAGCACGAGGAATTGGTTTTTGCACCTGGGCTTGTACCTGAGATGTGGAGCAAAGGACAAGACACAAGAATTAACACAGTGAGGCGTTGACAGCGCACACAGGAAATCCTCAACACTTTCAGTTTTAATCTGCAGATAAATGTATCAACTCTCAAGGTCAATGCGTGAACATCTCGTACTTTGAGTCCTCTGCGGAAAAGAAATGTGGCCTGGCGCGCTTCCCTCTGAGTCTGCTGGACAGGCGGCAGCGGTCTGCATGAGCGGAACACAAAAGACTGCATTGAAAAACAGCTGTGTAATCAATGTAGGTCTATCACAGTTCATTGTGTGTAATAGTGTATGCGCAGTGCAGTTAAACCCAAACGTATCACTTTATGTGGTTATGTCTTCACTCCTCTCTACCAGTGTGCAAACAAACTTCTTCAGAATACTTGCAACTTCAAACTAAATGTAAATAAATGCAACATATCCCAACAACACTGTTCTCCATTCTTTCACAGAGAAAAAACACATTGTCACAGTGCACCGTGGGACTGTATACAAGTTGTTGTGAGGTGTACTCACCGCCGTCGCAGCTGAAATGGTCTCCTGACTGCTGGTGCGTTCTGGGTTCTCTGTAAATCGGGCTGCCTGTACGGCCGCCTCTGGACCTCTGGCTTCCTGTACTGGGTTTCAGTGCGTTGAATGAACGGCCTTGTTCTCTGTCTCATTTTCTGAAAAGGGAGGTGCAGTGGATGATCTTTAATATAGATATAGGCAAAGGGGAAATGCTTGAAAAACCAAATGCTACTACATCCTGCTGAGTGAGATAAAGGATCAAAACAAAAAGGTAATTTTAAGTTGTTTGGTTAAAAATAGAAATCCACTTTTTTTAAACTTCAGTTTAACTTTGATAACAACTAAAAGAAAGTAAATACCATAACTGAATATTTAGTAGGTAAATCAGCTAACAATCATGTGCTCACATTCAAGATGGAAAAACAGAAACAAAAAGACTAAGGATGTTGTGGATTCAGCAACAGCTGATCATTCTGCGATGATGGGCAGCAAAATGGACAACTTTCTAGAGCAGTTTGGACAAGACAACAGGAGGAGAGGATATCAAAAGGCGGCTGCTGATGTCTGTTGCCAGGCAACAGTATGTGGAGAAAATTCTGCCTCTGGGTGTGACAGAGGTCAGGCAGATCCAGGTCATCAAAGCAGGAGGAGTACAGTGTGCTTGATTGTAGACAAGACAAGAAAGACTAGCTTTTGTTACCAGTGTAACAAATAATGATACAGATGTTTTTGTTAAGTATTTCAGCTCTGTGCTTTTTGAGTCTTTCTTTGTCATCTAGTGTAGGAATAAGGTCTTGCAGAAGTGGATCAAGCTTCAGTACAATGCCAGCACTGCATAGACAAAGTTTCATTGTAGACTCAATATTCAATGTTTAATCTTTGGTACGGTTTCTTCCCTTTTTTCATTTTACTTTCTCTGTACTTTGGTTGTTTAATGTTTCTTTTTTTAAAGAAACAGGTGAGTTTTATACATTTGTCATTTCACCAGGAGAAAAGGATTTGCTCCACTAGTTTGGAGTTGACATACTATTTTAGGGCTGCACAAGGTACTTGAACATTGCTTTAGAAAGATGTATGTAACGCTGTATCAGTGTTTGCATTTGTCAGTCAGACACAAGAGATACCTTAACCGTTTAAAGTATGCTCCATGTCAGATTTCTCAATATATTTTGCCTGCTTGCTGTACTTACATCTTACACCATCACAGAGACACAGTCAGGGGCGGCCTGTGGCATAGGACACATAGGTGGTCACCTAGGGCGCCAAACAACTGGGATGTTTTACTTTTTTTTTTTTTTTTTTTTTTTTTTAAATATAAGGCAACGCCACCCACATGGCATTTTTGCTACCAAAACCAAAATCATAGCTGCACAAGAACCAATGTGTTTTGAACAGATTTGTCAGAACAAAGCACAGATGGACTGGAAAACGCCTTCCCTGTGTAGATTTTCTGCTGAGGGACAGAGCTAAGTTGTAAAAACTAAGTGCTCACCAATTGCTAACTTTACAATAGTGTTATTTACTATATATGGCAGCGCATTCAGTGCGTGTGAGCATGCATCCTGTGTCTATGTGCCTGTGCAAATTGATTATAAAACGTTAACACTATGTTAGAAAACAAGTGTCTCAATCTAAAATCTCACCTAGGGCACCAACATAGTCAGGACCAGCCCTGGACACAGTCTGGAGGATGGGTATATAGTGATGAATCCTATATTCTGAGCAATCAAGATCTGTGCAGAAGGGCCGGTGCTGCTAGTGGTCTACAATGAAGTTTCAGGCAAATGTCAGAGGATAATATCAGTGCGTGGCTTGCTGTGCACTGCAGTATGTCCTGTAGTACCTGGTTGATTGCTGCTCTGTTGAGTGTGCCGACTCGTTTGAGCAGGGCAGCTGGCCTCCTGGCTGCCAGCCCAGTGATAACCCCCTGACCCCGCCGTCGACCCGGGAGGGGAGGGACCCTTCTGTTTCTTAATTTGGATGCTCCTCCTCGGGACACGCCACCTCCTGTTAAAGATAATATTAGCTACATTACACATGCACAGAGATGAATCGCCAGGAAAAAAAAATAAACAACAGGGTTGGTACAAACCTCTTTGGACTGGTCCACCAGTCCTCGACGAAACTCCCTTCCCCTGGGTTAACAGGCCTTTCTTCTTCACTGGTCGGCGGTTCATGGTGGCCTGTCTTCTTTTTAACTGTTGCTCTTTTTTGTTCAACCGAATGATGTCATCTGTTAAAAGTTATCACACGAGCAATGATAAACGTCTGAATCCTCAAATGATCTAGCTGAGTAACTGTTAAGTTAGCTAACATTAACGATAGCTAACGTTAGTAGCTACTTTATTTCTGTAACGTTTTATGTCGAGGACCTTACCTAGTGACATGTCGACTTTATCGGGAACCGCTGGTTTTCTCCCCCGACCTGCTGTAAAATCACCCCTGTTCATACTTAAAAAAAACCGACAGACGACACCGGGGGCAACAAGAAGCACAACAGCAGTTGGTACCCTGGCTAACTGCTCGTCCCCTCTAAAGCTACGGCAGTCCGAACAAACCTCCTCCTAACGTAAACTGCGCTGCGCATGCTCTGTAAAGACAGTACAGCTGCATTGTGGGAAATGTAGTTCAACCCAACAAAAACACAGTGTTACAAAACCTGAACATCAGCGTGCTCATGTAACTGGTTGTGTAAAGGGGAAAGACGACAGTGTTTCTGTGGCTGGGCTGCTACTTCCTTGGCTTCAAATCTATCTCACATTAGAGTTTTGGCAGTTTAACTTTACATAACTTGGTACTTTTAGTTTTTGCACCCTGTATGTTGCATTGCTTTTGTAGGAGGTAAGTGAAACACCGTTTATATGAATGAAGGGATTCCAGTGTTGTCGTGTTGTTAGCCAGTTTACCTTAACATGAAAACTGCCTGTGTTTCTTGATGTATATTTATTTCTTCACAATTTTGTCTTACATTTGTAGTTTTTTTTTCTGTTTTGCAAACGGCCGCCGAGTTTTATCGAGCTTTTCACAACTCTCACTGTGGTTTACCTGCAGCTCACCTTTTTCGTCTTCACCGAGGCTGTACCTGAGGCTTGTTATCCACAATAGACAGAGGCCCGGCTCAGTTTTCTCCTGCCTTACCAACTCATTCACCAGTGAAAACACCATGGCAGACAAAAAACGCAAGGCAACATCTGCTGTGGCTAAAGAGCCCAGTGCCAAGCAGCAGAAGTTGGCTCCCATGAAGGAGGAGAAGACGCAGAGAGCTGCTGGTTGGCTGCAAGAGCTTGTGAGACAGCAGAGGACAGAGAAGAAGGAGATGAAATTCAACAAGAAGCGTCTGCGTTTTCTATCTGACACCCAGAAGATAAAACAAGGCTCAGAGGGTGTTTTGTACTGGATGTCAAGAGACCACAGAGTACAAGGTAAATACCTATAACAACTATCAATCCTGTAAGAAGAAACCATTTTAACCATTTAACCATTTCCTCCATGTTTGATATGTTTTGTTGTGTGTTTTAACTTTCTGTTACAGATAACTGGGCAATGATCTACGCTCAGCGGCTTGCTTTAAAAGAGGACCTTCCTCTGCATGTCTGTGTCTGCCTGGTTGTCCCAAAATCAGAGCTGTCCACCCTCAGACATTACAGCTTTATGCTGAAAGGTCTGGAAGAAGTTGAAAAGGTACAAACTTCATGATTATTTGAAGCACTGACTCCAGCTATAGATTCAAGTAGTGCAGAAAAGATTTAATTAATCCATGTTAATTTTATTGCCATCATTGTAATATATTTCCAATTATATTGTAATATGTTAACTAAGCAAATAGTAACACCAGACACTCGAGGGATCAACAAAAGGGACTTTAATCATAAAATGAACATTTTCCAGACTTAATCATTATTATACGATGAATTTCATGTTACTCTGGTAAGATTTGTTCTGTCTACTAATCATTAAAGTCTATTATCAAGCAAAAATGCTAAAAACTCTCTAGTTCCAGCTTTTCAAATGACAGGATTTGTTGTTTTTTCTTTGTATTTAATAATTGAAAATGAAATATCCTAGGGTTTTAGACAAATTGTCAGTCAAAGCAAGCAATTTGAAGATGTTACCTTGGTCTCTGGAAAATTGGGACAGGCTTTTTTTCACGAATTTCTTAGGTTTTATAGTCTAAACAATAAATTGATTAATTAAAAAAAATTCAACCAATCAATGGATAATAAAAGTAATTCCAGCACTAGTTAAACAAGTAATAAGATGAGAAAAAACAATCATTAGAACAGTCAGAATAAGGAAGTCATCACGTCTTTCCTTACTGAGTATAAGTGTAGGTGTGTGGATTGGGCCATTTAGATGGCACACAAGTCAAACACACTGCATACATGCCATCCAATGTCCTCAACACTTTCCTCAGTGGTTTGTGATGCATATAGTTGAACCCACATTGAAGTCTTTGAGACTTAGTGCTGTCATTCTGCCCCTGCCAAACAGAAATGTAAACACTTAGGCATCCAGTTCCATCTGCTGCACGGTTCAGGGGGGGAAGTACTGCCTGGCTTTGTGTCTGACCGTGGCCTGGGGGCGGTGGTGACAGACTTCTCCCCTCTCAGGGAGCCACTGCAGTGGTTGGAGGATTTGAAAAAGAAGCTTCCAAAGGACATTCCCCTCATACAGGTAAAAAAAACTCTGAACTTTCTGTCGGATATTTTTGTTTGATTGTCCTCCTGCCTTTCCCTGATCATTTGTTGTCCTCATCATTTTCACAAAGAACTGATTATGAAAAAGGATTCAATTCTCATTTAATGCCTGTTGCTTTCATGTGTGTCCATATGTGCGCTCACTACTGTTTTATTATCTGTCATATGAGTTGAACACCTCTTTTCCATTCATAGGTTGATGCCCACAATATTGTTCCCTGCTGGGTAGCATCTCCTAAACTTGAGTACTCCGCCAGAACGATCCGGGGAAAAATTACCAATCTCTTGCCAGAGTTCCTCACCGATTTTCCCCTGGTAGGGAAACACCCCTACACAGCTACAAGAACCGCCAAAGTAAGTGCTGCAGCAACGGTGAAGGTCACATTCAGACTGCTGTGATTATAAATATGCTTTTGTAAGAAAAAAAATCAGCCAAGACAGCACATTCATGACGTGTCTTTCAATATTTTTTCCTGGAAACATTCACTGCTTTGGAAATGTTTTCTAAGATCAATACATGGAAAAGTAAGCTGTCAGTGGGCTCATTGATGGGGGAGGATTTGGAAGTCAGACTGCTTCAATAAAGCACTTCCTTTCAACCTTCAGGCGCTTTCTCTCCTCTCACATTATTTATTGATGATGAGGGATGGGAGGATTTAAGATTTGGTCTTATACTGGGATAAAAACACAAGAATTTAATCGTGGTCCATTATCAGGATAATCATGAATATCACATGAGTGACTTGAAAAAGTTGTCTAGCTCTCTAACATACAGTACTATTGATTTCCTGAGTTAGTTTGAATTGCCATTTGCCACAAGGGGGAGCTCACATCTTTCCTGTCATTTATCACCATGGCTGAAGGCTCAGAATGTGAAAGCTTGAATATCAGGTTGATAGTAGATTCTTTTTATTGATGGATTTTTTTCTCTCTCTCATTGTGATTACCTTGTGGGTGTTGAGGAGAGTCTGAATCTGGCATTGCTTGTGTTTCACTAAAAAGGATGTTCAGAAAAACAAGACGTGTCCTAAGATGCAATAAAAATATTTGTATCTTAACAGAATGTAAGGTTAAGTGATTCCAGTATGTTTTAGTGCCATGTTAAGAGTTTTAAGCATGATCTGAATAATCATGACATGAAATTTTCACATCATCCCATACTTGTTGACAACTGAATATAAACAGTAGGTTTTTTGTGACTGTCCACTGTTTACATTTCTTTCCCAGCACCAGATATTAAAGCTGCAGGGTGTGTGCTCTCACTGCAGATTTGCACTTGATATGCCGTTCAATGGTTTTAGCCTCCAGATTATGTGAGCTATGTGAAAGGCTTTAGACTTTTTTCACAAATTTTGAATCTCGCATTTCTTTTTTAACACCAGAATGTATATTTGAGCTCATTACTGTCAGCTGTGACCCCTGCTGAGTTTTTCTCTTCTCTCCCATCTTCACCTTACAGCCAGTAGACTGGGCAGAAACCCTGGCCTCCCTGCAGGTGGACAGAACAGTAGGAGAGCCGGAGTGGGCTAAGCCAGGCACCAAGGCGGGGATTGCCATGTTGGAGTCCTTCATTGATGTACGGCTCAAAATGTTCGGCACCCAACGCAACGACCCAAACGCTGCCGCCCTCAGCCAGCTCTCCCCCTGGATCCGCTTTGGTCAGTACTACCATGAAAAAAAAATAGTGCATGTGAATTTCACATATATCATTGGGGAAAAAATGTGGTTTTGTAAAAATCTGCAGCAACTCTGTATTAGCACTTATAAATGTGTTATTTATATTATCATTACCTCTTTCTCACATTAACATCCACTTTCTTCTGCACTTGTGATCTAATCAACTATACTCTTGCAACTGAGCTTGAGGATGGCAGACTTGATAAAAAGCAGCATGCTTTGTTAAATAAGCTGCTTTCCATTGGTTCTGTTCAGACTGAGTTCAGAGTGTTACTGCTGCTGGTTTAGATTCAAGGTGTCCCACAATGATCAGTATTAGGCCCCCTGCTGTTTACCTCTTTTTTGTTTTGTTTTTTTCTCCAACTGATGTGATGTTAATTTTTATGCTGATGATACCATTTACAATCAGGTCTACTAAAAACCAGGCTTTGTCCAGGTTACAGTCTGCTTTTGAGGACCTTCAAACCTTCTTTATTAATTTAAATACTGTTTTAAATTTTTAAAAAGACCATATTGAGGCATTTAACAACAGTTTTGATGTTCCTACTCCATCATACTCATGATTCTGCACTGTATCTATTTGATTTCCATTACAATACATCAGAATTTGGTTGGATAATTGATTTTAAAGGGGCAATCTCGAATATCTCCAAAGATTTCCATTTAAATAAATGTCTGTTAAGTCACAATCTTTCGCCAGATGAGGTAACACAATGGTGATTAATCATAAGGCCCACTGATGAAAGCTCTTGCATTCCCAGTATTATGATTATTATTAAACAGTTGTCAGTGGCAACTTTCCCGCCATGCATTCCAATCACAAGTGACGCATTTTGTGATGTGTTTTCCATCATCCAGTCGTTGATCTGCCAGAGAGGGTAGGTGGAGCCAACGCACCAGACTTGCTCTTCAATACGATTGTCTGTAAAGCGACGTATTGTTTTTTTTTCTGGTCTCTGCTAGTGTGACATCAATCAGCAACGCTGATTGGAAAGCTGCACTTAGGTCAAGCAGCAACAGAACTGAACATTCGCCAACCTTGGCACGCGTTAAAATATCGTTTGAAAGCCTAAGCAGTTTCAGTACTGTGCCCCACACGAAAACCAGACTGGTACTTATCAAAGATTTCATTGCTGTCCAGGACATGTATAAATAGTAATAATAACAAACTACTTCCAAGACCTTGGAAATAAAAGGAAGTTTTGAAATAGGTCTGTAGTTACCAAGAGGCAGCGGGTTGAGGCTTGGCTTTTTTAAGAGTGGCTGAATAATTGCATGCTCATAATAATCGGGCACACAGCCAAAGCTAAGGGAACTATTTACAATAGAGAGGAAATATGGTCTTAAGGAACTCAAAACATTTTTACAAAAAGGATGGAACAATGTCAAGAGAGCTAGAGGAGGGGTGTGGAGAGACAATGGCTGTGAGATCTTGCAATGATATTGGGCTAAACTGGCTCAATAAAGAAACACGGGCCAGACAGTCTATTCCAGGGGAACAAGAAGGCAATATTTTAGACCTTATATCAGTGACCTTGTCCACAAAAAATGATAAAAACATTTCACAGTCATTATTTGAAAAGAGCGATACAGGGGAAGGGGCAGGGTAAACCAATCTATCAATAGTGCTAATCAAAGCTCTGGGATTTTTTTTTTTTATGGCAATCAATCAAATAAGAAAAAAAAGCAGTTCTAACCTCTTTTTTTGTCGTTCATTTTCTTATTAAAAGACAAAAGTAGTTCCTTCATGTAAATAAAATGACAACGAATGGATTTGTTTTTAAGTGGAGCAACACATCTAGAGTCGACAAACAGATGTTATTAAAGGAGCAGACTATGTCATTAGTCTGGGCAGGGAAAGCAATATCCTTATTAAGGTCTGCAAAGACAGAGGCAAATTTGTCTGCAAAGTGGCTGCTGAGAGTGCGAGAACGGGTCATGCGTTTTTATGGATTGAGTGTCAGCGTTGAAGAAAGTATCAAAAAATAATACATTTGTGGTCAGATACGAAAAAGCCCTATAAGCTGAAATCATAGTTTCTGCATCTGTGAGGGTCCGCTAGGGTCTGTGTGACATAAATTTCGTCATCACAGGGTGTGTGCATAGGCTCCATGTGGACATCTGTTGCGTCCGTGCTGTCACTCTGCTATCTCCCTGTAGATGCCAATCTGCTGCACATGTGTGGAACGCATCCTCCAAGCGGACCCCAGAAAGTAGTATAAACAGAACAACTATCTGTCTGTGGTGTCCGCAGCTGTCCGTGTATGCGTCCACTCGGGAGTATTAATGAAGCTTAAGATTCAGACCTAAAGTAAAAACCAAATCAAGAGTGTGACTATGATTGTGGCTTGGCCCTGATACATGTCGCATTAAATTTAACAACTGAGTGGTGCTTAAATTTAATAACCACTGAAGATAAAAACTCTGCAAATTCAAGTAGAAAGCCTTCATTTGGGCCAGGTGGGCAGTAAATCAACACACAGTAAAAAGGATTAGTTGGTCCCATCCTGAGCATATACACTTCAAAAGTGTTGAACTCTACTATGTCCATGTAGCAGCAGCTAGGCCTCCTCCGCGACCGGACATCCTGGGCGCACTGACAAAGTCTATGGGACCCAGTTCAGTCAAGGCCATGTTGTCACCACATTTCATCCAGTTCTCAGTAATAAACCAAAAATCCACATCATGAGAAACAAAAGTTTTATCACACGCCGACCTTGCATAGATTAACGCCATCTTATTCGGAGTGGATTGCAATGAAGGTTTATGATTGTAGGTAATCTGGATCAGTACCAGTCACCACATAAAGTACCAGTCAAAAGTTTGGACACACCTTGTCTTCTGAGGTCTCTCTTGTAAAAGACATCTTGAGTTCCTGATTAGGTAAAACTTCCTCCATCTTCGTCATTGTGGACCCTTTTATCTTTGCCTCCTCATTCTGTCCATCTTCTGTCATCTGCCTCCTTTCTCATCCTTTTCATCCATCTCTCCTCCATCCCATCAGGACACCTGTCAGCCCAGCGTGTGGCACTGCAAGTTCAGCGAAGTGGGAAGAACGCAGGTCAGTCTGTCCCCTCCTTCATCGAAGAGCTGGTGGTTCGCAGGGAGCTGACAGACAACTTCTGCTTCTACAACAAGAAATACGACAGCGTGGAGGGTCGGTTCAGATCTCATGAAATTTCATACGGTTCACTCCGTTGTGATGAGTGTCCCATTTGTGACATTGTTCAGTTGAATCATCTGCTCACAATATGTTTCAGAGTATGTCTCAACTCTTTTTTTTTATGTTGTATTCAGGTGCTTATGAGTGGGCACAGAAGACCTTGAAAGATCACGCCAAAGACAAGAGGCCATATCTCTATACACGAGAACAGCTGGAGAAAGCAAAGACACATGACAAGCTGTGGAACGGAGCTCAGGTGCAGCATTTAGTCTAAAACACAGCCAACAGATCTCACAGTGCCCTTTTTATTCAAAGTGTTTCAATTATCTGAGGGATTAAAACACATTTTTTTCTTACCGCTGTTTATTGCATCACTTCATTAGTATCAGATGGTCAGTGAGGGGAAGATGCACGGTTTCCTGAGGATGTACTGGGCCAAAAAGATTCTGGAGTGGACTTCTTCACCAGAGGAGGCGCTCTCAATTGCCCTGTACCTCAACGATCGCTACGAGTTGGATGGCCAGGACCCCAACGGCTTTGTCGGTAAGGCACAGATGACCTCATACATGTAAGGGTGGCTACTTGTTTACTGAATTCCTCGTCTCTCTAATCCATGCCCTCTCCGCTGTGTTTACCCTTCTTCTTAGGTTGCATGTGGTCTATTTGTGGCATCCATGACCAGGGCTGGGCAGAGAGACCCGTTTTCGGAAAGATCCGATACATGAACTACAAAGGCTGCCTCAGGAAGTTTGACGTAGCTCGGTTTGAGAGAAAGTACTGTCCCAAAAACCTTTGAAGTATGAAATGTTTTCAAGGACAAGAGTAAAATGCCTGACAGCCTACATCTCCTACACCTTTTACCTCAGGGAGCATTTTTACAGCCTTTTAGCTGCTGATGTTCTTCTTTTTCTTTGTTCTTCGCTGTTTGTCTTGTCAAAAAACTTTCAGTATAAATTTTTATGGGCTGTTGCTTTTACTGAATATTCAGACATGTTTATGCTTATCAAGACTGTAAGCTGGTATTTTACTGTAAAGTGAGCTCATCATTTAGATGATTATCTGTGGTGCCTACTTGGCGAGGATGAGAAAGGCCTTTTTACTTTATTACTTTTTTATTAGTACTGCTTTTTACTTTTTATATTTAATTTTCTACACATTATGCCTTGTTTATGGATATAGTGGCTCAACAAAACATGCTTTTCTTTTAGGAGATTTGACTTTTTCTGTATACTTTCTGTAAGTCACAATTTTTTTTTATTTGTTTGCAGTTCTCTCATTATCATCTGTCTGTAAGACCTGCAATACATCATATGTTACATTAAAAGTGTGTGAGTGTTCTTTACTTAAAAGATTATATGCACCCACAATCATTAAGACTCGATTATCTTTAAATTGAATTTAGATTTAAGTATAGCCACACTTTTATGTATTGTTGTCTACAAGCTACTGTGATAGATCAGTGTGTTTCAAAATAATGTTATCAGTTCAGCACAGTGATGCGATTGTTTCTTAAACACATATTCATGATTTTTTTTTTCTTTTTTTAAACCAAGAATGGATGACAGAAAATAATTTGGATTTAAGAAACTCTTTATTCCATGTACGTATTCTCTAATCCAAAAAGGGAAACAAAAAGAAGACAAATATGTGCAGTATTATATGGTCACATTAGCAGAGACTGAGTTGCATCACCATTGCAAATGTGGTTGTAGTGAACACTGACATAATGCATCGAAACAAAAACCACCTCCGCCCAACCTAATTAACTGCACCCTCAACAGTAGATGAAAACAATCCCTTCAGGAAACAACACACTTAAAACCATTTCGCAAATTACAATATGAATCTCTCTCTATGCTATGGGCCTTTTTGTAATGTTAGTTCATTTCAGAAGAAAGAGATCCATGTCTCCCAAGATTGTTTTTTTGTACTAATTAGCTGAAACTAGTCTCTGGTATGGTTATAGGGAATAAGAATATTACAGTGTGATATACTTTAATTTACTGCTTTCGAGCTCCTCAGGACTTAGTTCTGAGTTTCATACTGGTCAATGTACCTCCACATACTGTTGAAGATGAACATGAGATCAGAACGACATAAATCACACAACGATTAGAGGAAAAGATTGAGTTGTATTAAGGGCTGAGTTTTCACATACTAATTACCTTCCTAGAGGAAATTAGATTTTGTCGCTTAAACTCAAGAAGCAAAATGTACAGTAAAAACAAGTTATCACTACTTTTGGTATATATGAATCTTATTCGATGTGTTCCCCTAACCAGTCCATTAATAGAGTTGTTGTTAAAATGGTGACCAGTGTGGATATATGAGCTGCCGAAGATGTCCATATATAGATGCTGTAGTGCAACTGTAAACATGCACCATGTTTTATGTACTGACTTCTTTATCTAGTGCTGAAACAATAGACCCACTGGAATATCCATGTTTGACTTTAACACTGAACATTTCACAAACATAGGTACATCAAGGATTATGCTGGTAATCTTCAAGTTATTTTTGGTGGGTGGACTACACTGGCTCTTCTGCTTTATGAAAAAGTTCATGGCTGAGTGACAGAAAACTACTGGAAGTCACTTCCTGTGTGAAGATCAGTCATAGTATTTTTTCACTGAGGTTTGAAGTTACTGCCATAATTATTGTGGCAGATCTTTGGTTTCTGGAAGGAAAATATGCAGCTGAGTCTTTTAGGGCTTCACAAAAGGTTTTAGAATTAATGAAGATTACACATCTGAAATTAGATCATTTGTGTAATTCTACCAATCACATCTCTTGTGCTTGTGCTGCTTCTCACATATAAACTGACTATAAACTCTGTCTTTGAACTTTTTAAATGCTCACATCTCTTCAGTAGTCCTGTTGCTAGGTGACTGTCAAGAGTCATGCTAGTAGCCCTGTGAGGCTGTACTTAGGCACAGGAGTGCTTTTAGCTAAATGCTCACAATGAGAATGTTAATATGCTGATGTTTACCTGTTAAAATTTTTCTTTGGGTTTTTTTTTTTTTTTGGCCAGGCCTGTGCTTTATTTCCAATGAATTATTAAAACTACATCACCATAGGGATTTTACAAAATTACACAGAGCATTTCTGCATGCTACCATAAGCTAATTAGCTCTAAAAACAAAGTACAACTGAGGGGAATGTCATTAGCTTTGCAGGTAGTTGGGACCACCAGAGTAGTTCTAATTTATCTTGAAGGGGACATGAATGTGTGCACCAATTTCATGGTAATCCATTTCACAGTTATCAAGACATTTTATATATATAGGAAATATAGAAAAAGTCAGGGGGTCACCAAAGTCATTTGGTTAATGAATGTACGTACAAAGTTTAATGGGAATCATCCTATAGTTGTTGAGATATTTTATCAAGTGTTGGACCAACAGCCCTAGAGCTGCTAGTGTGGCTGAAAACAAGAAGATGAGATATGTGAACTGTGACTTTCTCCTGCTCTCCTGGGGACTTTCTCCCACTTGACTTTGCAGGTGTATGAGTCATTTCAGCGCAAGAGCATCATAGACGTAGGAAGAATGCAATCACAGCAGAACTCCTGAGTCCTAGGATTTATTTGTCTTTTGTGAAATAGCTTGTGTAAAATTGAGTGCAGAGCTAATCTCACCCACTAAGACTGGTGTAACAAGGACAAAATGAAAACAGGGAAGCGGTGCCAGAGTTTAATCAATGTGCTGTTGATATCCCTTTTCCCTTTTATCAACCAATATTTACAGTTCCTCAATTACTTTTTGCTCACACTGACATTTGCTGTAATGTTAGATGCATTTTTCTGCAAGTAAGTGAGATTTGCACCAGCTACCCAGCTGAATAATGATGTGGAACAACCTTGACACCCCAGTACTGGTCGGTACAAGCAATTTACAGGAGGGAGGGAGAGGAAACTCCTTCAAATAGGATTTCTTACATTATCATGACCAGGTTTCTTTAAAGGGAAATTCATTCATCATAGCTCTACATTTTTCCTGGAATCAGAGGTCACATATTTGTATTCTGGCATTTTTCCACAATTATTTTCTAGCCATTCATTCTCTACACCTGGTTCCTGTGTTCAGGGTCACTGGAGGAGGAGGAGGTGGTAGCATGCACTAGCTGAGAGGCCAATGATACACCCTATGTTGAGTTTTTTAATCAACCTTACCTGCATGTCTTTGGACTGTGACAAGAAAACCACATACAGAGAGAACATGGAAAGCATACAAAAATAACACTGTAGGTTTATATTGGGTGAGGCAACAGTGCTAAACAGTGATTCACTGTGCAAACATTTTAGGCACTTTAGATGTTTAGATTCGTATCCGTCACGCAATACCATCAGGGAGGCCTTTGATCAGTCCCAAATGTATTCCACAGCATGTCAACAACCCCAAACATACAGCCACAGTTATAAAGAACTATCTTCATCAACAAGAAGAAAAAAGAGTCCTGTAATGGACTTTTAGTGCCTAAAACTTTTGCACAGTATTGTATATATATATATATATACAATATATATCATTTTCTCATTTTAATAGTTTCACAAGTGGTGAAATGAGGACTTATACTACATTTAAAACAGAGGTTTGTGTGAAGTTAATTTAGTGCTTTAGGACCGATGCTACTGCTGCTGCACTGCTGCTATCGCTTCTCTTCCAGTGTAGACAGAGTCACTCAAAACCTGTAAAAACATATACACAATATACAGTATATAGATATTTGGGAGTATATTAACCCTATGGTTTCTTTATTAGTAGATTTAATGTCAAAGAATGAATCAAGCAAAAAATCTGAAGGCTTTTTAGCTGCTCATGTTTAAAGGTTGTGAAGCTAAGAAGTTGCAGAAATGTAGAAGAAGAAGCGTTTTGCAATTACAGGAACCCAAATATAAGAGCTGTTAATCTTGTAAGTGCATCTAAATTGAGCCAAAAGTAGCATTAATTGTGTTTTTTTGTTTTGGTTTTATTTCAGCCTCCAGGGGGCAAGCTGTGACCACAACACTGACATATTACCATCTTATAAAGTTGCCTAGTTACACTATTGAACGCTCATTTTGCTGTTTGTCTGCTGGACACTGAGCAAAATAGACCTTCATTTGGAATCATGTTTCTGTCCACCTGGTGAATGTAAGTCCAATGTTCACTCTCCTTTTAGCTCCGTTTTTGTCTCCACCAACTTCTAAGAAAAATATCTGACTCTTCCACCATTCACTAGCTAACCATTAACAGTTTGTTCGCCATTTGGTGCTAAGCAGGTAACATAGAGTAGCTTTAGCAGAATACTGCCAGAAACAAGGTAGATGAGAGTGGGTGACAGCTAATTTGTGGGCTGTAAAAGACGCTAACAAGCTCTATAAAGTCAAGGGGAGCTGCCTATATACAGCAGCCGCTTTTACATTACACATTACAATAATTGATCTGTTGTTAATATAAAAATATTGATTAGTGCAGCTTTAAGTTCAGTTTATGCAGTGCTACCTGTGGCTGTTGGTACTGAATTTAACACCACCAACGCCTGTAAAGCTATAGGTCACAGCCCAGTCCCTGTTGTTTCTCTCTGCTTAAGACATCAGGACACCTCACATCATCCTCATATTTCTTTGTCACTTTTACATTACTTCCTCTCCTAGCACTCACTTCGTGTCAAATTATTGTCTCGCTGTCATAAGAATATTGTAGGAGTGCTGTAGCTCTTAGGTTTCCATCCCTTATCATCCGCTGCTTTAATAGACATTACATATGGGTTTACGGTTGCATTCACTGTGGCAATTAAGTTTCTAAATTAAAAATTGTAACCCACTACTTGTCATTATGTTATGAGTCAAAACATGTCAGGATGATGCATGTAAATTACTAACACAAATTTCTCTGAAGGTTGGATTTGAACAACAAAAGCACTGATGTGAAGCCAAAAACTTTGCGATTTGTCTCTCCTTAAACTCCTACAGAGCATCACATTGACTTTTTAATGTTTCCAATTGTGGGATTTTATGGTTCTTCCACATGCAGACATTTCCAAATCTTTGCTAATTTCTGTGGGAGAAAGTCAAATGAAACACATCATATTTCTCATTTGTCTTGATTTGTACTTTAATTTCACAGCGCCCACATTCTGCTTACATAATTCCTTAAAGTTAAATGATATTGTCTGCTTCATATTGTCATATCAAAGTGCCATGGGTGGTAGTAATAACTGGGCTATTGAGCGATACTGTAATGCAGCCTCTTAAATGAATCTATTTGCAGAGCCAGTGGGTAAACAGTGTACATCACTGTTATGATGATGGAAGTTGTGGGTAGATTGCTGTTCATTAGTGCTGGTGTGGCACACTGATAACACTCTGTCATTACAAACTGATTTGTCACTTTCCATCAGTTAGCTCATCTTTGACTTCTGTCTTCCTCCTACTTCATCTACGCATTCATTATTTCATTTTTTCTTTCCAAATTATTGACCTGGTGACATCAGCTTTCCTCTTCCCTCTCTACCCCTCATAATCATATCTATTTGTACAATTTACCATGTCTTCTGCACTGTGGGTCACATAAAGTTGAAATGAGACAGCCTAGTGGAAAGATTCTTATTAATCCTAAATAACTTGTATTGTTCAGGGCAGAACTTGGTGTTTACACAGGAGAAATTTCTGTCCTGGAGCTGGATGATCGGACTCTGAACATAAAAAAACAAGTTCAAAGACTCCTTACAGTAGTTAAACCAGGAATATTCACCAATATCTTCTTTTTTCTTAATTTTTTTCTTAAGAAAGGTCCTAAAAATATCAGATTCATGACATGTTCTTAAACCACAGAATTGTTTGTACATATGCTCTTATAATGATGAATCCCATTGTCCTCGTAATAAGTTGAAAGCATATGCCAAGTGATCCTAATTAGTGGAGGTAAACGCCACACCAATCCACATAAAAGGGCATGAGACCTCAGGGCTGTGTGCACACACGGAAACCACACACAGAAATTGAAAAGAAAAATTGAGAGAAGTCCCAAAGTCTAAAGAGGGTGGAGCACCGGACTCCAAATGTGAAAAAAAACTTCAATAGTTGTGAAGTGGAGGTTCTGCTGCAGGAAGTGAACATCAAACGAGCTGTCATATGCAGCAGCGTCAGAAGTGGATATAAAATAACAGAAAAATATGCATGAGATTACTTTTACTATTACTCATTCAGTAAACGCTGTATCCGGAGAAGGGCACACAGCTGATGAAGCAAAAAAAAAATTTTGATCTCAAATCTGAGGCCAAAAAAGATATTGCCAAAGACAGAAGAGAGATGCTGACCACTGGAGACTTATCTGAGCCGGACCAGCGTGTAGGAGCCGTTATTGGAGAGACATTGCTCTCGGGTGTGCCGTCAGTTGAGCATCTGGACACAGACCTGGGGCCCGTGTCAGTGGTTTCATCTCCTATCGCAGAATCAGAAGGTAAGCTGTTTTTTTTTCAGAATTAATACAATTTGATGGTATATTTGATCTAAAAGCTGTATCTGTAAAACCATCGAACATGTGACACATTTAACATGTAAGCACCAGTGTGTCAAACCTAAAGGCGGGTGATTATTTGTGTGATAAGTGTTCTCCTCTTCAACATGTGTGAAAGTGTTACCTAAGTGCTTAGTTTTAAAATTTAAACATTTGTTTTTGCAACATAGACCAAACATTGCATAACTGAAACCTCCTATAAAAATAAAAACCCACTACAATGGTTTGATTTTTATGATTTATTTACATATGGATTCCTGATGAGGCAACAAATCTCTGAGGCTGAACCCAGCATCTCTCAGCCAGTACCTTCCTGCAACAGTACCTCCATGTGTGTCTCCTGTTCAACTGTCCCATGTCTGATCTCAGATGTGATCCTGGACAACCAGGAGAGAAAGGCCCAAACACCTTCACAGATAGTCTCTACACTGACCACACACTCTGAGACACTTGAAGAAATTAATAGAAATAATAATATAATAATACATATAAAGACATGCACTGAAACTTAATTTCTTAAGTGATGTGTTTCTTTCTTGAGATTAATTGTAAGCTATAAGTAATCACACTGCAAAATTGATTTTAGAAAAAAAAAGCAATTAATTGCTGTCGCACTTGGACAGCAAGTCTGTTGTCCCTGGAGTGAGTGAGGACACACATCCTCTTGTTGTTTATTTGTTTTAAAAGACCATAATGCTTTGTAAAATAATAAAAAATAATTATTACAAATATTTTCAATGATAAAAATATTATTGTAATTTAAATCCCACAATGTTATACAGCTGTAGAATTGAAGAAAACGCAATAACCAATTATTTTGCACATGAACATGTCAACACTCAAATGTGTGTAAGTGTGCTCTTGAGTGTGTGATTTGTTCTTAATTAAGAACGAATCCCAAATAAGAGAACATTGGTGAATGTCAGAATCTTCGTGAAAACTGCATAAGTGGATTTTGAGAAGAACTTCCTTCTCCATGAACGATTGGTGAATGAAGCTCAATAACTCTGCCGGCACATCTTACCAGCAGCACTGATGTTCAAAAGCACGTCATGGAATCATATGGCTGTTTCGAGGGTACACATTGAGAAAAACATACATGCTTTCATTAAATAGTCGAGAGCGCTGCCACAGATCCTGTGCATGAATACAAGAGTTGATAAATATTCACATGTCCTATATACAGGTGCTGCCTTTAAGAGAATCTGTCAACACATTTATAAGCTCCATTAAAAGCTTTTACGTACTTTCTAAAATTATGATGGATATTTTCTTCACTATGTTTAAAACAGTATGTTTGTACATTGTATGACTAATTACACAGTACACTTATCAAATATGCCACAGTATGTGGCAACTGGCTTATGAAATCATTTTACCCCAAGTATTTTCAGAATAGAATTTGAATACTTGTAAGGCACATGACTATTCAGCTTTGTCACAGCAGGCTATAAATACCACAAACAAACCATCCAGGTTTATTCCTCTCTTATACCTAATTGACTTTCATTTTCACCTCACATTCATTCCCAGTGTTCAGACAAAAAAAGCACTCTTGCTTACACACCAGAGTTAATATGCATTCATTCTTTGCCGTGAAAGCATGTTAATGTCGGCACTGGGAGCTGTACAGCAGGAAATGGGAAAGGATGGAAATGACTCCTTTCACATTATACAGTATATACAATGAAAACATTCACCTAATACTCAAACAGAAATTATTTACTTTTGAGGAAGCGGATGGGTTACATTACATATTCATCAAAATACGGTTGTATCATTTGTATGATAATTTCATTGTTCATCTAAACACTGTTGCTGTGTATTTCTGCAGCTTGGAGGACCTCCAAACACAGTAGGAGAGTCTAAATATACAGAAAATTTGCAGCATGCAAGAAATCTTTAGGGCAACATCTCGTCACATTCATGTGTAGAGTGATATCTTTCTATGTGGGACTAAGACCTTCCCATTTTCAAGTCTCTAGGCTGCTTTTATATACAAAAGGGTGACTAAAATCTAAGGAAAAACCAACATAATTGCCTCAGTAAGCTGTTGAGGCACTGCAAGCCTCCCAAACCGCTTCAGTGCTTCTTGGCAAAGATTCTCCAAGTCTCTTGAACACTGTTCTTCCAAAATATGTTCCCTTATTTTGCTCCTTTCCTTTCTAACATGTTGGTCCAAAATCTCCCACAGCTGTCTAATTGGGTTGCAATCTGGTGACTTCTTAAGCCATAGCAGGTAATTCACATCATTTTTATGCTGTAGTCATCAAACCATTCAATGAGCCCTTGTGCCCTGTATGGAAAACATCTGCAATCAAGTTTATTCTGATTTTTGCTTTAATTTGTCACTCATCTGTGTTAAATGTACTTCGACTTGCTTTGCCGCAGATTTGCTCAAAGAGGTTTAAGTCCATTTCTAACCACAGGTTGTTCTCTCGCTTAAGGCGCTACGTTGGCTCATCTGTATGCTAGAGCTTGGCTTCCAGGTTTTAGAGTAACAGACGTGACTGAACATTTCTCTGAACCTGGTGGACATGAGGTTGTAGAGGATGGGGTTGATGGCAGAGCTCAAGTAGAAGCAGACTCCGGAGACAATGTGGATATACCCAAAGATCTCGGCGTGCTGTTCGAATGAATTGTCAATGTAGTTCCATATCAGGCGGTCCACGTGGAAGGGAGCCCAGCAAAAGCCAAACACAACCACCAGCACACCTGGATAGGGTAAGGTAGACAAATAGACAACAGGCAAATGTAACCACACATGCACACATCCATGATATTCCTAGAAATGCTGCAAATCATGTCTTCAATCACCAGCGTGTGGCAGACGACAAGACAAAGCTGAGACAGATATGCATGTAAGTTAAAAATAGTAAAATGGAAAATAGGCTGAAAAATAACAAATGCATATGGCCCCAATGGATATTAATATTCATATCTGTACACACATACACACAGTCAATTCAAATTCTGTTTTCTGCTCCATGGTAATTTGGAGAAAACAATTAAAATGGCACCCACACAGCATTTTGGTAATTTGCACGTTGCGTTTGCACATCTTCTGCTTGTGGGACCTAGAGAGACCGTCGGATCCAAAGCTGCACCTGTTGTCCACCATGGTCAATACCTTCTCCCTATGCAGCTGCATGCCAATAAGTAGGTAGAGAATGCTGATTATCAGCATGGGCAGGAAGAAGAAGGCCAGCGTGGAAATCAGGATGATCAGCTTGTACATCCAGGGGGGCTTGACCAAAGCTGAGGATTGAGATGGATTTGTATTTTATTAACAGTAAGAAGATTTGAGTCTGGGCATGATCCCAGGTACACCATGGATGTTATAGATTAAAGTTCAGATGAAACAGCATTTTGAGAGTATCTAGCTTTCGTATCGTGATGTATTTCCGAGTGAAACAGGATAGACGGGGGGACATAACGCTGGGAGGAATTTGATTTGAACATTGAAAAGTGGGCGTGTCATAATAAATCTTAGCTCTGTGCTGCTAAAACTTGAAGATTGATTGATGGGTGGATGTCATGATGTTATTGGTTGAAACTGATTGGTTCAAGCCTATATAAGGACATGTCATATTTTGTTTTACAGGAAGAAAACATGATTGGATTTTGATATAAAAATTGTATTTTTTTGGCATATATTGTTAAATAGGTGCACAATATGACCAGGGATGTGATCTAAAAGGGTTAAAAAGGCATTTTTCATTTCATCTCAACTTTAATATACCAATGCAAAGCCCTTTCTATCTGCAAGTGCAGCAATAATAACAGTTCTATACATACAACACATAGCAGATCGAGGGAACTGTCGTCCAAACTTTGGCGGCAGCACCGAAATCCCATGCAGACTTGTGTTGGGCACAGCACACACCATGGACAGCACCCACAGCATGATGATGACCCTCTTGACATGGGCACGTGTGGTCATGTGTTTGACTTTGAGGGGGTGCACCACCGCCAAGTAACGCTCCACACTGAGTGCTGTGACGTTGAGGATGGAGGCGAAGCACACAGTCTCAAACAGGAAGGTTTTGAAGTAGCAGCCAACCTCCCCGAGCAGGAAAGGGTAGTTCTGCCACATATCGTAGAGCTCTAATGGCATGCCAAACAGCAGAACTAGCAGGTCAGACACCGCCAGGCTTAGCAGGTAGTAGTTGGTGGGCGTCTGCATCACCCTGTAGCGCAAAATGACCGTGCAGGTCAGGGCATTGCCCAGGACGCCCACCATGAAGATGATGAGGTAGGTGACGCAGACTGGAAGGAACACAGGGGACCTTGGAAGCCCCCTTCGTAAGGCCAGGTACTCCTCCTCGCTCATGCACATTTCTTCTACATCCTGCACAGAACTGTTAGCCAATAACCAGGAGATATTCATCCCGCATATCACAGCAGCTTCAGGGCAGCCTGAGCCATTGAAAACTGTGTCCTCAGTTGTGAAAAGAGCTGCATAGGAGCAATTCAGTCCTAGCATCTTGGTGATTGGCAGGAAGGTTGGATGGATTTTAAACCTAATGGGAAGAATAAAGAGACTGTGGATTTTAAAGGGGCACTTCATTGATTTTTACAAATACAGTTCAGTTTACTCATCATGAGGAGTGCTGCTCAGCCTGTGAAAACAATTGTTTAACGTGTGGCTGTTGTGGCTCTGGAGGGAGCTCTCTGAAAAAATTACCCTGATGACATCATCTGGGTTGTTTTTTCATATTCAGCTTACACTCACTGACAGTCTATAACAGAAAACCTACATTAAAAACTGGAGATGTGGAGTTTGAAAGATGTGGTTGTCCCTGCCCCCCAATGTGGTCACCAGGCAATGATGGGCTAACAAAAGACATTAGCCAGTGGCATCATGGGAATTGTAGGATCCAGTGGATTTAGAGCTTGACCCATAGTAAAGACTAAAAGAGAGGAGATTTAAATCCTCATCCTGTGAGTCCCCCAAACCTTTTGGAAGTGGAATACTAAATCAGCCTGGAATACTCCTTTAAGCAGAGAAAGGCACAGATGCATTACACTGTTACCTTGTCGCCCACAAAATTCCTATTTGTCTTATGAAAGTGGAGAATAAGAATGAAAATGAGACTCAGAATGAGAGCCAGTAATAGGGCAGAATGTTTTTTTGTTGCTTGCGGCTACTTATGTTTCCTTAAACACTACATTTGAGGGCTGTTGGACTTGAACAATGATTTCTTGCTACTGACTCTATTAATTGCAATAGTATTCAGATATATAACAATATATTTGGACCCCTACACTTTACATTCTACCAAAAAAGAATCCCCCCCAAAGGCATGTAATACTTAAACAGTGATATACTAATTTCAGTTCACCATTTCATATACAGTATTCACAACGCAGACTCCTGTTACCAGGCAGTTGTAAATTACTGTAGCCCTCACCTACAGAAACTAGCAGTGAAACTATGTTCATTATGTTTATATGTGGAAGCAGCATGCAGACAAAAAGCTGTCTAATCCATTTGATTAATGAATGGTAGATGATGAATCACCACAGCAGCAATAAAATCCTTTCAAATGAGTGTTCTCTTCGGCTTAGACATGTAACTTTCTATATTTTTTGACTATGTTTGGTATACTTGCTTGTCTTCACACTCAGAAAAATGACTTCAAGATTAACAAAGCGGTCAAAGTGTTTGTGGATTAGAAATTTGTGTCCAGCTCAACACAGATTCCAGAAAGAATTTTGTTTAGATTCCCACACTGGATTTGTTTACCTATTTAACATGCAAGTATAATTATTAAGACAAGTTCATGTTAATAACATAAAAAATCACCTGTAATTTGTGGAGTCCTCCAGGTATTTATCCTCTTCTTTTTGACAAGATGAACAACATTTGAAGAAATGTAAGAAGATGCGTGATCATCATATTCCTCTTTATTCTGGCACTTTATCTTGCTGCTTTAGTGCTTCACTGTGTCACAGCTGCCTCGACTTTCCGTATTTGAGTGCTTGTGTTTACCCCACCTCTCTCTCTCTCTCTCTCTTTCTCTCGCTCTCTCTCTCTTCATCACCAGATCATCTTGTTTGCAGGCCTCACCATTAGCTGCCTTCTTCATCTTTCTCGACTCCCATTCAATCAACTTCCTCTCACCGTTTTTTCTCTCTCGCTCTCATTCAGATAAACACACTCTTTTATTATCTTTATATGTGGACCCATAGAGATTCTATACCTTGTCATCCTCCATTCTATTACTTTTCCCATTGAAAGACCACGTATTGCGCCAGTGTGAAAATTAAGGTTGAGATTGCTTTGACCCTGCAACCCTGCGGCCTGAATGTGTATGTGGAGTGTGGGAGTATAGAAAAAAAAATATACAGATTACACAGTACTCTGCAGTATACAGAGTAGTATATATATATATATATATATATATATATGCACACACACACACACACACACACACATACACCCATACATACATACATATTACAGGTGTGCCTGAATACAAATACGCTATTCACCAAAGCACAAATAGTGGGTTTTTTACGAATATTTGTTTCATACAAATATTTTAAAAATTATTAGTTTTCAGGAAGAAAAAATAAAACATGTTAAATACCAGCGCACAGGTCAGTTGTCACTATGTCAGTCTCTCTCCTCTGTTCCACTGTTACGTCTATCAGCAGGTCTCAACGAGAGGAGTCACATCCACCAGCTATATGACGCACATTTCCTAATTTGGACATCACTCCCGGAGTCGGGGGTGTTCCCCATAGATAAAGCTGAGCTACTGACACAAGTAAAGTGTTCCCAAGGGAACACTTCATGAATGCTTAATGTAACACTTTAATTTTCTAAAATTAAAAGCATAATAAAAACAAAAACAGGATTTTTAAACCTCTTTCCACTTTTATTCGAATACAAATACAAATGCAAATAATTTTTGCTGCCTCAACAAATAAGATACAAATAAAAATACTGGGCCCTCTGCACATCCCTAATACATACGTGTGTGTAGGTATGTATATATATGTGTATGTATATGTATATATGTATGTGTGTGTGTACACACACATACATATATACATATACATACATACATACACCTATCCTATTTTTTCAAGTTGCCCAGAGAATAGGCAGCAAATGGTGACAATAACTGCAATACAACAAATAAAACAAACAAACAAACAAACAAACAAACAAACAGATGCGTGTCACTTATTTGTTGAAATTTTGCATCACATATAAAATAAAGGTTTAATTTGAACACGGTGTAGTATAGATCACAGCTTAAAAGCTTTAGATTTGTCATGCATCACATTTTTTTCCCATTTTTGTTCTGTTGTTTTTGTAACTAGTGCAATGTGACATGACCAGTTGGTTGGTCCACCACCATGGTCCAAATGCACTGTACTGCTACACTGGACATACTGAGCCTTTTGGAGCACTGCCAATGCACAATGTCTCCATAACCCAATACACATTTTCAGTTGCAGCTGCTAGCGCCAGAATAAAGCACCAGAGTCAGACTGTTTCTTAATACTTTTACAGTAAATCAGTTTTAAGTACACTATGCTGCTTAATCATCACAACTTGTCACTGATCCTTGATTTAATGTGACCAAGCAAGGATGTGTTCCGATGAAAACACTACATTGAACTCTACATAAGTATCTGTTTTGATTTTGGCCATCTGCTAATGGAATTCCTTGAAATCCTTGATAGAACAAAATACTTCTTTTTTGACTTGCAAGTCATATCTCAAAGACCTGAGACTTGACGCAGACTTGGACCAAAAGACTTAAAAACAGTTCTGGTGCACAGATATATGGTAACACATATTAACATGCTAAACCAAGATGGTGAACATAATAAACATTATACCTGCTAAACATGCTAAACATGTTTGCATTGTCATCATGAGCATATTGCCTTACTAGCACAGATTAGCAAGTACATGCTAACCACAAATTAGCAAGTACATGAAAAATATGCAGGAAGAGATATATTTAATATTTGTGTGCTACATTTCAGTCAAATACCAACCACTGAGATGGACCTCAAGCAATGAGCAGTGCTGCTACTGAATTAATAGGTTTTTATTAGGTTTTTCTTGTAGCAAATTGGTATGTGTCAAACTATAGGTATGGTTACAGTTTTGCATTATTTTCATTTTTTAAACAAAATTAAGTAGGCTATCTAATCTAAGCAGCACTGTGATCAGCATATTTGCATTACATCTTATTTCATTCCATCTGCAGTCACTTCTTGTTGGCAGAGATTGAAAATCCAGGTAAAAATATCTCAGTGTGACTATACAGTACTTTGTCTTTCTGCATTAAACATACAACATGTGAGTCATCAGGTGTCTTGCTATGTTTGCAAAGTAAAATACTTTCATCCATGAGGCTCAGAGGAGTAATTTCCCTACTGCCAAACTAAAAGAATGATGAAGAAGAAGAGCAAAGTGGGGGGATATTCCTGCATGTGTCCAAGGCAGAGTTGAGGAAACATCTGACATGCTGAGTATTGTTTGGCTAATAGATCAGCCCAATGAGACACATCCTACGCAGCGCATTTACAGGCAAGCAAGGACAGGAACAGGGAGTTCTGTGTGTAATAAATCATCAACAGAACTCCTGTCAGAGGGCACAAACTTCACAGTTGCACAGAATCATATGACTTGAAGCCTCCCATCCATGCTCTCCATTTCTCTGCCTCCCTGTGTGGTGGTGCCTAATTCAATCACATCTTTTAATCCCAATGCAGTTGCTCCAATACTTCCCCAGCAGGAAACTGACATGTTCTGATTGGTGCCTCCATTTAGCCAAACATTAATTAGGCTTCTGTGTCAGACTGACTAAGACAAAAAGTTTTGATTGTGACGAGACTCCCTCAACATCCTCCCTGGTCAACGCTGGCTTTTTCTTAATTTGGCTTCACAGTGATTTGTCATTTCAATGTGTGACGAGTGCAGTTTCTCCTAAAAGATGAGTAAAAAATCCCAAATTCCCAGACTGTGACAACATAACCAAATGTCACACTGTGAACTGTACAAACGTACACGCAGTATGTTATGATCCAAAACGATGCAATGACTTTACTTTGTAAATTAAAAAGAAAACTTAGATAGTTTTGGTTTTATTTGTCTTTCAACTTATCTTTCCAGCAACTATGTCCCTGTTTCTCTGGATACTCCACAAATCTCCTTGTTAAGAGTTTTCATTGGAACTACTTTCTGTTGATGATGTAATCAGCTTAGTACCCCAAACAAAATTCCACTCGCCACAATTGTTTTGGTGTCAGAGACAGTTTTATCAGATCCTGGCCAAAGAAAACCAAAGCTATCCACATGGATAAAAACCACTAACCCCCTAAAAGGTAATAACATAAATCTGAGGGGTTGCAAGATGGTTAAGAAGATAGGAAAGAAGAAGAAACAAACAATCTCCTTGTTTTCTTACTATCAAAACTTGCTTCTGCAGTGAATCAGGGACTACACGCCCTTCACACCAAACTCTACACATTGTTAACTGTAACTGTAATTGAAAATACAATATCATGTATATTAACCATGTAAATCAAGGAACAGCAGACAGATTAACACACGAGAATGAAAGATCCACTCACTCATCACCTGTACTGTCTTAGCCTGCTGCCACTGTCACAGACAGCACAAACATGTCTTGCCAGGGAGACAATTTTCCTTCTCGTATGAAATTCTGTCACATACTGCTCCTTCTCCTCTGTGATAAGGAAAAACTTTTCAGTATGGCTGAAGAATAGCAAACAAGGTGGAAGGAACAGATTTGAGATTCTAGGATTGTTTTTTGGACCTGTGGCATACAACAGCAGCGTGATGTAAGAAAAAGTGTCCCAAATAATAATGTCGCCCTGGTTTTTTTAAAATATATTATCCTGAAGGCAAACCATCCTGAAGGCGGCTCACAGTGTGACATTTCCTCCATGCCGGCATCGTTTTGTTTGCAGCATCCCAGAAGAATGGATATCAAGAGGATTTATGTCAGGAGAATTTATTTTAATTGCAGACAGCTCCTCTTGGGCTCCACCTGTACCCATGGAGGCTGCATGAAGGCATGGAAATAAAACCCAGCCTGGACTCAGTGTGGTTTATATGTTTGTTATCATTTTGTTAATGGGAACGACGTGCTCACTCATCACCGACTTGCAGATTTAATTTACTGTAAGTGGAGGAGTCTTTAAAATGTGAACTCTGTCCAAAATGAACGTTGTGATAGGTCAATTGCTGTAAACAGCTCTTGAAGGCTTCCCATCGCTCTTCTTGTGCATATTCAATGGGTGCACACTTGTGCTAATCCATTAATCTACTGTATAGTATTTTCATGGTTTCCTGGTGAGTGATTTTTATTATAGGAGTAAGTAATTGTGTGCCATTTCACAGTGAGAGCTTAATTACATATTAAACCTCTTTTTTTAAAAAAGAAAAATCAACACATGTGCTAAAACTGCTACCTTAGGAACACATGTAAACTCACTGGGTCCATTCTATTGTAAAAAGAAAGGAGAGAGAAAATTTTAAAATTTGAGTTACTGACAGCCTTTAATGAAGGGTCCTTGTTTATACACTGACAGCATGGCAGAAGGGTATTTATACGCTGGCATTTTTACAGCAGTGAATACATCTACTTCTACACAAATCACATTTAAGAGCACTCTCTCGATGTTTCTAATTGCATCTTTAACGTACTAACATACACTTCGCATGCACTACTGTTAAATGAGTCAGTCTATTATAAAGGTCAGTCTCAGTTTTTACATCCTCCCTGTGAGTCAGTCCAAGCAGCACACCTCCATCACAGTGTCCGTTATGAACGGAGACACAGTTGGGGAGGCTGTTGGAGTGTGTCCGGTGTCACACTGTGTCTAGTGGCTCCTCAGAGGTGCAGCTGCTGGGTGCATGGTGGAGATATATCCCCTGATGAACACATAGATGGTAAAATGGCTTTCTGACTCCAACTGGTGTTTCAGGGTTGCATTTACAGACTTGTTTCACGTTGATTTTAGATTGTTTGTATGTATGTGTAAATGAACATGAATATAGTATTAGTGAGATTATTAAACATTTGAATAAATTATCCAGCAAAACATTCTCTGGTTTCAGCTCCTCCAATGATAGGATGTGTGACAGTTTGTAAACAAAATATTTTAGGGATTTGGACTGTTTGTTGTGCAAAAGATGCAACATGGGCCTTAGGCTTTGGGAAATTTTGAAAAACCCTTTTTGTTTTTGTCATTTTTCACTATTCTCTGGTGTTTTGTCGAATAAATAGTTGCAGCAACATTGTGCATTAAGAAAATATTGTAAACAAAGCACAAAAAAGGATAAAGTGAACCACTAGCTGAGAGCAGACAACCAGCATGACAACAGTGTCTATGTAAATATTGTGGCAGCAATATATTTTGTTCTGGGTGGGCACAGCTGTATAGGTACATACTGTTTATTTTCTTACTTCCTTCCTTTCTTCTTGGGTTTTTTTTTCTGAAGTGACATTGACATTCTGAGGGGACATTGGAAAACGTTTGTTGTATTTCATGATTTTCTTGTTTAGTGGCTGGATTTTCATTGCAAGGGGGCTTGAAGCAGTGGGCTTTCTTTTTTCTTCTCTCTCTCTCTTTTTTTTTTTTTTTTACCAACATTAACATAATACACATGCAACAAACATGATTCATGATTCTGACTGACTTTAAGAGGTACTCCAGAAATTAGGAGGACTCACAAGAGACATTTTTAAAATAACGGTCAAAATCAAAGCAGCAGAGTTAAATAATTTCACAAATGACAAACACTCAATTTAATCATTTTCGGCGAATGTTACCCAACAATCATAACAATGTGTGTTTCTTTCACAGGCCTTTAATCAGTGTCAGCTAAGAGGTAGCTATAGCATCTGCAATACACCACAAATAGCGTTATGCATATGAATGCAGAATTATTTCACCACAGCAGTTTGTTCAATTATTTCACATTACTTATACAAATAGACATGAATGTAACAATTGACATAAATGTGGCGAATGTGCTACTGAACAAAATACAAGAGGACCTTCAATATCCAAGGTCTTGCATGAGTCAGTGTTTTTTTTAGATTCAAGCCTTCAGTCAGTCCATTTTCTTAAATGCACACATGTTCACACACTGCGGCCATGTGTCAACCTGATGATAGTGATGAAAAGACAAAAAACTTTAAGATCCTTTTATAAAAGAGAATTTTAATACAAGTGGTTTATTTTTTACTGGTAATGGGGAACTTTATTGTTTAACTTCTTTTGAAGAACCACTTACCGTTGGTTATTATAAAATGTCAATAACCCTTGTACTTATATAAGCCCCAATTTGAACGCCTATCACTGCTTATGCCATTCAAGCTGAAAACTGCACCACTGCCTTGGTTCCTGACTACAACAATAACAAAAAAAAAACATGCACACAAGGATTCAACTCAACAGCTAGAATATGTATATTAGAGTTTAAATTATATATTTATGTCATGCTGATAGACTGCTAGTCTGAAAGTGCAAAACGCTGCTGGAGTTGAATAAATTCATGATGGGTCTTACGGGTTGGTTCATTAAACAGAAAGATTTGAATGAAGACTGAACGCCAACAGGTGTCTTCACAAACAGAAAACATTGCATGACAGTGAACAGGCAGATTTCAGGGTGACCTGATGTAACCTCAGAATCATGCAGGGTATGTATGCTAGATAATTTACTCAGTGCGGCATACTGCTGGTGCAATTCAGCTATCTGTCTGCTTCAACAGCTCAAAACTGTGTAATCCATAATTATGTTTATCCCCCCTTTTGCAGAGGATGTAAGACTTTCTGTCATCGCTACTGACTTGAATAGAAAGGGCAGTAGTGATACTGCCATACTATTGCTTCTCCAAACTTGGGTATGAGCTTTTTTTAGAATCAGCCACAGTTTACAAAAGAGTATGTTGCCTGGGTGCCAGATATTCACTCACTTCAAACACTCTCATGATTGGTTCTTAAGGAAATTCTTCAGAAAGGCCTGCCAGGGATCATTCACAAAATCAGGCGACGGTATAGTGTGACTTGATGGTGTGCTTCTGCTCTTACAGATGCTTTCAGTTGTGTTAACATTGCGTGACAGTATTGAATACACTGTGATAAACAACATGCAAGCAGCTTCATAAATGATCTCCCTGTGGGAAATAATAGAGCGATGAAGACCATGTTCCAGTGAGGATATCCGGGTGAAAGGGGCAACAGCGCAGCGCAAGTTTCTCACAAGCTCTCTCACATTTACAATGTGAGCATGAAGGCCTTTAAATAGACTACCAAATCAATGCCAGGAGATATGATGGGTGTGTTAGACTTACTGTCACCTGGAGCATAATTGCACGACTCAGAGCGCCCTGCTGGTCCCTGTTTTGTTTATATGCCTTTGTTTCACTGCCACATGGGGAGGATTCAGTTGTTGCCCTTAAAATGAGCTTTTGATTCTTCCTCCAACATTACAGAGCAGGGTTCAGTAGCCCCTTTGTACTATAGCCTTTACAATAACATGACAGCTTTGTTTACAGGCCCACTTCTCATGGGACGAGCACTGAAGGCAAGCCTGCAAGCCCTTGACTTCACACAAAAAGAAACAAAGTCCTCTTGGTCTTTTCATTGTGAGGCTGAACATAAAAAGACACCATATTTGCATCACATGTAATTTTTAAAAAAAATCTGTATTTACTTTGCCCTTCAGTCTCCATCAATTAATGAAGCTGTGTCACAATTTCATAAATGATGCTGAAACTATTTGTTATTTTATATAACACTTTTCAAACAAGGAGCTTTCCAGTGCAGAAGACAATCACACAAATATGAAACAACAGTATAAAATGACCATAACATCCATAAGATAACATAAATAAAAGTCTACAGCCATGCTAGCAGCTCTGTGAGGCTGTATATAGATGCAGCCAAATTTAATTTTTACTTATTTTATATTTTGTGTTTCTTTAGTCTTCATTATTATGTTTTTTGTTTTTTGTTTTTTTTATCAATGATGCATGATGTTTGTATAAACAATAAAGCACCTTGCATGCAAAATGCAATCTGCAACATATCAACATAATCAACACTACACTCAAAAATCACACAGATTTATTATGTACTGATACTGACTTCACCCTCTATTCATTTAAATCCAGCTTAGAATGAGTTTGTATTATGGAGTTTAGTTATTGCACTTAACTTGTGTGACAGTAGGAGGCGCTCATGGTCCATGAGTGAACAATCATCCGCTGAAGGCATGAGGCATATGCAGACCTACTGAAGCATACAGCAGGTTGCATCATGATGTAATATTCCCTGTGTCCTCATGCCAGATAAAATTACCGAGTCCCAACCCAAATTTCAGTTTGCGTAACAAGACTTCTCCCTCCCCTCGTTCTGTGTCACCACCCGTCGCAGGTATGAAAGGAAGCGGGAGGCTCAGAGGGGGCAGACAGTCAGAAGTGCTCATCATCATCACCACTAGCTTTATATCTGGCTGTGGAGTCATTGCTGCCACGTGTAAGTTATTGCAACCCACGTTTCTCCCAGGGGGTCTCGCCTGGCTAATCCACTCAAACATGAAATAAACCGTTCTCAAGGCGTTTGACTCATACACACATGGGGCACACGGCATCACCCTGACCTCATTATGAAAAGGTTTCAGACAGCCTTCGACCCACAGATCGACTCCTCTGCTTCTTCCTCCAAGATGAGGATCATGAGGTCAGGTGGGTCTCCAGGGGGAAAGTGATGTTTGATACACAGCTCCTGCTGTTGATGGAGGGACTAAAAGTCTTGCTCTATGGGGGCAAACACAATACGAGTTTATGGAAGATAAAACATATGGAGCCCCAACTGTTCAATATCAAATCAATAAACAAGACTTCATGAAATAAATCATCATATGAAAATACAAATAGAGTTAGAAATAGATATAGCTTACTGGGAGTTCATTTTTATACCGCCACATATATATTAATTTCAGAATGTCCTTTACAAATGTTTCAGGTTTTTTTCTCATAGCGGCCGATCAGCCTCTTTTAGCAAGCTCAACACATCCTACCAAATTTAGCCAGTTGGGCAGAGCTACAACAAAGTAATTCTAGTGGGACCAGCTAATTTAGAGTTACCTTGGCAGCGTTTTGATTCTAAAAATGTTCCTCAGAGAAAGACACAATTTTGTGAAGAGCATAAACACACAGAATCTTTCTCTTTGGTTGTTTTAGCCAACAGGAGCTAGCTGGTTGTCTAGCAGAGGACATGTGATTTGCTGAAAGGTGGCAACACCGCTGTCATGAAAAGTCACAATATGAAATGAAAGTGTCATTAGGAAAAAATGATATGTTTGAAAAATGGCATTTTGAAATAAGAAATTCTGTAAAGAAACAACAACTCCAATAAAACTGAAATTATTGCTGAAAAAAAAATCATTGTAATGTGCTGAGTATGTTATTTTACAACTTGTTGTGTAGTTGTTTCATATAGTTTCTATTTATTCATATGAATGTTTATTTCATAATGTTATATGTATTTAAATTATATTGAACACTTTGGGACTCCATAAAAACAAACCATATCTGATTTGTATTCATAGGAAAGAATAACAGAGCATCAGAAAGCATTATGTGACATGTTCAGTTTATTTTTTATGTTCCCACAAAGAAGCTTTGAAAATACACTATCAGCTGTATTAAAGAAAACATAAGTACATGATATCTGACCACTATGTGCCCTGTGCTGACCAATAAAAATTACAGGAATCATCATAAGAACTTATGATACATTACATTTTGTGGCATTTTGGGATTGACCTGCTTGTCATGTGTCCACGGCTCTAACAGTCAAGGAGACATAACCTCTTGTATCGGCTGAGTTTAGCCTCAGGGAACACACGAGCCGGCTCTGCAGCAATCTGCTCAGCCTGCATGATCATTTTTGTGCTTGAGTAGAAACTGAAGTGGAGGATGCTGCCTTACTCAAATCATTTTGCAGTCTGTGCAGGGTGAGGAAATACTCTGTTAAAGTGTGGAAACCATCTGACACCAATTACTCCACCTGTGGTGGGAGTGGAGAAGCTGTCGGATAGTGTGGCAGACACAGCTTAACTGGACACTTTGTCAGGGAAAATCATCTGTGATAAAGGGGTCAAACACCTTCGGGTTTCTTGGATACTGATCATTAGCAAGTGTTAATAATAGATGTAGAAAAAGCTGTGGATGTCACGTTCCTCAGCATGAGAGACTCAGATATGCAACATGACCAGAAAATGAATTACATGACGGGCCTGCTCTCGTGAACATATATGCATTTAGTTGTGTACAGTGTGAGTAAACAGAGTGAACTGACGCACATGTAATGACCACTGGGCTACTTCACTTTGACCTGTTGTGGCAGCAAACAGTAAAACTATTTCTCCATTTGAAAGTATGTGGGAGCCAATCATCCAATAACAACCAGCGTTGAGCTCATAGTTAAAACCAAAAATATGTTTACAAGATAGAACCAGCAGCAGAAACAGTAGACATGCTGTCTTTCACTCCCAGTCATCTCTTATCTAATTTGTCTCATTCCTGTTTGATCGTGTCCCTGCTCCATCTCAGCTGATGGAAAACAATTGTCTGTATTCATTTTCTGCCTCCGCTATTCCCTTCTCCTCTCCTGTGTCTTCCTGTGGGAGCCCAGTTGGCTGCGCTCTGGACTGGTGAGGGACATGAACATAGAAAATTAGCAAACACGCTAAAGCCAGTAATTGTTAAATTGCAGCAAATGGACCCCATGTGAACCAGCCAAATAAACTCAGAAATAAACAAACCTATACCCAGTTTATCTAAATTCCAATACTATGCTCAGTAATGGAAAAACACTGTAGAAATGCCATTTCAAATAGACCCCGATGTAATCCCCAGCCCACTGGGGTCCATTTAATCAATGCTGCAGACATGAGCATAGAGGAGGAACAGTCTGCAAATGGAAGTGGAGTTCTGAGTCAGCTCACAGGAGATTAAAAAGTAGAGGTGGATGAATAATGGAGGAGGAGAATGGTGGGAAAATTGCCGAATGTGGCGAATCATCAATAACACCTCCTGTGAATAATTCTGAAGGAAAAAGACTTCTGCTGAAAAACATTTTAGTGCCCACTAAAATGGAATTGTTCTTAATTAGTTTTTGCTGTGTGTTGCCTCACTCTCTGGATGAGCACTCATTATTTCACAAGCAGGCTCCGCTCATTTTCAGCTTAGATTACCTGCAATCCTGAAATCTCCCGCTGAAATCCCCCATTATTCAAGTTCCTATGAAATAACTGACAGCTTTCCTCTGATTAGCTGTGAAGTTTGGGGGAGTCAGAGGAAGTGCAGCCGGTATGTGGTGGAGCTCTCTGCATACCCCAACCCGGAGCTGTGGCTGACACTCGCAGCATCACAAGAAGTGTCGATTCTGGAGCAGTTTTCGGTGAGACAAACATGTCGAGCTCACCCAAAACCAACACGGATACATATTCAGTCAATCAGCTTTGCACAGAACAACACACTGACAACAGTTTGTGAACAGCCCAGCATCGCCCGTGCCCTTAAGCACCAGCTAACAGCCAGCTACCTGTCTGAACATAATCATGAATCATTACTTTTCCAATCAATGGAGCAAAACGCCACTCCTGCACCACTTCATGTCTCGTTTTAGCAGCACTTGTGAGGACTCCGAGCTCTTTATTTTGGCCTTGTTAGCAAACAAGGAGCTCAGACAGACAATGACAAACATTCAAATAGATGCAGGATTATGTGAGAGAATCTTTTCCTGATTGTTTCTCCCTCATTATCTGTCACTGTTGTTCCCCATTAACTTTGTCCCCCAGTGTTTTGTTGACAGATCATTTTCTGGTTTTCTCACATCAGCAGCCCCGAAGAAAACAGATCATCTGAAAGTTTTTTGTCGTGAAAAGAGAGAATTGAAAGTGTTTTATAGCCTGGCTTTTTAGCAGCTTTGCCACAGTTGTGCTTATATTTTTATTGTGACATAGAGGATTAAGCAGATTAAATATTTGCTGTATTTAAACCTGAAATACCTGTATTTTAATATGTTGATATAGTGTTAGCAAACAGGTGCTTATTTCCACCTCCAGCAGATACGGAGAGACATTAGCATTCATTTGAAGTCACATCTGGTGACCTGCTGAATGTAAGTCTGATATTCACTCTCCTTCTAGTTTTATTTGTAGCCCACCAACTCCTGAGGGATATATCTGTCTCTTCAGCTGCTAAAGCTCCACTCTGTTCACCAGGTAGCTAGTTATTATTTTGTCTGTCTGCCTTTTGGTTGTGCAGGTAGCATACTTTGAGTTTTAAGAGCTTTCACTGAAAACAGCTGCTGGTGCAAGCCAGAAATCCAAAACTAAGAGATGAAAACAGTAAAAAAAAAAAAAAAAAAAAAGCTCAGAGAGTTTAGCCGCAGTTTTGTATTATTGCCAATACAGATTTACTGAGCCAGGCATCCAATTTTCTGAAAAATAAATACCTGGCAATGATTGGGGGGAAAACATCAGTATATACCAGTATAACTGATAATAAAGTTTAATTTTGGTTCCCATTATAAAAATCGAACATTTCCAGCTAACATCTTTGTTTCTATTATGAAAAATCAGTATTTTTGTGCAGCAGGCAGAATATTCATTCATCCAGATTGTTAGTGTTTTTCAAAGATTACAAGGTGTTTATTTTTGGCAAATCAGATGCTTGTAGCTCTGTGACTCGAAAGTAATGCTAATGCATGAAAGACGCACATTAGGGCCACGTATATCTGCAAAGTCAGGTGATTATTCTCTTTGAGTCCATCACTAAGAAAGAAACCATTCACATAGCTGTTTATAGCTGTTTATAGTTGCAGGTCATGTTTTACTGGCTTGCTGCAAGCGTATCTAAACTTTTATGTTCAACCGAAGTTCAAAGTTTGGCAGAAAACAACAGAAAACAATCTCAGCATTTAGTAACCCTTCAACAATTTCATTACAACTGTGCAAACTCCATCTGCTGATGAAAATCAGGGGATATGATCAAAAGCTCCAGACCTTGTGCTGAATTTTTTATGTTCAAGGTTAATTTAAATTTTTTTGGTGGAACAGATTGCAGTTTAACATTACAAATAACCAGAAGTTATTGATATTCTTTGTTGGATTTAAACAGATTTTATTTGAAAGATTCCACTTGTCAATGACTAGTTCACATAGCCATGTGCTCCCTGCTGTATATTATTGTAAATTATGCCTGTAGGAAGAACATCATGAATAAATGAATGAGTATGAATAAAGATTGTTTTTGTGTGTTTGATTTTTTAAAATTCACACGATAGCTGTTTTGCAGAAGACAGAAACATTTAACATACATAGAGCATAAGCCTAAAACATCACTAAGGAAAATGGCTGCATGTGTCTAACACAAATCCACAAGTACAACATGCACACAAGTTATATGTGCATGTGCATGTTTATAACACACACACACACACACACACACACACACACACACATACACACACAGTATGGTGTGCTGGACAGACTCCATAATTCACGAGTAGTTTGCAGGAGACAGTCTGGCTTTGTGGAGATGTTCTGTCATCCCATCTTGTCAGCTTAACACTGTTGTCCCACAGAGCTAGTTTTCATTCCCTCCACCTCATCCTTGGCTCTTCATGTCTCCTCTCCATGCTCTGTAAAATATGTATTTTTCCCCCTGAGGTAAAGAACTGATTTCTCATCTGCAGCAGGATGGAAAGACTCTCCAGAGCAGCAATTCTTTATTCCACCTGTCACAGCAACAACTGAAGCACACACAATCCCAGTCCAGTCAGCAACTGTAAAGCTCGGGATTTGACTGCCAGTTCATCATATCTGAGGAGGTCAGAGTCTGCAGTGGAACAACACCTGAAGATACAGCACGGATGAACTTGAAGGCATGACTACATGGGGTCCCTCTGTAGTCAGAGAGATAAAGTTGGACACTTTTTTCCCCCCACAAAAGGACATCAAATTTAATCGGCTTTGTACACTCTGCAATCCCCATCAGTCAAATGTTTGCTTGTCAGGATATTTCATAGTAATAGAAAACATGGCAGTGATATTGGATTTTTTTTAAAATCCATTAACAGGTTGAAATTCCTCCCTGCACTGTATGCTTTAGGATACTGGGGGAATTCAAGGACTGTCGCGAGGCTGAATTCACAAGCAGAATTTTGTCAAAACACTCTCTTTAGTCTCGAAGGAGCTTCTTAGAAAATACACATAAATAAGCAAACTGCAGTCAATGAGGGATATTTAACAAATACAGCAGCAGCAGCTGATTTCTGCACTTTCTGTACGTCATTATTTACATGACCTGTTTATAACGACTGTACCGATGCTGCCATGAAGGACACTGTCTGTCCTTTTTTTTTGTCTTAGTTTGAATATAGCTGGTTAAAGGAAGCTGTCCATCACTGGTTTCAGTAGTGCAGGCTGACCCAAGCCTGCTGGGAACTGAACTGTAGTTAATTAGTGCACAAAGCCGGGGGGACAAAGAAACTTTGGGGGGAGCGGAGGGGGTGAAGATTTGGGAGAGAGGGGGGTTAGGTGGGGGATCTTGAGTTCGTAAGACAGAGAGACTTTTGGGGGGAAACTTTGTGTGTGTGTGTGTGTGTGTGTGTGTTTGTGTGTGTGTGTGATCCTGTGTGTAGGGGTACAGCAGGGGAGGGGGTTGAAGCAGTGGGAGGGAGGGGAGGGAGGGGGGGTACAGACAGATGAATTAGCAGTGTGAAGGGGAGCCTTGTCCCTGAGCTGAGAGCTACTACCAGCCAGCACTCACATACTCTCTGCTGGAGCCCGCAGAGGGACAAAAGACTGGGTGGGTCCGGTGGAGAGGGACCTAAAAGGAGAGACTGTGAGACAGAGACTGCAAAAGGTCAAAGTATGACATGAACTAACGAGGGGAGGCAGACTGTCAAGACATTGCTTTTGCATTGAAGATATCACTTTGACGAGTAGTAAACTTTACCTCCTTTCTTAAAATCCCCAAAGGAAACCCCGTCTGTGTTCTGACTGTATGTCTATGGGCTTCAGCGTGTCTGTGCTACTCAATAATGAGGCTTCAGTGGCCTTATTGTAGGTCTACATTATTGTGAAATTAATCAAATAGCCTAATCCTCTAATATTTACTATGATTTCCATCATCCTGATTGATTTGGTAAGACAGAGTCAGATCTGTGAATTTGCTTTTGTTAAATCACCATGTGCAACTCAACCCACAGATGGTTATTATGCAGTATCAGCCTCAAAGGCTATTCAATAACCCGCGGGAGGCGCTGTCTATCCATTGTTATCAGCGCTCGTATTGACGTTCTCCGTCAGTGCGACCACAAGCCATTTAATAACAGAATTGATCGACGCTTAACGGCGGTGAGCGGAGCGTCCAGGCCGGTGATAGCTGCTGCCAGGACGGACAAACACTGCGGGCTGGTGGCCGCCTCAGTCTGCTGGCCAACAAGCCTCCTCCTCCTCCTCCTCACCCTCCTCCTCCTCCTCCTCCTCCTCACCCCCTCATCCTCCGCCAGCTTCGTCAAGTGAAGCAGAGACATCCGGAGGAAAGCCGGAAGTGTGGCTGTTTTGACTTCACAATAGAAGGTTAAATATGCTTTGTGATAAACAATATTTGGGGGGAATAGATGATTGATGGAATGAATTAGCGATGAATTACGTCACCTCCAACCAGTGATGTCAGAGCAAGGTAATTAGACAGGTGATGGAAAACATCTGCCATGACATCACCATTTAGGATGAGGTCATCTTTGGACAGCTGCTGAATTGCTATCTAATTAATATGAGGTGAAACAATGAACAATGGTTCAGAAGTTTACTGTATTGTGAAAAAAAACTGGAATTTTGTGATGAGGAAGTGCCTAATAGATAGACTGAAGCAGTGGTTTTCAAAGTGGGCCCTTGAGAGGGTTCCAGGGGGGCCCCAGCAAAAGGTGAATAATTTATTTTCACTGTCATTCCCTCTATAAGTAATAATGACAGAATGTATGACTATTTTGATCATGGATTTCATATACTCTCTGTAATAAGGTGTAATAACGTTTAGGGGTCCTTGACGTGAAAAAGTATGAGAACCACTGGGCTAAGATATAAGTTGCTGGTCTGAACAAAAATAGCCTTAAGAAATAAATTCCCAATTCATTCATTTATATTGTCTGTTAGCATATATTATAACTAAACTAATCTGTGATTACTGCTTTGGCACAGAAAATGTGTGATTAACATCACAACATAGAATAATAAAGAAGGATGACTGCTATAAAATAGAGGGGGAAAGTAAATTGCAATCAAAGAAGCAACACAGCTGTTTGTAAAGATTATCTACATTTTACATCAAACATACAAATCAGACTTTTCTGTTGAGATGAGATAAGATAAAGATCCCATGCAGGAAAATCAAAGTGCTATAGTAGCAGATGTAGAATATTATAGGCCTATAAAGAAGAATACTGCATACAATCAAATGATTTATGCAAAAACAATAATAACAAAGTAATGAATATTATATGGACTGCACCAAACATAAAGAGTTGCTAACTATGAAGTGAATTCACACAATAAATTAAGGAGACAAGGAGGTTGTAATATAATACAACAGACCATTATACATTATTTTCCCTTTTACATTTACTGTTATTACAATGGTATTAAAAAGTGACAATGCTGGTTTTTTTTGGTTAAGTCTGGCACATTTACACCATATTGATGCTGCCCCTGATAAATAAAGTAATGTGTGCTATCATTTTGAAAATCTTAACTGGAAGCGGGCTGTTCATTGTTTCTGTCTTGACCCCGCCTGAGCCCCCAGCCCCCTTCTGTGTCTCTGTCCCAGTGCTGCCATTCCGACGCACATCCCTCGGAGAGGAGCAACAGCTTGGTCAAAGTGGACTTTACACATACAAAGTACATACACTGCATCCCCCCCTGCGGACAGAGACGGTCTCAGATCCAGGTTTCCATCCTCTGCTCGGGGAGGGCAGCAGCCGAGAGATGCGCCCCTGGACAGAGGCTCGGTGTCCGTAAAGTCAGATAAAGAGAATGAGACTGAGAAAGGACGCAGTGTAGCGCTCCTGTACCATCGCATTCACAACTCCGGAGGAATAACGGGACCTGGTTGAATGGGGGAGAAAAAAAAGACGCGTTTGCTTATTTTGTGTGGATTTTTTTGGTAGAAATGGGGCGATGAGAGCCCTCCTGGTAACTGAAGACATGAGAATTGGGAGAGGAACAAAAAGCTCGGCTGCGGTGGTCTGTGTTTGAGTCTCCATCCATCCGAAGGGTCCAGTCTACACACCTTTATTCATGTTGCAAAAGCCAGTTTTATGACAATGGATTACTTGCTGTGGGTGTGCAGCCTCATTGTTCCTGTGGTGCTGGCTGTAGAAGGTATGTCGCTTTATATTTTGATCACTACTTTTTTTTTTTTTCTCCCGCTGATGAACAATGGACTGTTAAGCTGGATCTGAATTTGGCAATAAAAACACAAGATACAAGATATACAATGCACAGAGAGAAAAAGTAGAGAGTGTGTGTATACATCTGATCATTTAAATCATATTTGGGTCAGTCCATCCCGTCAGTTTAATCACCACATCAGTCATTTATGCATGTTTCTATAGGTGGAATCAGATCTGTAAGCAAGACTCCCTTCATGTTTTGGTTAATTAAAGCTGTTAATATCATGCGGGTCCCGCTCTGTTAAATAGGCAATTATGCTGAGTATCAATTTGCTTGCTGATTCTAATCCATGTACACATGTATCAGCACGTCCCGTTCCCTCTGTGTGTGGTGTGTTTGGTGTGTGTGTGTGTGTGTGTGTATGTGTGTGATGACATCCCAGTGTTCCCATTGCGGCTGAAGGACTGCCCTGTTGCTATTGTCCCTGTTGTTGTCACACCCACAAGCTAAGTGTGAGGGTGCCCACCTGCCCCACCTTTCCTCCCCCCACAGCCCCACAGAGGTTCCATTCACCCCACAGAGACAGCAGAGTGGGTTTTTCCTCTGCTGCCACTGTAAAATAGAAATACACTGCTCATATGATGCACGCCAAAAGGTTTAAAACCTGCTGGTTGGGTTCACCCACTACCAATCAGTGCTGTGGATGCTTAAACACAGACCAGAGCGGATCAATCCCGGCCCCCCTGAAGCGCCACAGGGACACACATGTGAAACATATTAGATGACAAGTGTGAATTAAAGGTCAATGGCTTAACAAGTATGCTGCAGCCCCCGAAGCTCTCTCCATCACCGAGGGATTGTTGCTCCGGGGAGAAGCCCACCCTCTGCCTGCTCCGCTACCCACCCACCCACCCGGCTCCTCCTCTCTGAGCTGTAGCTACATTTCTCTGCTTTGCCTCCTTTTTCCTCCCTGTCCAATCTGCCTCTCCTGGACCATGGCCAGCCTGATCCCTCATCAATTCTGGTGTCAGCAAGTAAATCAATGCAGCGGCAGCAGCCCTCCGAGTCCCAGTGGACTCTCACGCAGAGATGATCAGCCCGTTTCCCAACCCGGCCACTTACTGTTACTCAAGGCTCAGGGGTTAACTAATGTTTGTCCTCTGAGGATAAACATGAAGGGCAGATCGTCGGATGGGTTTAAATGAGTGGAAAAGGGAGGCCTTTTTCAGCAGGTTGCCTGCCGTTATTTAGCTGCTTACTCGGTAGATTTCAACACATGGCTGGAATCTGGAATTTGTTTTTTCAGATTGGCAAGTGTTTGCGCATGGATGATGCAAGCTGGACTGCAACTTGAAGTGTGTGCTTATTTACAAAAGCTCCAAGTGATGAGTTATCTCCAGCTCGCACCAACAGACTGCAGTAAAAGCCTCAGCAACTGTGACATTTTTATGCTGTATTACTCTCATTTACAGTCGGTGTTTACTGTTATTTTAAAAGCTCGTAAACTAGACGGATGACCACTCAGAAAGTATTTATGAAATAATCTAAAGGATGTATGTACTGTAGAAGAATCATTAGATAATTTTCACGTTGAAAGAGAGCTTTATTCACATTTCCCTGCTTTCTATAAATCAGAATATCAGCAAGAATAATTATTTGTTGACCTGTAAAGGCAGATGTAAGCAGCCCGGAAGAGAGATGGAATTAGGTCAGCTTGACTTGTTCAAAAACTCCTCATCAAGTGACAAATGAAGCGTCACACTCGCTGAGATTCTATACAGAGAAACATGCACTTATGTACAAATGAACCGTTGCTCCGTGTGAGTCCAGAAGTCGAATGTTTGAGCCCAAACCTCAGATTTTCTTCACCTATTTATATCCACACATTTGATCATCCTCCGATCACTGATGATGATGATGTTTGGCTGTTAATATTTCATATGTTTGCTTGTTGGCAGCGAGTGTCAGTGTAGTACGAGGCGAGGCCTCCCTTTCATGATGCACCCGCTCTCACAAAGTGAATAAAACATAAGCATGTGTGAGCTCCCAAAGCGCACTGAGAATTCAGAGATGTGTGGCATTTTGGCTCTGGTGATCAAAATGCCACGGGTGGTGATGCTCTAAAGTTGCCACTGCAGCATTGTTTTCTTTACCCAGGAGCAGAGTGACTCCACCGCTGCTGTAGTTTTATGGGAGAGGGGGGAGATTTCTGGATTTGAGTTATGGCAGCGAGGCAATCTCAAAGGCATTGTAAATTTAACAGAGAGGGGGGAGCTGTGGAACAAATGGGATCTTTTTCAATCTTAACCGGTTTCTAGGATTGAGTGAGTTGACGATAGCATGAACAAAAACCTTTGTATTGTACTGAAATTTTAGTGTATTACAGCGAGCCTGAACTTAAATGTCAAGCTTGAGGATATACAGTGTCATCCACTCCTGCTGGGTAACAATAGTTTTTGTAACAATACCAGGATTCCTTACTTTTCTTGCACAGGGAGGACACCTCTGGAGCTGCTAGGGATGTTGGATGCTTCAGCAGGGTAAAATCCTGCTTTCATGGGGGCTTGAACCTAGCTTTTACAGATGCAGGATGGTCACCCTGCTGCCCCTGCATGTGCATAGTGTGAGGTGAAGCCTGTTTAAAGGAGCATCAGGTCAGACCGGTGGTTAGCTGGATCAGACACTCAAGGGACGAGTGTGATACATGGATCAGCAGCGTGTAGTCCAGCAGCAGTCAGCTGTGTGCCACCGAGGGCCGAGTGTAGCCAAGCAAACACAACAGCCGCTGATTCACTGATTAGTTGTACTGATTAGTTCCTCCTCTCCGGCTCAAGTCGTGCTAATCAGTAAAACAACTTCGTTCCCAATCGTGTATTTAAACTCGACAACTGAAGTTATTAACTGCTGTCGTTCATGTCTTTAGAAGACTGAGAAGTCTTTTAGAAACGAGCTACAAGACTTTGCTTTTGTATTTAAAGCCCTGTCAGTTATTGTAGTGCCAAATTTCTTTTGTGCATGATTATTAGTTATTAAATGTCATGCAGAGATAAATGTGATCCCCACCGTCCACAAAGACTGAGCCACTTATTTCTTTTTAAATTGAACGATTTTTACTTTATGCAGTGCTATTCATCTGTTTATTCAAACCTACCCACTCACTTTTCATCTCTTGAAATATTGCATTCTATACATGACTTAAGCCTGATTTATGGTGATTTAATGCATGAATTAATGCAGGATGTGTCATGACTGAGACTAGTGTTTATGTTTAGTTAATGCTTAATGAACCATCTATTAATGATTGTTTTTTCACAGTTACTTTGATTTATATGCCATCAAATGAACTGGAATCCAGTTACATAGAAAAAAGCATTTCAGATCCGTGCATTTGATCAGCCTTTATGAAAGCAGAGCAGTACCTGTTTTAATAGAAATATGAAGCTGTTTTTTTTTATCAAAGCAGTGGTGAAATACAAACATCTAGGGCTGCAACTAATGATCATTTTCATTATTGATTAATCTGTTGATTATTTTCTCGATTTTTCTCGAAGTTGTTTGGTGTATAAAATTTAAGTGGTGAAAGTGACAAATGTTGATCACATTTTCCAAAGCCCAAGGTGATGACATCCTCAAATTCTTTTGTCCCGACAGTCCACAACCCAAAAATATTTAGTTTACTGTCATAGAAAAGGACCAAAGAAACCAGAAAATATTCACATTTGAGAAGCTGGAATCAGGGAATTTGGACTTTTATTTTCTTTAAAAAAAATGACTCAAAAAGATTAATCGATTGTCAAAATAGTTGGCGATTCATTTAATGGTTGGCAACTAATTGATTAATCGACTAATCGTTGCAGTTCTACAAACATCTATATGTTGCTGCATGACCCAGTGGTCACTGATGGTAATTGTGTGAACAAATCACGTAAACTAATTTTGACTTGCTCATTTTTTAATGGTGAGCAACAGGAATTCACGTTAATTCATGCATTAAATCCTCATGAATCATGCTTTAGTTATGCATTACTGTAGCATCTGTTTTGTACCCTTCTCGTTAAGTGTTCCCAACCTTGGACTATGATCTGCCAAACTAACCATTGTTTTCAAGAGGAACAAATGGTTCTGAGAGCATTACACAAGTAGTTTATCCCTGTACATCAGATACTAGTTGTCAACTCGTGCTCCCATTAACACACAAAGCAGGCAAATTTGCATAGAAACAAATCTTACTAGTTTTTCCTCTATGACTGCAGTGTGAGTTTCACCATACAGAGATGTAAAACGAGGACAGAGAACTGTATTTACTTCTCTCACTACCTGCATCTTTCTACAGTCTTTGGTTAGGATTCAAATACACTGTTGACTCAGTTGAATCCCTCAGATGTAATCTATCTTGTTGGATGCACAGATCACTATTCATTATCCCTCAGTCTTCTAAAAGGAAAAATGAGCCATTGTGGTTTCTCTAATGAACACTGCAGCACAGACTGTAAACACTGTGCAATCTCCAGCTCAGCAGCTACAGATGGACCAGTGATCTATTCACTCAATCAAACAACGTCTATTATTGACACACAAAGCCAAGGACACATTGTACTTTTAACTGCATTGTCTTCTACCTTTGAAACAAAAACATCAACCAACAGTATGGGCCCGGAACAAAAAGCCACATTTCTTGGAAAGAGCGCAGCTTCATTTTACTGCCATGTTACTGTTTTTCTACACAGGACATGTTATTTGTTTACCCTCTCACACCCTCCTTTAGCGCCGTTATCAACAACTTGTGAGCAAATGGTGCACAGCAGGCGTCGTGTCATTGAGTCTCCATGAAGAAAGTGTAATTGTTTCAGTAATTATGTGCTAACAGCAACATAACAATGGGAGTCAACACGGCAACAGCTGTATGTTGAGAACATTGAGAGGTTGGTTCTTCTGAGGTGTAGTGAACTCACTGGACCATGCGACAACTGATTGGCAAGCTGACAACAATGCCCATTGATCCTGCTGTTTATTCTTCATCTGTCCTCTGATTGTCTGTCCTGCTCTCACCTCCTCGCAAAGTCGTAAACAGCCGTAGGTGAAGAAAACGACCTCTGAGATAACGTCTTAAGTCGAATTTCAGGTGTCAGATTTATGCCCCGGTGCTTATATGACCTCTCTGAACCCTCTGAAGGCATCTTTTGAGGATGCTTTGTTCTTATCTCCACAAAGGAACATTGAAAGAAGTGCATTTGCGTGTGCCAAATACACATTTTTATTTTTCAGAGAGAGAAAGCCTTAATTAGGCGACATCACAGATATGCCGTGATTGTCAGAGTAGCGAGGCTTTCAAAATCTGAGTGCATGTGGGTGGAGGTTATGAAAGAGAGGGAGAGGAAGTTTTACCTGCATCCTTTGTCAAGCAGAGGGAGGGAACTTGTGTGTGTGTGTGTGTGTGTGTGTGTGTGTGTGTGTGTGTGGTCTTTAATGCTGTACAGCAATTTGCTTTTCCCTCTTCACACCATTTAATACCAGTTTGTCAACCTTCCTCCTACTCTTAATTTGCAGAAACCCTTATGGACAGTCGGTGGGCAACCACAGAGCTAGCCTGGACCACATTTCCAGAGAGCGGGGTGAGTAAGTGTGTGCGTGTGTGTGTTTGGTTTCTTTTGTCTGCCCTTTTTTTCTTTAATAACGTTTGTTCCATTTGCTAGTTAATAGAGCCCAGTCTTCCTTGAACAGCTCACCTCCTACTGTTTTATATCTTTGTTTTTGCAGTGTATGTTTGCTTTCTTGGATACTAAAAAACAAATGAGAAACACACTGTGTGACATTGTGGGGGAAGAAATTTTTTCAGTAGATTTTCAGTATTTAGCAAAATGTAAAATGCTTGATGAACTGCAAAGAATCTAAACAAACAAGTGAGCAAACATGCAGATACAAAAAGAAAATCCCCCAGTGTGTGAGGACTATTAGGTAGGCTCCACCTTGCACGCCTCCCCAGGATAGAGAGCCTGATAATTGAAAGCATGTGTCTGTGTCTTTTATAATATGGGCCCAAGAGCGCATTACAGGCAGAAATTAAGGTTTTCAGTTGATACCCCCTATAGGAATGGTGAGAAAATAAAACAACATGAATTTGACCCCAGGGCTAACAGCCTGACAGACCTCCCCCACTCCCGGCCAGTGTAATTTGTCTTCGCTACGTGAGCGCAAAGTCAGTCAATGGAAATGGTGGGTTTCCATGGAAACGATCTTCGGCAGCCCCGGCTCTTTCCTTTCCCTACAAGGGCCGAGTCTGAATGTCCTAGCATCCATGAAGTCATATGTCACGACTGGTGAGGCAGCCCCTCTCCTCATGCCTGACAAGCCCATACGTTCGGGGGCCGGCAATTATCATATTTGTCAGGTAGTGCATCAACGTGTTGCCGGTGATTTACGACATCTAATGCTGACTCTTGGGCTCATCGTTTGGGAATAAATTGCACAGGAGCTCAGAGACGTGAGATGAGTTATGCATTATTTTCTTCCAGTTGAAATAATCAATTTCTAGGAACCTCATTTGTTATGGAAACGAAGCATTCAGTCCATGGGGGAATTAGGAAAAAAATCAAAAAAGATTGACTTCTCACAAGGTTATTTCCTAATGGACTAAATTTATTGACCAATTGGACCATTTATCATAGACTGTAATGTTAGTTACCAAGACCACTGTTACCACCATATAAAACTATCCATGGTTCTGATCTTTTGATATTGACACATATTAAAAAAATCAATCAATCAATGATTAAATTACTAAAGTGAAAGCTACATGAGGTAAAAAGACATCAGTCTACCTGGTATATTAAACACAACAGATGCAAATACCTGCACTCAGACTATATGTGTAGGCATGAGAAAATAACTATAATATAATCTGTATAACCTGAAGTGCTCAGGAGTGCTGCCATGGTGCAATCACACTCACAGCATTGCATTTAGATGGCCATTTTAATAAATAACTTACTGTTTGTATTATAGATATATGAGGATGTACAGTTTTATACTCTCATCTCTTAGTGCAGATAACAAATTTATATGTTATAGACACCAAATCTCCTTTTGAGTCTGTTTCGATCTGTTCTGCAGCAGTTATAGACATAATAGCTGTTTCCTATAGACGCGTCTGTGGTTTATTTCATAGCTTTTACAGGTAGATAAAGCCCTCACCAATATATTTATGATGATCCTCGATGCAAAACAACCTCCAAACTGCTGACACGTGATCAGCATCATAACTGTTAGTCAAATAGGCATAATGCGTGAAATGTGTTTTAATGGGGAAATGTTTTCTATTAATAGTCCGTAATGATTGGAATTTTCTGAATGATTCATGCAATTAGAAACATTTTAGCTGCAAATGATTCCTCACAGGCCGCACATACACATCACACTGTGGGAATATGTGTGTTGCATTTTTATATTATGTGTATATCAGATTTCACTTTACTGTTTTTAATGCCCTGTATGCTTGAATGGTTTCCATTCTGTTGCTCTGCATTTAACATTACTCACTATTAATTAACAACATATTAGATAAGTGAGTTCAGTTGTTTCTCAATGAGAAGTAGGACTGTTATCGCATTAAGAAAAAAACATTAGATTATCAATTAAAATGCGCTTAACGTTATTCTACTCATTGCCTCCATCAGTTGTCTTTGAGATTCTGAATTTCCCTGCTGTCATATCCTCTTGTGTCACAGTATGTCTCTGTTGTTTCCACAGTGGGAGGAGGTTAGTGGCTATGATGACTCCATGAGCCCAATCAGAACCTACCAGGTGTGTAATGTCCGACAGCCCAACCAGAACAACTGGCTGAGGACAGACTTTATCCCCCGCAAGGGCGTGCTGCGTGTCTACGTGGAGCTCAAGTTTTCCGTCCGTGACTGCGCCAGCATCCCCAACATCCCGGGCTCCTGTAAAGAGACCTTTAATCTGTTTTACTATGAGTCAGAAGGGGACACAGCTACAGACACCAGCCCTCTGTGGAGGGAGAACCCATATGTGAAGGTGGATACTATAGCCCCAGATGAGAGTTTCTCTCTTCTGGAAGCGGGAAGGATCAACACCAAAGTACGCAGCTTCGGTCCGCTCTCTAAGGCCGGCTTCTACCTGGCATTCCAGGACCTCGGCGCCTGCATGTCACTCATCTCAGTCAGGGTTTTCTTCAAGAAGTGCTCCACCACCATTGCCAATTTCGCCGTCTTCCCTGAGACCGCTACAGGTGCAGAAGCTACTTCCTTAGTGATTGCTCCGGGGGCCTGTGTGACCAATGCCATGGAGGTGTCTGTCCCTCTGAAACTTTACTGCAACGGGGACGGCGAGTGGATGGTTCCCGTGGGCTCGTGCACCTGCGTCGCTGGCTTCGAACCTTCTGCAGACAGCACTCAGTGCCAGGGTATGTGTATTTAACAGACATTTGGACTTTTATTTAACCAAACCTCCTTTATATGCTCAGTGCAAGTCACCTCCGTCTGTGCCCTCTTCTCTGCATTTATTGTGTGGCTCCTGAAAGGGGGTGAAGGAGGGTGGAGGAGAGTATGAATTAATGAGGTGTTGCAGAGAGGAGCAGCATACAAATATTGTGAGAGCAGGACAGAAGGGAGAGAAAGATAGTGGGAAGGCACAAAATGGAGAGCCAATAGATTTGCGCGAGGAAAATGCAGATAATAGGAGGGATAGGCGTTTGGAGCCCAGAGAAAAGAGATATTAACAGAGAAAGAGAGATAGCGCGAGTTAAAAGGTGCACATTGCCAAGGATGGGACGGAAACAGCTGCAGAAAGAGGAAGAATGAAAAGGGAGGAGGGCTGCAGGAAGTCAAAGACAGACAAGCAAAGCCTTCTCTCACCTGGGCGTGAGAAATAGTGTCTAACACGCGCTGGAGAGCTCATTCGTTGCCATTTGGCGGCTCAAGGTTAAAAGCTTGCCGCCAATGCCTGATAAAAAGCTCTCTAGGGCCTCAGCCAGCGGTTGCGATGAGGAAGTGTAATTTCCTCCGCGGCCTCCCGTTAGTTAATCTACAGGCGGCCACACTCATTAACACCATTCAGACCAACGTGAGCCAACACTGCCACGCTAACATTAATCACTGAGACATTTCATTTCTTACCTCAGTCCCGCCGCCGCTCGGAGCCAAACGCCGCATGAGATGGAGAGAAGGCAGAGAAGAAGAGCAGAGGAGAAAAGAGGAGCGGAAGAGAGACCGACATTAGAAGAGAGGGAAACATTAGTGTATCAAAAACAGGGAAATCATCGTGCCCTCCAAAGAGGTTAATGGATTGAAGCAAGACAGTGGGGGTGATTCAGCACCCTCTCGAAAGAAGCGAGGAAAACAAACAAATAAAATATAATGATGATGCACTGTGTAATAGAAGAAAAATAAATCAGATCAGAGAGTGTAGGGCCTAAAGGTCTCGGTGCATTATGAGAGAAAAAAAAAAAAGAGTACATTTTCATCTTATCTTCTTTTGCTATTTATTGCACGGTTTTAGAGCTACAATGCGGGGGCCATTAGCTGCGCTGATTTTCCTAAAAGTGCCATTGTTGGGAATTAGGATGGAAAGACCACTTAGCCCAACTAGTTAATCACACACTTTCTCTCTCACTGACTGCGTTTTATGAGCCCTCACGCTGACAGGACAGATGTTTGCCAGAGACCCCACTTTTACACCATCAGTTAGGAATGTGGCAAACAGTAAAACGCGGGGCTCTGGAGGCTGATATATCCAAACCTTTTGCTGCTAATCCCCTTTATCTGAATCCTTCTTTAGTCTCGGCTTATGCTGGTTTATCCTTTAGACTTGATATCAGCCAACCTTCTGCGTGACACTTTGGAATTCAAATGAAATGCTTGGACACATCGTCTAAGATTACCGTACTTTGTATATTTTTCTAATAACTCATCTCAGCTAATTTATGTCTGGTCTGATGTCCCTTCATTTGAATTGATTTATTGGCTTATTATGGAGCTGCTCTGCATGCATTTAGAGGCCTTGTTTGTATGCAGCGGTGTGGTTTGGAGAGCTGAGGACTGAACAGACACTGATTGATGGGTTTAGGGTGTATCCCTTTTCTCAGAAGCATTCTCCATCCCTGTTTGTCTGACAACAGCAATCTCCTGTCAGCAGTCTATCTCCATCTTTATCCTCCTTTTCCTCCTCTTCAACATGAAACTTTGCTGTCACCCCGGTGCTCTTTTTGGTGGGAGATTAATGTCACCTGGAGTGGAGTGTGAAAATGAGAGAGCAGATGCAAATGTATAGATAAGACCTTATGCTCATGTGTTCGCCATTCCTCACTTACGTATCAACATTTTCTCCATAAATATCGGGCTCCGTCTGTACATTTTTTGATCCGTGACAGATGTGATAGCTGCTTGTCTTTTACACGAGTGACAGCTTTGTTAAGTTTTTATTTTTTTGTCCTTATTGTCTTTTTTTATTTTCTCTCCCTTTCATCCAGCTTGCATCCCTGGGACTTTCAAATCCAAATTCGGGGAGGGATCCTGTGCTCCCTGCCCTTCCAACAGTCGCACCAGCGCCCGAGGAGCCAATATTTGCCCCTGCCAGAATGGTTTCTACCGCGCTGACAGTGACCCCCCTGACTCTGCCTGCACCAGTAAGTCATCCTCTGCTGCACAGACTGAAAAAATCCTCAGGTTTTTTAGTGCTGAGTCTTTTTTTGAAAAGTAAGACAAGAACTCTAGTAATGTACTAGGTTATCCGCGCCAGGTTCTCGCTGTCATTTTGTTTCAAATGACAAATCTGCAGCTGCATGTTTCAAATGGATATGTGGTAACTAAGCCGGTCTGGTGTTGACCAGCCTGTCCAGACCTTTAAGAGAAGTCCCAGCAGTTGTGCTGATGGAGAGCGATGTGCTGCCTTGACTGTGTAAAATCACCCCCTAGGGGCTTTTCGCCGCATTAAATGACACACGCAGCCCGCGACTGTCTTCCCCAGATCCTCGTCACAGGAACAGTGTGGACTCTGACATTGACCAGCGCGCACAGACAGGCTGGGCAGGGACACAAGCACCACCTCCAACTAAACACACACACACACACATACATACACACACACACACAGGCCTGACAGTTCTGTCCCTGCGGTCTGTCAGAGCTTGTGCCAGGCAGCCTGTGCTTTGTGTTGGAAGCGGTGTGTTGCACAAGCGAGGCTCAGCCAGTCAATGGCCGGCAGCTTGGGCTCAGCGTGTGTTTTAGATGGGTGTCCAATTAGAAGAGCCTCCACTCTGAACTGATTCTGCCTAATTAGAAAGGACAGGGCGAGTGGAATTGCGGCTCAGAGCAAGCCGGCTGAGGGGCTGAATTCAGCGGACAGGCATATTTGGCCGAGAAGAGCCGATGCCCTGAGAGCTTTCCCTTCCCTCTCTCTCTCTCGCTCTCTCTCTCTCTCTCTTCTTGCTTCGAGACAGGTTAGACTTTCTGCCACTGGAAGCTCAGAGAGAGAGAGCCCTTCTCTTTTTTTTTCGCTGTAATAGGATGAAAAGCGCGTTTGCAGAAGCAATCTTTGTTGCCTCCCTCTGTAGTTATCGTACTTTATCCAGGTTTCAAACACTTGTCACTCAAAACGCAGCACTGCTTATTGAAACGCGGTGGCCTTGGGTTATACTGATATAAGAACATGACTTTCTATCAGAGTGGATTAGCCCAGTTCCACAAGCACCGAGAAGGTTTATGCATAGAAATGGTCACACTGCAGAGCTGCACAGGATTCTGCTTTTCTTTAAGGAACATTACTAAATGATGATGAGTGGTGTTCTGTTTGTGCATGACAAGTTGTATTTATCCTCCTGTTTCTGAATGTGTTGATTTATTTATTTGCACCATGAAAAGATTTTTCCCTATTGTGGTGTTTTACATGTATCCACGTGCGTTGCTGCATCTTGAGGATTTGTGTGGAGCATTTTATTTGTGCAAAAGGCCTCTATAAACAGAAGAGGATTATGATATTTGCCTATTTCTGTACATTAAGTACTACGCCTTGTTGCCTTCTTATATAGGTATTAAGCTTTTCTCTGTCATCATTGTGGAGGTAAGATAATGTAAGCACTGCATAGGGAGCATGACTAAAGCCTATGTTGTATGTTTCTTTACTCTGCCCACCTTCTTTAACGTGTGTGTGTTTGTGCAGCTATCCCCTCAGCGCCTCGCAACGTTATATCCAGCGTGAATGAGACCTCGCTGTCCTTGGAGTGGGAGGAACCCGAGGACACAGGTGGGAGGAGTGACCTGGTGTATAACGTGGTGTGTAAGAAATGTCTGCGAGACCGGAGTCCATGCACGCGCTGCGACGACAATGTGGACATCGCTCCTCGCAGGCTGGGGCTGAGGCAGAGGAAGGTGGTGGTGAGGAATCTGCAGGCTCATACCCGCTACAGCTTCGAGGTGCAGGCTGTCAACGGGGTCTCCGGGAAGAACCCCACCTCACCCAGCTACTCCACAGTCAACATCACCACTAACCAAGCCGGTCAGTAGAAGATCTGTCAATGACATTGAATGTGTCCACAAACCAAGTTAATTCATATAGCTTACCCTGATCAATACCACTTAACATCACGATGAAACAGGCTGGTTAGTGGATCCTACATTCAGTCAATGTTAGTGAGTGTCTTAATGAGCTCTCAGTATCCAGAGTGGTATTAACACTAGCAAAAAAGATTGTCGAACAAGCTCAGTGAGAGCAACAGATGGAAAAAAAATTCTCTGCTTTTCTGAGACAGGCAGATAAAACGCAAAGTATACTTTTTATCTCCACCGTCAGCATTCAGCACATTGTCAACCAGGCATCTTGACAATGTCACCTTTGAACATCTCCTCTTAATATTTGCAGCGTCATCATCAACCAAACTGCTTAGCACCTTTCATAGACTATAATTACTCTCCCAGTTAACCTGCACTTAATCCACCTTACTGCAGTTTATGGACCCAGGACAATGACTGTCAATTGAGTCACTTTCAGGCCTCACAAATCAATAAACTGCAGAACAGTGAAGGTGAAACATGTACCGTTTTTCTAAAACCACTCCGGTTGGAGAATTTTGAATAATGATTATCTTACTGTGATGGTTTGTGAATAAGAGAAGATCCTAGCGACTCAGAACTTGAAGTTACAATCCCAACACTCGTAGGTGAAGTAACTTTCTGGTGCCTAACAGTAAAATGTAAATTTGTCTCCTCTTTGATGTCCACCCGCAGCACCTTCAGCAGTGCCGACCGTCCATCTGATGCGCTCCACCTCAGACACCCTCAGCCTGTCGTGGCTGCCCCCTGAGAAACCCAACGGGGTCATCCTCGACTATGAGATTAAATACCATGAGAGGGTAAGCACTGACTTTTTAGCTGTTGCCTTAATGGAGGTGACAGTGCGCCTTATTGAATTTGAAAATCTACTTTTCCAGCCTTGTGCAGAGGGCAACATTTTTGTAGATGCTGAGAAATGTAATTTTGAAATGATTTGTGTGGGAGATTGGGGGAATGTACAAGTTTCTATTGTTGGAGTATGTACTGGTCAGTTTCAGCCACTGGTGTGAGTGTTGAGTCATTGATATTGATCAAATTTCCTAGTAATGCCCTGCAGATATATATGGCCATTTTAATACCTTTGATGGTAAAAGTAAAGTCTAACAGGACATGATTGGCCAAAAGTGTGTACTTTCCTAAACCACTGTTGTCACAAGCTATAAATATGGGATAATGGCTATATGCTAAAACGTAGTGTAGCAGTTGCACAAGTCGAGAAGCATCATAAAATCAAACTGACTCAGTTGTGTTGGTTATCAATAGCTATTACAAGTTAGCTAACGTTAACTAGAGTTAGCTAACGTTAACTAGAGTTAGCTAACGTTAAGTAAGGTTAGCCATCAAAAGAAACTGAGTCTAATGAAATGAAGAAGTTGTGTTTTATTGCTTATGAATTAAACTTTTTCTTTGTTTTAGGATTACTGTGTTATTTATTTTTTGAAAAGCTACATAGCTGTATACTTAGACAGTGACTACATTTACATGCACAATAATATTCCACTATTATTCCGAATATAAGAATATTCCAAATTTGATACGGATCATGTAAACAGCATATTACATTTAGATATTCCGAATTGGCCTTATTCAGAATGTAGTACACATGGGATAAGCCAATATTATTCGGGTTTTAGGAGCATTCTTTGGACATGTATACAGCACATTCAGAATATGTGTCTCACTTGGGGTTTTAACCGCAGTTTTTGACACACTGCCTCTTGCCTGTTTGCGATCAGCCCCGTGCGTTGTAAACAAACCAACTAGCCAACAGTTAGTTGGGGAGTCTGGGATAGAGATGCATGACGGGCTGGCTGTGTAAAGCACTTCTGTGCTGGAGTGGGAAGGCAGACAGAGGACAGGAATGAGAGGAGAGCAGAGAGCTGTTCAGGGCGGGCTGGAAAAACAAAGCGTACCTTCTCCATGACGGGGACGGAGGGGATTGGTTATTATCCTGACATGCAGCCATAGACTGACAGTGACGACTCGGTGTGATGCACCAAAAACACTCAGCAGTGAAGTAAACATCATGGGATAACCTTGGTACTGGATGTGCCTGTAACTATAAATTTATATCACTCATATCAATATCACTTATAAATATCTGGCAGCAGCTCACTAATGTTTTCCACCTCGCTGGTTTACTTAACTGCCTGTGGAGATCTTGTGAATCCAGTTCCCACTGGAGCAGAGGGAAACCCTGAAAACCCTCTGCGTGTAAACGGAAATATTAATGGAATATTCATTTTCATTAACCATGTAAACAGCTTAGTAGGAATATTGTCTTTTTCAGAATAAGGGCAAAAACTGGAATATTTTGTGCATGTAAATGTAGTCAGTGTAACTTATGTTAAACCACAAGTGACAATTACCGGATAACGGCTAATTCCAAAATGTAGTCAGTCACACAAGTAGAGAGGAGTCATATGATCAGCAAAGTGACTCAGTAATATCAGTTACTCAGCAGTATCCTATGTTAGCTACCATAAGCTACCATAAGCTACCTCTCATACCAGACCAATTGAGGCTGTAGCAGCAAAACCCCTGTGTGTATTGAAATGAGCAAAAGTGCGTTTTATGAATTCAACTTTTAACTATATAGTTACATTGTCTTGCTAGCAAGCAAAACATTCAGCTTTAGGCTAAAAAAGGGTCATTTATTCATTGTCAGCAGTGGTCCAATTTAGTTTTTTATCATGATATTAACTGAGAAAGAAAAAAAGCTGGATTCCTCACATGTGGCATCTGAAAATTATCAGGAAGAACTTGACAATTGTTACTTTATAAACGTCTTTTGTTGTATTTCAGGGCCAGGCGATGTCGCACACTGTAACATCCCAGCGCAGCTCAGCCAGGGTGGAGGGGCTGAGGGCCGCCACACCCTACGTGGTGCAGGTCCGAGCTCGCACTGTTGCTGGATACGGACGCTACAGCAACCCCATGGATTTCAGCACCAGCCTACACAGTACGGACAACCTCTCTGCTTCTGTTCTTGATGATCTGCTGCTACAGTTTTCTTGATGAGGGTTCAGACTTAATAGTTTTTATGGCTGCCTTAATTGGTAGCCATTACCCATGCAGCACAGGCTACCCTCTAATCCCTCAAGTCGTTTTTCAGCTGTTATTTACTCATTTGTGTCTGTGTGTGTTATCTGGTCCAGGTGACCCTCAGAAGTCAGTGCAGGACCAGCTGCCTCTCATCATCGGCTCGGCCTCCGCAGGTCTGGTGGTCATTGTTGCCTTGGTGGTAATCGCTGTTGTCTGCCTTAAGTAAGTGTTTGATTTTTATTACTGACAGCCTGAACTACATGTTTCATTTTGTTAGTTAGAGTCTGAACAAAGAGGCTCATTAAATTTTTACATGCTTTCAAAGGGTGTATACTTACTCTTAAGCTTCAAAAAGGAGCTTTGGAAGAAAAAAGAAACAGAACTGCTCTGTGTGTTCTTTCCCTGGCAGTATGTGGATTCATCTGATAGTAACGTTAGATATTAGTTTGATTCGCTGTACCTTGAAAGGGTCAAGACTGATTATGTGAATGTGACTTTGTTTATGTGCTGCTTGTTTACAGGAAGCAGCGCAGCGGCTCAGAGCTGGAGTACACTGAGAAACTGCAGCAATACAGTAAGTTTATGTGTTCTCCTTGGGAACCGTCTCCTCTGCAGTCTGTTGGTCACGCCAGTACAGTTAACCAACTGATTCAATCAATTATCCAATCACCTGATTGAGGCAGGAAACCATTTCTGTGTTTGCTCAGAGGAAGCCGTGACCATGTTGTCCACACAATCCTTTTTTATATGTTGTGTATAAGATATGTTGTTTAGAGTGTCTTTGTAACATTCCTCTGTGAGCATTGCCCCTGATCAGTAAACTAATGAAATTCAAAAATAGATGAATTTAAGATCAAACAGATTATATCAGTTGTAAAATAAAAAGAAGACACATATAGATTATTCTATATCAACTTTCTATTGAATTGCATCAGGCTGATATGATTGTATCATATCATGTTAAATTGTACAAAACTCTGTTGCAATTAAAGAAATAATTCAACATTTTGGGAGATATACTTATTTGTTTTCTTGCTGCACGAAGATCAGTACCCTTCTCATATTTATATGAAGCTATAGCCACCAGATGGTTAGCTTAGCATAAAGCCTGGAAACTGGACAACAGCTAACCTGGCTCTGTCCGAAGATAAAAAATCAGCCCACCAGCACCTCTTAAACTCACTAATTATCACGTATCTCATTTATTTAAGTCATTAAATAAAATGAAGTTGCCAGGCACTGGTAGTCTTGTTTTCACCGTCACCAGCCAACCAGCTCAGACTCCAGCCCAGAAACAGACTGGCACATAATGCCCTGCAAAAACACAAATTGTTGTTTTTGCATATAAGTGTATAAGTATGGCTAGAACTTGTTAATTAGTGAGCTTTGGGCTAGCTGTTTCCCCCTGTTCCCAGTCTCTATGCTAAGCTAAGCTAACTGGCTGCTGTTCTTATTGAACATCAGTTTTAAGTATTTCATGTGTAATTTTTTTATGATCATTTATAGTAATTTGTTTCCCATATTATGATGTAGGTTTGATACAATAAAATTTGTTAATATTGTGACATTGATTTCAGCCATATTATAAAGGCACTTTTCCCTTTCTGCCTCAGTTTCTCCAGGGGTCAAAGTGTACATCGACCCATTCACCTACGAGGACCCCAACGACGCCATCCACGAGTTTGCCAAAGAAATAGACATCTCCTGCGTGAAAATAGAAGAAGTCATTGGTGCAGGTAAACACAGACGTTGTTTTTGTCCAAGGGGACGGAGAAGGATTCAGGTTAATTAATCATTTATTTGAACAGGAGTGTGCCATCAAGCCCCGAGGTCTGCTCTGTAAGAGAGTCTTCTCTGGGAGAAAAGGGTTAGGATTCAGAGTGTGCTTGAGAGCTGCGGGTGGGAAGGACTGAAGTGAAAATCTTCTCTGTAGCTCTTCCCCTCTAGTCTGTTTTTTTTTCTCTCCAGTGGCATGTTGTGTCCTAACTTCACCTCAAATGACAGTCTGCTCCTGCTCGTTCAACCTTCCTCCCTCCCTGTCTTTTCTGTCTTTCTTTCTCTTTCTCTCTCCCTCGTAAACATTTGTACTCAGGCACCAAACGCAAAACCCCCAGGTTCCTCGCCCATCCTCTCTCTCCCTCCACTGCTCCGAGGTTGTTCACTCGATCGATACCAGTCACTCCCTCTCTCCCCAACATCTTTGACCCTTGACCTCCTGCCTGTCGGTCTTTCCTCTCCTCTTTTCTAATCCTCCTCCACAGTTGAAGCCGACCCCGACTCTTTCAAATCAGCTCCCTCACTCCCGAATCCGACCAGTAATGTTCCCTCTCCCTGCACTTTCCCCAACCTCCTCTTTCCCTCCACCCCTCCTCTTCTTTCCTCTGCTCACTCAACCCCTCTCCCCCATCACCCTCACCCCCCTCCCCTTCCCCTCGCCCCCACCCTGTTGTCTTACCCCAGGTGAATTCGGCGAAGTGTGCCGCGGACGGCTCAAGCAACCTGGCCGCAGGGAGATGGTGGTGGCGATTAAGACACTGAAAGCCGGCTACACTGAGCGCCAGAGGCGGGATTTCCTTGCCGAGGCCTCAATCATGGGCCAGTTTGACCACCCAAACGTGATCCGACTGGAAGGTGTCCTGACGCGAAGTTGCCCTGTCCTCATCATCACTGAATTCATGGAGAATGGAGCACTCGATTCCTTCCTCAGGGTAAGTATGGCAGGAGGTGCGTGCTGCAACACCTCTGACAGAGAAGATTACTTTCTGTTTGTATCAAAGATGAGAGGAACACACACACTGACAGTCATTCACGATCACGACACCTCTGGGTTATCGGAATGTTTTACTCTCTGTAAAACACCCCGAGGCGCTCACTTGCTGAGTGATGGAGATTAAATGTGCAATATAACGCCTGGAGACAGGCATAGTGTCTCGGCTTGACGTGACTGACTGATGCTGACAGGTTTTCAAATGTACAAACTCCTAGTGGAAAACTGTCACACACCAGACCTTTGGATAGGTTTGCTTCAGTGTATTAGAGCGTCTTTGTATGACTACAGAATACATTACTGATCAGAGTTTTCGGTTTAGACCACCACCACACAACACCTACACAAAACGCTGAACAAAGGCAAGATGAGAAATGAGGTGTCACACAGTACTTCCTCAGCTGTGTGGGGGCTATTACATGTCAATTACATTTAATAAAATGTGTTTTCTTGCATGGCTACACTGTGAAGAAGTGTAGTTACTGTAGCTGTTAGGCTGGATGAGGTTACTTAAAAGTATACTATGCAGGATTTTCCTAAAAAACAATGTTTAGACTCATACAAAAATAATGAAAATAATGACCCAGTGAAGGTGTGTGGCACTGTATTTATCTGCAGAGACCCTGCCCGCTGCCTGTATGGGTGTGCAGCCTGCAGCCAATAACAGCATGCAGGGTGTGAGGTCGAGACTCATAGTGAAGCAACCAGGTTACATCGCTGTCTCTGTCTCTCTCCTCTGCTCCACTCTGCTCTCTGTGTCCTGAGGGCGGGGCTGAGCTACACACACGCAGAGCAGAGAGGCCACAGCGGACAGGATGAAGCACTGCATTCATTTAATTCTGCACCGTCCCACAAGATGGTGCAGAGGTGTGGGCGTGTTTATTGGTGCTTTAGAACGTAACCGACGTGAAACAATCGGAAAATAACGTTTTATTTCTCTGATTCACGGCTTTGTTTTCACCAGTGCCACTCCATCTCTTCATTCACTCTCTAACTCACTGGACCACCCCTGCTCTCTCTCTCTCTCGCTTGTTGAGCCAGGGAGGAGGGGCCAACTTTGAATACTGTGTGTTTACAAATGCCAACCCCCAAATCCTGCATAGTATGCCTTTAATGCCTGTGCTGAATCAATGCAATGTTGCTGGTCTTAAAGGATATGGCTGGTGATTTTCTATGTTTTCATTATTGTCAACAAATATCATGTGCAAAGCCAAACCAACAATGAACTCATCCTACTTACACGTATTGTGTGTGTGTGTGGGCATGTTTGTTTAGAAACGGCTTCAAAGACTTATAACAGCGATCATGTTTTCAGTCTCTGGAGAGTAGTTCTGTGTAAGGCAGACGCCATTGTGCATGCATGGGAACGCTCTTCCATCTTGTTGTGTTACATATCACAACGTCTGGACTTTACACCAAAGTTATTTAAGTGATATACAATGTAGCACAAAGTAAATTTATGCACATTCATTGTTGGTTTGGCTCTGACATGAGATTTGTTGACAAAAACAAAAATAGAAAAAATTGCCAGCCATATCTATCTACTAAAGGAAGGAATCTCTGTCTGTATGTCCTTCACCTGTGTCTTGAACTGTTCATCCAATCAACTCCACACTTGGCGGGTGCATTGCTGGGGAACAAAGGGAGTGCAGTGTCGACTTTGGGGGCAATTTGGAAATGCGGCATGATTAATATTAATAAAGTTTAACTCTGAATAAAAAAGCAATCAGACTCTGCTCTGCAGCAGCTGGGCGGGGCCTCTGGGCTCTGCGACTGCATGTCATGATCAGAGCTGTACAACCCTGCCATGAGAGATATGAGGGGACACCATCTCTCTTTGTTTGATGACGTTAAAAGTTAGGATTTGTTGTGGGTTTCCCGACTCATTTTAAAAAAGATGAGAAAAAGAGAGAGAGAGGGTGAGCAGGACAAAGGCATGAGCCCCACTCAGTTAAACTGCCGGAGAGGGAAGAATGAGCACACACAGGAGCCGGAGACAGTAAAACTACCCAGATACGCAGATACGTTTGATTGGCAGCAGAATCAACCAATGGAAGGCCGTAAACTGTTTCTATGGTTCAACCTCTGTTTAGTCTCACTGGTTAAGTGTCTGTCTGGATTAAAACCATCTAATTTATTAAATCCTTATCATTGTAATTGATACATTTGTCACATTTATATATATATACATATACATATATATATAGTTCTCGAGAAATAATAAGCAATCACCCCGTTTTGAACAGGCACCTTTTGAACAGGCACTGCACTAGTCTTTTAAACACAGTTGTTGTTTCAGTGACAGTACAGCTGATTGTTACCAGAGATGATGAGGAATTTTGGGTAGTGTTTTCAATAAAACTGATGAGCCTTGACAATGATCATCTTGTCCTAATATCTCTTTGCTTTAGTGAGTGACCATGTTTCCTGTCTGTTGGTACACATTAAGGAAAAAATTACCGAGAAATTTTATAAAAATGATTGGACCTTTGATCATTTTGTAGGGCTGGGTATTGTTTGAAATTTTCAATACTATTGCTATTTAACAAACTTCTCAAATGTTAAATGTTGTCAAAACACAAGTAGTTTTACAAGTGTGGCTAAATAAAATAAAGAAAGAACACAAGAGATTATGAGCCTGATTCTCGAAATCAGAACTCAGTGCTACCAACACATTTCAGTCATTACAAAAAAGCAAATCAGTGAATATACGATTAAATTATAAGTAAACAAAACTACAAATCTGACCAGACATTCAGTTTTAACTTTTGGTACTTGACAGCTGTTGATTCTTGTGGCTGCAGACACATTTTGGCAAATGTTTGATTATTTAAGTAATTTATTAAAGTCCCCCTCCACTCAAAAATGTGTTTTGCTTATAGTTACTTGACTTGAATTTTTAGGCTTCACAGTGCAGAATGATGTATGTGCAGAGTTTGATACTAGAAGTCTGTTTTCACATTCATCTGCTGAAAGTGGAAAGTTTCTCTGTTCTCACGGAAAATCAGAGTTTAAGGCGTGTACCTACGAGCAGGATTTCTGACATCACAACTAGTTTATAGCCAATCGTGGTCTAGTATGCAATTTGCAGAAAGTGCGATGTGGAAACTTGAAGCCTCCAGTGCACACATGTTTGTTCAGTGGTTAAACTTTTGAAACTTAAAATGATTACATATTCATAGAGTCTGGATTTTTAAAAGGAGTAGAGTAGAGTTAAAATGAGTAGATGGAATTTTAAGGATTTTAACAAAATATTGAGCATTTTTTGTGGAAAAACCATATCAGACACAATTAATTACTACAAGCAGAGTATTTTTAAATGTTTTAAAACTGGAGGGGATCTCGATGGCTTACCAATTTGCTGCTTTAGTCAGCTTTGAAGATTGAATATCTTTGGGTTTTGTTCCAGCAAAATAAGACGTCACCTTGAGCACTGGGAATTTGTGGGTCATTTCTACTACTTTCTGCCATTTTATTGACCAAATAATTTATCAATTCATTGAAAAAACAATCAACTGATTAATTGGTAATGATAACAATTTCAGCTGAAACAATTTGTTGATTACAGTAAAATTCATCATCAGCATTTTTGATAGACGATTGATTGTTTGAGTAGTTTTTAAGCAAAAAATATGGAAAACTGACTGGTTCCTGCTTCTCAAAAGTGAATATTTTCTCAGTCCGCATTTTTCTCTATTTGCTGACATTTTTTAAACAATTAATTTAGAAAATAATCAGTAGATCAAATGATAATGAAAACAATCATTTGTTGCAGACCTACATTTGAGTGTCCAGTCTGAGCCTCTTCCCTCCTTCTCACTCACTCCTCTCAGTCAGCTGTCCTACAAACAACTCCACGGCCTGTCCAGTACTGTGCTGCACTCACCCCCGCTCCCGCCACTGACACGCTGCCTGTGACTCACAGGGAATCGGAGTTCTGGTCTAATGAGGAGACTTTAGAGACTCACACAAACTGTTCATGTGTGTCACACACACAGGAGAGCTCGTACTTCAGCTCCCCGGAGACACGGACACACTTACACACACACACGACATATGCACATGTAGAAACATAACAGATACACACTCATGCGTACACACCACCATGGCTCTGAAGGCCTGCTATGAATCATGGTTGTTTATACATCCATCTATCCCGGCTTATTTTGCTGTCAGACTTCATTGGAGTGTGCAGACTACAAAGCCGAATGTTTATGGTTTTGTCATGTCACGTCTTGAATTCTTTGCTTTCTTTTTGTGGAGTCAAAGAAGGGATTGATTATGTTGAAAACTGTTTTTTTTTTCTCTTCCAAATCCTACTTGAATTAAGTATTCAGGTCAAGAAATAGAAGCTCACTGTAGTCTCAGCTTTGCAGAAATTTTCCACATTTTTTTCCAGCCCTTAATTGTGTATTGACTTGGCATTGATTAGTTTAATTCACACACCTCAGGTTTCACATGCCCTCACAGGTTGGAGTGCTGATTTATTACGATCTAGAGTTTATCCTACTGTGGCACGCTTCATAAATGTAGAGAATTGTAAATTAAACCCTGAAAGCCCTAATCTCAGATTTGTTTCATGCTTCTCGAATGTTAACACAAAAGGGAAAATTCTGCAAATCGAGGGCTTTCAAATGGGAAAATGAGCTTTGAGCAACATGCCATTCTTATTCAGTCAACGGGCCAGTTTTGCTTTAATGTTCACAAACAAAAAAAAAAAATGCAAACAAAGCTTTTCGCCTGAGGAAGTCATGTTAACAACCGTGCACTGCCAGTACCTGCAACTAGTTTTAGAGAGAAAAAAATAACTGCTGTTGTCTGTTTTTGATTTGAGGGTTGGAGCTCCTTCTCTGTTTTCATCTGGGTTCAATATTGGGCCTTAATGGCTTTAGTACAACAGTAAAGAGTCTAATTAATCAGCTAATTGGACAGCATGCATGAAAAGGTCAGCTGTCACTGACTGTCAGGAACAGCCATGAAGCATTATGACAGATGTCATGTTTATGTGGCCTCAGTGACTGATTGGCCGTCTCTGGTGCTTTCTCCCTCCCCCTTATCTCATACACGCGCTTCTATTTTCTACTTCTTCATATTTCAACACATTTTTTATTCTCTTTATCATTTTTCACTCCTTCGTTTTCCTCTATGTTCATTAACTGTCTTTTCTTATCCTCTCTCCCTCACGCTTTGGCTGTGTTTTTGTAGCTGAACGACGGGCGCTTCACGATGACACAGCTGGTCGGGATGCTGCGTGGCATCGCTGCAGGGATGAAATACCTGTCGGACATGAACTATGTTCACAGAGACCTCGCTGCCCGGAATATCCTGGTCAACAGTAACTTGGTCTGCAAGGTCTCTGACTTTGGCCTGTCACGTTTTCTGGACGACACTTCAGCTGACCCCACGTACACAAGCTCCCTGGTTAGTAATGTGTGTATGTGAGTGTGTGAGTGTGTGTTTGTGTGCTAACTCTGCTCTGTGTTTGCATACTCTGCGCAAGTTTAATTGAGCTTGTTAATTTGATCTCGTTCAGTTGTTTCACATGTGCATATGGATGCATGTGTGACTGCTCATGTGTGCCAATATTTGCGTTAGCACGCAAGACCGTCTGTGAAATTTGCATTAGCTTCTGCAAGTGTGTGTTGTTATGTGACTACAGTGTCTCCCAGGGTGTTGATACCATCCCCCTCTTTGTGTTTGTGTGTTCGTGTGTGTGTGAGCAGGGAGGGAAGATTCCCATTCGGTGGACGGCGCCAGAGGCCATCGCCTTCAGGAAGTTCACCTCTGCCAGTGACGTCTGGAGTTACGGCATCGTCATGTGGGAGGTGGTGTCGTATGGAGAGAGGCCTTACTGGGATATGAGCAACCAGGATGTGAGTTAACCCGACAGCCTCATGAGCAAACATGCTACAAACACATATCTATAGACCAAATGCTCATGCGGGGAGTTTTATGTCTAAGTTTAGGGCTAGCTGGGAGTTTCAGCTGAGCCGTTGTGGCTTTGATTTCCAGCGTGACATGTTGGACCTGGGCCTGCTCTGCTGTCTTTATCTCCTCACAGCAGATGCTGGTGCAGCTGTGTGCCTGTGTTCTAGTTTTTACCACCTTATTTACAGCCCTAGCCTGCCCACCCCCTACAAATCCATACTGCAAAGCTCCCTCCTGACACACTCACAGACATACACACAAAGGCATACTCAGGAAAAGGTTTTTTTTACGGATGTTGTTACCTGTAGGCTATCTGCACTGCACAGACATCGTAACTACAGCAGTGAGCTCGCAGGAAAGAGAAAGAAATCTCTTGGTTCCTCCTCCCTGAACAAAGTACTGAAGCAATGTGTACACCTCCACTTTATTCTCTGTGGAATAGCTGCTCTGTATTGTGCTTCAAAAAGAGAGTTGGAACGCTGATAGCAATAAAGCAAAGAGGAGCCAGAATGAAAAATGCCAGTAATGTATGTATAACTTTCATAACAAAACCCACATGCAGTAATGAAAGCATCAAAGTGGAGGCCCTCTATTGTTCCCAATAGCCTTTGTGCCACAGTCATCGCTCAATAAGCAACAGAGCCAACAAATACAAGATATAAACAGAGGTACTCGCCGACGAGAAGCACGACATCAAAATCAAAGGACGAGCAGCAGGAGAAGAGGAGTGCAGCAGAAATGCTTTATTGTTCCCAAATGGCGTTTTTTTATTGTTGTGGGGAGTTAAAACCCATACGGAGCTTATGGATAGAAATGCAGTTGCTAGGCGAAATCAAATCAATGAGCAAACGTTTCCATCCTCCACTTATTGTCTCTCCCATCAATCACACCGGTTTTGAAGTGACAAGTTTGAGAATACTTGAGAATATTGTTTTTATGGTTTCGTACAGATACTGAAAGGAAGATTGGAATATGTGACAGCATGGGCCGAGAAACTGTCTAATGTAATCCATAATACAGTAACTGGGGATTATTTTTCCACCGCGTTAACAAAGGCCAAACAGAATGAACATAATACAAATGAGTCAGAGCCAAATGTTAACACACACACACATGAAATCTGCTTAAACCCTTGTGTGGACTATATTCTGGGTCAATACTAATATATATATATATTTTCTATTAATTCCATGTTTTTAACAATGACTTCCTGTCCCTCAGGTGATGACGGCAGTAGAGCAGGACTACCGGCTGCCCCCGCCCATGGACTGTCCCATGGTGCTGCACCAGCTGATGCTGGAGTGCTGGATGAAGGAGAGAAACCTAAGGCCCAAGTTCTCCCGCATCGTCAGCACCCTGGACAAGCTGCTCCGCAACGCCGCCAGCCTCAAGGTGGTGACCAGCACCTACTCAGGGTGAGTTGACACACAGGAACAAGCCTTGAATCAGAACTGCCTTTCTTACGTTGAAGTGAATGTGGAGAAGTTGCAAGGTGGATGGCAAGTCTCTGCTTTTGGAAACGTGTTATATCTCAGCTCTTTTTAGGAATTTCACTGATGACACCTTGGCATGTCTGTTGCAAGATTTAGGAAATTTACAGACTTGGTTGCTGAGTTTATTTTCTAAATAGCTGCAGCTTTAAATCTGACTGAGTTTATATTCTATAGAGGATTGCACTAAATAGATGTGGAAATTACTGCAAAATTATCTCGCAACATCTGGTCATTTTGGTTTTTTTAGAGGAGCATACATCACATGGAGTGTGACTTCAGCAGTTACAACAGCAACCAGGCTTTAAATGCAGACTCCAGTGGTAGACATTTTGTTGTATTTGTTAACAAATTCACAGGAAGCCTAAACAGAAAGTCAGTATTCGTTGCAGTTTGTTGTGCTGTTGGCTGACTTGGCAGCTACAGTTGTGGAAAATATATGCATAATGCTTTTGAGGTTTTTCCACGGCAGCAGCAGAGTAGTGCAAACATAAAAAAGAGGTGATGCAATTCCTTCTCTCTCACCTTGTGTGAAATCGTCCTCCTGTATTGTGTATGGCGCCTGTGAAGTGCAGGATGAAGACTCCTGCTCGCGGAGAGACGAGCAGAGCTGCGCCGCTGGGTTGCTGGAATAAGATGTCACAGTAAAAAAATTATGGCTGGCCTAAAGACAGGCACAACAAGGTTCATGGTTGTTGGATTTGGCTTGTTTTATGCTTCTGGTTGATTTGGGAGGATACCTCTTTGAGCTGAAGGGTTTCGCTGCCAGACAGACGTCTGCCTCTTTTCCACTGACACTTCCCTTGGAAGTATAGAAGTTGACTTATTCATAGGTAGCTGTCCTCACACTGAAAAGTTGTTTTTCAGCTTTGAGCGCGGTGACTCCAAATATTCCAGCCATTCTTACTGACGTGTTTGTTCTGAATTTTGTTATCCTGGCACTCAGTCAACAGTATGATTGCTGTTGGTTTAGATGCAAGATCCTCAGACTGTAGGGATGTGTTATGAACCAAGCGCACATCCTCAAAGTGTGTGGCTCTGCCTATGCAATAGTTTCCTGTTTCCAACCGGCACAAAAGACAGAATTCATATGTACAGTATCCAGGTCTTGTGCCAGCTCCTTGGCTTACAGTTTCACTCTAACACCGAGCCCCAAGGGCAATTCCTATGCCAGGATTTGGGCTCAGTGAAGCTAATTGTGTGTGGAAATGTAATGGCTGACCTCGGTTTAATTCCCCCTATACTTGGCTGGATGCTGGAATGTAGGTGATAGGACAGACAGCAGCCAGAGCTGCTGATGTGGAAAAGCAGGAGGTGATGAAGTGTGAGTAATAAGGGAGATTGAGGAGAAGCTAAAAGAGAGGAATGTGTTTAATTAGGTTGCTAATGAGCTTTTTAATGCATCGGGGGAGGGCGCGCCCAATGCTGTGATGGGCGAATAGGAGAAGGGTGTGTGTGTGTGTGTGTGTGTGTGTGATGCTTGTGTGTGTATGCATGTTATGCTTCGTGTCGCTGACATGCCAATGATTAATTTATGGCCTCATCTGTATGCAACAGCGAGAGATAGACAGAAAAGGAGCAGGAGGAGGAGGAGGAGAGGGAAAGAGAAAGGATCATGTTGTCAGAGCATGATTTAGAGAGCGTCCCCGGTGTTTGCGTGTGCGAACGCTCACATATCGCCGCTGCTCCTCACCTGCCATTGGCTGCTCAATGATGTTAGGGCAGATAGCGGAGAGAGAGAGAGGATATGAGATGCACTGCTATCTGTAAAGTATCTTCAGCTATGAGGGCCTTAAAAACAAGGACACTGGCTGAGGAACAAAGGACAGTCAGATGCTGCGGCGCTCTCTCCAAGACAGCTGAGAAATATGTCGAACTTTTATTAAAACTAAAAATGTGATGAATAGATTTGGCATTTTATTGTTTGTAGCCATGAGGTTTTAGGTTTATGCGGGATATATAACACTAAGATGGATTAGACCTTTATCCGCTGGTTGGAAGCACTTAGAGGAGTAACAATGAGCTGCATGTTTTGTTTAAAGTGGCTGTGAACCTGCCGCTGACCTGTGTGGTTTTGTGTTTGCAGGGACCTGCTGCGGCTGGGAGGCACGCTGCCAGGACACAACAGGAAGAGTCCGGACAGCAGTCAGGAAGTCATTCGGCAACAGATGAGCCAAACTCTCCCCATCAGAGTGTGAGCTGCTGCCAACCTGGAGGATACAGATTTAAAACTACCTAGAAACTCTGACGTGAAGAGCTCAATGTAAAATAAAAAGAAGAAAATAAAAAGAAGGAAGCTACAGCTACAGCGAGAGGACCGTTACGGACGTTTCTTTCCGTGAGCGACTGGGGGATTTAATGTCCGTTAAAAGAGAACTTCCCATCGCAAGTGTGTGTGTTCATTACTTGACACTTTGTGGATTTGTGACTGTTGACATAAAGCCAAACTTCCTGTTGCCCCCCCTCTCAGGTTGTGTTTGCATGTCTGCATGTGTTTTTCTGCTGGTTGGGAATCAGTCTTTTTCTTCGCTTCGCCCGGTTCCTCACACTGAGGACGAGAGAGCTCACACAGATGATAGGATTCAGTGTCTAGAAAGATACAACAGTGCCAAGACCAAGCAAATGTTTGCTTAAAACTTACTCCTTTAAGACAGCCACACATCTGTAGACCTTCAATCCAATCAATCTTCTTTTTTTTTTTTTTTTTTTAACCCAACCAACTATTCTTTTACTGTTTTACATTTTTTTGGAACCAAGACAAAAAAAGAAAAAAAAAAAAACACTTTCATCCGCTTCCTCTTAAATACTGTCTTCCACATGTACTGGGAGACATACGTGTTACAATTCTGTACAAAGCATCCGAGTCTTCACGTTGTCTCTCTGCCAGAGGAGAGACGTCACTGACACTGTGCGGGACACGTCATGTGCATGCCAAAGTGGAAACTTCTTCATGAGAAAAACAAGCAAACGTACCAATAAGTTCCACATTAACTGTTGCTTCGGTGGCGTTTGCTGTAAGGACTTTTAATGTCCACGTTTTCTTAACCTTGTTTGATTCATATACGCATTGTTTTGAATGCTAAGTTATTATCTATTATCGCAAAGAGGTGTTTTTTGTGTTTTTTTTACAAGTGCCGGGGCTTAACTTTTTTATTATAATGTTTGTTTGCTTTTTTCAGTCATTAACAAACCAGACAGACATGAATGAGTGAGATTAGCAGGAGAAGTTCTGCTCAGACAGAATTATTACCTTTTAAAAACACCGAGAAGACTTTGTCCAGATTGTTCTTTGGCCTTTTTTTTTAAAAAAAAAAAAAAGAAAAGCGCCCGTGGTAGTGCCGTGTTGTATATTTTTACTTTGGCGAATGTGTTGCAGATCAGTGGGAATTAAAAAGGTCACTATCCCGATGGTGGCTTTGCGACCTTAATATCGACCTGACCTACAAACATTAATGTAAAGACAAATCACTCATTGGTTCATTTCTCCTGACGTGTTTTCTTCAGCACGCCAGCTGTCAATGCAGTTCCTATTTAAACGACTGCTTGTATATAACACTATACTTCTATTAGACCAATCCGCTCAGCATTTACAACTATCTGACCTGACTTTGGCCTCTCTACAGTATGACCCTGGTTTATATGCTTGTTTGTTTATTGTTGAGGAGCAAACAATGAGAGAAATTACAGTCCAGTCATTACATATCTGAAACTATATGTCACAATGAAATAAGAAAATGTGTGTCTGTTAGGGCAGACTTTTTCCTGTGCAATTAAAGGTGTATTAGATTGTAAAAAAAATGCCAGAAAACTAGAACAAAAATAAGCATTTCTGTTTCAGTATTTTTACGATAATCATATGCAAATAAATTATTAAACGGATCTCTGGTATTCTCTTTGATTTCTCGGCGGGTTCACCAGGCTGAAGTTCCAGGTCTCCTCTCATCCAGCCAAAGGATGAAAAAAAAAGGGAGTGTGTTTTACCTCCTCAGTCGGAATATCACAGCAGCTTTGGATGGACTCATTAAGTTTTAAGATTAATCAAAGACTGGTCCACGCAGCTCGCCAATTAGCGAGACCACAGGACTATTCTGGGGATTTCAGCCTCTGTTGCATGAGAGGCTTCAAGGAGGCAAAGTTAATCTGGCTTCACACCAAATGTCAGTGTTGTTTGGCTTTAATCTGTCAGACGGGACACATACACGGTCTCTCTCAGATGAGAATGCAGATGAGTGGAGCTGTCACCTCCTGTTTTTATTGACTGTGAGGAAGCTCAACTATCGGGAGGGGGGCTCGCTGGGTTCATACTTAACCATTTTTGACTCGCTGCTCAGACAACGGCTGCATGATCAGCCACCAAAGGGAGCGCTGCTGGTGTCGTGTTCTCTGTATGTTCCTTAATCATCTCTGTCGCTCTCACAGGATGTTATACACACCAGGTGAACACAAAGGCCCTCAGAAGCACACAGATCGAAACGCGCAATATATGCAGACACGGAGCCGCTGAATGTAACATCATCGGGTGACCTGCGAAGCGTGGCATTTATCATGTGTGCCAAAAGCTTTGCAGATAGGCAGCAGATAAATGCTCTGTGGTGGTTTAGCTGCTCTTTCCTTGATGTAAAAAAGAAGATGTGCTTGACCTTGGAGAGTAATATTCTGCATACAAGTCTGCTGAGGAGGAAGTCTTCCAGTGAAAAGCTGCAAAAGACATATTTTGAAGGGAGCCCAGCTTTTAATCAAGTCCAAAAACACCAAGGGGAGCCTATTTTTAAATGTTTGCTTGGCATTTTTCATTGACACAATGTCAAAAGTGAAGTGTTGCATCCTGTTTACCATTAAACATTTGAAGCTTTTCCAGCATCTGGCTCTCTGCTCACCAGAGAAAACGTTCGCAGCCGAGCCAGATATGTAATATTTTACACCACGGCATCCTAAAGATGATGCAAAATGGCAGCAAACCTAAAGGAAAATATCTCATTATCGTATTACAGACCATTAAGCGATGAGAAATCAGCTGCGACAGTTTCTCACAGAGAATTTAATGAGCGTGCTCGGTGGAGGGAAAAGTGAGGATGTGATGACAGGATGACACAGTTTTTATTTCATGGCTGCTGGTTGCTCCTCAGTGACCAGACAGTTTGCGGTTCCACGTCAAATCCCTACATCACCAGAGTGATCCCCACGATTACTGCAAGATTAGCAGCAGCTGGGCCGTTATACTGGATGTACATAATCACACACAAACACCAGCCAAGACAGGGCACACAGGAAAAAAAGACACATAGGCGCACTGCATATACAAATGCATATTCATATGCATAACTATACACACTGGTAACCCCCCCCCCCCCTCCTCCCCACTTCACGCACAGATCTGGTGGATTGGCAGTGATTTGTCAGATTTAGCTGCATCTACTTGTGTACCCCTTCTGAATGCACCAGTCAGTTTTCTTCCAAGCTCAAAGCATTCATTTGCCATCCTGTCCAAAGCAAGTTTAATGCCTCCAATTACAGGGGGTCTGCAAGCAGGCAGATTTGGAGCGAGGAGGCTTGGCAGGAGAGTTTGCTACGCATCAGGGCCTTTTAACAGAGTAGTGATTTGCTGCTGGTGGTGCTGAAGCTGCCTGTGCCGGCTCATCAATGGAAAACTACCCTCTTTATGGTAAAGCGCATGCAGCACTAAGCCGAAACCGTGAGGAGAGACACAAAAATATCAGGCTTTTAACGAGTCGGTACCGGCTCTTTTTCATACTGTGTGTGGAGGAATTTCTGCATCTCTGCACCGCAAGCACAAATGGAAATCAAAGTCTTTTCAGCAATAATTTTTATGTAAAACTGTCTGTGTTTTAATGGAATATTCTGAGACGCTGTACAGGAGTGTCATGGTGGGAAGGCAGCAAATGAAAGAAACGTTGCAAACAGACAAGAGGTGAAACCTTTTATCTTTAAATCAGATGTGATTTTTTATTGTTTTATTAAAAGCAGCTTGGCTTTGACCTTGACAGTTATGCATTTTTGAGTTTATCTTTTTTTGTTTTTTTGAAAGGGTTAGCTATATTGTCAGTAAAGTTTATAAAACCCAGATTTTATCCATGCATATTCATATATTTGATGATATGCACCAGAATGAGAAGAAGTATCATAGAACGCAACGTTTACAGGATCATTTTCTGCACTCAACATGGCATAAAACATTAATTACTGCAGTTGTGCTATATGATATCTGACAAAAATTATGTACTGTAATCTATTACAGCACTTACTTATTCCCACTAAAGGCATCCATTTTCACAGACACTAATTAAGCAATATGAATCTTTAGAAAATGGTGTATAATTTTCTAATTTATCCATAATTTTACATTTAACTCAATTCAGAATAAAGCCACAAGTTCTGAGACATTCTTCTTTTTTAATCCAAATTAATGGATTACATTTACCATTTCTTGTAACCAGATTATTGTAATCTTGTTAAAGATAATCCGTTACTCCGTAACCCTGGTCTTCAAGTATTATATCTGAATATATTTCAGTAGAGCAGCTACCACTGAATGCCACTGTAATCTTTTCTGCAGCATCACCTCTAATGAAAAATATAAATGGAGAGCTGCAAAACATCTCATTACAGAAATACTCAATTTTCCCCTCAAATGATTTGTTCACATTTAATTAAAAAAGCCGCAACACAGAAACACCCTCAAACGCACACACACATATACACACACACACACACATGTCTGCTGTGGTAAATAATGCTTCCCAATTTCGCCTTTACCTCGCAGCACTTTCCTCCTGAAAGCCTTTAGTGTTGCAGGGACTGATGATTAGCATGACAGTGCACTTTGTGCTCAGAGAGGCTTCCCCACCTCTGCCGTCTCTGGCTGCATCTCTGCAGTGTGTGTGATCCATTAAATGGCCTCTGAAGCCCCAGCCATTGATTAACGGGTGTCAGTACCCTGTTGGGTTTGAAGGATGGTGCGCTGTGCATCAGAAAAGTGGCTACTAGCTGCTAACCCCCCACCCTCGCCACCACCACCACCACCCCTGATACACTATTGCTGCCAGGGTGGCTGATCTCTGGGCCACAGCCACCCACAGTTTGAGGAGAATCAGCAGGGACAGGACAGCAAATGAGGGCAGGAGGAAGGGAGCGAGGGAGGACGGAGGAGAGGGGTATAAATGTAAAGATGAGAGATTGAGGATAAATCACTGTTAAAGGAATAGTTTTGGGAAATATGCTCATTGGCCTTCTTGCCAGGAGTTAGACGGGAAGATTGATGCAACTCAATCGTGTCTGTAGATTTTGTTATATTTTACAGTGTACAAGGACAAAGATTTCTGACTTTTCACCTCATGGCAACATGACAGCGTAACCATGGCATCCCAGTCAAAAACACACACACACACAGCTCAGCAGTGAAATGTCACATCCTCACTCTGTCCAAGTCACGATTAGCAGCAGCCAATTAAAAGAATAGTTGGACATCTCTAGAAATATGCTTATTACACTGCTGGATGTTAGATGAAGAGATTGATGCCACTCTTATGTCTGTATGGTAAATAAGAAGCTACAGCCAGCACTTGATTAGCTTAGCTTAGCTTAGCTTACCTTAGCACAATGACTGGAAACAAGGGAACAGTTATTCTGGTGTTTTTACACTTTCGTACAAAACCCAAAGTGTAAAAATGACGTTCGCATTTTACAGGTTTAAAGGAATGTGTTGGACTATTTCTTGGCTGGAGCCATTAACTTCCTGGTCCTGGCCAGGAAATAGTCTGGCACATAACCCCTTGTAAAATACTGAATTGTCATTTTTACATAACAGTTTTTGTAAGGATTAAACAATCGAGATATAACGTGTTAAGTAGTGAACTTTAGAGGTGCTGGATTTTTTTTAGCTAGCTGTTTCCCTGTCTTTCCAGTTTTTCGCTAAGTTTAAGCTAATCTGCTGGCTCTATAGCCACATATTTACCATACAGACATAAAAATGGTATTAATCATTTCATCTAACTTTCAGTGAGAAAGCTGGTAAGTGTTTTTTCCAAAATATTGAACTATTCCTTTAATTGGCAGCTGGTAATTGTGACTTGGACAGGGTGAGGATGTGACATTTCACTGCTGAGCTCTGTGTGTGTTCGTCATGACTATGCTGTCATGTTGCCATGAAGTGAAAAATCAGAAAACAGACATGACATTGTTTATTGTACACTGTAAAATATAACAGAATCTAGTCTGAGGGAGCATCTAAAAGACCTGGGTGTGTTTCAAAGCACCAAAGCGTTGAGCTCTTGGTGAAAAGAGGGGCCAACAGAGATCATTAGCATGCATGTGAATGGGGCTGGAAAGAAAGAACAGATTATGCATTTGTATGTTTGCTGATGAGATAGAGGGGTTTAGGTCCCTCAACCCAGTTTGAATCACAAATCCCCACCAGGGGAGGGGAAAGGCCATGGATAGAGAAGAGCAGGAAGAGACAGACTTTAGGCTTTTGAGTAAACGTAGTGGGGGTGTATGATGCTGTGGTCTCAGAGCAGATGTCCCAAATTGGCAAAGAAAAGAAAAGAAGACCAAAGGGATTGGTGGATCCCGAGCTTAACTCCTATCCTCCTAAATCTGCAAAGTATCTGTGTGGAGCGTTGGGGCGGATCGCATCGCCAGGCTGCCAGTCAAAGTTTTGAGAGGTTGTTTTCAGAGGCCCTTTTGTTGTGGCCCGTGGGGCGTGTTAGCAACAAGGCCGTGAGTGAGAAGGCTGGCTGGCTGGCTTCAGGGACTCTCCTCTACATGTGGAGGGCTTTACAGTTCGCTGGAAAGATGAGGAGAGACAGGGAACAAAAACACTTCCTCACCGTCCGAGCTGAGAGCAGCGGCGAGCCAGTATGTCACACTGTCTAGTCGTGTTACCGGGGTCAATCGCACTCATGTTGACAGTGATATGTTTCACCGTAGGTTTGTAATTAAATAGGAGGAGGCTGTTTGACTGAAATACAGCCTGATCTCTTTTTGTCTATATCACAAAGAGACACAAACACACACACACGCATATTCTTATCGCCTGAAACTACCTGTATATTTGAAATAAATGGCCTGCCAAGCATTTGATGGGTTGGCTAGAAATCCCAAATGCTTATACTGCCTTGGCTGCTTTCAAGTAATCATCCCCATGGTAACACCTGACACCAGCTATTCATCATGCAGCCCATATAAACTCCAGCATATTCACAACAACAAGTCACACAGTCAAGTTTTTATACCCGCTGCTGACAAATAGCCACACAAAACATGTCTGCGCATGATGATGCACTCAGAATCAAAGAGCTCGGCTGCGTGTGTGTGCGTTTGCTTGGAGGTGCGTGTGTCATGTTGCATCATGCAGCATCCTCAACAATAATTGTCAGTCATTAACGTTAATGTGACAGGTGAAAGTGAATTTGTGAAGATGACATTGACTCTAATGAGATGCTATAGTTTCTATCAGCCGCTCGAGCGTGCAGCACCGGTAGATGAATATTCAGGAATCAGAGCCTCATTTAGCATTAACACAAAATGGAAATTCTTTGGTTTTAAATTAGATAAGGTTGCACACATAGCACAAATAGTCCTACTGTAGGTACTGTGCTGGTGCTGTTATTTTTTCTTTCGCTGTGCTTCAACCATCTGTCAGTGATATTGATGTTTCTCAGCAAGGGCTACAGGGCTCAGGATGAAGGAAAGGAGTGAGGAAATATTTGTGGATGTAGTCATACACATCTTCTCATCACTCCTTCACACTGAGTCTGGGGACGCATATAGAGACCGGAGGTTTAATACTGGACTGCAATCAGTTTTAGTCAGTGGTGAGAGCACACATATAGAAATACTCAGGTACAGTCTTGCATTCAAAGCTTAAGTAAAAGTACACAAGTACACAACTTTGGCAGTTAAATTACTCTATAATATATATGTGTCGGGTATATTAATCTATATCATAATCCACAAAGTAACTACGGCTGTCAAATAAATGTAGTGGAGTCAACAGTAGCAATATGAAGAACAAGAAAATGAGAATACTCAAGTATAAGTATGTCAAAATTGTGCTTAAACCTGCTTTAACTGTTTATTGGCCACTTGGAGCAGCGGAAAAAAGGTGCAAATACAACACATCATAACCTTTTAAACTTGTTAGCTAACATGCTTATTTACACATTCAGCAGTTACAGAGAAACATTAACATTCATTGGGAGTTGTGTTTCTGTCTACCTGGTGAGTGTAAATCCAATATTCACTCTCTTTTAGTTCTCTGTTTTTGCTCTCTACCAACTCCTGAGGGAATTATCTGTCTCTTTAGCTGTTAAATGCTCCACTATGTTCACCAGCAATCCGCGAACTGTGTCTGTTTGCCGTTTGATGCTGAGTAGGTAGTGTACAGTGGGTTTTTACAGTTTTTTCTCTGAAAACAGCTGCCTGCTGCGGCCAATAATGACGCTATGAGAGTAGTGAGAGTGAACCAAAACAGTAACGCTGCAGCCAGACCGCTCAACAATGAGCTGAAACTTGTTATAAAGCTCCGTAAAGCCGAGCAGAGCTGCAGAGTCGGGTGGTAATTCTCTGTAGGTTCATCAGTTCAAGTAGCATCTCTCACATTAAGTATTGTCATTTGATATATTGTTATTATTAAAAATATTGATTATAGCCATTTTAAGTGCAGTACCTGAACAGTCTGTCAGTCGATCAATCCATCACTTTAGTCCAGACTGAAATATCTCAACAACTATTGGAAGTATTACTGTAACATATTCTGCAGATGTTCATGTTCTCCAGAGGATGAATCCTACTGACTTTGGTGGTCCTCTGACTTCTCCTCTAGCACCACCATGAAGTTGACATTTGTGGATTTCAATGTCTCAACAACTATTGGTTGGATTATCAGGAAATTTGGTACACACATTCATGCTCCATTCATAATTATTTCTAATAACTTACAACTAACTTCCGTAACTTTTCGTCAAGCGCCATCATCAGGTCAAAATTTCAGTTTGCTCCGTACTTTGTCAAGTACTTTGTACTTCTTGTAAAACTAATAACATCAAATAACATCAGCTGTACTTTGTGTTTATTGCTAATTAGCAAATGTCAGCATCTATATGTTAAGATGGTGAACATTGTTAACATTGTACTTGATAAACATCAGCACATTAGCATGCTAACATTTAAAATTTAGCTCAAAACACAACCTGACAGAGCAGCTGGCATGGCTGTAGAATCTTAGTCTTGCTTACATCAAGATGTCAGACTTTTTCCCAAAGCCTGTATTTTTAAAGTCATAATTTGGCACAAAGAGTTCTGCTTTTTAAAGGTTTCGTTGAGCTGGAATTTTGAAGTTCATTGTTTTTGCTTCCGCTTCAAAGAGTGGAGTAGAAGAAAGCGGTGCTCCTGGCTGCTGTGAGGTTCCCTAGCTGTGGACTGCAGATAATGAGACGGTATCTGGTAGCCGGTGGAGAGCAGCCCAGCCGGACCAGAGCATCAGTCCGAGGAGAATCGGCGTCTCATCCAGTCAAACAGTAGCATAAGGTTTTCTAAGGTACATCCTGAATTCCTCCAGGTTTAATGTCTCCATCAAAAGAAGATCAAAAGGAAGGGATTAGAGCTACATAACAGAGGTAAGTGTGGAGAGGAGTCTTCGCTAAACTCCAGGGCGCTTTTGATACCACTCATCCCTGCCAAACCGTAGCCATGGCAACAGTGGAGAGTGTGCGGCACTGATAAGAGTGCGACAGGGGATGAAGGGGTTGACAGATCATTTTGGAGAAGTCTGACCCTTCTGCAGAAGGACCGTCGTCTTGTCTGGGAAATTAATACCATACGCAGATGGTGTGTAGAGATTGACAGTCTCGGACCCACTTCTCCCTGTGGGAGCAATTTAACACATATCATACTACAAAGTGTTAACTTCAGACACTAGTGAGGGTATTTTCACACTGTAAATGTCTGTGACTGTGGGTCTCTTCTTCAAGTCCTTTAGGATTTATCTGCTGTGCCAAGCTTACCCTGTTTAACATTGTTATGAAAATATGCACAAAACTCCACTACCATGCCTTTAGCTGTGCTTTAGCACGGTGCTACAAAACGGTTCTCATGCAGAAATAGATGTTCAACATCAGGGACTCAAGTTTTTAAACGGGCAGAGTCACATAAGGCCACAAATTAAATATCGACACTCTAGTTCTTCCCTTATTTGTTAAAAGTGCACTCCTTGCAAGCAGGACTTTGTGTAAACAAGATTGAAAAAAAAAGACTTACTAGCTATGGAAAACCGCTGGGAATCCTTTATTTCCCCTATTTGTCTCTGAACACATGAGCAGAGAGAGAAAGGAGGAAGAGGAAGAGCAACGTACAGTAGAAGGGCCTCCAGCCTGCCTCAGGGGCAGCAAGCCGGATACAGCGTATGATTTGACAAACAACGTTAGTTTTTGCACCACTGATTCAGGCAGAGTGTACTTAATTAGTAAAAATGGACACTAATTGAGCCCCAGCTGTATGTTCAAAAAAAAAGAGAGATGTGAATCTCTAAGCACACACCAACCCAAGAGCTCCAAGTCTCTCTGATCCTCTTCTCCCCCCTTAGCTCCGTCTGTTCACTCAGTGAGCGTAGCGGCTTGTTAGCACACTGGGAGATTTGTAAGGATAATGAAAAGTCAGGAGAAGATGGGAGATTCAGCATGAGGACTGCAGGACTTGTTCTTCACTGAACAACATGTTGTCCAGCAAGTGTTGTAGCAGCCCTTAAACCTCCAATTTCCATGGACAGCAATACATGATTTACAGCTAAATGGTAAATCTCTTCTGTTAAAATCAAGCTATGGAATCACACTAGGCATTTCATAAGACAGAAAACATCATTTGCACATTTTGTTCAGTGAAGGAGAGTAAATATGATTTCAGGATCTCAGCCAGACTGACACAACGGCTGCAGCTAAGTGAACGAACACAACAAACTTGAAAGCTGACTTCACTAAAAACATGTAAATGAGCTTTTTGCTATGCTAATGAAAATGTAAATGTTAAAAAAAAATAAAATAAAATAAAAAGTACAGCCAGAAGGCAAAGTAGAAACAGTTAAATAAAGTGAATTTGTCTGTGTGTGTCCACAGGGAATCTTCATATCTTTCCACTGAACACAAATCTGTGCAAATGTGTTTGTCATAGTTTATTTTCAGCTGGGCAGGTTTCATTCAGTGTATATATATATTTATTTATTTATTTATTTATTTTTTCTTAGTGATGATCGCCTTAATTGTGTGATTGGTGTTTTTTTCTGACAGATGTTGCAGTGTAGTTGTTACACACAGATGCTTTCACATGTCACACACTATGATCATGATAATTATAATCATTACATTTGTGTCAGCGTTTTGTTTGTTATTTTTCAGTCATCTGTCTGACAGGATCATGCAGTATGTAGCATAGTGTGTCCCTTTAGACTTATTTAGTGATTTATCCATTGAAACCCAACTTATTGACAAACAAATAAATCATCATGGCACGCACTCGGTCAAGAAGAAATATAATATATGCCCAAATAGATTTCTAAACTCTCAAAAGAATAGTCTTTTTAATATTCATCTTCATTTTGCACACACACTAATCACACAGCTGCTGACATCTTACTGTAGCTGCGGTCAAATAGTTAATCCAATCAGTCCTCTAAATGAAAAATATTTCAGAAACAGTACAATGCATGACATGCTCACCCTTTATAATCCAGTTTCCTCTTATATAGAAGTAATCTCAATTAGCAGTATGCTAAAAAACCTGTTAAATCTGTCATTTGTCTGACATAATTAAACTAATTTAACTCTTTAAGAATTAATTATTTATAGTCAGAGTGTTGTCAATGTTACACTGACAGATGCTTCTCTTTGGCAGCAAAGCTTGTTGCTCATACTTACCACTTCCTGTACTGGATCTATAAATGACGGTCACTCTGAAGGACAACAGCGCTGCCCTCTTGATGCTGACTGCTGATAGCCTGAAAGCTTTTATTTGCCATGTTGCTGAAAACAGATATTGACCCTTTTTTTTATTTACCAAGTTAAACTCAGTGTAGCTAAATACATTTTCTGTTTCCATGAAGTTCTAAGAAAAGATGTTTTTGTGTAAATCTTCATGTCTTCATCGTGTCCTGGTCATCAAAGGCAGGAATTCAGACTGCCTGTAATCTGATTTTAGGGAGACTGTTGAGAAAGATACTTTCCTGCTGGTTTTAGTATAAACAATCAGGCAGCTGAGAGAAAACGCAAGAGAGATGTTTGCTGTGCGTGTGCAGATGTGTGTTAATATAAAGAGGATGCATATAGAAGGTGAAGCTGTTTTCACACAGTAAATAATCATAAACAACATTTCGACCTCTACAGTCACATGATAATGTTGTATTACTGTATATCGATCCTTCCAAGTCAACTTAAAGGCCACAAGAACGAATCGGTTTGTGAAAACAGTTGTATAACGTTGTCTCTGGAGGAGCTTTGTCAGGACTGTGTCCTGTGTGTTTTTTTGCTTTGTACTGTTTGTTATTGTGCTGTTATATGTTTTAATCATGACTTGCTGAAGGGACTGCAGATGAAAATTAGCTATAAGCTAACTCTGGTACAGTACAACAAATTGTAACATTTATGTTTAACACTGTACATGGTCCCAATAAATACATAAATACAAAATACAAGGCTTAGAAAACAGCCCGGATGATGTCATAGTGATGTCATCAGGGTTATCTGCTTGGGCTTTGAGGCTACAAATGAATAAGAAAAACCTGCTTTACAACCTGGACGCGTGGTATTTGAATGTATGCATTTACTAAGCAGGGAGTGTTGAATGAATGACACTATACAATTATTAACAATTCATAATTATTATAATTATTAATCACTTATATATTTATAACTTCAAACAAGCCAAGCTGTTGTGTTTGAATGACTCACAATATTGGTGTTTATAGCATCAGTAAATAAGAAAAGTGATACCATAATTTGAAATCATGACCATATTCTGCAGATGAAGTCCTGCAAAACAATTCACTTGGCATGCAATGCATATTCCCCAATATGCAAATACACTTCATAGCAAGATGTGCAGCCGTTTAGAGGACAGAAGTTTCATTAAATGTATCCCAACACAGTTCTAATAATGTGATGTATTATATATCTATAATTGAATGTGAACTATCCTGGTGTTTGCTGTGAGTGAAGAAGAAAACATTGAAAAAGATTAATCAATTTCTTTTTAAGCCCCTTTTGAAATGCAGTGGTTAAGCCTCTATTTGAAGTCTGTGTCTTATAGCTGCCAGTTAGAGGTCCAAGATGAAGCGACCTTCTGTCGACACAAAACACACCTTCTTCTTGAGCGATTTCCATTTGAGGATGCTGATGAATACAGCAAGCACCAGAGTTTAACCTCATTCTGCAAGCTTAAAGCTGAGACTTTATTTTTCAAATGTCCCGTGCAGGTTACCAGCAGTCACTGCACGATCAAAACAAGATATGAAAGTTTAGTGAAGGGCACACTTGATTTAATTAGGAGGAAGATTTTTTCCCGCTGCTACTCATAATCGTCTTGTTTTTCCTCGGCTGTGCCTTCCCATTATTTTCTAACATACAGTAATGAAAGTCTGTGCTGATTGCAACTGCACTGGTGAATCCTCTGCTCATTTTAACACATTAACATAGTTTACAACAACTAGATGAGCTCCTGATGAAAGCGATTTGATTAGAAAATGGTGCATAGTTATGAAATGTAGGCTAGAATACCTCTGTTAATTGAAGTTGGAAGTGTTTTGTACTACAGTCACTGATTGCACTTCTCCTAAAACAGACCCTTTAACACCGACACCAACAAGTATTAACTTATAATTTACATTACAAGCATTTATACAACCTCAAAATCATTCATCTACTTTTTAAAAAAAAGTATCAACACTCTGAGAACTGTGCTCGCCTATTTCAGGAGTGGTTGCTTTTTACCAACATTGCATCAACTTACATCAGATTGATGATATATGGATGTTGTGGCCGCAGTGTGGTGCACTGAAAAGAGAGGAGACAGGGCACTTTCAATCCTCTGTTGGAGAGCAAAACACTGAGTCCGAATAAGGACTCAGACCTCTGACCCTCCCTGTGGAGGAGGGTTAAGTGAAAAGAGAATTTATAAATGGAGATCATTTCACATTAATGCCCCTAGGGTGTATTTCAACGCCAATAAAAACCCACCTAAAACATAAATCAGCTGAAGCGGGACAAAACTATCCCCTTGTTTCTGTCAGTTAAAATGAATCTGCTGATGAGACTTTATTGTTGCTATTTAATTCAATAACTGAAGTTAAATTAAAATAAAGTAAAGTAAGTAGTAAAGCCATATGGAACAAATGCTCCTACAGAGAGTAATGACCATATTGAGGATCTTGGTTTTGAATGCATTTTCTAATGTCCGGAGCACGTGTGTGGGTCGGTGATAATTACGGCTGAAATGATCTTCTGTTTTGTGGGGAACTCGCTGGTCCTCCTCACTTGCTGGTAATCCAGTCCGAATGAGGCTTTAGTCTGGTTAAAAAAGCCTCAGTAATTTCCTAAAACAGCTGGGCACTGTACTTTTTAGCATATTTGACTTAAGCAGGAGTAAATAGTGCATTTTTTAATAATCATTTTCAGCTGGCGATTAATACACATTTGGCGCTCTAAGTGAGTATTTACAGCAGGAGAACAGTGCATGTGTGAAATAAACTATGTTCATCGTAATGAAGGAACATGTCAGTTAGTGTGATAGTGTGGCTCATTGATGTGATTTTAATTGTTTTTGGACAACAACGGAGCTCTGTGACACAGAGGAATAACATATATCAGGCTCTGGCGACACAGACAATACTTGTTAGTAGATGAATACATTCTTGGTTTTGATCTTTTCGTGGGAATTGTTGACAATAACAAAATACATACCACCAGATTTATCCTCTGAGCGTGGTGAGTTTCTAATACATAAATCCTTTTAATGATCAAGACATCTTTTTGTTCTGTTTGGCCAAAGCCAACATATTTGCTCTTGTATTTTCCTGAGACTGAATTTATGTTTCACTATTACTTTTCCATGAATCACAACTAGAGACTAAAAACGCCCTCGAGGCTACAAACATGAAAACAGCAAGGTCAGTATTTACTCTGGCGTTGGTAATATAAAGCTCATCTCAACACTAGTGTCTCCAATTACGACAGACCACTGGGCTCGCTGCTCTTCCTTAATAGCTTCCTCCATATCTGACACTCTTCATTTCACGTAATGAGAGTCTTCAAGATGTGAATAAAGGTATGCATATGATTTGGTACAAGGGCTGAAAATGAGATATGCCTCGGGGCTCACTTCAAACAAGACAAAATTTGCAGCTAAAGAGAAACTCTGTGGCTTTAAACCAGACATCTGTTCTTCGTCCCTCATTGGGCCGAAAAAAGAAGCAGCCAGGGCCTTGGTGCCAAGGAGCCTCTGTCTAAATCTTTGCCAACATATTTGTCACTGTGGCCTCATTGACCAGAGAACCAGCCAGCCACTCAGCCTAATGGTACGGTCATCTGTCGGTTCATCTCGCAACTCACAGCTAAAACCTTACGACACTGAACATCAGAGAGGAGCGGTGGAAGAGGAGGAGGAGGGAGAGTGAAACCAAATCCCTGACTGGATTCACTCCTTGCTGTTAACACCGTAAAGTCACCTAAAGTTTATTGCCTGTCCATTTGCAAGCAATCCAAAGAGAGGCTCTACTCTCCCAGGAAGCTTCAGAAAGCTCCTTAACTGCTTGACCTTCCTGTGTTTTTATGGAGCTGAGGAGCAATTTAACATGTTTTAGTTTCTCTGCTACACCGGCTAAGATGCAAGATGTGACATGAGGCTTGAAATCAGCATCAGCTATCTGACCGCGGAGATGGTCTGCTACACAGAGCCCGGTATCAGCCCAAAACATCTCGACCACATTTGTCAGTGCTCAGCCCAGCTGGCCTGTTGTGCATGCAGGCCTGTCCAGCTGTAGTTTATCATAAAACTGGCTTTAAATTGCATTATGCAATTACCTTGGAATCTAAGGGCTCTGTAATAGAGATATTCACCGAGTGCACAATGACGCTGAGGCTAGAGGAGACATCTGACTGCATCAACAATAGACTGAGGAGACAGGGTTAGAGAAAAGAAACTGTCATACAGCCGCAGCTCCAGTTTATCTTTTAATTAACATCTCCAAGACCAAGACAAACACTGTATCAATAATGCAACAGTAACATGCTACAATATTAATGTCAGATGAAATGAGGTAATTAGACGGGGGGGAAACTATTTTAAGCACGTCTGCCCTGCTAGCATGTGGAGCCCAGTTATTCAGTAAAAGAGAGGCGATAGAGCCATGAGAAGAGGAGAGCAGCTGATCTCATGTGCGAATGTGGCCGACGGGAGGGGAGCGAGGGCCAACATTTTGTTTGTCAGGACGAACAAATGGTGACAAACGATGGCAAATTGGAGTGAAGGCCCCCTGCTGAGCTATGGTCTGCCCACTGGGGTCCCAATAGAGCAGAGGTGCTAGCTTGGGAGAATAAAGACACACACACACACACACATGTATAAAGTTATCGAAATGTAATAAAGTTCAAGGCGTGGCGTGCATACAGAAAGACCCTCGCACACAATGATAAGATGCCAGAGAAAAAAGGAGCCATTGGAAGAAGCAGAGACAACACACACAAAGGCTCCCTTGCTATCTAATCCAATGTTTCACATGAAAGAGTTGAGCCTCTGCTGAGGACTAAAACAGCATTTGGCCTAATCCTATAAATCTATATGATTGAGACAGATGGAAAGTAAGTTCTCTGTGTCTCTGCCTCTGGGAAAAAAAAAAAAAAAATACCCCACACCTCTCACCCAAACCCCTGATTTCCAGCTTGTATACCTCACCCCCTGCGTTGTGAAGTGAAGTGAAACTGTGCGGTGAAGATCGTAGTAGAAGTGGTAACCACAACACAGTCATAAATAGATTCCGGGGGCCAGCTCCAGCCATGTACAGAAAGTGTATTTCATTTAATTGGCTGGATAAGACAAAGATTTTTAATTTCCCCTGAGATCTGGGTTGCCAACTTTTGTTTTTACGTGGCGGAGAAGTAGAACTACACTCAGAGCAGTGCCAGGAATTTACAATGCTCTCTTTACCACAGGCGATGCTGTGTTTTGTCTCCTCAGAGAGCTTCGCAGATATTGGATTAATTATGCAGATGTTTAAATATCAACCCCACTAAACACTACTAGTCTGTGAACCTTACTTTGTGTGTGCGCTGTCTCCCAAGATCTATCATGGCATATGCTCTGGCACAGTGGACACACACTTACAGCTTTTTCATCTCTCTCTGTGCTTCCCCTTCCCTCGCTCCCTCCTCCACACAGACAGGCCATTGTGTGCGGGCACAGATGAGATTTGCATGCATGTTAGACTGGATTACACATGCAGGCTCTGGGAACCTGGACCCCTGTGGTCTCCCTTCACTGTTTCGTCCTGCAACCGGCGAGCTTTCCTTTCAATCCACGACTTCAAACAAATCTCACAGCTTAATTGGCTCAGAAACATACAAAATCAAAGGTTAAATTCTCTAGATTTTGGGAGAGAAGCGGGTGAAAAAGTTTCTTCGCAGTTGCCTGCTGCTGGTATTTGTCTCAAAATCAACCCTCCCCCATCAAATTTTGCATCCATCAGTGGTCAGATTCATAACTTGGGGAGATGAGAGTGTGCGAAAGGGTTAATCCTCTAAGTGATATGTATAATGAGAAGCTTAATCCTTGATCTGAAGATTCTGTGTCTAAGAGGGTGGAGATAACAGATAAGAGCAGCCAAATCTCCTTAAAAATAGATGGCAGCAGATGTAACAAACATCTAATGAATTGATTTTAATTTCAAATTGCTGCTACATTATGTCAATACTTTCCTTGATCATATTTGTTTGTGTGTCTGTGTTGTGTGTTGTGTGTTGTGTGTGTGTGTGTGTGTATGTATGTGTGTGTGTGTGTGTGTGTGTGTGTGTGTGTGTGCATGCGTGTGTGTGTGCGTGTGTGTGTGCGTGTGTGTGCACTCCGTGGTCAAGCTTCTCCATCATCCATCAGTGTATTTATAGTGCATTTGATGACAATTGAACAGTACTAAAGTGCCTGCAAACAGACAATAAAAAAATCCATCTCAAAGCATTTGTGTGTCATTACATCTATTCATATGAGCATTAAAGTAAATTGTCAAATGCTGTCTTCTTTAAGCAGCTAAGCCCCGCAGAGCCTCTGCTCAGCAGGATTATAAATGAGATAGGATTTAATATTGATCCTTGGCTGACCTCCTATGAAGTTCTCATCATTTTATAATATTCTTCACACATACTGTTAATGAGATCAGTGGGCTCCCACAGGTCCATCCACAGATAAACCTTGACCTTAACGCTGTCAGACAACAAGCATGACCGAGCTTTTTACAGCCACAGGAGGATGAAAGGAGGATGAAGGAGGGTGAAGTGAAACATGAGGATTAGCTGTTTACTTGATTTGTTTACCGCCGGCAGGATGGACAGGCCTGCATCTACCCATGAAAATAAAGTGTTGGTTGGAGCACTATTTATTGGCTTCATAGCAAATCGAGCTTTGCTGAGTAACACCACCTTCAAAAGGGCCAGACCGTGAAATATTGGATAATTTTACCTCACACTGGAACGAAACTGGTTGATGAGCAAATTTACTGTCAGCTCTGAGGCTCTCTGCTGCTGCTGCTGCTGCTGCTGCTGCTACAAAAAGAAACTCTCTCTGTGTGTCTGCACAAAGCAACACAAGGTTCAGCCACATATCTAAATGAGCCTGATAATTATCTGAATATATTTCCATTGATATTACAATGGGCTCCAATCAATGAGCGAGGATGCCTTAAACTACGTGTATGTGTGTGTCCCAAAGGCATTCATTTCACCAAGGCTCATATATGAGTACGGGGGTGGATGGTCGGTGTGGGTGGAGGCAATTGATTCAATGTATCTGAGGCGATGCCAGCCGTGCGGAATACAAACACACAGTCATGGGAGCTATAAGAAATGCAAGAAGGGGGCTACCTGAGCGACTGTTGCCTCTGCACATACACAAACCCCAGAGCGCCGGCTTCACATGCAATAAATCAAATCATTTGCCTTCCCACCAGCGAGTCCTGTTTTTGAATCTGAAACTGCTTATAAGAAAGAGACATGAAAAATTGTGATTTGTATTACCAATAGCGAGCCATGAGCACACACTGTCCCCTCTCCTCTCCTTCTCTTTTTTCCCCCCACTCCCCTGTCAGCTCATTAGTAGCCCATCTCGATATTGCTATAAGGTGTAGTTATCCAAACCCTCATCCAATTATGCCTGCTCGCACTTATAACACCGTGAATTAGATCAAGAAAAACTTTCACATAATTGGTCACAAATTTCTCTCCGTGTATGTGACAAGCAGTTCCTCTAAATCTCTCTCTCACACACACACACACACACACACACATGCGCATCATTGGACTGGAGCCACACCCTGGCAAAGACATCCAGAAGTCAGGTTCTTAAGTCAGCAACAATGACGGTGAAACAGTAAATCTTTGACCGAGCTGGCTGTTGACCAACCCCTGACATCTATTTAAAAGATTTTTTTAATGAATCGCCTTAACCGCGGAAACAAAATGACACCCTGAATAAATATATTCTTGTAAAATTAAATCTCTTAATAAATGATTTGTAAGGACAAATCTTTCCGCACAAAATATAGATAGCAGCAGAGGAAAATGAATCATGGAATGAATATAGCTGGCCTGATTTCACCCCCCTTCATGTTTTTCGCCAGACTATAACTCATCTATCATCTACGAGCCATTAACAACCATCTTCAATCCAGCTAATACCATCAGGAAGAGAAGAGCCACTCTGCCCCTCTGCTGCCGCTAACATAATTGTTATACATTGGCTCCAGTCAAATGCTGTTTTTCTCTTTGCAACCAATTACCTTTATCTTTGTTAGATGACAGCATCAATTTGCCTTCAGAGCTAGTCAATGCAAATAAGTGAAAACAGCCTCTGGTAAATTTCCCTTTGATAAAAAGAGGATATTTATTAAAGATAAGCCACTTAAGTGGTGAGTGAGCTGGACCACCTCTGAACTGTAGTTACTTCACTGTTTACAGTTCAGTTCATTGCACATATGCAGCAACACAAAAATAGTAAACACTTAATTATGGTTAAAGCTACCAACATATTTTCACACTCTACTGAATAACTAAAATAACCGCTGGCAGCTGCCGAGTTATTCTTCCTCAACCTGGCATGAAAATATCGTAGTGTACGGAAAGCAGATTGAGTCATTTATAGTCACATAGTAGTACAACTTGCACATCCTTCCTCTACACCTGCATCTGTTCCTCGACCGGCTCCACACGAGAGCAACCAGGGTTTCCACTCTTCAATTACATAACATTATTTTATCTCTGGCTTTTACTTACCTCACAAAATCCCATCTCCATAGCGACAGACCCTCGTCCATGGTTCACAGAAATAATTGTTGCCTCCTGCATCAAATGGTTGTTCTGTGTATCTTTAAAATTTCATAACTTGTGCGTCTGTGCCTACCTTTGGTATATTTAACATAAAAGCCCAAGGCCTGTGACTTTTCTATTTATGTCCTCGGGGGGGTTGTGTGCCACCTCTATAGGCCGTTACAGAGGATGAGTTGATGCACCGATCCAGACAATCTTTGTATGAAATCAGGAGAAGCACTATACAGAACACAAGCACTTTGTCTTGGTTTGTGCCTCATATGCTGGTGCCACATCTGATCAGTTATTTTGAATTATATTAACGAGACTATACATTTAGAGGCCAGAAAACATATTTTCTCAATCAGCTCCTCACTCTGAGTGATGGGGTCCCACATGAACACACTATTTCCTGCCAAACTTAGAACAGTTTTGGTTATTTAAAGTGAAAGATTTCTGTATTTGCGTTTTTGTTCTTGCTTTTCTTATTGGCTTTAAGTGGGTGGGGCTCAACTGGAAAAAGTTGATGTAATGTACTTCTGTGCACCAATCAGAGTTTAGAAACATTTGAATCCAAATGTGATAGTGATAGTTGTGGGGTTGTTTGCTATATGTGGCCAGCTCAGTCTGTAGACGAATTTAAAGTTTAAAGTCCCCCTTCCACTCGAATATATATTTTTATTCCTGTTCCTTCAATCTGATGTTTGAGCTTCACTGTGCAGAATGATTTATATGCTGAGTTTGACACTAGAAGGCTGATTTCACTTTCATCTGCTGAAGAGGGAAAGTTTCTCTGGGCTCTCCTTGAATCTCAGTTTAACACGTGTACCATAGAGCACGATTTGTGACATCACAACCTGTTTTGAAAGCCAGTCATGGTCCAGTATATAACATTCACAAGTGTGATGTAGAAATTCAAAGCCTCCAGTGCAAAAACACTGAGACTTTACAGTGAGGTAGGAGACAACTTGAGTCCAGCAGTTAAACTTGTGAAACAAACAATATTTGCATATTCATAGATTCTGGATGTTTCAATGATGGAGACAGAGTAGATATGATTTTAAGGATTTTAACAAGGTTATTCAACTTTTTTTGTAGAAAAACTATGTCAGAAACACATTATTTTTCCAAGCAGAGTATTTTTTACATTTCTTAAAGCATGTCTGGAGGTCATCTTTAAGTGTTGTGCTCTCTAGTGATGCCACCATTACTGCAGTGGCACAATCAAACTGACTCTGAAATAAGTTTGGATTGACTGCAGTCAGCGATCACCCCCCCTGATAAATGAAATTAGCCATGGACCCAAGTAATGGTGGAAGTTTTTCAGTCTCAGATCACTAGTTTGAAATCGATTGTGATAGCTTTGGGGGAAAAAAATGCTCCGAGCTCCTTGGGGAGGATGTGAAAGCGCTGTGTAGTAATTAAACCTGGCCAACATTACCGGCTAGCTTATGGTCATAAATCAACAAGCTTGCAATCCATTATTTCTTGTGTTGTAATCTGATGCAATATATCATTTAATAAAAAATCGGAAACACATGTAGTGGAAGTTTTAACAAAAAACAGGATGAACTCAGCTAGCAAGAGATCAGATACATCTGTGTTTAGCAGTGTCTGATAGGCTCATTGTCAACATGTTGCTCAAAATGCTAAAGTGAGGATATAATGGAGATAAAGTAAATTGAAATTAATGTCATATAGCAGAGGCCTAGCAGCTATTAAAGGACAGGTTCACAATTTCCCAAGTTTGTCTTAAAATGATAGTCAGGTGCCAGAATGAACATTGAAAGTGGTTTTGCTTGCTGTAATCATTCCTCTTGTTCATACTGACCATTAAAAGATCCATTCTTAATGTGACTTCAATGTAAGTGATGGGGGCCAAAATTCAAAGTCCTTGTTTTGTATAAAAATGTATTTGAAAGTTAATCAGAAGCTAATGTGAAGCTTTGGTGGTCCAAACTAGTAGAATCAAGTGGACATGTTCCAAAGTTACCACCTTTATACTTGCAAATTTCCCTCTTTTTATTACTATCCTCTCACTGCCACTCAACAGAGAAACACTGTCCATGGAAACATGATGAGGGAGTTTTATACTAAAAACACTTTGGAGGATATCCACTTATTCTGACTAATGTGGTCGACTGAAGCCTCATATTAGCTTCAGATAAACGTTTAAAATAATTTTCGAGGGGATCTTCTAATGGTCAGTATGAAGAATGATTACAGCAAGAAAAATCTGTTTCAATGCTCATTTGGGCTCCTGACTGTTGTTTAAAGACATACTTGAAGAATTGTGAACCTCTCCTTTAAAACTGGACTAAATTTCGTGTTCTAAGTGTTTTAAATTATAACCTTCATTTCAATGTCACTTTGACAACCATGTTTTCAACAAGCAACAATTTCTACACGTGGTCAAATTTCTTGACAAAAGCCTTTAGAAATAAACTTCTTTTATATCATTTTATCACGTAGGTTTAAGCAGAGGGGTTACCACAGTGATTGCAGCTGGTTTACTTCTGCACTCAGTTCACCTAGAATCTGTTCAAATCACACCTACACAGTCCTAATGAAGCAGGTAAGATGACATTTTGAGTGTTAAACCATTAATAAATATTAACTAATGCTGTGTTTTTTAACTTTAACTTTGAATGATGCTTATTTATTCATTAATATTTAATGTTATAGAGAAATACTCATGATTTAAATCTGAGTTTTCAGGGGGTTGTTGTATAGGCATTTCCTCACGAACACAAAGCAGCTGGAATCATGCTGAAAAAGCGAGCTAGTTCAAAGAGAGTGAATTCAGGTTTGACCTGATTCTATACACCCTGTTATCTCCCTTAAAATGTCAAGTACCTGAATACGCTGATCAGGGCATGAAAGTACTTATAAATATTATGTCCTTCAGTCCTAGAGATTAGAATTTCCATTTCAGGCGAAAAAGCCTCTGGAAAGCCAAACATCACATGCTGAGTGTAGAAAACTGGAAAGGTTACTGAGCCTTATCTGCAATTATGCAAAAACACAGAGATTGGCCAAACCCATATTCATTGGTACAAAGGGAATCTACAATGCATTGATGTTGCTTACAGCATTCTCCTCTCAGATGCAGATGTGTAGCATACAGCACATCCTACAGGAGAATACAGGCTAGAACAGCTGACTATACACAAGTCACACCTCGTCATGTTTTGTATTATCAATGCAGGTGATTAAACTTTAAAAAGATTTAAAAAAAACAAAACAATAGAGATTACAAATTAACATTTTTTAGATTTGGTTTTAATTCAGGAGTTCCTCATTTGCACATATGATATGGGGGAACGGATTAGACACACACAAGGCTTTGAGTTTTATTTGAACCATGTAAATGCATTTAGTCTCCAACACTGTACAAATAAATATCTCCAAATATGTATTTCATCACTCTCTTTCACCTTCTTCTTCTATCAGCTCCACTGATATGGAGCTGCTAAAATGTTGACAACTCCACTTCTGCACTCATTGTGTCAACTGTTTCATTGTCAGCATGTGTTTTTTTTTGTTTGTTTGTTTGTTTGTTTTTTCTGGAGAAAGAAAGATGAGGGACAAGAAATGAAAATTTGATACACAGGTCACATGGAAGAATCTGCTCTCTTATCTTTTCATCAACACCTGGGAGTATAAATAGTTTAGTTTAAAAATAATGGCTTTCATCTTCAATTACGCCTCTGAATATTCAATATGAGAGCAATGGTGCCCCCTTGTGTAAAATATAATTAATAGTCTAATAGTGATGTGCATACAAGATAGATTCTAATAAAATCTGAAGATCCCCTCTATGACAGGCTCTGAGGTACATATGTTATCTGAACATTTTTATTCCGCAGTCGTACACTTTCCTCTGCAGTAAACTTATACTGATTCTCTCAGAAGTGAAGGGCATTCATGCTGTCTGTCTTTAGCCTCTCCGGCTCTTCAGACAAACTGCAGCTCTATCCTCCGTTGTCACAGCTCTGGGCGCACTGCACTGCCCTGGGCTCAGTCAGGCGGTCGTAGGACAGCACCGTCATAACCTGTAAAATGTACAGCATGATATCGCTTTAGAGAATAGAGAGCTCCAAGCAATAAGAAGAGGCCATCAAAGGCGTGCTGAGTTAAAGGAATACTATGCAGGATTTGTCAGTTTGAATGCTGTGTGTTTGTAAAGTTGGCCTCTCCTCCCCGGCTCAACAAGCGAGCGAGAGACAGAGAGAGAGAGAGAGAGCTAGGGAGTGAATGAAAAGAGGGAGCAGCACTGGCGAGAACAAAGCCGTGAATCAGATAAATAAAACATTATTTTCTTATTGTTTCATGGTGGTTACATTCTAAAGCACAAATAAATACGCCCACATCTCCGCACAACCCTGCAGGAAGGTGCCGTATTGCCGGATTTTATGTGAATTTAGAGCTTCATCCTGTGGCCTCTCTGCTCTGTGTGTGTGTCGCTCAGCCTCACCTTCCGTCAAGCAGACACACAGACCTGCAGCTCTTTTTACATCCGTGACACAGAGACAGAGGGCAGAGCGGAGCAGAGGAGAGAGACGGAGACAGTGATGTAACCTGGTCTCTATGCTACGAGTCCCGACCTCACACCTGCGTGCTGTTATTAGCTAGAGGCTACACACCCACTGCCCAAAGGTCGATGCCCAGAAGATGTCCTGAATACTTAAATAATAAGAAAATACAGGCAGAGGGAAGGGTTTCTTCAGATAAATACACCACCACACAATTCTAGTGGGTCATAAGTGATGATTGAGAGGGATTATTTTTGTATGAGTCTGTACATTGTTTTTTAGGAAAATCCTGCATAGTATACTTTTAAGGATTTTATAAGCAAGCGCACCCCTGAAGCTACTATTTTTCAATTTGGGAATGGGGGAAAAATCTGTTTTCTTAAGCCAGTTTTGATTGGTTTCTAATAGAAAATGTACTTATAGGGTAGGAAAGTAAAAGCATTGAGATAATGTTTTAATTATGTCAGTTCCAGCTTCTTCACACTATTAAAATTAACTCAATAGTTAAATATTTTGAGAAATACACTTAGGGGAGAACCAGGACAAATGTAATACTTTTCAGATAAACGTCATTTTTAACATTACAGACAGGTGCTATTTTGTACAAATGTGGAACGACTTCGGTATAATTTGACTTTGACTGGAACTTGCACATTGTTACTTTCGACCTCGTCGATGATGAAGATGACATTACTACTGTAGAGGGACTGAAGAGACACCTGTTAAAATCATGACTGTGACACATGAAACAATAAACACAACTTGTCATTTAAAAAAATTCACCACATGAGTGAATTTACTTACCGTCATCAGGTAAAACTCTGTGAAAGTATCCACATGATTTTTTGCGGTTCTGGTAAGTGTTGCGTGCTGACACAGTTAGACATATCAAACTTGTATGGGCTCTGAGAAAATTACTGTGTTACTTTCGACCCAGTTCTCCCCTATTTACTTTCTTGCTGAAAGTTAGATGAGAAGATTCAATACCACTGTCATATCTGTCTGTTAAATATGAGGCCATGGCCAGGAGATGATTGGCTTAGCTTAGTATAGCAAAAAGACTGGAATCAGAGAGAAACAGCTAGTCTGGCTCTGTCCGAGAAGTAAAACCAGACTATCAGCACCTCTAAAGCTCACTAAATAACATATTACATCTGGGTTGTTTTATCTGTAGAAAAGGCAAAGTGTAAAAATAACAATTTTACAGTGATGACAGGACTATAGCTTTTTATCTTTACATTTGGTTTTTGTACGGATTAAAAAAACAAGATATAAGCTTAATAATGAGCGTTAGAGGTGCTGGCAGTCTGATTTTGTTACCTTTGGACAGCAAGAAAGCAAATAAACGTGTTCCCCAATATTTCAAACAATACCTTTAATTCATGTTGGCAATTTTCAATCTGTTTGATGCTATGAAATAATATAATGAGCTGTATTCTACTTACTGTGATCATTATGAGGAGAGCTAGCATCATGCCCAGCATTATGTATAAATTATTGGTCAATCCTCCAGCCCACAGAGGACCCAAGATGGTGGCCAAGCCCCCAACTGAGCGTCTGACACCTTGGCTGAATCCTTTTGGTGACACATCACAAAGAATTAAAGCTTATTTCCCTCATGTCCAGACATTAAAATATGGTTTCAAAGTACTGTATGTATAACCGTTTCTTTATATCAAATAGCAGTCTGTTGTTTTAATATGTTGAAACATGCAAAAGGTGCCATGGTAAAATGAGCCAACCTTGTGTTTTTTCTGCAGTGACTTTGGAGAAGAGAGACACCTGAGACACGGCCACAAAGGGAAGCCCCAACAGCTGCAGAAACACTCCGATGATGAAGGCCGACAGCTCCCATCCATAACCACCTGGCAGGGACCGAAAGATAATACTGAGGTTTTACTGAATCACAATAGTTTGCCCCAAAATTATATGGATTACAACACTGCACAATGATATTTACAGACTGTCATCTAACCCAATCTCTCACATATGATTAAGATTCATAAGATTCATATATTTGGTAAAACACAGCTATTCAATTAGTTTTTGTTGCTTTTTATTTATGGTACATAATGATAATGTATCAGAGTATATGTGACAGATCATACTTCAGTTATCAAGCCTCTCTTCTCTTGGTTTTTAAGTTCCTTCCACAAATGAGTTGGCACCACCAGAGATAGCTCTATCTGAAGACGAAACCACTGCCAAGCTGGCAGCCACTAGATTTTTGTTCTCTGCTGCTTTGCATCATGCACATGTTTGTGTGAATTTGTGCCCACTCAAAATGTTGGATGTTCCCGTCTAAGCTGGAAGCCTATAATCTTATTATCAAAATGCAATTTCACCAATCAAACATGTTTCTTAGTGGTCCAAATGAAAATAATTTTTTGCAGGTATCTCCCCTTTTAGGTTTTGTTTCTTTGTTTGGCTGTTTTAACTGTAACTGTAACAAATAGCAAACAAATGTAGGATATGCTTTAACAAATAGCATTTTTGTCTAATTAGATTACTGTAATCCTTTTATATGTACTCAGGCACTCCCTGGCTCCAGCACCTGTCACTTGTAATCAGAGCGATAAACGTGACGAGCTGCAACAGACGCAGGCCAACATGAACATACAGGATCCAGTTTGCCTGTATGATCTCCTGCTGGCCTGCGAGAGCTAAGCGATATCATTTACAGAGCACAGTCAATTCAGCCAGTGTGTAACCCAATATTGGCTCCGCTGTGCTCTATACACCAACACCAGCCTCACAGAAAGGATCTGGCACAGAAATTGATGCGTTTTTGAGCCTGTGTGTACCTTTGCATGAGTGTGTCTGTTTGTGTGTTTGTATGTGTCCCGGGCAGGGTAGCACCTCGAGGTTTGCAGAGGAAGATGAGGCACCAGATACAGGCGGCGCAGCAGATGACCAGGCCCACGGCCAGCACGACGCGGTCCGCCACCTTCCTGCTCAGCCAGCGCACAAAGAAGAAGCCCAGGATGACCTCCACCCCACACAAGCTGTACATCAGGCTGTTGCCCAGCTCACTAAAGCTGAAGTAGCGCTGCGTCAGAGGAGTCACCATGGTCTGGGGGGTTTTAGAAAGATGTTTGCAAGGTCAGTCAGTTAGATAAAGTGATTCAGTCAGTGGTAGAAGAGGAGAGACTCTTATTAGAGCTGAAATGAGCACCTTTTTAAGTCCTTCAAATGTTTCACTCAGGCCAGATCAAAAGAATTGTTCTGTTTTGATATTAAAGCGATTTTACAATCCAGGTCAGCACTGTGCGACTATCCAGTCACCACGATTTAATGAGAGGAGAGAAGGTGTCTTCACTCTTCATGTTCAGGACACAGAGACTGATTAGGTTCACTTGTTACATCAGTTTTACTCTGAGTATTAAATGATACTTGATTATATTCTAACAGAGCAGGTCTTTCCAGGTAAGGCCCAGATTGATGCAGTGTGGAAGAAATCCAGGGTAAAATAGTTTGACATTGTGTGAAATGTTTGGAAACTCTGGCTGATGGATCTCAACGGTGGCTGCTCTCACCTCCAGCGCTGTCTGATTGAAGAGAGTGATGAACTGAGCCGTGAGGAGTACAACCACCTCCTCTCTCAGGAACTCTACAGAGTGAAAGACAGAGAGATATACTGGATAAAACCAGAAAACCAAAGAGAAAACCCATAAAACGAGCTCAAGTGGCACCAATAAATTGAAAGTTTCAACTGGCAAGCTATGTTGAGATAAAGAAGTTTAAAGAGAAATGAAAACTTGGACTATCTGAAAGTAATGTCAAGATTGAAAGAGGGAGGTGTGACGAATCCTGGCTGGTTGGTCATGTTGATCCTCTGGTTCAATAAACTGTCTATTTCTTTTGGAAGAGATAAGTGAGAGTTCTGCTTTTTTCTTATGTTCAAAACATGATAACACAGAAAAAATTTTTTTTAATGAATTCCAAATTTTGATACCAGCTTTTTTCTGGAACAAAATCTCCATTATGGACTTGGAGAGGAGGAAAAATGAGCTGGGCTTGCTGCTAAATTTGGAAGTATGTGCCAGATGGCTGGAGGAATGGCTCAATATTACAGTGTGTGATCTTCTATGGTTCAGTTATCAGTGTGTGATCTACTATGGTTCAGTTATTAGTGTGGTGCACTATTATTTATGAGATTTAATTTTAGTAAGCCACTGCATGCGCATGTGTGCATAAATACAGAGGCCCGTGGACATGTTCTTTGAAGGTAAATAAAGGTTATGTGTTTTAATATTTATTATATGGGTTTAAAGGGGACCTCAAATCATTTAGTATTGTATTTCCTTAAAGTTGGAGGCCTTGCAGAGACAGATTAAAAGAAAAACAAAGCAGAGGCTGAGATATCCTGACTTTTAGCGTCTAGAAATTGGTCAAGCTCCCAGAGTATTTCCTTCAGATCCTCCCTGCCTGGTAAACACCCACAACTCCATGCCCCTAGTTTGTAATTCAGACTTTCTGTTAAAAATGTGTAACTCCAACACTGAAGGCTCCTCCAGAGCTGAGCAGTACACCTCATGAAAAGTAATCTAATCTTCATCTGTAAAACTGGTGGAGTAACACTTTTAACTTAAAAATATTTTTTGTATAACCCATTAAAAAGAAATTTGTATAGTGGCTAAAAACAATTTTACAGTGTGTTATTTAAAGCATTATTAACTGTACACATGTACAAATGGCAGGTTTAAAACCATTCATAAATGTGTTTAAACCACCTTTCATTACATATGATAAGAATTATGTTTTACTTAAAAAAAGCATTAATTAAAGGAACAATTCAACATTTTGGAAAATATTCTCACTCACTTTCATTCTGAAAATTAGATGAGAATTTTGATACCACACTCATATGAGTCGGTTAAATATGAAGCTACAGTCAAGAGCCGGTTAGCTTAGCTTAGCACAAAGACTGGAAACAGGAGGAATCAGCTAGCCTGGCTCTGTCAGCGGTTAAAAAATCTACCTAGTGTATTTCCTAAAATGTCAGACTGTTCCTTTAAACCATTATTAATTGTTTGTATACTTATTAATGCTAAATAAGAAATACTGACCCAACTCAGACCCAACGCTTTGGCAACAGTGTGACTTTCAACTGTCACACTGTTGCCAAAGCGTAGGTACCAGGGGTAGAGGGAAAAAAACATTTGACACACTTGTATCATTCTCCTTCCTTCCCAAAAATAAAAAATAAAAAAAATCTCACAGCTTTTACTTGTGTTTTTTGTGCTCTGATCGGGAATAGAAAAAACTGAATGAAAGAAAGTGAAAGATCTGCTTGAGTTTCAAAGGTTCCTCACCGATACACAAAAAGTCAGGGAAGATCAATAATTCAGGAAAGCGAATACCAGGCACACTGCTAACAGCCAACAGGCACTGCTACAGTATGTGCAAGAGCTGCAGACATCCTCCAGTTTTGCTCTGGAGTTTCTGGTGTTGTAGATTTTCTTCAAAACAAAAAGGAATCAATAAGACGAATGTTGGCCACATTACCAATTCTGTCTCCATTTCATCCACAAGTCAACCACAGCAAGCAAGTCAATAAAAAAGGAAGTCTGTTATCCATCCCTTTGCCACATCTTCAAAGAGTGAGAGAATCGATACCAAGGTTTGACACGTGCACACAAACACACACACACACACAGTTTGGAGACTAACAAAGTACAGAAAAAGTCAATCAATAGCGGCACACAATCACTGCTTGCATCCTATGTAAATTTACTATGACACTAATCCAATAAGACATCTGACATCACATATATACACACAATCTGACATAAAACAGACATATACACACAGGTCCAATCAATACATGGGGAATCTGATCTGACATGCCACACACCAATCCACAGAGAGACCTGGAGCATTGAAAGTGTGTGTGTGCATGCGAGAAAATCAATAGAGCAGATACGAAACATGTGCATTGGCAGTGACACCTCATCCTACCTGAATCCCACAAACAGGGCAGAGGAAAGCTGACAATCATTGCTTAGGACAGGCAGTCAAACCTCCTCACTCACCTCTGCTGGCGCTGAAGTTTTTGAAAGGGTTTGAAACCGCCGAGGCGCCGTGGAAGGGCTGCATTTCAGATGAGGCGGAGGTCTCCGATTGGTCGGAGATGACAGCTCTGTAGGTGTGCACCGGCTCTTCGTCGGACCCCATCAGCGGCATCTCCTCCTCATCCTCCTCCTGTTTCATCTCCATCATCGCCGCTCCCCCCTCTGTGGAGCTGATGGGTGGTACATCCCAGTACATAGCCAGGACAGCAAACTGGAGCAGCACCCACAACAGGCACATGAAGATCTGAGAAAAAAAAGTGCCCTTAAATATTTTATAAGTTAACAGCCAAAAAAAGAAAGTTCTTTTTACAATATCAAAATACCAGAAAACTATCTGGAGAGAGAGACTATGAGTGCTCAAAGAATAATATAACCTGCCACAGTGAAATCAAGAGAGACGTGCAGTGTCAAATTATGTGGAAAATGGAAGTAGGCGTAGAGTTGCTTTGTTATATCTCATTTAAGCTACATCCGTGCTACAGGTGTTTTATTCAGAAAGACTCATGAGACGGAAATAGATCGATACAGGTTGTTACGGGCCTGAGTATCGCTGCAGGTGTTTTGTATTCCTCTTACTCTGAAGAGAACAAAGAAAAAAATACATGAGTGCAGAAAGAGGAGCGACTATTTCTGAAGATTGTTTCTGTATTCATGAGGCTTTCGGAGAACCTTAGATTACTGATTATCTGGATGCTGTTACCCCAGGAGACGTATACTTGTTCACAACAAAGGGCCCCAGTTTGAAATCACACAGCCTCAGGAACAGGTTGAACGCCGGCCCTGGAGAGACAGGAGGAAGCACTTTGAAGAGGAGATGGAATAAAAACAGAAGACGTGGATACAGTAGCCTCCACCTTAGTGATTTTATTGAGTGTCTCCTGCTCACAGTTGAAACTAAACATCAAAGAGGACATCACAAAATTCTTCCTGGTGTCTGATATTTTTCAGAAGACAGAGGAGATAGAGAAATGACACCAGTCTCACTGTTAGGATGAAGAGGGGAAACTGACCGACAAGGAGGCCGGCTTGTCGACACGCCATGATGGCTGCGAAGATACCCGCTCGCTCCTCTGGCCGAGTGCTCCGAGTCAGGAAACCAAAGATGGAGGAGCCTGCTCCTGCACCGATACCTGAGAGGAAAACAGCATCCTTCTGTTTCACCTTCACACCTTCCACACATGCTGATATAGTGCATGTTTGGGTGTTATTTCACTGCATGCATGTATGTATGTGTGTGTGTGTGTATGTATGTGTGTGTGTGTGTGTGTGTGTGTGTGTGTTACCTGCTACAAGCCGACTGCACAACAACAGCCACTTTGAATATCCAAGAAAATACATGAAGTTTCCTGAGGACAAATAAAAATGAAAATCATGTTTGGGAAACAAAATGCTTCTCAGGTGTGAAACAAATGCTTGACTTGAAGGTTGTATCCAAAAATTGTTTTTAGCAATGCTGGCGGCGTGACGGTCCGACAAATGGGTCCACTGATTTGGTCCAGACTGAAATATTTCAACAACAATTGGATGGATTGTTATGAAATTATGTACACACACTCATGTCTCCCTCAGGATGAACAGTGATAACTATGGGGACCCCTTAACTTTTCATCTACTGCCACCATCAGGTCAAATTTTTAATTTGACCAATATTTCCATTTATGCCTTTATTTAGTGTTAATTACCAAATGTTAGTATGCTAAATTGCTAAACTTGATGGTGACCATAGTAAAAACTATAGCTGCTACACATCAGCATGTTAGCATCGTCAGTGTGAGGGTGTTAGCATGCTGGCATTTGCATTTAGCAAACACCAACATGTCTAAGTATAGCTAATGTATGTATTATAGGAACTGGATGTCAGACGTGTTCAATCATTTGCCTGGCACATAAGCCAAAAAAGTTTTCTAGCTTCCTGGTTTCCTTCCCAGTTGTGCAGCCCACTGAATATGTGCAGCAAGCTTTTCTAGGCTCCAGGAAAGTTTTACATGGATTGAAAATTCATCATAAAAAGAGTAATAATTCATCTTATTTGCAGTTTGAGGAAAAAAATTGGAAAAAAATTGGCTGCAAGGCTGAGTGGCGTTGCTGAATCCAGTTTTTTTAATACATCCATGATATAATATAGCCTCACAGAGCTGCTAGCATGGCTGTAGACTCTTGTTACTAACTTTAGTCTACTAGTGTGTTTGCTAAGCTGTAGTGTTGCCCAAATGTCTTGTAAGCATCATGTCTTCTTTTTTAACCTCAAATTATCTCTACAATGTATTGTAAAAAAAAAAAAAAAAAAAAAAGTATACAGTGTAGAATTCATGGTCACTAACTGAAAGGTAACTATATGAAGATTATCAGTTATTGAGGGTAACTGGATTTGGTTGAAGATGAAGCTGTTTCAGCCCTCATTCAAGGGGCTTCTTCAGTTCTAACTGACTGATAGGGAGTTGCAGATATTTAACCTCTGTGGGGTCGTTATCAAGGTTATAGATACCACTTGGTTCATTAGTGCTCCTGGCTGTTGTAGTGTTGTTGTAGGTGAAAGGTAACCACTATCATGTCTTGCTCAGGCTGCCAGATGAAAGAAATGACCTGACATTGTTTTTATTTTGCCATCTAAAGCCATTTATAATCCTCTTCGTTGACTTACCATTATGGTATGGAGTGAATAGTAAATAAGTAAGTGAATAATTTCTGACGAAGCCCAAATAGGAGCTACAGACTTTCACATAACAGACAAACATACAGTCATGCCAGTGTCTTCTAAAATCTGACCCTTTTTGTCATGTGATTTGTCTTGTGGTTCGGCGACTCACCGACAATCTCAAAGAAATTGGAGAACAGGATGATGGACTTCGTAGTTTTGCTCCGGTCTGACCAGACCCCAAACAGCGGGCCCGTGAGCAGCCCGCTCAGACTGAACGCTGACAGACCCAGACCCAGGAAGTATGGAGGGGCCTCCAAAATCTGGAGATACCTCCATATTGTTGGCAGAATGACAGCTGAGACCATCAGAAATGGATGGAGGAGGATAAGTGTGGAGGAAAGAAAACCAGGGGGGAGGGAGGGGAGCAAATGACATGCCTCATTTACCCACAGCAAAATATATTTCAATTAAATCTGATGCGATATCCTCTGTGATGTGAGCACACAGCCAAAAATGCCGGGCAGATTCTTATTCCAGTCTGCTCTAATGAGACCATTATCTCATGTCTTCAAGTCTATAAAGCTGTCATAATGAACTTACCGTACTCTATGCCGCTCAGCATAAATATCAGTCCAATGGTTAGAAAAGTTAGATTCTTCTTTTGGTGATTATCCATTTTGCTCAGTGACTTGCTGCCTTTTATACACCGACCTCTGTCTGCGCATGTTGTTCCGAAATGTTGTTCAGTGGCATAATCAGATAACAAGAGACACTGTGCGTCCAATTACAACTGCTAGTCCGGATAATCAGAGGAATTTGTCGCACCATTGTACAAGGTCATCTCAGAACTTCTTAGAAGTGGAAAACAGAGATCATGTGAGGTTTCTCCTATAGAGGAGGCTCAGCAGGGGCGACACAGGGCAGAATAATTCAAATCAGCGTCGGAAAGAAAACAGTGCAGCCTGAAATGATTGCAGTAGTCCGTTTGCATTAGGCATTTATGTTATGTTCTAGTAGAGTCACGTCCGCATTGCAGCACCAAGCCGTGAGCCTCACGGTCAAGGCAATGTCTCAGGTTACCAGGTTGAGGTAAAGTACACTGAGCTCTATACATATTTAATCTTGTTTTCTTCAGTTTCATCAAAAGCACTTGATTCTCCCGCAACCCTGAGGAGACGCTGGGGTGAAATGTGCCAGGCTTATCTGCCCTCTAGTAGGTTACAGGTATGAATAACTTTGCTGTTTTACAAAAAAAAAGAGACTCCATTTGCCACAAATACAATAAATAAATACAAGTCATGAAAACATACAAGTAATATAATATATTGGATAAACCAAAGTACATTTCTGAGAATATGAAGCTTTAACACCAGGGTGTATGGAAAATATTCAAAATAACACTTGTATTGTATTCAATACTGAATAAATTGGTATGACAGTGCTGTCCGTGTTATTGAATGGTTGGCTCCATTTTCAACCTGCTGTGGTGTTCCTAGCCTTGGGCATGTTATATTAAACAGAAATGTCACAATACCTCCATATGTTTTTCCTGCAACCCATGAATAATACAAGAAGTTCCGATTGTTTGAATAACACATATAAACTCACTCAGCATCTTCCTCTCATATCACACAGCGTCGGGACTGCCGGGTCCGAGAGGTTTCACGCTTAACAGGCCAACGGCATAATGGGATGTCGTAGGACTCATGTGTTTGGGTCAGTACGTCTTCTGTGGTGTGTGAATGTGAGTGTGTGTAAAGATTATTGATTTGGCACACAATTGCTACTTAATGCCCATTAAAGCTGACTTCACAGAGAATATTTTCTGACTCTGAACAGTGTAATCATGCTGTTTTATTCTGTTTTAAAAGTTAATAATCGAGAAAGGATTCATGCAACTCTGCTTTTCCGTGACTTTTCCATCAACTGCTGCATGTAGCTGAATCTCACGGGCCCACTGAAAGGCCATTAGCATCCTACCTGGCTTACCTGTGTTGGTTTCTATAGAAACAGACAAGAGGGTGGAAGGTGTTTTTGCACTCACCTTTGAGCCTTGGTAAACAGCAAGGTGTTCCCCTAAGAATAAACTGCAATCTAGTCCACTCAGTCAGTCACTGCGTTCACTGCACTGGAGCCTGACGGAGATACGAAATGATCAGCTGCTGACAGAGGGACATTTGACTTTCAGATAGAGAGAGAAGAGCTTGTTAGGTGGATACAGATACTTGGGGCTGGGTGGTGACTGAGATAGGAGTGGGCATGTTCTTGAACACAGCTTCTCCCCGGAGGTCGTTCAGTATCCCCATTAACATCAACCTGCAGGGTGCTCGTAGGCGGCAGACACGGTAAGAGGGCAATCGACTGGGTCAGCCGGCAAGGCTTTGAGACTACTGATGGAAATAGTTTATTGTGAAGGAAAAACATTGTTTAATAAAGCTTCACATTCAGATTTCTAACTGAGCTTGAGCATATATGAGTATCCATGATTGTACATACTGTATGTTAGGGTTGTAAAAAAACAAATGAATATCCCGTTGATTTTACACCTTAAGTTCAGTTTACTTGTCATGAAGAGATGGTAAATAGTTGTAAAATGTCTTCTGCGGCTCCCTGGAGCTCTCTGAGAAAATAATCTTTCATTGGGCTTGAAGTCTTAAATCTTCCAGAGAGCCTGTGTTATGAACTGGGGTTGTGGAATTGATGATGTGTGTATTTACCAGGCTTAGAGGGTCCAATGAAAGATGCTGTCACATTGTTGCATTATGGGAAATGTAGGGTCCGGTGTTTTTAGAGCTGAAAGACAGATATCTTGGTCTCTGCTGCTTCGATTTTGATCTTTTTTTTTTTTTTAAGTCTGTCTCTCACAATTCAGGTGGTAGTATAACTACATTTCTGGAGTGCCCCTTTAAAGTGTGTCTTGTCATTGAAACATTACCTATTGACTTGTGTTTATACTGCTAAGAAATGTCGTAAAAAGCACTAGTTTTGACTGGCTAAATGTTTAATGAGTTCTCTGTTGTGCAAAGCTAAATATAAAGAGGAAATGCTAAAGGAAGAATGTAGTTAGTTATAGTTTTTTTGTTGAATAGTTTTTTTATTTTTGTGGTTTGGTCATTTACATGATCTATCCAGGAAGATGTTGAAAATATCATATGGAGATATTGAGATGCCAAAGTTTGACCTTGAAAATGACCTTGGTGTTGGTGTTAGGCATACATGTTTTTTTACTTAAATATAAATCTGACTGGATCTGTTCAGATATTTGAAGTTTTTGAATTTGTGTGTGTGTGTGTGTGTGTGTGTGTGTGTGTGTGTGTGTATGTGTGTGTATGAAAGACACAGGGAGTTCATCCACACAGTGGGAGCACAGGAGCAGGAGTGGAGCAGAGGTGTGGGTGGACGTGGGGGTCAGCGAGCTCGTACCTTGCTGGTGTCAAGTGTCGGGGAGGACAGAGCCATCCTGCTGGGCTTCACCATGATGGCCTTCTCGGTGCTCATGTTGTTTGTGGTCGGCATCGCTATAATCAAACCTTATGTTAACAGGTACACTGTAGTCTGTTCCTGCTAGAGGATACTGTATATAACACAGTAATATGAAGGATTATAGTAGAGATGTTATTACACATTGGTTTACTCATGCAAATAGCTTCATAAAGGTAACGGTGGTAGATTTACATTTTCTATTTTTTGATTGATTGAGAAATCATTTCTAAAAATGCCTCACCAACAGTCCAAAACTGTAGCAAAGTTTTACATTTGTGAAGCTGGAACCAGCAAATATTAGTTTTTCTGGGGTTTTTTTTTCAATCATCAAAACTGATGATTCGAATTCTGTCTGAATAAAGTCATTTTATGACTCACAGTTTAGATATTATGGAGAAACTCCTCTCCAGATCAAGCAGAAGTAAGTGAAAAAGAGAAACGGCCAAACTGCAGAGACGAAATAAAAAATAAAGTCAAAATTATGGGATAGTAAGTACCTCATAGTTTTGATTTGATTTTTTGTTAGTTTGTTTTATTATGCACACGTTTTCATCTTTTTATTCTCCTGGCAGAGATGAGCTTCCATAAGGCCTATTGTCAGGGAAATTTAAAGATGAATTCACAGAGAGCAAGTTGTCTTTCAGAGTTTCATTGCAGTAACCAGTTCACATTTGCATATGCGGATCCCCCAGTTTGCTATGCTGAAGAGATACTGTATGAAGTTCAGTGTCAGTATTTGTACACACAGCTACATGCGTCATTATCATCCCATATTCGTCACCCTAATAGGTTCCTTTTAATTAATTCACCGTCTCTGTAGGGAGTTTCTTTCGTCTCCTGAGAATTAAAAGTTGAAAGCTGAATCCTTATCTGCCTTTCCTCCCTAAGAAGTTTCCTCCTCTGCCTCTGTCTAATGAGCAGTAAAGTAACAGTGACCAAGTCCCACAGCTCACCTTTGATGGTACCTGTTGGGAACATCTTCACACAGGCAGCAGTGAGAGAAAAGTCTTATAATGTGCTTTGGGCAATAAAGGCAGTATAACATAATCCTAAGACCACAACATAAGGGTATAAGTTTCCATTTCACCTATCATCAGAGATCTAATAAGAAACATCAGTTGTCTTTCTGGTGTGAGTTTATTTGCATGTGTTGGGGGACACGTGGATTGGGTACCTTGAACTTTTCCTGGCTCTTGTCTTCCAGTAACTGGAAGGAGGCCAGCTGTGTGCTGCTGAAGACAGAAATCCTGCAGGAGTGGGTGGACTGCAGGGGTGTGAGCACTGTGCCGTGCCTCGATGTGACGGTTAACCTCACAGACTCCAATAAGACGGCTTCTCTACACTTTGACGAGGAGTCGGTTCTTCTCGCTCCTGAGGTGGGGATTTATGGAAGCAAATTCCAGGTTTTAGGTCTTACCTTAGAGCTTTACTGGCGTCAGGTTTGGATCTACTTCACACCAGGTGTGGATTGTCGACTGTCAGGGAAGAACGCCTGCAAGATAGTAACCCTCGAGTGGATAAGAGCTTTAGGGCTTTATGTCTATGTACAACTGACATGTAGGACCACTAGGCACAGTAGCTCTAAATTCTGCTACTCAGGACTCAGGACATCCTAGTTTTCATATTATAGCCATAGCCATAGCAGGGACTTATACCTGTGAAAGTAATAAAGGTAAAAAACTTCAGTGAACAAGCTCACGGGATGAAAAAGTAGCAGTGCTCATGATTCATGTGTGCTTGTGAATAAGCCAGCAGACATTATTGGAAGATGCTTGCTGCTCTCATGCTGAACTCCTGCTCCATTCAGAGGAATTGTATGAAACAATTTTCAGTATCAGTGCAGCGTGGAAGCAAAGAGGGACTGTTCAATCTTTAACAGACAAAAAACTGAATCAAAAAAGAACCTTGCAGCTCGTCTTGCTGATTGCAATCAGCACTTCCAACTGTGACAAGCAGGTCACTTGATAAAAATGACACTTGAATCATATCCTTTTTTCCACAGTGTTTCTACATACCCAAATGTCGGATGGATCGGACAGAACTTCAAGATGAAGTCCAGAGAGTAAAAAAGAGCTTGGACGCTCACCTAGGGAGCAAATCATCATGTTTTGTTGACCTCACAAGGCACCCAAATGACGTCATCCTGAGCAGGAAGTACACTTTGAGGAAGACCTTGTTTGCATTGACGTGGCCTGGTTTGATGCTGGGTGGCGGAGCTCTGCTGGTGGGCCTTGTGAAGCTGACACAGTACCTTGCTCAGCTGTCCCCTGAGATGTGCAGTGAGACTGCAGGAAACAAGCTGACTTCAAGACACACCCAGGGCAACCTGTACAAACTTATGCAGAGGTCCAGCGTGCAGTCTCCCTCATGAGATAACCAGTGTTACTGTTGCCAAGGACTGTAGCAACAAGCCAAAAATACAGATTGTTATCATGTAACTGGTACATACTGTTAACTAGGGCCAGTATGTATAAAAGCATAAAATTTTGCTCTTAAGCGCATCAAAATTAAATTTTGCTGTTATTCTTACAATTAACAATCATTGTCATGCAGAAACCTGCAAACATCCATAGAAGTTTTCACTTCAAATGATTACTATATCCTTCTCTGACTTCTTTTAAGACTAACCTAACACCATCTGAAAATCTTGTTTTGCTGATCTCCAGTCTTAAGTTTAACTTCTCACCTTGCTGCAGTGATGTAGAAATGTACTCCAGGGTGTTTCAGTACACTGTGACATCACTGCTCGGTGTGGTTACAGGTGCAAGAGAGCACACTGGTGAACCAGACTCAAAACTTTCAACCAGAAAGGACAGTGAAACACAACTTTTCAGCCTGGTGTTACTTTATTTTTTAGGAATAATATCCTAAATATCTTACATGATGTTGTCAAAATAACTGTAGAGGGAAATATTTTATATAAGCTTTGTTCTTGAGTGCTTCAATATTATTCAAGCATATATAAGGTTGGATACAATGAATGACGAGTAGTCTTAAAGGATAAGTTCACAGTTTTTCAAGTCTGTCTTAAAACAATAGTCAGGTTCCCATATTAACATTAAACTGGGTTTTCCTGCTGTTCATACTGACCATCCTTTCCTAATGCGCTGTCAGTGTAAGTGATGAGGGACAAAATCCACAACCCTCCTTCTCCTTTCATGCAAAAATGTTTTCAAAAGTTTATATGAAGCTAATATGATGCTTCAGTAGTCTGAGTTAGTCAAATCAAGTGTATATCTTCTTTTTAATATATAATTCACTCTGTCTCAGCTGTAGTGGAAGGATCATAACAAAAATGGGAATTTGGGAAAATGGGAAAAATGGGACTTTGGTACTAAAAAGACTAACTTTGAGGGATATCCACTTGATTTGACTAATTTGGACAGCTTCATATCAGTTTCACATAAAATTTTAAATACACTTTTGCACAAAAAGAGGGATGTGGATTTCGTCCCCTATCACTTACATTGAAAGTGCATTAGGAAAGGATCTTTAAGTGGCCAGTATGAACAGGAGGAATGATTACAGCAAGAAAAACCTGTTTCATTGTTCATGTTGTACCTGACTATTGTTTTAAGACAGACTTGAAAAATTGTGAACCTATCCTTTAACTTTCATCATGACAAGGCGTGTATGAAGCTGCTATTAGCTGAATTCAGTGCTTGTGGGAGGAAATTTTAGGTCGATATGATTGTACTCAAGTTACTTTAGGTATCTACTACGTCCTACTTTTTTACTAAGAATTTATTTGGGACTATTCCCAAAACAATTTCTTTGCAAATGTATACATATCAGCTCAGTTTACCCAGTAAAGAGTCTCGTGTTGATTTCTAGGGGAAGATTGAGGGAACCTTTTTTACACAAATCTAAGGTTATCTGATTGAAGCCTTGTCCTACATTGTCAAATTTTATCATGAAGCACAACGATGCAAAAGTGCCTTGTAGATTATACAAATACTGAATGTGTGCAAAGTGTATTTACACAATGTAATAAAAAATTCTCAATCGTAAAAATGTACTTAGATAGGGAGAAATGTTTTATTCAACAGTACAATAAATGAATGCTTACAGTTTCGTATCAGACAGTCATATGGGGATGACTAAAACAAGTATTTGAAGTATTTATGATATATATACAGATGGATAGATAACTAACATATGAATCTTTTTTTAAAAACATGCAGGGTAGCTTCTTCCTCCTTATTGTGCTTACAGACTTCCACTTCGGGCTTCACTTAGGCGTGAAAATCGTACTCTGACAACAGCATCAAGTCCTTGTCCTTCATTCCAACAATTCACCTCTGCTTTGTCATTCATATCGTTTCAACAACTAGAAGCTGTCTACTAGGTTTGTATGAGGATGGTGCACGTTATGCATGATTCCTCCTTTTTTTTTTTCTTTTTTTTTTTCTTCTTTTGGTTAGCAGTTACATATGAGTTTGCTTACATTTTAAAAATACAAAAATATATTACCTCTGTAGTTATTCAAGGAAAGCATTTGCACATGTAGTAGCAGTATCAGTATCTGTTACCTTCATTGTGACTTTGTTGTACCTCACACAAGTAACAAGGTCATTCCTATACATGAAATTCAAGTAAACAACATCAGGTCAAAACAAAAAGTAGATATTTGAGGACCTCATGCATAATGCAATGTGAGAAACAGAAAACAACCAACAAGTACAAAGGGAAAGAGCATCATTAGAGTTCTTCTGTAAAGTATATACGTATGGGGGTCTAGTTTTCTCAGTTTAAATGGGTCCGGCCCACTGCTCTGTATCCCGTACAGAAGCACATGCATCTCAGTAGGATCGGTTTCCTGAACATTTTTGAAGTCCACGTACAGAAAACACAAAAATTGGACTTTGACAGACTTGAGTGTCCAGGAAACCGCCCCTGTGTGTGTGTGTGTGTGTGTGTCTTTTGGTAAAGCTAGAACATTTACTGACCTCTTACGTATGTGTCTGTGCAGTGAGCAGACCTGCATAGACTATTCTTCCACACATAAGGGCAACAATCATAGGAAAGAGGAGGGAAGAAGACACTTGGAAGATTTCAAAAACAAAAGAAAAACAAAATAAAATTAAAAAAAAAAAATTCACTTCGGTTACTTTTCTTTACCTGGATGTCACAATCTGGGATCATATGGCAAATGTGAGGAGAGAGTCTGCTTTAAAATGATCTGTCATACGTGTGATTGAGAACAAGGACAGAAGCAAAACATCTTACACGATGGCTAGACTGAAGCTCCAAATAGAAACCTGGTAAGGAGAAGCAGAAGGCAGGGTTTAAAAAAAAAAAAAAAAAAAAAGGCGTTTCTCACAGTTCTTTTTCAGCTTGCTGGGAAGAAGTAGACGATACTGTTACAGTGCAGCATTGTGCATTTTCTTTCCTCCATGTACTGTCTGTACGAAGTTCACTGACAAATTTGTCTTCTGCATGACGGGGAGATGCATTTCTCTCTCTCTCTGCCTTACTCTGACATCAACTTTTTTTTTTTTTTTATGCGGTATACAGTACATATTAAAGATCACAACTTGCATAGTGTAACAGCACAGCACACAAAAGGAATACTGCACATCCTCCCCCCCCTCCACCCCCCCCCCCCCCCTGCGTTTCTTGCCTTTTCAAATGTAATTCAGCTGACTAACAAAGACCAATTCATAACATTTTATGCAGCTGGCCATTAGAAAGCTTCTCTCCAGTCCCATCTGCGTTCCAACTGCGCGGGGTGGATGACAGACACGTGTGCCTCAACATCTGACGCAGAATAATACTGATAGACAAAACAAAACAAATACTGCAGAGATCAGTGCTATGAGTACACATGAGACTTGGAATAGTAGCGACTATTTTCTTTCTTTTTTTTTTTTTTTTTTTTTTTTTTTACAATAAGACTGCTGAGTAGTGGGGTTACACATCTAGTACTTTGGCTCAGTAGAAAATAGACTCAAAAAGGAATATGTGCACCGTATGCATACAAGTCTATGGATACACTGCTGTACAAAAAGTGTCAAATTCAGTTATCTGGTGTGACATGATTGCTAAACTGAGAACTCATCATATGTAGGCTACAAATAGTCATTATTTCAGTTGAAGCAAACTTTATGCTCCAAACGTATTAAATGCTAGTTAAGTGTTTTCAACAACACTTCCTCCGTCAGTCTTGTACTTAGAGTATTAATGATTATTTTTTTTATGATTGTAAGGGGTAACCATGATTTTGTGGGCACCCATCAGGCTTCAGGGTGTCCTTCTCAGCTGATAAAACACCAGCGTGGATGTGTGCACCGATATCTTCCCAAGTCTTCATTAGTTCAAAAATAGGTAGTGGAAATAATGTCGTTAAACTCTTCTCAGTTCACTAGAAAAATCCAGCTGTGCTCATGGTTTACCACTTCATGATGATGTTCCTTTCTTAATGCTGATGGTTGAAGATGTACTGAAAGGAATAAAAAAATAAGAAAAAAAAAAAATATGTCTATAGTTTGTTCACATGAGGAAGGCCAAATTTGTTGAGGTCCATTACACTTGTTCAGTTCCTATGAAGACGGATGAAATATAACTCCATCCCGCCTTCTTAAGTTCATAATGCAGGGAGAAGCAATTCAGACACCTGTAGAAACAGGAGCTTTTAGGCATTACGTCCCTGATATAGGCTCTTCTTAGCACCGTTATTTTATGGTGCGCTGGCAGGTAATGTTTCATAGTCACACGCTGGCAGAAATATTGACCAGGCCTTAGTGTGTATGGCAAAATACTTTGCCATTTCTCACTACTCTTTTGGTTCTTAGTGTGCAGTTGTTGCCACAGTCCGTTGCTCAACCCTCCTGGTTGCCATTTCAGTTCATGGCGTGCTGGCGGATTGTGTGGAAGATCCAGTCCATTTTGGTAGTCCAGCCGCCGTGGTGAGCGTCATTCATCTGCTTCATGAAGTAGTCCAGGGCCTCCTGCTCTGACTTGTCCAGGGCCAGGGTCTTCCGAATGTAAGCAATGTCGTCAAATGACTGCAGCTCGGGCATTCCTGAGCCCAGCATCATGGAGAAGAGGTTGATGAAGAGGTTGGCGTGCTGCCGGATTGCCAGGTATGCTTTGTAACACATCTCCTGGAACCTGAGGGGCAGAAGGAAAGAAAATTACAAGCTGGGAATAAAAGTGGGGGGAGAGAAAACAATTACAGAGAAGCCGCGACAAATGGGAGATTCTAATAATCAGCTCGATCTAATAATGGCATGAAAGTAGGTCAAATTCCAACTGTTTTGGCTCTTGTGCATTTTAATTTTTTTTTAAATTTGAGCGCTGCTGTTACCTTTCAAACTCCCTTGTTTTTGTGCACTCTTGAGTTCCTTTGCTAATGACGATCAAGAAGTCTTGTGTTAGCACAAAGGGCACACGTTCTCTCTTGTACCCAAACTTCTTCTTTTTGTGATCGAGGAAATGGCCAAAATCTATGTGGAACAGCTGTGAAAACATTATGAAATGAAATAAATTATATAACAATTTAACAAAGAAATACTGAAACATAGAAAGGATGTCAAAATAGTCTTTACCTGTCCATCATCTTTGACCATAATGTTGCTATTGTGTCGGTCCCCTATGCCCAGGATAAATGTGGCTACACAGTAGCCTGCACATGAGCGTGTGAACAGATCAATGGCCTGGTCATACCTAAAAAAACAAACAAACAAACAGAAAATACTCAAGAAAGGATTCAGGAAGTGTGTCCAATTATTCTCACAACAAAGAAAAGTGAGGTTTTTAGACACCAAGTCTACATATTATGTATAACACCACCAGTAGTCCTTACAGCGGACCAGAAAAGCCTTATAAATCACCGTTTTAACCACTCACATCTCTCCCTTGTTCTTATCCTTGAGCCACTGGTGCAGTGTGTGGCTGTTGAACTGCAGCGCCCCCTTTAGGCCTCCTTTACACTGGATCTGCATGATGGTGTGAGAGTTTCTTACCACCTCGATCAAACCCACACAGTCTCCAATTGACAGACAACCATAAGGCAGCATCCTGTGATAGAAGGACACAAAACATAAAGAAAGGCAGAAAAAAAAAATGATGACACAGATAACAACAAAGATGAGAGACAACCGTGTCAACACGCATTCTAATTTAATGGATTCTCTGTGCTCGACCACAGTAGTGATGGACTTTATATTAAATGACCTGAGGTGGCTGGCAGGTGCTGCCACTTATCTGCATTCAGGCATTGAATATGAAAGGTACCCCGAGCCTGTTAATGTGTACCTGCATCCCTGCTGTCATGGTGAAGTGAGGAGCCTACCTGAGATCAAGGCCTTGGTTCTGCCAGATGTTCTCCATTATCCTAATGATCTGCAGCGTCAGCATGTCCTGCCTCAGATCTACGGAGGCACAGGGAGACAAGGAGGTGGATGACAGTGAGGTGAATATCAGCTGCTTAGCTGCTCTTTGATCAACTACGTGATGCATTATGGAGCAGAGCTGTCAAAGTCAGTTTTGGTCACAGATGGTGCAGCAAAACGCTCAAGCAGCTGCGGCGAAGTGTGATTCAAATAACTTGACTTGTTCCTTCTGAATTCTGTGTAAAGAGCATAGATGAGATTGTGTTTGTGTACCATGATATGCCCTGCAGGCTCGGACCGACTTATGCTGCACGCTCAGCTGGAGCATTTTCAAGTCCGCGTGTGCAAGGATGGATAAAGAGAGACGGCAGCGGTAAGAGAGATACGAGGGGAAAAGAAGCTGAGACAGAACTCACCATCTCCATTTTTGAAGATGATTTCATTGTTCTGAAAAAGAAGCTCCGACATCATATCTGGGTTTTCCCAGTTAAGCCACAGAGGTCGCTTGGCTGATGACATCATCCTGCATTCCTCCAGGCTGAAACAGAGACAGGGATATGTTAAATAGAGGAAGAAAAATAATGGGGCTGTGCTCACAAGTCCTGACTCAAAACAATATATATCATCCCAACTTGGTTATGTGGACTGCAGTTACTGTAAAATAAGGGATGAGGAGAGAAGTAACTATATTATATCCTTATATGTACTTAATCCACTCACCAAACAGCCATTTTGTATGACATATGATGAGAAATAATAATAATAATAATAATATTTTATGTCCAAAAAAGGAAAAAAGGCAAAAGCAACATCTGCAGAGGAAATGAGCAATAAATGACACAAGCTTGAGTTCAAGAGGAGCCAGAGTTCAGTAAGAAAGACTGTTGATGTACCGGAGGTTTCCCAGCTGATGTGCTGGATTGAGTGGAGAGGTGAAGCTCTGCAGTGCGTCCATGTAGTCGGGCCTTCTCATCTGCTCCACCAGAAACTTCATTTGAACCTTAAAGGAGAGAAACAAACGGATCAGTTAATAACACACAGCTGGAGGAGTCAGTCAGCGCGGTGAATATAAGTAGATTCAGTTTGCTGCTGCTTTTCCTCACAAAAATTATTAACCTTTCACAATGAGGTAATGCTGCTTCACGGGGGAGGGGTGGGGGGGGGCTTTTGGGTGATGATAAGCACCCTCTGGTGGCTGTGCTGGACGACCACAGCTCGTGGCATTACCAACTGAGAAAAGCTGATGGGATTTTGAAAGCTATGACTGATCTAAAAAGCACATAGCAGACTCTTTTCTGCTGCGTAGATGAGCACTGGTCATTTCATCACAAATCCAGCCAATTACTGATTTGATAATGTTGTGTTTGGATTTCATTGTGTTTGTTTGCTAATTAGCTATCAAAGCAACACATCTGCTTTGACACTCATCACCAGTATAACCAGCACAGTAGAACCTATGGTAGCCAATAACTAGACAGTAAATCAAATTTAACTTTACTTATATTGCTTAACTTGTTCAGTAGCTACCTAACACGGTTAAAAAAAAAAGATATTTTGTTTCAGATTACAACAAATAAGACTGTTACACATCTAAAGAATTATTTTAATACAGTGAATTCTTAAATATTGTCCAGTTTATGTTCAAGTGAAGAGCAGATCAGGCTCTCAGTATACAGATGGGCAGAAAATGAACTCAGTTTATTAAGAAGCAGCCCTTTTTTTTCTCTGATCTGCATTAATTTGCTTTTGCTGCTGTTTTCTTTTAATTCAATCTCAACACTTACTTTGACCATTTCACATTAAAGCAGCTCCAGCTGTTCAGGGGGGAATACATCTTTTCACTTCCCTAAGATGCTTTAATTATTAAAACAGCCACAGAAAGCATTGAAATTCATTCATTAGCACACTACATAGTAAAATCAATAAAAAACTAACTGCACATGAGGACTATATTTCTATTAAAAGAAACTCAAGAGAAACTGATACTGATGAATGTTGTGCAAATGCAGAGATAATGTTAAAAGTATCATGTTAGCAATATAATTAAAGATTCTGCAATTCATTCATAATTTCCTTGTTTTTTCATTGGCCTCTGCTTGGGACCAACTTTTGATTGAGAACAACTTTTATTTGAGAATTTTCCGCATTTATCTTTAGCTCTATGAATCTATGCATTTTTGAGATGTCTTATCCTTGTTTGGTTGAAATATATTCAGCACTGAACAAACTGTATCACTCTACTATACAATATAATGACCTCTCTGCGGACATTTGGTCCAGATGTCAACAAGATTAACCTCAACAATTCAGCAGATCACCATTAACAGCTGCCAGCAGTCGGATTACCTTCTGTGCCTCATCTTTTTTCTCCTGTTTGAGGAGGTCAGTGAGATTGATGAGTTTCTCCATGGCCTCCACCTGTCTGCTCAGGTGCTTCAGGTACATGCCACAGGCCCGGCAGTATGACTCCAGCAGAAGGCCAAACCGCTGGCTGACTGTCTTGTTGTGCATCTCTGACCTGAACACATGTAGGAAAGAAAAAAAGAAAAAAAAAAGTGGTTGTTTGTGTCCTAATGGAAAATGTGGGCAAGCCCCTACACACACACACACACACACACACACACACACACACACACACACACACACAATATCCCAAAACATTGACTGACATCATCTTTATTTTCACAGAATTTAAATTTAACGGGATTTGAGACAAGATAGTTAAGTTCAATCAGGCAACAATTTAACATTTGAAGTCACATGCTAACAGTTTAAATGAACTCACTTTAAATGCCAGAAGAAGAAATGTCCTATCCTCTGATTGGTTAATGCCTTTTTCAGCAGAAAGCGTGCAAGTGGATTATCAAGGTACTGCTCATACTTTAGAACCTGGGCACAGACACAGAAAACATACAAATATCATGAAAGCGTTGTTATTTCCCAAAACATTACAGCAGCGTATGGAGTGAGACATCCACTTTCTAATCATAGTAACGTGATATAATCATTGACTGTATATAAATATAGACGAAGCGTCTCCACTTCCTGCCGCTATGCAAAAGTGAAGCCAAAATAACTCCTTTCCGGGAGCTGCCATCTTGCTTGCCCCCGTCGGCCATCCCGCCACCTGACGGAGGTTTGAGAGCGGCTGTCACAGCAGTCGATCATGATGTCACACCCCCTTTTTATATCGTCAAATAACAAATTAAAAACAAACTTATCAGGAAAAATGAGCACTTGGACAAACATCAGCGTGATAAGAACTACCTAAAATGACAGAAACCATCTTTGGGAAAAAATTATTTGACGTGAACTTTGATTTTTTTTTAGTTTGGCTCATGTCCCATCCACAAATGGAGGGGGCGGGATTTATGACCTATACTGCAGCCAGCCACCAAAGAGCGATCAACATGTTTTGGCTTCACTTTTCGGGAGCTGTCATGACGTCCATATTTATATACAGTCAATGGTTATAATGATCAAGTGTCACGCGATTTACTTTACACATATCTACAACAACCTACCTGAACCAGTTGAATGAGGTACTGTGAGAGTTTGTCATCAGTTAGGTATTTATCAAGGCACTTTACGGCAAAGTCTCTGATCATAGGATCGGGGAAGTTGCAATCCAGCAACTCCATGGCTTGTTCTGGCTTGATAGCGGGCCAGTCCTTCAGAAGGCAATACATCTGGGTAGAAAGGAAAAAAAAAATTCACTGACTACAAATACATATTTCTAGCATTTTTGCTATTTTAAACAATGCATGAGACAGTGTGTTAGTGTGTGCTATCTAGGGCTGTGCGATATGACGGTATATATCGTGTGACGATAGAAAAACATCTATTGTTTCAGATCAACATTTTTCATCATTTGGACGACTCTTTGCGTTCTTCAGCACGGCACGAATGCAGGCAGGAACTTTGCGTGAAGGCAACGCAAACAAACATGGAGGAGAGTGAATGTGACATAGAGCGGGGTAATTCCGGACAGGAGTAGCCCCTCTTTTAGCTCGTACCTAAAAGAGGGGCTGCTTCTGTCTATGGACATGGTTTAGGTAATGAAAAGTCTGACAAGGACCAGAAAATGAATTTACAGAAAACGGGCTATGCTGTGATATGTATCGTTATCTGGATATGAAATTACCTATATTGGGATATGAGATTTTGGTCATATCGCACAGCCCTAGCGCTATCCATGTAAAAATCAGCTGAGTTGCATTAGTACAACAAGTGAGCTAGGCAGAGGTATCTATTTCTCCATCTAATGTCCTTCAAAATAAAAGACGTGTCAGCAGTAGAAACCTGAGCTTACCTGTGCAACCTCATCTCTGGAGTTCCACTTCACAGCTAAGAGGATCTTGGGAAGGATCTCTGGGATGTTGACGCAGTAATGTCTACAATAGTTTGAGAAGAGAACATGTGATATTTTTTCATCTAGATGAGCCCGATGTGCAAAATACCTTTTAGCGTAAAATACCATGATTGTGATGAAGAGATGGTCAAAATAGAATCATAAGGCGAAAGACCCTACACACACCCTCAAAAACCAATATAATGGTAAACCAGCGTACACACATTACCTGTGCCTCCATACAAAGTCTTTCTCCTGCTCAGTGATTTCAGAGAGTGGGTCCCTGTTACACACCTGGCGAAGCTGCTCATTGTCGGTGTCCGTGAAGGGGTTGTCCCGCGCCACTCTGTTACTCTATTACACCACAGAACACACAGTTTACTCAAATAAACTGAGCAACAATATCAGCACTACATGGGGTCTATAATAAGATGAGTAACATAACACTTGAGAGAACTTGTGAGACAACTACAATGTGGCAGCTGTTTAAAGTGATCTGCCCAGAATGAAAATCAGATCTCATGATGAATCTGATAAGTGAAACAATACACGTAATAAAAAAAGCAAATGTTATCTTACCAAACCGGTGTGGCAGTAATTAAAGCCAAGCTCTCTGGATATATTCCAGTTTGCATGGTCCTCAATGGTGGTCATATCAGGGAACTTGACTGGGCAACTGAAATGGTCAAACTCCAGCTCCAGACATGGGGTTTCCTGCATGTTTAGAGAGCGGTGTGGAAGGGGAAAGGTCATTCAAGGTGAAATCAAAGAAAGGCGCCTTTCCAGAGGCCCGATGTATCAATGAGTAATTAATTAATTGGGATAAGAAGCTTGGTTGCTTAAATCGAGGAGGCTTAAATCCAGCTCTGAAACTCTGCAGGTTGTCACCAGCTCCGTTAAAACTAGGTCATAAGGCTTAAAGGTCAGTAGCAGACGCAAGCATAACACATATCTGAAAAGCTTAATGGATCAAAGTTTGTGCAATGTTATTCCATCTTCTTAGTGTTTCATGATAATAGAGGCGACACAACAATGCTGATCTTGTCCGTGTAACTGAGAGCAATCTACTTTGACAGCTTGAGTATTTTAAATTCTGTTATAGTTGTAACATTTTTGGCATGTACAGTTTTGTTTGCAAAAATATATTTTCTAGTTAACAAACAAAAAACAAGAAAAGAGGAGAGCAGCATCTTTTTACATTTTAAATATCTTCACTAGACTAAAATTTGCTCTGTAAAAAAAAAGAAAAAAAAGAGACAGTGTTGGAAGCACAAATAAAGCGTCAGCATTATGTTCACAATGTTGACGTTTGCTGTTCACCTTGTTGGGGTTAGAGCCTGTGACGCCGATAGGGTTGAGCAGGTCTTCCAAGCCATGTGGGACAGGCCATAGGTTGAGAGCCATCTTCCCTGCTACTAGTGTGTGGGTGTAGTCAAACAGGTTGATGTTGCCCCAGGCTAGGGGACAATGCTCCTACAGGAAAATACCAGTAAGATGATGCATATGAAAATGATTAGAAAGGCAACAGCTCGAGGCTATGGAACAGACAGGTGCAGTGCAGATCACAGGGAAGCTGTTTAGTTCCCATGCCGACATTAACCGCCTTTATTACCCACTTTGATTCAAACAAGATTGGACTTGAAAAAGAATTATTAAGAATTTAAGTGTAACATTTACGGTTGGAATTTTTCATGAAATCAAACCTTTTTTTTTTTTTTTTTTCTTCTTCATTTTAAAAATGGTAATTTTTTTTCAGCAATAGAGCCATTCCCTCACTGGATTCCAATTACCTACCTACACAGGAAAACGATGCATGCATGTACTCCAGCCTAACCTCACTGATATCAGCCTCACTGTTTATTGTTCACTTTCCCACAGCTCTATCAGAGCTATATTAAGTTACTGTAAAATGCAAACCCCACTTTTTCTACTGCTGCATCACATTAAAAGCGTTCAATAGGCAAAACACAGGGTGGCTTTTAGTTTCATTATACCAATAGAGCAAGAAGCAGCCACAGTGAGCTGTTAGATAGAGCTGCAGGCAACCGGCCGCACACCTCCAACTCCTCAGCAGGAGGTGCCCTGCTGTTGTGTGAAAAACTACTTGCGCCATGTGCAGCATGAAGTCAGATCGTGGTTGTTCATGGCAGATGGAAAAAGGCAAACTGTTTACTGACTTCTTTATGAAAAACAACTCGAGTTTGTTTGGTTGCACTGTAAACAGATACACCGATTAGTTGCTCTTCTGTTGTATCTCTGACAGAGTAGCTGTGGTATTAAACTGCACGTATTGCTACCACCAGTAACCAAATCAACCAGGACTCAAATCTTAGGTATTATAACTTTAATGTAGCATTTCTCCGCTAACCTCTTTAGCTCCCTTCCTCCCTTTCACAGAGCAGATGGAGAGACAGAGTCGGGCCGCACGGGGGATGTCTGGAATGTACATGTCGTAGTTCAGCCACTCGTTCCACCTGGAATACACAAAGATAAAAAACACTCAAATAATCAATCACATTAATGTTGTAAAACTGAGTGAAATCCCAGAGCAACATCACAGTATGGGACACTATTCTTCATTGTGCGCTACCTGGGGTTCGAACAGGGCACGCGCTGGGTGTTGACATTGTCACACAGCTGCTCTCCACCGTGGTATATCCCAGTCCTGACGTAAATCTAGAGCAGCAACAAGAACAAGAGATTTATAAACTACTCCATCAGGTGAGGAGAGATATATTTCACTGCTTTTCTGACCACACGAAGTGGAGTGGAGATGTGCAAGCCGACTAAAAGTGACATGACAGTCAGAATTTTTTTTGTCAGAATCTTTAAAGAAAAACAAGATGAGGTAACCACGTCGATGTACTGCATTTATACCTTGTCAATGTCTCTGATGTTTACATTGACATAAGTGGCGCACAGTATCCTGATCCTCAGCGTCCCATTGATAGTCCATAGAGGCTTGGTGGCTGTTTCCCCGTTCATGTAGGGTGTTGCTGTGGATATTCGCCTTGCATATGACGGCATGGTGAAGTTGTCTATGGGCAGCTGGGAATACAGGCTGTCTTTTGCCATTAGCATCAAGTTTGGCATCCGTCCCAGCATGATACAGCTGCGCACGTACTGTCGAGGACAGACAATGTGACATTTTGAAGTAGTAGCGATTGTGGCATTTTGAAGCTATTCATACTGTTTGACATTTTGAAGGCATTCATATCATTTCTACATTATCAACATATTGATTATTGGGTTACAAGACAGCAATAACTGGAACATTCAGCGCATTGTATTTATATACCTTGATGTTTATAGTCTATTCTCGAATCAGCACATTTTCCAGGCAAAAGATTTTCACGTAACTCTCAATTCATGTTGTGAATGCCAAACACATTCATATGGATGATAATTTGATGTGAAGTCAATCTCTTTCCCTCTAAGTACAACAGCATCAGATGCAGCTAGATTAAATTAGATTACCTTGTACTGACTCAGAGGGTATTTCTCCAGTAAGTACTCGTCACAGCCGCAGACTTTGAGGATGTACTTTCCTTGATACTCCTGCACACACATCTTTAACTGCTCCTGAGAGAGCAGCATGCTACGTGTCTTCTTACGGATGGCCTCAGCGATCACCTGCTCTGGCACGTAGTCATGGTTGATCTTCAGGGTATACTTCTGTTTGTCATTGCTGGGTGACACAATAACCCATATGACCACGATTATTTGACCTGAGGGAAAGAAAATTAAATGGATCAAAAATGTGAATGTTTGCAAAATATATTTCGGATATAAAAATCTACTGCCGAGAGTAAAATGTCTTACCTTTATCTAGCTTGTTATAGATGTGCCTGGGAAGTTCTGCTGAGGATTCTACATTGGGAGGATAGACGTACAAAGCTCTACTGTGGGGTCCGTTACTATCTCTGAGATCCACAGCTTCTTTGCAAACGTTCAAAATGTTCCTTCTGAAGTCCTGTACTTCTGGGTCTTTCACCAAATCAAACTCACATATAGGCATCCCAATAGCAAAACCTACAAGGAAAGACAAGTGCTTAATTCAAATGACCTCAAAATGTTTTTAGACATATAAAAAGACATAAACAGTTGGCATATGCCTCATCATAATACAGCGCAACACATAACACACTAGTTAATCCCCCTTACTGTGAGTAATGACATTCCCAAGGCCAATGGATGTCACAGTACCATTACTTAAAGGACCAGTGTGAAGAATTTAGTGGCATCTAGCGGTGAGGTTGCAGATTGAAAACAACTGAATACGACTCCCCTCTCAAGTGTATAGGAGAACCAACGGTGGCCACGAAACTAGCGAAAAATGCAAGTGCAGTGTTTGGTTTGTCTGCCCTGGGCTACTGTAGAAACATGGCGGTGCAACATGGTGGGCTCCGTGGAAGAGGTCCTGCTCCCTATGTAGATATAAAGGGCTCATTCTAAGGTAACAAAAATGCAAAAATTCTTATTGTCAAGTGATTATACACTAATTAAAACATACTTATGAATATTATATTCCATTTCTGCCAAGTCCATTCTGCTAGATGCCACTAAATTCTACACACTGCACCTTTTATAGTGCAGTGGGTTGTTTTGTAACTGCATTATGAGTCAAAGACCATACCTATCTCCCTATTGAGAATTTTCTCTTCTCTGTTGCCTACTGGCTCAATGACTTTGAGGAAGGCCTGGAAGAGCCTAAGATCACACAACCTCCTGGTCTCATCGTAAAACTCCTCCCGCTCTGCCTCCTGGGTGACACTGACAAAGATGTAAGAGCTCTCCTCCTGCAGCAGATGGTGAAGAGGGTACTTCCTGGCCTCTTTGAAAAGCTCATGCTTGACTGTGATCAGTGTAGCCTCCCGGAGGCACTCCAACGTGAGAATCATGCCATTTGGCAGAAGGCAGTCCACAAGGATGCTAGGGGGCATCAAGTGCATCCCCCATAGTTCTCCTGAGGACGGCCTGGGAGGCATGGTTGTGCCAGCAAATCCGCTCTTTTCAGAGCCTGGTAATTATGGGATGAGTGATGTCAAGCAACTGAGAGAAAGAAGGAAACAGAGGATTATATAAGAATCACTGACCTGTGTACAATCATGCAAAACGCTTGTGGTAAATATTTGACTTCAGCGATGACGGAGTTGCATAGGAACAGCATATAAAGATGCTTAACACATACTTCATATTCCACTTTAACACTGGATGCAAAACATTCGATAAACAGTCTGTAGTCAGAGGAAAACCTATAAATAAATAATTGCTGCTCCCTTGTGTTTAGGCTCACCATATAGCTATTAGCTAAAGTGAAAGTGATGGCAACACATTAATAACAACAAAGATATCTAATGTTAACTATGTAGCTTGCAATAACTGAAGACGTTACTGCGTTTTCTTCTCACCATTGTGACAACTAACCTGACATTGACATCATTTGGATGTCAACACATCAGTGATGGATAATGTGTTTTTTAAAAACCTTCGCTTTAGCAAGTTAGGAATAAAATAACTCACATTCACTCAAAAAGAGAAGCAATGAACCGATAAATGTCCAGTGATGTCGAATGAAATTACTTGAGCGATAATGTATAAACAAACTTGTTAGTAAACAAGGTATACTCCCACACATTACTTAGCGTTAGGTGCGGCTAACGCTGCTAGGATTGAGCTTGTAGCCCAGGCTTGACAGTCAGCTCGACTAGTTTGTGATTGCTGCTACTCGGTGAGTTAACGTTAGCTGTTAGGTGTTGTTTCTTAGCTGGCTAGCAGGCTAATCGTGCTAGCCAAGTTCACTAAGCAGATCAATGTCATTTGTCATCAAGTACGTCTACAGCAATAAAATGCGTGCAACACGGCCGTTTTGTCGTGTGAATGACTGCGTAGTTGTTTTGGTTAACAGCAACAGTTAACACTAAAAACATGAGAAAAAAACAAATATGAAGCTACCTGTGTCAGAGCTAACGCCGACCGGTTAGCCGCGGAGCTAGTCAGCCAGCACAATCATTAGCAGCGGCTAGCTGAGTAAATCCCATTCGTGAAGTCTCAACCAGCGGTGCTAGCTCTAACGTTAGTCCATCCAAACAGTGATCGTGAGGGGTAGGGACAGTCCAGCTTCTGTGGAAAGACGCCCCTAATTCCCAGTGTTGTTGTCAATATGTTGTGGTGGAATAAGTCTGTAATACTTCATGATGTTCTTCATCGTGCTCTCCCGAAAATGAACCGCACAGTTTTGGTAGCACGCTAGCTCCGCTGAGCTAGCCTTGTCGAGTGCTGGTGCTAAAGCGGCTCATCGTAATGGACCGCCCTCCCACACACAAATACACACGCGCGCGCGCGCGCGGGCACACACGCACGCACACGCACACACACACACACACACACGCAGAGTTTAGTTACACGGTGGAGCAAGCGGTTTGTCATGAGATGAGTCTGTGGGAAACCGCTTGTTCACTGTTCTCTGCGATGGGAAATGAAATGCCTCTTTAGAGATGCCACATGAGGGGAAAAAAGTGCCAAAGTTGTTGTTGTTGTTGTTATTGTGTTGCTACGGACAGTCATATGCAGATCCCAAAACAAAGTTATTTCTCCAGCATGTGCGTAAATAGAGGCCCTGGGGGACTTATGATTTTTTTTTTTTAAAAAAAACGTATTTAGAGTTATGATTAATGTATTTCATTTCATTCTGTGTTTTATTGCCCTATAACCCTCATCTCTGACAATATATTTTAAATGCTTGTTATAAAACATCTCCAAAACTACGTCATATTTCAGTGATGGACAGAGGAACAATTAGCAACATAATATATGTTAATGCTCCTGCTCGGACTAACTAGATTATTCACATCCGCCCTCTTGCACAAACGAAGCCTTTGTCCAAAAAGGCATAGCCACCATCAGTCAGTCAACATTACTGTTGTACATCACTGTGTGTTTTGATGCAAGTCTGGATGCAGATCAAAAGTTTCTATCTTGCAGCCTTGCCAGAGGTATGTGCTCTCTGTGTGCTTCCTAGTGCAAGAATATCCTGGGGAGATAATCATTTATTACAGCTGTACAGGCATGGTGTGTGTGTGACCTCAAAGATTCATATTGCTTAGTATAGTACCACTTCAAAACCACCACAAAGTGCTGATTTTATTTGTGAGGAGGTGTTGTGTTGAAGAGTGAACTTGTGAACTTGGAATCTGGAATTTAAAAAAATGTTTAACTTTAGCTTTGCTTGATAGGCATAGTCAAGATTTTTAAAATATAAATCTGTAAGTAGCAGACTTGCAGATGGCAAAGACTGCATAAAATTTCAAATACATGTAGAGGTGTTAAGTTTTATAAGTTCACTGTGGTTGGTGAGCTAAATGATCAGAACACTTTCTTCAACATCGTCAAAGAATAGCAAAAATGATGTGAATATGTGCACCTCATGTTCAGTCATAAAAGACTACATTTTTTAATCAGACCAACTGCTTATTATTTGGTCGCTGGGATAAAAAAAAAAAAAAGCATCATTATTCAGCAAACAGTCATATATGGTAATCAAAAAATAGGAAAGTTTGAGAAAGTGCTGAATATTATTTGTCAGCACAAACGACCACAAACAGGACATTTTTGGAAAGAAAGAAGTGTTTTGCTCTGTCTGTTTAGATTATACAGTGGTGTTGTCATATATATCATGTGACATAGCAAACACACACTCATAATACACTATATTTAAAACTTACGGGCAGGAAAAACTTTCTTGTAAACAAGTACCCTCAAAACATTTTATAATGCCATAACACCATGCAAAATCCGGTCATAGTTTTCCCTGTAACAGCCAGTTACAAGTCTTGACACTTTCCGCCGTGGAACATTCAGTCCACTTTTATAAACAGTCACATCCTCGATCCGGAGTGAAAGTCAGCTGTTCCAAATGTCTCAGCCAAAGAGGAAAGTTTGCAAGAGGTCACGGTGAGGTCATTTGGTTAAAACAATCCCTTTCATGTCGCGTGTCCATCACCAAACCGCCATATGCTGGGTTTTGACAGTTGCTGCACGTATTTCACCTCTTGATCTTCCCTATCTCTTCACACAGCCTGGAGAGGTACTGTGTGAGCTTAACCATCACTATGATGAGGGCCCCTCCTGTGAGCATGCAGGAGGGCCAGAGCAGCGAGTGGAAGACGACGCTGTGGTCGTACAGCCGGGTCAGGAGTACGGTCTCCTGCTGCTCGCTGGGGTCGTAGTAACAGGGGACCTGCTGGTTCACCTTCAGATGATCAGAGATATTCATGATCATGGCGTACATGGCGGCGCTGTCCTTCTGGCACCTGGGCACATAGAAACACTGCAAGGATAGGATTGAAGGACACTGAGGTTATCTACAGGGGTCAATTAAGCAGGCATACTTTTTGTTTCTTTGATGGGGGTGAAATTTCTTTTATTCACAACACTGGATACATCTCCCTCCATGTATCACATCTCTGGCATTTCAGCTTGACCCAGAAAAATTACAAATAGTATCGACTAACATTTCCCGAATTGGAAGTCTACAAAAAGGCCAACATCTGACAGCCGTTGTCAACATTTGAAACGGTCCAGTAATTCCCAGTATTTTCCCTCTGGCACTGTACTCACTTCAGAGCTGGCGTCCTGGGTCTCTTCATTGTGAGATAAACGGCTGACACGGCCCGTGTTATTGACGCTCACGTAGACCTGCAGACAGGGGTATTTGGAGACTCTCCAGCAGTCTGACGCACAGTTGTAGGAACAGTTCATGTCTGCTGTGACCGTGGAGTTGAGAACAACACACACACCCTCCTCTGTCCATACACTGTTTTGACATTTAAATGGAGACCCAATTTAATGCAAAAAAAAAAAAAAAAAAAAGGCAGAAAAACAATTTGGGGATCTCAGAGTATGAAATCAACTCGCCTTGGGGTATAATTTGCTCCTGAAAATCTGTATTTATTTTTTTGCAATTTTCAGGTTGAGAGAGCAGTGGAGCAGTTTGTCAACAAGCATATCTGATGAATAAAACATACTTCTGACAGGATTATCAAAGTTAACTCCTTCACAGGGCTTTCAAAAAAAACAAGAAAAAGACAACAGGCCTGTACCTGTCTGCGTAGGAGCGTAAAATGGTGATCCCCAGGACAAAGTACATCATGATGGAGGAGAGGATCATTCCAAGACCCAGAAGAATGGCCCGATCTTCACCGGGCTTTAGGGCTGTCACTGTCTTCTTCTTGTCCAATAAATCTACCTCACGGAATTTCTGGTAAATCGATCTGATGATGGAAGAACAGATGAAGAGGACTCGCGTCATTACTTAGAAGCCACAGTACAAATACTATAATAGCCACAGTATGATATAGCCACTATAATATTATGACATGAAAATAAAAGTGCTTGATAGTTGAAAGAGTTTCTCTCTATAGACCACTGGAGCTTTATTCCCCCTCTGCAGTATTTTAAGCCAATTTTTACCTCCTTTCATTTCCTCTGCTTGATCCGGCCGTATTTTTGGCCCCTGCCACGAAGAACATCTTTCCTGATGATCCTCGTCCTCCTCTGCTTGCTGAAGCAGAATGGAAAGATTGCCGAAACGACCTGTGAAGAGTTATAGCCAGTTTTATGTTTAGCTGTCCTGAAGGATTTAAGTTTGTAACACTGAAATACATCGTTCACTAACAGAAATCCCAAGTCACCTCCCACAGCACAAGGCAAAATTTTGAGAAAAGTGAACAACAAATCATACTGTACCTTTGGTGCATATTTGCTGCCAAACTCTGCAATTATGTACAGTTTTTTAGAAAAGAAATAGCAAGTATATGCTTCTCCTAATAACCCTGCAAACAGCAGCTCCTCATTATCACTGTATTATGATGTGTTGGGGCAGAAAGCACCCCTGATATAGTGGACTTCCTGGTCACAGCCACCAGGTAAACATCTCATTTTGAACACAAAGCAACGCTGCAAAAGGGTAAACAAGATGACAGATAGCCACAGATGAAAGGTGTTAATGCTGATGAGGCGCTGCATGAAAAACCTACCCGCTGTATCCTGAACACTTCTGCTGTCAACACAAAGTCATTGGTTCCTCTCTCGGCACAACAACAACACCTTGCATGTGGCACCTCTCACTCTCTGCAGATCCTATCATTTGGAGAAAACACAGTTTTCAAAGCAACACATTGCAGCTTTAGTCCTATAAATAACATTTTCCTTGATTTGGATGCGAATGAATGGACAACTGAGACATTATGAGTTATTAGTTCTGGGTCGAATGAGTATTAATGTTGAGGTGAGGGTCGATGCAAACCCACTCTCGAGATTGCCAGGCGCTTATTTAAAAACATCATTTAGAACAAATGTATTTACACAGGCACGTTAGTAGTTCTGTGTAGTCATATTATCAATTCTTTTGCTCAAAATCTAAAATGTGACAAAAATAGTCAAGTTAAAAATGAAATCCTATTGTTTATTTATTCCAACTCACATGCAGAATAATCAGCGCAGAATGGATCATTCAGTCTGCTAACATGTGAGCAGAATAAGCAGGCTCTTTTCATTTTTGCGGGGGATAAAAACCTTGCCTTGAGTGTTGGGAGCCAAATAGTTAGAAAACAAGCCAACAAGTTCCTGTCAGATGAGTAATTTCCTCTTTGTATTACATTCCCAGCTGCTTAGGGGAAATGTTGCTGAGAGACAACCCCAGTGTGACACAAGACATCTGAAGGAAACCATAAATATTATCTACACGTATGTCTTCCTCTAAACATTCCATACCCTTTTACATGCATACCCGCCCCAAAGAGTCACACTTACATGAATTTTATGCTCTGTCTTACAACTTTTCTCCTCCGTATGAGCACGCTGGCCACTGCCTCCCGAGTGCTTCAAGTTCCACACATAACTGTATTGATTTCAGCTAAACATGGACACACACACACACACTTTGAGAATGACCACCTTTTACTGCTTGTATCAACTTTACAGTTGAGCTAAAGGCTTTTAAAGGCTTTTAAGAGCGGTTCATTAGTTGGAAGCTGTGCCTCATGCTCCACAGAGGCTGGACTTACTGTGGCAGGTGACTTCCTACCAAATAACTTATAAGGAATGGCGGTGACGCTGTCCATAATGATTTATGGGGAAGGCAGTCTCGGCTGACCTTGCAAGCCCTCCCAAGTTGCCTCCAAATTAGGGAAACGAATTTAAAACATTCAAGAAAAAAGCTCAAAATGTGAAATACACATTTTCCACACTCCAGATGGGTGTTATTTAAGTGTTTCCTGTAATTTTCTTACACAATAACATTTTCTCAGTTATCAAAGCTGACAGTGATGGAAATTTTATCCACTTGAGGCAGTAAAAAAGTATGTTAATTTTGCCTTAAAATCTGAAAGTATAAAGTAAGTGCAATAACTAAAAAGACATTTTTTATCATAAATAGTATGATCATCATCGAATGAAAGTGGTCCTCTGAATGTCCCATCGTCTGAAAAATTTGAAAAATGTAGTTTAAATAATTTTGCCTCCTCGCTCATATCATCACTGCTTATTTAAAAAGCTACTGAGTCTGCAGCGTCACCACATGAAGCAGTGGAGGGAGACAGTTTTTGTGTGTCTGAGAAGATGCTCCAAGGCCCGGTAACGTTTGAAACTGCTTACACCAGCGGGAATGGATTGTTCAGATTTTCCTATTATCAGTTTAATGAACTACGTATGCTGAGCCAGAGGCAGATAGGATCAGCCAACCTCGCTGTATATTCTTTATGGGTGTGTCCTTGGTTCATATTTCTTCCAGCTGCCTCTTCCCTATGTTGAAAGCTTGAGTGAATGAATGATGAACCAAAATGGCATGTGGCAGACTACATAATTGTAGAGCAGGTGTATCTGCTTATTTGTATCTTCCTCTTTTTTTGATATCATAAAAGTGAAATAAATGGGAAAAAAATAGAGTCTAGCTTAAGGTTGAAGTTTTTTCTTTACATGTCTAATCGCTGATCTTTGATCCTGCAACTTTTGATTTAGGAGGTGTTTACTCCCACTTTGCGTGCTTAGCGCTGTGGCATTCAGAGCGTCGCCTGCTTTCAACACGCTCTTTGATGAAGAATGTCTCAAGATATATTTTTTGCCTTGTCCTTCCAGTGATTATTGCTTCCCTGTCAGGTGCCTTAGTGTTTGGTGCCTTTGAAAAAGTCATGAGCTCTACTGTGCGGCACCCCATAGAGCAGTAAACACTTACCTGAAGTGCAACAATAGTGTGAACAGTGCAAGACATAATAAGCTGCATGTCTCAATAAGCATTTTGTACATGCCATTAATATTTTTGCACACAAAGCGCTGTCAAAACCCAGTCATCCATACATAATTGAATGAAGTGTATTTTGCAGTCGTTTACTTCCTCGTTGTTCCTCAAACAGGCATTTGAGATTGATCAGGGAACCTCTAAATAAAATTTTAAAATTTGCAGTAGTTATATTATACAGCAAGTTAATCACAAAATACATTTTTTTAGCTCCACACATAGCTAAATCAGAGCTCTTATAAATCAATTCCACATGTATGCGAGCAGTAAGTATAAAATCCTTTGTATTGCCAGCTGAGTGCTGTGTGTTGACTCTCTATTGTGTGCTGGATCATTTTGAACCACATGGTCTGTGATATCTGTGTTCACAGTCTCAGTGTGTCTCACTGGTGCCTGTAATAATCTCTTTCTTTGCACATCCAAACTGTAATAAGCCCCAGCTTTTGTGTGTGACTAACATGTGCTAAGTTGAAATAGCAGTGATAATATGTCCAATCTGTCAGGTCCTACCTCTTGTCGCTGGGGCTGTTATGATAATCCAGACTTTTGGCTACAACTGTCAGCAGTGGCTCTCCAACATGGTCTGGGCTCCCAGGGACAGCAGATGGCTACCTCTTATTTAAACTCTTACCCCCAAGCGAACAGGATGCCTGCCATACCTGTGTGCGTAATATGAGTTCCCTGTACAATGCTGTCATGCTTAAAATGAGTTGGTCCCAGCACAATGAATCTCCACTGTACCTCCAAATAACTGGCTCTGACAGGCTGCAGCGTGGGCCCGTTGCTATGTTTGTTACAGGCACTGCTGCACATCCACAGAGGAATCCAGGGCCAGTTATTTCAAACACCTCTGCCTTGCCGTGTCACAAAAGTACAGTAGCCTATGTATAGGCAACCACTTCAAACACTGTGACAAGAGAATTTGGCTACATTTGGCCACAAGGTGTCTCTGCAACCTCAGAAACTAGAGAAAGATAAATTGGGGGTGGGGGTGTTCCCTCTTTTAGAGGTCAATGCCTGATAAACAGGAACAACTCATGGATTGCCTGGATATTCTGTGGTAAATGTTTTATTTGGATGAAAAGACAAGTATACATGTGTGAAATTTGGTGGGAATCTGCTTGGGAAGACCAATCTGATAAACGCATTGGTCATAAATGTCTTTTGTTATATCTTTAAAAAGATGCACAGGATTTGCAGAAACATTCATTTTTAGATGATCTAGAGCAGATGAACACTGTAAATGGTGGTGGTGTCCAGGGGTCTCCAGAGACTGGACAACTTGTCAGGGTCAGAAAAGCATAAGAAGCAATTCATAGGTAATTTTTTTACTGTGACAAAAATATATAACATGACACATTTTACAAGCAAATTGAATCTATAGAGGTAATATATTGTTTCGCAATGCTTTAGTATGTCCTCTCTGTAGGCAGTCATTTCCAGGACAGCACTGGTCTGACCAGCTGGGGGATTTTCCCTTGCAGACCCTAGCTGATGAGCCATCTTGGCTGCAGTCATTACTCATTCCCCTTAGTGTGTGTGTGTGTGTGTGTGTGTGTGTATGTGTGTGTGTGTGTGTGTATGTGTGTGATTAGGAAAGTATGTCCCTTATAGCAGCAGCAACAGCAGATCAGATTGTGTAAGAAGGTGCACACTGCTCATCACTTTACTTCCTGTGAGCTCCATCCAGCTGCTGACCAGAGAATACAGTGTATTAGAAGACCATCTCCCCAAAGAACTCCAGACCTCCTTCCTGCCTCTTAGCTCAGATATGTTCCCTTTTAATTATACCCTGGTCACTGATTTAGCCTTAAAAAAATAACATTCCCATTGCATACAGTAAGTCAGCAGGAAAACACATGCACAAATATAGCAGGATGAGAAGAAAAAAAAAAGACTCAAGGGCACATGGTAAGGCATTAGTATTTATTTGAGGTTAGGCCTAAACATAGCTACAAAGAAGTGCAGACTGTCTTCGAATGCCACATTTGGAGGTGAAACGATGTTGTTACAGGGGGGATGAAAGGCGATTCTGTTTCTTTGTTTCTCCTGATCTAAAAATAGCTCTTGCTGAGCAGGCAACTAAAGCCAAGATGCAGTCCCTTCTCTTGCTCCCTTTTCCTCTTTTTCTGTCGCTCACCATCTCGTGCTAATGATGCATGCGAGATGAATTTTAAGTTAGACGTGTTACAGTTATTAGGTCAAGCTAGTCTCGTTCAATATGAATTGATGTTATAATGAATTGCATAGCGGGGAGAGTTATTAATATTTATGCGGTGACTGAGTGCAGTGTCACCAGTGCTGCTGTTTATCAGTCTGCTGGAAGATATAATAGAGTGGAAGGCTGGGACTCTCCAGTGTACATGTTTTTCATCGTGCTTCTGATCTTTCATTAGATGCTCTCGTAAACATCTGCACCCTCAACGAGGAAAAAACAAATCATCAGCCTGTCGGAGTTTGTATTCTGTGCATGCACACTTGCAACAGAGAATCCCAAAAGCAGGCGTTACATATTCAAAGGGGTTTACACATTAAAAAAAAGAATCACCGATATCCTGTTAATATTGATAGCATTACATTTTTTTTCCAAGAAAATTAGGCATTGCCTTGAAGATCTTACACCACCTGCCCAGATCTCAGATATCTCAGATACAGCCTCTACAGTAATCTCCAGTTCATTTCCTTTCTTCTTCTGTACACACACAAACAAGCACACATGAAAATGAATAGGCAATGCTGCTGTTGCTAAGGCAGTTGATAAAGCTTGCTGCCACTTGTGTGGCTGTATCCAAGCAATTACACAATGCCAACAGGTCCAGCACATATTTATCAGTGTTGCCGCTGTGCTCGCATCCCTAGCAACCTCATACAGATTAGTTCCCCACCTCCACATAGATACCATACTGCTGTACTCCTTCTACTCTCCTACTCTCACATTTATGGAGGGAAACTGTGCTAATCTCATTTTTATGTCTATGATCTATTGAGAATGATAGAGCTACTACGGCAGCACAAACCTAACTTAAAGATTTAGGAATTCAGGCAGAGATGTATTTTCTATTTTTTATGTATGGTATACAGTATGTGCATGTACTGTATGTGTATGTAAAAATGGATGAGTAGGATTTTCAGTCACACAAGAAGAGGTGATTCAATTCACAATATTTGCCCCTAGAGTGAATCATAAATTGTGTAAAGCCTGGCATCGGAAAGGAGGAATTTGCCTCGCATTTCTTTTCTGGCAGCCAAAACTCCCTCACACAGTGGGAGCGATGGAGCACATATTTCAGTTTCTTCTGGCTTGAGGAGAAAGAAGCGAGGCAGAATGTAGGAAATCACACTTAATTGAGCTAATAGAGGAAAACAGCAATAAAACTGAAACCGCTTTTGTACTTATTTTGTTTGCACTGATTTAGCCTATCAAAATCCAAACCTTATAAGTGTCAATGTATGTGCTGTCAAAACCGTCCTCCCAGTTTTCGTTCTGTGTGAAGAAGGTTACAATGCATTGCGATACCCTATCACTCGTCCATATTTGTGATTGTGTGGCACAGGATATTAGACTGGGAGGTCTCTGGTGGACAAGTTGCAAGAATGTTGACAAAGGGCCAGATGAGCACTGAAATAATTGAGTGGGAGGATCAAACAGCTCAGGGCCTGGGAGGTAGCAAGGAAAAAAATATGTGGACTGTAGCTCATGCTACAGTCAAATCCATCACTCAACAACACTGTGTGTAGACTAGATCACAGAGCGGATATACAAACAAATTTGAACCTTTTCGACTTTTACTATCTGATTGCATGCAAATACTGTACTCCTGCAATATTATCAATGTTGACTTAGCGTAAGAGGATATGCAAAACCATGTTTTTACGATGATACATTATTTGTCGCATATAATTACCCACATTATTTTGATGTTGTGGTTGTTCTCTGGTTTTCTTGTGTTTGTGAAGATGCACAGGGGGTGAGAGATAAAGAGGGGATGTTGGAAGTGCATCTGTATTCTTACATTCGTAGTAACAAAAACAACAACAATAAGAACAACAACAACACAGCAACAAAAGATGTACTGAATATGCTGCACAGTTGCTGCGGTTGTACGACTAATGTAATGGTCCCCGATAAAGCATTTCATGATATGTCATCATCTCACATAGGAAAGGCGGAGGCAGCCACTTACATGGGGGGCAGTCACTTAATCACATTTGCACAAGTTACATTGTGACAGAGGATACATTATATTGAATCCTGAAGGTCAGCAGCCAATTTTTGGTAAAGTGAATCACTGATATTTCATAAATCTTTAATTATCAGGGTACAGCATGAATATTTTCAGGCAATAATCTTCATTGGGGACATTGGGGAAATGAATATGCTTATGGATTATGTGTCCAGCTAAAAAAAAAAAAAAAAAAAAAAAAAAAAAAAAAAAATCTGTGTAAAACACAGATTGCAATGATGATGTAAGCTTGTTGTTGACTTTCCCAGTCTGAATGACTGAGCAAAGGATAGGGGGGTGGGGTGTCATTAATCCATGGCTAGTGGTGACCAGACAAGCAAAAATGAGGTGTAGTGGGGGATGGGCGAGGGCTCTGTTGTTATGACTGGTCCTTGGCTGCGGGACAAACTTCCAGAGGCCTCGGTATTTTTTTTTTTCTTTTTCATCTCATTGGTCGGTTTCAACGAGGAAATGTGGCTCCATTTTTCTGTGAACCTGTCAAACGGACCAGGATCTAATATTTAATCAACGCTGAAGGACGGCTTTCATCTTTTTCATACCACGAGGTGGTGTTTGATGCTTTTCGAAAATAGGTTAGTTACCGATGTAGCGATATATCATAGTTCCGCTCGCTAGCAAATAGGAATTAAATGCTGTCGATCAACATGGATCTAAAAGCCACGATGCTTACATAAGATATTCGTTACAGTTTTCGACCGAGGAGATCGAATAAATTGCCGCCGTCACGGGTTAAGCTTTACATTGAGCTTCAGTGAAATAACAGTATTTACAGGCAGCTCATTTGTGCATGTCGAGTCAGTCCGCTGTGTCGAATAGCCGTTGCTGGCTTCTTACCGCCTGGCTTCAGCTTTAATATTATAACCTCACGATAGTTGATGTAACGTTATGTGCGAAAACGATCAGTCTTCCAATCGATTAAAGAGATAACACTGTCTGATTTGAACACACGAGCTGTGGAAGATATCGTCTATTGAAAGGTTTAACCCAAGTAGGTACGAGATTGTAGCGACACTGTCATTAGCATAGCATGGTAGTGTTAGCTAGCTCGCTAGCTTGTTAGCAGGTTAGAATGATAGCGAGCTGACGGTTTTTTATTTTAAATGCTTTTTAACTAAAGAAAGCTAACTTTAACGGTATTGCAGCCAAGTGCGTTGTAAAATAATTAAAATATAACGCTAACATGTATAGCCTTAATGGGGTTAGTTTGGTAGCTAACTTAACTGTTGGTGACCCACACCAAATGATGCAAATGTGAGACCGCCTTGCCTGACTGGCTAATGTTACTTAGCTCACAGTCTGGACACCGCTACATGGGTTGTAAATAATAAACTACTAATTACACCAATTAGTAAAGTAAATAACAAGAGGACGAAAGTAATGCGTGTTTACTTTACAATTACTAAGAAGGCAAGCGCCGATAAAGCCCGTTCCCATTTCTCCGTACATCCACTCACTAGTGACCCATGACATGTGGACACATCAGTAACGAGTTACTGCATAAATATGCTGCTGCGTTACTTTTCTATTATTAGTAGAGGTGGTATTTTATTCACGGTTGTCTTAAAAGGAATAAAGTGCATTTGAGTCATTCATTGGTATAAACCGGAGCTGGTGACTAACGCTACACACCACAAACAGCGTGTCGGTTAATGTACACACACTGTAATTTGTTCAGCCCATTCACTCGCCACCGTATGTGGGGGATGGGCAAGTAACTAACATGCCATGCTGTCTTGTTCATTTAGCTGCCGGTATATCAGCATGGTGACATAACTTGAACACGAAATCAACTTGAGCTTAAGAGGAACAACAGAACCAGGCCTGCAGACACACAGACGACTTTTCTACCGTAAACGCGGCAAAACAAAATCTGAATGACGCAGTTGAATGTAGCTACATTTAAAATGGGAGTAAAACACCACAATCCTTTATCCATGTTGGTGATTTGTTAACAGAAGTGAGCTTGTTGGGTAATATTGAAGGCGTCTAAAATGTGTCTTTTAAATTAGATTAATAATGCCACGTCTGTGTTTCATTTCCTTTATATAACACATAAGCATACTTCCCCTTTAATTACAGTCCTGCTGAGATAGTTACACTGTGCACAGCACAGATATACACTGGCTGTTTGGCTTTCTACAATGCTGACCCAGTTTCTGTCATTGATTGGTGACACACCCCATTGTACATAACACTTTCCTCTGGCTGCCTTTTCACCTACTCTGACACACCTCTGCTAAAATGTCCATTTAATCAAAGTCACTTGTCTCAGTGCTGAGAGGGAAATCCCATCTTCTGTGATTGTATCGCGGTTCCTGTATGTTTCTCATGCTGATTGAGCAATATGTATAATAATGTATGTATTTAAATGCAAAAAACGTTACTTCAGCATTAAAAGTCGAGGCAGATTACCAAGGTATATGCTAGGAGGTTTTCTAATGTGTAAAAAGGCATGCCAAGGAGAAAACTGAGAGAAATTAATGATTGCTTCTCTTGTGTATTGATATATTCATAGCGATATTAGTTAAAATAATTGAAAATTTAGTTACACTATGTTAGAATTTTTTTCTAGTCGTCTGAACGCAGGTGATTTCACTCTGAAGAAACACTGAAATTTTTATCGTTAATCTGATGTTAAATATTTTTCTGGAGCTGGAAGAGATGGTCATTTTCTTTTCTCTTTCTCTCAGGGGCTGAGAGTTCTTGCTGAGGACAACAGAGCAATGATGCGCATCTGAAGATATCTTGATCACATGGGTAGTGTATCGCAGTTTTTATTGTTTTTTAATTCACCTGTATAGGTCTTATTTTGCTTCTTCTTCTTCTTGCTTGATGTTTATTCTGCTATCTGGTCCCCCATGGCCATGTGTCAGGAGTCATAAAGAGAAGATGATTGCTTTGTATCCAACTAGTGGGAGGACAGTGAACACTACAGGAGTGACTAAAGACTAAAGCTGACATTATACTTTCCGTGTCTGCGAGGGTCTGCGTGACGTAAATTTCGTCATCAGCGAGTGCACATGTAGGCTCTGTGCGGACATCTGCGCCTGCAATTTGTTGTGTCCGCACAGACCTGTCTGCACCAGTGCGCGCGGTCACAATGCTGATCTACTGCGCATGTGTGGAACGCGTCCCCCAAGCAGACCCCGGAAGGTAGTATAAACAGAACAACTACTCGTCCGTGGTGTCCGCAGCAGTCCGTGTACATGTCCATTCGGGAGTATAAATAAAGCTTTACACCTCATATTAAAGACGTCACAAGAAAATCTTGGGACACATCATTAACATGTCTGTTTGTTAATTGAGATATGCTCACTCCAATTTTCATCTTAAAGGTGCTTTCAGACAGTGAGCAGTTGATGCTGCACCCTCCGTCGTTTCCAATAAAAATGGTTATTTGCCACTGTTGTTGGAGCTGATGATGTTTTTTAAACTTGACGTAGCGGCTTAGCGTGTGACCATCTCAGCCGTAGAAACTACAGCGAGGGAAATGATACAGGAGCTAATTTTATAGGTATCCAAGTTTGAATCATACATCTCTCCACCATCAGTGAACAAACATATAAATGAGGAGAAATGGTCTTGGAGCAACATCAGCTTAAAAGTTTTATTATCTGGTTTGGGCCAATAAACAAAAGAAAAACATTATTAGTTCGCAAAACTTTGATTTGTGTCATATTACTAACAGTTGCCTCTCTTTTGCACCTGATTTATTTAGCTGCGTTGGCGTTGCACCCTCCTACCGCCGATTCAAAATACAGAACCCTGACACTGGCTGGCGGCAGTCACAGCAGCACTGCTTGCTGTCTGAAAGCACCTTAATATCACTAATGTAACCTAGTTAATGTGTTACTGTTGCAGTAATCAGGAGCCTTGCTGTAATCGGTTGTCAGTGGAACTATTAGCATTCATATAAATGTAATGAATATCCTGAATATCTAGTTGTTTCAACAATGAGCTGGGGGTACAGTATACATAGGAGAAGGGGTTATTGTGGCTTCAGTAAGTGGAGATTAGGTTACTGGCTTTAACTTACTTGATCTTATAGGACTGTAGCCTGTTAGAACACAAATAATCAACATGGACTGACACTTATTAAAAAGGCAGCAGAACACTGGTGGTATTTCATCGCTGTTTTGGAAATGTGGGATTGATGGGAGTTGTGTTATTAGTTTGGTGGTTTCACTGCACAATTGCTGTATTGTACATCTGGTGGGTCTGGACAAGGTTTGGCACTGGAGTGTGGCACTGATTCAGCACACTTTGGCTTTCAGTTGAAATTTGTATCATATGGGAGCATGTTGAAATCTGTTGAATACTGCAGTTGTGAAACAGCTTGAAACCATATTTTATATTGGATGAGCTGCAAAGCATTTATAGAATATCTTCACAAATCTGATTGCTGTTTACAGAGATATCCTGCATACTGTAAATGAGTGTAGATGCATTTGTCTCTGGCTAACGTCTGAGTTTTTCCAGTTGACTCATTTGTAAATGTGAACCCCCCTTTTTCTTAATTTAAGAAATGCAGTCAAATTGTGATTGTTTTTTAAGTAATTGTTATTTTGAAATTACTCTTTTCAAAATTCCTGTGAAATTGCATGCAAAATCACATACTAAGAATTCAAAACATATAGTGTCTGAAATTAACTTTTTGACTCACCTGCCAAGGGGACTAATAGATGAAAAAAATCCACCGGCCAAGCGTATTTTTCACCAGCTAAAATAATAAATTGTGTCCTTTTTGTGTCACTTATACTTACTCCTTGTAAATGTCGCCACGTAATAGCTATTTAATTAATGGTAGCTAGCAGCAGACAGTGAAAGTTTAGCGGAAAGCTGCGTTGTCAAGTAGCTGATGTCAACGGCAAACAGTGCCGCAAAACTAGGAGCGCTCGAGACAGTGTGTGGCTGGTGTTCCCAAAACCATCTCGAGTGCTCCTACAGTTACACAGCACTGTGTAGACGTGCGTAAAAAACACATACAGTGTGCATGTCTACACTGTATAGGGACAAACATGAGTAATTTCCTTTGAGCTGTCATGCCAGATATTTTATTACATGACTATTTTGGTCCAAACATTCAGCCGCCAGCGTGGCGGATAGCCTTCTGAGATTTAATCGCCAAACGGAAAATCTACCCACATTTGGCGCTTGGTGGGTGTTAATTTCGGACCCTGAAACATACACTTGATACTCTGTTAAACATCTTTAAAATGTATTCAGAATCATAAAGATAACAACCTTTACACTAATGTTAGTCAGTAACAAGAAAATCTTCCTGCTGGACAAGTGAACCTTCTAACTAATTTAACTGCTGCTTAGACAAGGTTGTACCCAGCATCCTCCTCAGTCAGTTATGTGTGCAAGAAATGCAGACGTTCTCAGTGCCAGACCTACATTGGCACAGTGCAAATGTAGTGTGGACATAAGTCTGGTAATGTGAGACTAATGTCAGTGAGTTTAGTACTGGTATGTAAACTGTATCTTCGAGAGCTCTGCATTCTAGCTACTTGAGCTAATCTTGGTTTGTCAGGCAGCTACTTCATAGCCCTGAATATTGCAGAGTTGCTATTCTGAAGTATTAAGTTGATAAACTTTAAAATAGACTTGAACATAAATGATTGATCATGTGTAATTACTGTGTCCAGTTAGCAGCTAGATCACTCCCCTGGAGAAATACACTCCATTTTGTCTTTAAATAGAAAAAGATATAGATAGAGAGATTGATCAGTACTGATGTTCATAACAAGGCCGACATTATGTCAGCCAGATAAATTGGTCGACCTGATCTCGTAACTGAGCTCTGACCCCATTCACTGCTCCTGCGTCACTTGCATGGTGATGACATTTTGCCAGCACCCTTTGAAAGCAGGGTAGTGTCATGTAAGCAAGAGTGCTATAACAAAACATGCTTTTAGTGCACCTAAACCAAAATGTAATGGACAAACACAATGCACCATAAGATCATATATACACAATTTATAAAAGTGCTGTGGAAAAAGCATATTTTGTGTTCAATTTATGCTGTTTTTCATAGTTAGTGCATCCTTAACAGAGCATTAGTCAGCTGTGACATAATCTGATTTCTTGCAGCCATTTGTTGAGTTGTTGTAATAGCGCTTCAGTGTGAGAAACTTTTAACCATCAGGACTTTGTGACCACCTTGTCAGGGATTGCCGAAGGGCTTCTACTAGATTCCAGGCCTCTTGGTTCAGTTGGTCTTGGATCTCTGCCTCCGGGATGCGACAGGAGACATGTTGACTCTTTCAGCAGGCTGGCATGATGGAAACACTGGAGGTTCTGTCCTTCATCCAGACCCCCTGTTTATTTCCATAGTCCCATTTAAACAGTGCGGGTTGTGCATGAATAAATATGGAGCCCGGACGCAAGCACTGTAGGATCTGTTTTTGCTGAGGTTTTAAGTCCTTCTATTCCAGATGTTTTAGTCCAAAGTACCCTGCCTGGCTCGTGAAGACGGCTTGTAATTATTTCCAGTTGTAGGTTAATGAATGGAAACGGGTGCCCTGCCTGGAGCCTGGAGGCTTCTGCTGCCACCAGAAGTAGACAAGAACAAAACATCATTATTTATCAAATGGCAGAACACAGCTTGTGTTTGTCTACTTCACTGTTTTGAAGTTGCGCGATCTAGGTCAAGCGAGGTGATGTGTTATTTCTTCAACCTCTTCCTGTTCTCTGTTTTCATCATGTGTGCCAGTTTGGTAGTGAGTTACGTCGTTAGCGTGTAGTGTAACACCATCCTCGCTGTGTGACAGCTCTCTCTTACACCTGGCTCAGTGCTCCGACATGTCATGTCACATTTTACCATCCATTTATGTTTCTGGGGGGTGTTAATGCACATGTATGATGAAGATACAAATAAAACTTTCTTTCAGCCCAATTCTATGGTGTGTAATACCACCAACTCTGAGTAAGCAAGACTCTCTGCTCTGCGGTTTGCTTTCACAGGCTCCTATCCTGTGCTGACCCAATGGTTTAATCACCAGGACTAAAAATGAGCATAAGCAGTGATGAGGTCAATTTCCTGGTTTACAGATACCTGCAAGAGTCAGGTAGGTCGGACAGAAATGCACTCTGGTAAAGAACTCGTTGCATGCAGTTATGGTGGTTTCACTAATTTAAAAACATTCATTCAAATGTAATATTATAAGCTGCTGCTCTTGACTCTCTGTAATTAAACTCCATCCTACTTTCCAAATTATTTTTGTCTCCTCCAGGCTTCTCCCACTCAGCGTTCACCTTTGGCATAGAGAGCCACATCAGCCAATCCAACATCAATGGAGCCCTGGTGCCCCCTGCTGCCCTCATCTCCATCATCCAGAAGGGCCTGCAGTATGTGGAGGCTGAAGTCAGCATCAATGAGGTCAGTCACCACCTTCACATCGGCAGCTACTAATTGGTGTAACCTTGCAGTGTACTGGCAGGTATGCTGCAATGTCAGCATTAAGTGTGTCTGTTGTTTACACTGTAGTGTATTTGGTTGTTTATAGAGCTGTCACGGTATTGATTGATATTTTACTGCACAAATTAGTGAAGCCATTCAAACTGTTGCAGTTACCGCCATTAAAAAAAAAAAAAGAAGAAAAAATTCAACTTCCGATGTAGTAAAATAATTTGTTCCTAAATACCGTATTTGCCCGAACACAAGGTGACCCCAATTATAAGACAGCCCCCCCTTTTCCAACACCTGTTTTTAGGAAAATACTTTTTGAATATAACTTACATCATAGTGTAGTTACATACTCACACACTCTCCTACCAGGCTCTTGGGAGTGGTCAAAATTATTTTCTCCAGCAGTTAGCATTTATAAGACTGTCTGTTTGTCTTTTTGAGCTCCTTATCATCTGTGACAGTGGTATTTGGCAGCTTGATATGTTCCGTTTCTGCAGTTGAGACGTCAGAAGATGCTTTGGACTCGTTTTCACTCTTCATGAACTTATTTCTTCTGCGACAGAAAAACACGTTACACGAGCCTTCAGAAAGTCCTGCAGGTTAAACTGGACTATGAAACACTTTTAGGGCTGACTAACTTTAACACACTCTTAACAGACTTAAAGACAGTAGCTAGCCTAGCAACATTAAAGCTACAAGCAACACATAATGCAACACTCCGTGTAGGAGTTGGTTTCACACCACTACTTTATCTATTCAAAAAGAATATCTGATGTTGTGAACACGTAATTGTCCAGACACCGAATATAAGATGGCCCCGCTTTTTCAGACATATTTTCAGGGGAAAAAAATGCCTTATACTCAGACTAATACGGTAAACCAGGGTTTTCCCTAGATTTGTTTTGAGACAAAGGTGGTAAAGGCTGGAGAACGTGTGTGGTGCAGCATACACAGTTTGTGTGCGCAGTCACGCACCTTTAGAGTGTTGTGCACTTAAGTGAAAAAAATCATGTTTCTTTTAACGAATAAAGGTTGTGACAAATGATGGTATTAATTTGGGATAATATGCTTATCTCCCAATTCGATACTATCACGTTACCTGGGTGCTAATTTGTTTCAGAATCGATTCTTGATTCAAAACTCGATTGAATGAATAGAAAAAGGGGCACTATTTTCAGTCTCTTGCTCCAGTATACTGTGTGCCAAAACAATCACTGGTGTCCTTAATACAATATGAAAGAGAACTGACAGATAAGATTAATGGTCTATAGCCTTTTTATATTTTAAAAAGCCAACTGCATTAATGAATTAATTAATTAATGTGAAAGCATCTTACAGTCTCCTGCCTGTATGAGAATAACAAACTGAGGGGGAGGCAGAGTGCTCCACTGTGTTATTAACATCATGTCTCCAGCAGTGGAGAGCAGCCTCTCTGCTGCACCGTTAGCTCCGACGCTAAGAGGGTGCAGGGTTTTTGAGGTGAGACAGACTGAACACCGAGTTATTTTCTTCACCTCAGAGTTGTTTTACGTTGTTAAATGCTGTAGTGTGTGTTGGTCAGCCGATCTCGTTTGTTTCTGCTGGAGTTCACTGCTCCGTTCCGCTAACATTAGTCTCTGAGTGACAGTGTAGAAAGTTCACAATAAACTTCACGTTCATCTCACAAATGTAATTGTTTAGTCCTTAAATCAAAACATGCTTGCAACCGCTGCCTGTGTTGAAGATGATCTACAAGATAACTAGCGTGTGTGTGCTGTACACTGTCAGGGTGCTGCGCCGCACACAGTTAAGTTACGCCTTTTTCTCTCTGTCAACATTACATGGTGGAATTTTCAACAAAGGCGGCAGCCAGTAATAAAAGGCAGCCCACCTTTGAGTTAGATAGGCAGAGAAAACCCTGTAAACGTTTTGAATGCATTTATTACTGTAGTAGTCCAGTGTTGTCATTAAGACGCTAACTTTGCAGCAGGAATATTTCGGCAGGCAAGTCTTTCTTTATGTCAAGCCTGAGAGATTAACTAATGTCCCATCACTTGAGCCGCTCACTCAGTGGTGAAGCGCTGATCATCTTGACCTAGCGGTGGGTGTGACGTGAATGCGGTACTGCCGTAATGTGATAATCATGGCAGCTCTAGTTTATTTGGTGATCTAATATAAGGTCCTTTGTTAACAATACATTTCTCTATTTACATAATAAAAATGCAAATATATGAAGTTGGATGTTTTTTGTGTGCAGGACGGGACCTTATTCGATGGGCGGCCCATCGAGTCGCTGTCTCTGATTGATGCCGTGATGCCAGATGTTGTCCAGACCAGGCAGCAGGCCTACAGGGACAAGCTGGCCCAGCAGCAGCAACAGGCGGCAGCAGGCAGTGGCAGCGGCACAGGGCCCCAGGGAAGCACCAAGAATGGAGAGGGCGCCGCCAACGGGGAGGAAAACGGATCCCACGCCTTAGCCAGTAAGTGAGCTCACAGCTGTAAACAATCTCTGGATCAGCTCCCTAACACAAACAGCTGTGTTTTCTTGTGTTTTGGGTGAAAAAAAAAAACTGGTGGACCACATTGTGGACATATTTTATGATCTTATGCAGGATGTTATTCTTGTGTTAAATGCCTTGACATGGTCTGATTGATGTTGTGTAAGTTGTATGGGATTCTTGTTATGTTATTGTGATTCTGTCCACTTTGACTTCCATGTGTCTGACAGGGATGCTTTTTGTCAGGGATGTTATTTTTTTATCCTGCAGATAGATTGATGCTGGGCAGTATGACCATCGTTAATTATAGTATTTTAAAAATCATTGAAAAGTTAATGCTTACGACCTCCAATTTCCTGGGGTGTGTGTGTGTGTGTGTGTGTTCACTCCCCCTCTCTCATACCAGCTGCGGTAGAGCTCTGGGATTTTGCTTTGTGTAAGATGTCTGTGGCTCACATTGTATTACATAAAGCGGCTGGTGTTTTCCTCATACCTCTGAAAATGTGGTCTGGTCTGCCCAGTTGTTGTCCCTCAAAGCTTCCTGCTTCCCCCAACATGTTTCAACCACAGTAACACACTGTGCATCTGAATAAAACTTGCTAATGAGAGCAAGATTGATCCCTGTCCTGTTTGTAGCTATTCTATCAGCTATCCAGTAAAAAAAAAAAGTGTTCAAGTTGGTTGCAGTTTACTTGGCTGGCTTTTAATAAACTTTCCCAGATCACCCAAGTTAAGGCTGCGTCGTGGGAAACAGCAGTTATTCATTTCAAAAGTAATAGGCTATTTTACTGGAAGCAGTGATTCATTACATCTTATTTATGTTCCATTACCACCGAAAATTGCAACTGTGTCCTCCTTACCTACCTTCAGAACAGTAAGACAGTACTTTATAAATACTGTTTTTTTATTTAAAGGGTTTGTTTTTGTTTCTTACTGTCTTTCCTGCAGATCATCACTCAGAGATGATGGAAGTGGACCGGGACGTGGAGATCCCCCAGAGTAAAGCCGTTGTCCTGAGGGGCCACGAATCCGAAGTTTTTATCTGTGCCTGGAACCCAGTGAACGACCTCCTCGCCTCTGGGTCAGTATGCAGTTTCTAGGTTACCGTACAATTAATAGAAATGCCATTTTAATAACAGCCATCAGACACATTGATTTTGAAATGCACAGCAGTGTTTGTTCTAAAAAGGTCCCTTTGGTTCTGTTTGTGGCCAAGAGTAGGATTTAGGTCTAAGTCTCAGAGGGTAATAAACATTTCTCAAAGGGGTTTCAGGGCACATGAGAGGAGTGAGCGTCTTTTCATAAGTCCTTTCACATTTATCACCACTAAACAAATCTTTGTTGAATAAAGTCATTGTTTATCCAGTGTCATTATCCCTCTAGATAAACGCAATCATGCAGAAGAATCCCTTACAGTCGAGTGTTTATTGAAGAGCAAAGCATATTTCAGATTATTACTGCGATGTTGGAAATGTGAAGTGGTTTCCAGTAAGGACTAATGACGAAGGGCTTATTGCCCATAAAGAACAACTAATCGTCTAAGCAGTTATTAGTCAACCAAGACTCCAGTGACACCTCAGTCGACTCAGAGGAGCCTTATGATGTAAGATCTTTCGCAAGTCATGTAGTCTTGTACAGTTTTGATGGGTTAATGTTGGGATCGAAACACTGCATGGCCAACCAGGAAATCTGATACAGATTTACCACATCGGGCAGTCTGCACCACTTGTTGTTTGGCTTTAGTAAAAACCAGACACACGGCCTCAAGAGTAGGGTTGGGTTCTGTTAACATTATGCGATCCTTAGTTGATATGGCCAACCCACAAATATTGCATTACACACTTCAATTTTAAGGTCAGAGTTTGAAAAACACAGATTTGTTAATCTCAAAATCAAACAAATCCACTCATTGAATCAACTATTTCCTTCAATGATGTCACATGTTTACACCTCCACCCCTACTTCCAAGTGTGTTTGGCAGCCAGATGGAAAATAAGCTAAATGTCCAACCGTGAAATGAGTCATAATAAACAGTTAAGTGTAATTTTCATAGTGCTTGGATTGAAGCCTTTGTTAGCAGGAATAAATGATTGAACCCAAGGACCACACTGGTTTTTAAATTCAACAATTTAGTGTTCATTTATAAAAGTAGCTAATCCAGTAGAGGCGAGCTGGGTTTGTGTTCTGTATACCATCGTCCTGCTGGTAAGCATGAGCACCCCTCTTATAATTAACTGAAAATGGAGAAAAATGCAGTTACCTCATGGTCCTGTAATTTAAGAGGCACTGCGTAAACGGCAAATATCCTCAACACCCACGTAAGAGTTAAGATGCTTTGTGCTTTTTAAAATGTTCCTTCTCCTTTTCCCCAACAGATGATGTGAAAAGGTTTGATAGGGATATAAAAAGATTTCAGATTTTGATATTGGGTTCAGGTTCAATAAAATGCTTTCAAACCCCAACCTTACCCAAGACCAACACTAGTCAGTTTTATACCATTTTCTGCACTGATTTTAACAGTCAAAGCCGTGTTTCATGCTTTTGTGTTTGTGTATATATGTGTATGTGTGTTTTTTTTTTTTTTTTTTTTTAACTTGTGCAGGTCCGGGGACTCTACAGCACGGATCTGGAACCTGAGTGAGAACAGCACAGGCGGATCCACCCAGCTGGTTCTGAGGCACTGCATACGGGAAGGGGGCCAGGACGTACCCAGCAACAAAGACGTCACCTCACTAGACTGGAATGTGAGTGTGTGATTGTGTGTGCGTCTGTTCCACTGACTGCAGTTTTTAGTAATCTAATCTATTTGTGTGTGTATGTGTGCATGCCTGTGACCACTACTTCTGCTAAAGGCATTCCTTCCAGCCAGATATATGGGGGCGAGTCACTCCCACAAGCCTTTTATGCTGCTCAGCTGCAGACTGTTTTCCCCTGAGTAGTAAAAGTGAATGCCTAACGCCAAATCAGCACTAATATTTTATGCCATTAAACACTTGGTCCTCAGTGTGAGTCTTTCTAATTAAGAAATTGGAATATACCACTGAATTAAAGCACAGTTGTGTGCCAAAATATGTAAATGAGAATGATTTTATGCAGCTGACTGCATGCTAATGAGAATTCTCTCTGTTTCAGAGTGAGGGTACGTTGCTAGCGACAGGCTCATATGATGGCTTTGCTAGAATATGGACAAAAGACGGTAAGCTGCTCAGCTTTCTACTACATCACAGCTTTATAAGGATGTGTGTATATTTGCCCTCTCCCTCTCTAATTGGGCTTTTCTATTTTCAGGTAACCTGGCCAGTACTCTGGGCCAGCACAAAGGTCCTATATTTGCACTCAAGTGGAATAAGAAAGGAAACTTCATCCTTAGTGCTGGTGTAGACAAGGTGAGGCAAATTGATTTCAGCTTTGTATTTTTTTGCGTTGAATAAGGGTGATAAATGTTTCTTATACTATGCAAATGTTTCCTGACATTTTAATTAGAGTTACCACTTTAAAGCCCCCTTGAAATAATACCTCACTGTCTTACTGTGATGTATTTCCTGTAGTAAGCATTTATGGATCTATAAAACACACCAATCTAGGGGATAACATTAACAAGTAAGAACAGTTATTTCAAACATGATCCAGAATGACAGTTTCCCAGAGAGGGCAACAAAGGGAAGTCTGTTTAGTTTGGTCACTATTTGCTCTTGAAGATTAGAGAGTTGGAAAAGGTCTAGCAGACCTAACTTTATTTTGAAAGGAAACAGCTAATGGGCATCAAAGAGCTGTATTCTGAAACTACTTACAATTGTTTTCATTAATCTGCAGATTATTTTCTCAATAAATCGTTTTGTCAATAAAATGTCTGAAGAATGTTTACTGTTTAGAGTCTATGGTGACATCTTCAAATGTCTTGCTATATAAAATCCAGAGATACTCAGTTTACTATCATGCATGACACAGAAAAACTTAACTTCATCACGTTTAAGGAGCTGTAACCACCAAATATTTTTGCTTGAAAAAAATGACTAAAATGATTATTAAAGTGGTTGTCAATTCATTCTCTGTTGATTGACTAATCATTACATGTGAATGGTGTGTGCATGTAGGTAAAAGAGAGGTCTGTGCAGATATGATGCACTGTCCTCAGTATAACTGCATGTCAGGATCTGCACACCATTAAAAAATGTGATGGACTGATATGTGCATGAGGTGTATTTTCACCAAAAGTCTGAAGACTCACTCTCTGTCACAAAAAAGCAACAAACAACTAGTTTTGGACATTGTTCAACATTGCCATCTAGTGTTCTTTAAGTATAATGACATGCACAGTTTCACCTTCAGCGTGCACATTAATGCCCAAGCACTGCTGACATGGTGATATAAAAATGCTCTAGGTGTGTGATGTATTATCTTCCCTGTGTATCTTCACTGAAGTGCTTGTGCACATTATTCAGGTCAACTGAGTGTCATTTTCAACGTTTTCTAGATGAGAAAAAGAACACCTTTTCTATGTTTTATGTGGCGCTATTATTGATTTCCTGACACGAGCGATGCCAGTTAAGTATAAATAATGGAAATCTTCTTCACACAGACCACAATTATCTGGGACGCTCACACAGGAGAGGCAAAGCAACAATTTCCTTTCCACTCGGGTGAGTGACAGGAGTCAGCTGTATTGTTCCACATGACTTTTCATGCAAGAGTCTTTCTGTTTGTAGACAGATGTTACCTTTTGCTGAACTGCACTGAGACAAAAGTGATAACAAATAGAATTTTTTATGTCATCAAATCCTTTCTCACACTGTGACTGACATTTTTTACTCTTTTTTTTTAAACATTCTGCACTATGTTTGACATTATTTTGTGTATTTTGTGACTGGCTAGACCCTTAAATATGTTGAGAGTATATTCAGAAGCAACTCTTGGTAGTGTGTACATATAATAAGATACACCTTTGCTGTATGTTTGAAGAGTTTGAAAGGCACGTTTAATAATCAGATTCAATGTGGCATTCAGAAATTTCTAAAGATATTCTGCCCATCATATTCATGTTGTTGTTTCTCCTGCACACCTCACTGCTGCAGCAGCCCTAAGCACCCTCTCCCTCTCTCTCTCTCTGCCTCCCAACAGCACCTGCTCTGGACGTAGACTGGCAGAGCAACAACACGTTTGCCTCCTGCAGCACAGACATGTGCATCCATGTGTGTAAGCTGGGTCAGGACAGACCTGTCAAGACCTTCCAGGGACACACGGTAAGACAGAGTCCTGTGTGGATGCTGCTTTCTCACAGGGAGGGAAATGAAAACCATCCACCCACCAAATACAATGAAGCATTATAGGATAGCTCATACAAGTCCTGGCACTGGCTCACTGTAGCTTATGATCTGAGGTTTATTGTTCTTGTCTATTGTTCTAACAACTTCCAGATTTCAGTGGAAAATCCCCGTCATTGATGTGACAAACTATGATAAATTAGGACATTGGTTTAGAAACCGTTTACTGAAATTCCTTGAGATGTATTTGTATGAGTATTTACATACGTGTACAGTATTTCTGCCTGTGTACATGAGTCACATTTGCTGTTTGAATTTTGTTTTCTAACTCTCATATTACTTGCTGTAGAATGAGGTGAACGCCATCAAGTGGGATCCCACTGGCAGCTTGTTGGCCTCCTGCTCTGATGACATGACACTGAAGGTCAGTCCATACAACATGGAAATGTTATGAATTTCACCTGAAGAAAAGCTCAAATATAGGCTTTAATCAGACACATTCCTGATTAAACATGTTGATAGTGTTAATTGCCAATCTAACAGCTGATTTCATATGATCACTACTTTTTCCTTGTAGATCTGGAGTATGAAGCAGGACTCGTGTGTCCACGACCTCCAGGCCCACAGTAAAGAAATCTACACCATCAAGTGGAGCCCCACAGGCCCCGGGACCAACAACCCCAGCGCCAACCTCATGCTGGCCAGGTGAGACTGCAAAGCTACACCTGTAATGCCCCGTTCAGTAGGAGTAAAAATCTTCCTCCTGTCTGTCTGCACCATGTTCAAAACTCAGCTGCTAGGAGACAGTTCACTGTTTCAAGGCGAATGAAGTGTATGAAATCTTTAATGACATGCTCAAGTTCTCCGTCCACTGCTTTGATCAAATTTGAGCAGCAGTTCTTTGATAACACCAGCAAGGACTTCAGGGTTTCTACTAGTGCATTATTCATGTTCAATTTGCCATAAAAAGTTTAGTCTAGACTCTTGATGATCTTGATCAGCTAAACAGACTGAGATGCCTCAGTTGCAGTCATTTGTGTTTTGTAGCTGTTGCCTGAGTGTGTTGTGAGTCCCCACATGGTCATCTTGAATGCTTTTCAGACATGTTTGTGAAAGATACCACAGTGACTCACCAGATCCTGGAAAAATAACAGGATGATCAGAGAAGGTTTACCATCTAACAACCCTTCAGTCATAATGTGTCTGAGTATGTTACTGAAACACGATAGTTTTACAACTTTTATCTTAGTGAGAGATGGAAAAACAGCTGTGTCTTGTTGGCCTCTGGGATCACACGTCATCTCTGCCTGATTGTAGTGATTCATCCCTCAGAGTTAGGAGATAGTTTATGCATAACAGGAGGAAAAATGACAATAGCGATTGAGTAGCTCGTGATGTGGTACATGGCAGTACACTTTTATGCAACATGACGCTTTGACACTTTCTTTCCCACACTTGTTCCCCCCTCTCCAGCGCATCATTTGACTCAACAGTGCGCCTGTGGGACGTGGAGCGCGGGGTGTGTATCCACACACTGACCCGCCACCAGGAGCCCGTCTACAGCGTGGCCTTCAGCCCTGATGGCAGACACCTCGCCAGCGGCTCCTTCGATAAATGTGTCCACATCTGGAACACTCAGGTCTGGGATGATAATCAGTGACTACACACACACACACACTAATAAACATAGTTGTAAGGTGTTTTTCAAAATTAGTTTAACGTCACTAGCTATTATAACTACAAACTTTATGGCATAATTACGATAAAGCTGCTGACTGTCATTGCTAACGTGTGTGTGTGTGTGTGTTTTTTCAGACGGGTGCTTTAGTCCACAGCTACCGAGGGACAGGAGGGATCTTCGAGGTGTGCTGGAATGCCACAGGGGACAAAGTAGGAGCCAGCGCATCAGATGGATCTGTAAGTTTCGCTGCCTGAGAATTTTTTGTCATACACATCATAATCACTGCACCCAGGTCTCTGTGTACAACCTTCACACCAGCCTTCTGACCCGAGACGTTTGAGGGTCAACAATGTGTATTAAAAGTTTGACCCAGGTAAGATTACGTCATAAAATGCTTCTGGTCAGAATCAGAGTTGACGCTGAGGTCAAACTTTGCTCTGCTGGAGATAAAAGTTCAGTGCTTTTGACATCAGGTTTCCTTGTTTCATCAGTGTTGTATGTACATGTAGCTCAAAGGACCAGTCACATGACATTGTTGACTGATTCTTAGTATACTGTCAGCAATAGGAGGATTGTTTACAAAACTGACACACAGCAATGGCAACATTTCTAGTTTATAATAAATAGTTTTCAACACCAAGATTTAATAGTAAAGAAACTGAGTGAATTACAGTGACATCTGTGCTCTCTGAAGCTGTGATGTTAGTGGGAACTGAAACTGTGACAGGTGATGCTGCAGTGCCGTCGGCTAACACTAGATAGAGCCATCAGTGCCTGAAAATGAGTTACTGCTCACTCAATGAACCACCTGTAAGAGGTTAATGACCAATCACTCCACATAAGTGTGGTAAACTGGCATCCTGTGATAAACACCATTATAAACTTGTTATGGAAGTATTTGATTAATAACACAGTATTATTACTTTATTGTTTTATTTTTGGGCCATCATTCTACATGTTAATACCTGTATATAGAGGTATTGCTTATTTCTGGTTAATGAGATCTTCATAAAAGCATTTGCGTCCAATCTTCTGTGTTTTGCATACACTTGTGTTACAGAAGACTACAGGAAGAATTTCTCTTAACACATGAAATTCAAGCATAGAGGAAATCAGATTTAATTCACATGTGACCCAAACTCAGAATTTCCAGAAGAGACCTGGATGAAGCTTTTATGTGTGAAAGGGACTAAAATGCTTAAAGGGGACATATTATGCACATTTACAGGTCTATATTTTTAATCTGAGGCTCTAGTGGAATATTTTTGCATGATTTACAGTTAAAAAGTCAACTCAGCCTCTGTCTGAAACAGGCCGTTTTAGCTCCTGTCTCTTTAAGGCCCCCCTCCCGATAAGCCCACTGTGCTCTGATTTGTCAGCTCTTGGTCTCTCAGGAGACTGATGCTGGTTCCGGTGGCTATGTCAAAAAAACTATAGTAGTAGAATTTTACTACTTTTTATTTTTCGAAATGTCAACTCCTCAAATATATCTGTACATGCTCTGGTTGAAATCTGATCCAAAATATGCAAGTGGACAATGCAAACACATGGAAAAACCTTAGCAACAACCCTTAGCAACAAAGGCTACAGAACAGACAGCTACTTATGAGTATGCATGACGATTTGACATCAGCCCGTCAACAAGGTAGAAAAAAAAAATCAACATTGAAACGAAAGCGTTCAGGGCAGGTTGAGGCTCTGGCTTTTGACTTGCAGGGAGCATTTCTACATACGTTCACCTCAAGTTTTGGAACTTTGACCATGTTGAGCATAGATATCCGACATCATAACAGACACACAAAAAGCATGATATGTCCCGTTTAAAGTATTGATGAGAAACAAAGCATCTGACCTGCCTGTTTTAGTGACAGACCTGACGTGACAGGAACTGAAACTGTAGTGACCATCTGCTCCTTCTTGTTTCTAGGTTTGTGTATTAGACCTGAGGAAATGACACTCGTTTGGGGGAGCCATGGACCGACTACGAATGTGTACATAGCCAAAATGACTGACTGTCCCTGCCTGTCCACCACACTGCTGTAGTCCCACCTGATGCCATGGCCCACCATTACAACCAAACGGAGCGCTCCCCCCTCCCCTCATATGTACACACACATTTAAGGACCACAATTTCGCCACATACAGTTCTTATGTACATGCATCAAAAGGTCTGTATGGACACTTGTGTTGCTCTCACACAGACCTGCAGGAAGAAAGCATCTCTTCACTCTGTACAAACTCGTTGGACCCATCACATGCAAACCAAAACACCAGGATTCCTTCTTGCTTTCCTCTTTTTATCCTTTGTACCAGAATTTTAATGATTTTTTTGTTCTCTGTTGGTGTGTGCATATTGCATATGTCAGCATTTGGTGTCCTGTGGACATTGTTGTTTTGAATTTGGATTTTACCGATCTCTGTAGGTTTTATATCACATGTGGGGTGGGAGAGATGAGAGGAGAGGGGGGAGGGTTGAGAGTTGTTTGTCTTTTACAAATGGGTGTTCAAATCTGTTCATTGGGAGATCCATTCATCTATTTCTTGGCGCTCTTTAAGGTTCAATAATGCAGATGTATAGCTCAGAAGATGAAATGGTTTGTTTTTTTTTCAGTCTATTTTTATCCAATAGGTGTGTTCCATTTTTTGCCATTTTTTAACAAAATGTAACAGTTTAATCAAAGGATGAACTGTCCTTTGTTTGCAGCTCCTCAGAAATGGTTTTCAGGTGTTCACAATTCATCAGGTTAATATAGAGCTCTAAAGAAATCGAAACCTCAAGGCTGAGATATAATCTCTTTAGCTGTTAAACACCGTGTCAATCTCCATGTTCTAACAGTGTGCTGGGCAGAAAGACATCAACGCTGCAGTCAGCCTCAGGTTCCCGTCACTGAAACTGAGCTCGTCCCGGAACTGTGTCTTAAGCTTACGAATAGATGGCTGTGCTTTTGTGTCATTAGTGAGGCAACATGGCACAGCAGTAGCTCGTTTTCTGGCGTCAGTGCAGCGTCTGGGGAGGGAGAGAGAGAGAGACAGACAGAGAGAGAGAGAGAGAGAGAGAGAGAGAGAGAGAGAGAGAGAGAGAGAGAGAGAAAGAAAGGGGGAAGGTGGGCGGGTAGGTCCGGGAAATTAGGCCCGTAACCGCTTGTATCCATTTGACGTAAACAATAGTCATAATTGTGTTTGTTTCCTCAATCCATGGCTCATTGTGAACCAATGCTGAATGATAATCAGACTAAACCGTTCTAATTGTGTCCTGTTTCCATGATCGGTCATTAAACATCAGGACATTATCTGGAGTATCACTTCCTCTGCGGGAGCAGGGTTTTTTGATCGCACCATGTTAAACATGGCTGAGCATTCGCCTCACATCACATGTGAAACGGCTGATTGACGACACTGGACTTCATATCACAGTTTGAGTTTAAAACGTTCAGTCAGCTTCAAACGTCCACTTTCACTCGTCGCTGTCGGTGTGCACCTTTCTTGTCCAGTGTCGACTTTTAGTACACACTGCAGTCCCTGCTTTAGTTTGCTGTTGTCAGGCAGTTGTTGCCCAGCATTAACACACACACACACACACACACACACATATACACATACACACACACTCTCTCTCTGGAGACAGGCTATGTTCTGGCCTATGCACGGATAGACAGCGCTTTTGTTTGTAGTGTTCAGAGTTGGCGTATTGAGGCAAGTCTGTGCTTGTTAAAATGCAGACTTGCAGCATATGACTTGATGTAACATGGTATCTGCATATAATATATATGAGTATATCTGTGCTATCACAGGGGATTCTTTTGTATGCCACTCGTATGCTAAGGGTGGATTTTAACGACGCTTGAAATATAGCGTGTGCGTGATGTTCTCGTGCATCACCAGGGGTCGTGACCATGAGGAATGTTTTCTTTTTTATAAAATACCATTAAACAGTCATAGCGAAATTAAAAGAGCAGCCCATTGAAGGTTTTTTTTTTTTTTTTGCACTTTAAAAATGGAGAAACAGGGAGGTGTGTTTATTCAAGCCATCGTCGACACATCTAATGCGAAAATGCTCTTTAAAGATGAATCAGAATTGATGCAGAAACCGTGCAGCGTTCCAGTGGGATTAAAGGGTGAATAGTGTCTTGTCTGACTCCTCGGGGTACGTCAAAGTCGAACCAAGCCAACTTCATGGCATTCCAGGTCTCATCTCGCAGCCATAACTAACACCTAACGGCTTGATACACACACACACACACACACACATACACATGTCAGACATTTCAGAGGTTTTGTTCAGAATGTTACTTGTTATGAAAAAAAAATTTTGTACTGATGCTAAAGACTATTTTGAAGTTTGCTTTAATACAGTCGACAGTGATTGGACTGTACCACAAAGACACTATTTCAAATGATGTCTATGACAGTGGAATGGTATTTTATAATGGTTTGTTTTTAGATGATAAGCTTTTTACACTGCATTCAAGTGTGTTTGCTATTTTTTGTTCCTATCGAAAGTACTAACGTTAATTCTATCTTTGCTATGTTTGAGAGCCCTTGAAGGTTTTGTACTTCTCAAAACTTTTGTAATTCTGATTTTATTTGTAGCTACGTACTCAAAATGAACAAAAATAAAAAATAAAATCTGGATTTAATTGTTGATGTATTATAACACAGAACATGTAAATACCAATTTACAGATTTTTTTTTTCTTTGTTGTGTTGTCTTTGCCCTCACCTACGTTGTACTCTCTTTCTCTCTCACTCGCATGGTTGCAGCCCGCAGCCTCCTGATCTGACTGTTGTAATATCACTCAGATCACAAGGTCTAGAATAAAATCTATTTTGATAATATCAATGTGTTTGCTTGTTTGCTTTTTATTTCCACACTGCTGCATTAACTGTTTCTTTACTAAAGGAGTTCTTGAGTGAATGTCTCTGTGGGGCTCATAAATCAATATAAACTGTGTGTGATATGTCACGCGTACACAGCAACCAAACTCTAATTAACAATTTCTGTTTTAAGCCATGCTAGTGGCTCGGCACTAGGAATTACTAAATATCTGTCTGTGCATCGCTTTGGTCCAGATTAAATATCTCTGCAATTACTGCATGGATTTCCATGAAACTGATCCTACAGATGCCCCTGACCTTTCTTTTAGTGCCACCTTGAGGTTCGCATTTGCGTTTTCTAAGGTTGACATTTTTTGTTATTTATCCCTCTGCGCCGGTGACAGCTGTGGCCGGAGGCATTATGTTTTCAGGTTGTCCGTCTATCCAATTCTCATGAATGTGATATCTTAGAAACACCCTGATGGAATTTCTTCAAACTTGACACAAACGTCCACTTGAACGTATTAACTATACTCTTTAAAATAGAGAGTACAGTCCTCTCTATGTGAAAAGTGCTGTGAGATAACTTCTGTTGTGATTTGGCGCTATATAAATAAAATTGGATTAAATTAAAATCAAGGATGATCTAATTAGATTTAGATGGCCAAAGGTCAAGGTTACTGTGACCTCATATCCATCCCATTCTTGTGACCACAATATCTCAGAAAAGCCTGTAGTGAATTTCTTCAAATTTGGCACAAACATCCATTTGGACTCAAGGAAGCATCCACGTTTTAGAATTTGTAGCTTCTTTGCAGTAACATCCACATCTGAAGGATCATCTACTGTCATGGCTAAAACTTTGTGTTCTATCAGAATCAGCTTTATTAGCCAAGCATGTGAACACTTATAAGGAAAATACACTTGATACCTTTTATTAGATTCCTTCAGAGTCTTCACTACAAATATTATGAGTCTGGACACACCTGGATGAAAACTGCAACTTGACTGGTTAGCAGAGGCATACAACAATACTGAGGCAGTACTTTTAATTGTGAAATGTTTCACCAACTATTGAATGAAGTGCCATAGAATTTGTCTCATCAACAAGGTATGAATCACACATTCATATCCCCCTAAAGATGAATTGTAATAACTCTGGTGATCCCCTCCCCCTCTAGCGCCATTGTCACGTCAAAATTTTGTTTGGTTAGAGTTTGGTTTTTTACCAAATACCTGCAAAACCGATGACATTCCCAGCAGCTGTACTCAATTAACATATGTTAGCATGCTAACATGCTAAACTAAGTTGGTGAAATAGTAAACTATATAGCTACTAAACATCAGCATGTTAGAATGCTGACATTAGCATTTAGCTCAAAGCAGCCCTGTGCCTAAAAGCCTCTCACACAGCAGGGTCTTCTTAAAATATTGTGCAAGCGGAAACAACTATGTCCTCTGATGTAATATACTGTAGTATAAGTCGCTTAAATGTTCAATAGGATAAAGTTGCTTTTATCAGCCTTTGTGAATGTAATTTTGATCATAAACTTAGGCGGGGCGATTAATCATTGGCGTCAGGTGGGGTATGACAAGTATGGCAGCTGCAAAACCTTGGAATCCGTTAAAAGAAGAAGAAGAAACTAATTTCACTCGCATTGCCTGAAAATTGATTATTTGTGCTCAACAAATCTCCCCTGGGTAAATAAAGATAGATGTTTTTTCACAAAACGTAAATATGTATCTACAACATGTGAAATGTCAGTGTAGTCAAGTGGGCGGTGTTGCAAGCTGTTGCTCCTGAGCAGCTGCTAGCCAGGCGGCTAACAACCGAGCCTACAGCTGCAGCAGTCCGGGTTGGGAACACATAAAGGTTTAAAACAGACTGACCAACCTCACGTACTGAGGGAGAGAGAGATAGACAGAAAGCAGTTGGGAGGAAAGGAGCTGTGATGAAGTTTCACTCAGTGTATGGTGAGTAAATTGTTATGCAGGTGCGCTGTATTTTTGTAGTTGGCTAACATGTGTTAGAAAGTATTGTTGTGATGATGGAGAGCGGTGTTAAATTATGGATGATTGCTGTGTGTAGTCTATGTTGTATGGGTGTCTGGTAGATGGGTTATATTATCATGCTGAGAGAGATGGGCGGGGTGGAGACAAGAGCTACGGAAATGGAGCTATTGCGCAAAATGTTCACATTACTGTTATTGTGTACCGTCCAAATATTTGGACAAATTGTACTTTTATGCTTTGCATCATCATTCTTGAAACTTCCATGCAAGTAAAGCACTGTTTATTTAATTGAATTCAGAGAGCAAGAGGGTTCATGGAGATTTGTCGCGCTGCTGCGTTTCCGAGTTTTGCTCATTACTGACTTACGATTGCAAATGATGATTAAAAGAAAAAACTGCATCTGTGGTAACAACAACAACAACAACAACAACAATAATAATAATAATAATAATAATAATAATAATAATAATAATAATAATAATAATAATAATTAAAGCTGCAAGCAGCAATGATTGGGCCCTCGCACCCTTACGCACGTCGGGGCGTGGCTCAGCCGAAGGGTTTTTATTGCAGGCATGCAGATGTGTTCAGGACCAGACTCATCGAACACTGGACGAGAGTTAAATATCATTTCCTGTGTCCCATGTGGTGCTGGAGAACATCCATTAAGTAAACATCATGTTGCTGTATATCAACTGTAGACCACACCTTGAAAAATTCATGTGAATCAGATGATGTTTGTCAAAGAAGGCTGATTTCCTGTTGTCAGTAGGTGGCGCTATGACTACGACTCAATATTGTCATGTAGATGTGTTCAGAATAGGATTCTTACCAAGCATGAGACATTTGGTGCAGGTTGGACGATGTACATTAAAGCTACAGCAACTTCCTGCCTCATGGTGAAACGTCTAAGTTTGCCGCGTTGCCACAGCAAGGGTATTCAGTGAAAACTCAAGATTTTGATAACATTTGATCACAATCTAGTCTACATTACACATGTCATTATGATGAATGCTGTAGGAGAAGTTCATTAAAATACAAGGCGTGCAAAATCGCCAAAATTGACCACAAAATTCAAATTGGCCAACTTCCTGTTTGGTTTAAGCTATGGGTTCAAGAGACATTTTTGTGCGGCCTGGCATGATACATGTGTGTACCAATTTTCATACATGTAGGTTTAACATGACACTGGGGTTGCTTTGTTGAAATATTGTAGAGGGCGCTGTCGAGCCATTCTGCCACACCCATTAAGACCTGTCGTGTGTGCAAAGTTTTGTGAGTTTTCAAGCATGTCTAGCTCCTTAAAAACAGCTTCGTATTTTGTGGCAAACAATGTGTTGCCATGGCAACAGCTTCTGATGAAAACTCAAAAGCTTCAAAAGTTATCATCATCAAGGTCTTACACCTCGGCTGACCAAGGGCACTCAGCGAAAGCTTAAGATCTTGATAACTTTTCATCACAAAGGTCTTAAGATGACACTGACAAAATTTGAAGTTGGTGGGGTTAAATCTCTAGGAGGAGTTTGTTAAAATAAAAGGCAGTCCTTGAATTTTGTTTTATGTGGGAGTTGAAGAACATATCATGATCAAAAATAACTCCCAGATTCCTTTTGGTGGTGCTGGAGGCCAGGGCAACACCATCTAGATTAGCTAAATCATTAGATAATGTGTTTCTAAGGTGTTTAGGGCCAAGCACAATAATTTGTGTCTTACATGTGCCCAGTGAATTTTGTTCATCTACATGAAACTGAAAGGAGGGGTTCAAATTTGAGATTTTCTAGGAGGCGCCATCGAGCCATTTTCCAGTGCCCATGCTCGAGACCTATAAAATATTAAAATTTTCACCACTTTTGATGAATGTGCAAAATTTCATTAGTTTTCGAGCACCATTAGCCGCTCAAAAATGCTTTTCTTCATGGAGTGTAATAATAATAATAATAATGATAATAATAATAATTCCTTGAATTACAATAGGGCCTTCGCACCGCTAGGTGCTCGGCCCTAATTAATTTAGACCCGGCTTCTAATTGAGACTGGCCTTTATTTATCAAAACGTGTAGGTATACCCGGCCAGTAAAAGGGACTCGGCTTTTAAATAGTTTTAAAAGTTTGAAAAGTTTTAGGTAACCGAACCTCCATACTAACATGCTATTTAGTATGCTAACAGTATGTGAATGTTTTTAGTATGTTCGAAACCTTAGTATGAAACCAATAGTACGTGAAGTGCATACTTTTTCCGGGGAAATATTACAATATGAAAGCACTGGACACTACGCCGGCATACATATCCCACAATGCAATGCAGTAGTGACGACGACAATAACGACATAACAGACAGGGGCGGAGAGCGAACAGGGCAATTCTGGCGTAATGTCAGTAACGCTTCACTTTAAGTAGGGTTTCACTTTGCTAGGTGTAGTACATTTTTTAAAATTAGTTCAGACTTTATGTTTGGCACGGTTACCATGGTTACGCGTCTTCAACCGGCAAAGAGGCTGTCAGGAAGTGACGTGATAATTACGGCTCAGTGCGTCCGAAGAGATAGATACTACTGTTAATTCACACAGACGTATGCTGAACGATAGTACAAATATTGAGTATGTAGTGCATAGTATGTGATTTCTGACGCAGCGACTGAGTATTTCTGACGTCATGTCACATTGCAATGCCCTGGTTTTCGCTGAAACAACGACCCTGCGATTAATTGAATTTTATTTTCAATTAAGTTTACGGCTTCCAACGATTATGACAACAAGATAATCGAGATAAAACTATTATTGTGCCGCATTCCGTTTTTGTCTTGTTATAAATCCAGAGCATCGTGTGTCGGAGCAGCCGGACAGTAAAAGAAAAGCAGAGCGTGGTCTTCCTCACAGAGCCAACGTGTCTAAATTTAACAGTCAAACGTTCTTCCAGCCGCTCAGCGCCGCGCTTTCTTTCTGCAGTCTGTTATTGTGTACGTTTACTTGTACAAAACTGATTAAAAAATTATTAGATAGGTTACGCGTATACATGGTAGATAAATCGAAGTTCTCCAGGGAGTAACAATCTACCCGTGGAAAGCATGATTCTCTAATAATATATTCCGATTACAGAAAGCAGGTTTCTCGTTCATGTGGCAGTTAAGTAATCAGCTTTCTGGAGAAAACTGACTGTAACATGATGACTCAAATGTATGTTAATACACTGAATGACAAAACAAGTCAATGATTTCAAATGATGTCAAACATCTTGCTTCTCAAAGTACCATGACGAATGATCATTTTAGTATTGATCACTCTCCACATGACATGCATCTCAACAATCAGTATAATAATATTTCAGCTATTTTGGTCTTATGTATGTATTTATTTATTATTTTTATATATGATATGTTGAGTAGTTTTCAGTAGGTTGTGGAAGTGCACTACAACATAGATCTTACTTATTTTGATCTAATTTATTTTATTATATATATATATATATATATATATATATATATATATATATATATATATAATTTTTTTTTTTACATTTTTTTATTGGTTTTTCAGTTGAATTATTTGTAAAGTTCAAGGAAACCCACTGTTGAAAAATTTTATTAAAAAGTTCAACAAAGGCATGATGTTTCCAAAGTCAATGACTAATCGTGTTAAATAATCGTGATCTCAATATTGACTAAAATAATTGTGATTATGATTTTTGCCACAAGCAACCAGCCCTATAAAGAACTGACAAGAGATATTAGACTCTCCCTTGTTCTCTTTTTTTGTTCCCATTTTCCACTGAGTTCTCTTGACCGTTGCCATCACTGCTCCTCTTGTTAGCTATCAAGAGTGTCACACTAGCAGTGTGAAATTTGAATCTAATGCTTGAACTGCAATAACAGTACTTCCTGATAGTCTGTATAGAATCAGCCACATGAGGTTTTCCAATTCAAATGCTATTCAAATTGTATATCATAGGAAAAAATTACGCCAGTGTGCACAGAGAAAACAAAAACACCAGCTGTCACCACAGGTATTCATACATTTGTTTGTACTTTTTAAGATGAATCTGGTGATCTTCTATATTTGTGTCAAATCCAGTGAAAATAAGAAAACCAACAATAAACTGATCCTACTGACAAAATATTAGTCTGTATAACCAAATCCTGATATATTTATACTTCTGTGCCATACACCTACATTTTTGTCCAAAAACTACTAAAAACACATGAGTGAGGCGCATCTTTGCACTGGGTGATATGTTCCTTCACCACGATAAACATGGCACTGTAGTTTATTTTGAGTCAATCCCACATTCACTGTCTTGCTGTTGTAAAAACACAGGATGGCACCTATGGTGCCCAGCTGTTAAAGAAATTATTTAGCCCTCTGTAAAGTTGACACTATGTCTTTAGTAGGAATCAACAGGCTTTTGAATCTAAAATAAAGCTTTGTAGGTTTGAACAGTGTTTGACCATGCAGGATTTGTAATGACTGGCAATGGCTTCTGCTGCTATCAGGGTTTAAATACCTGATAAACGCTATTTGAACACATAAAATCTAATATTAAGGCACATTTCAGAGAAAATAAACTACAGTGCCATGTTCATTGTAAAGACGGAATATATCACCCTATACAATACAATAATACAATAGTTTTTGGACAACAGGGACTATAGCTACAGAAGAATAAGCTATCAGGCATTAGCTACACAGCCCAATACTTGTCAGTAGGATTAAGTTGGTCTTTTCATGGGATTTGACCACAATAGAAATATAAAATATCACAAGACCTATCCTGTAAAAGCTACATTAATTACTACAGTGTTATATTGACTATGCACAGGATTTCTCTCACTATTCAGCTGTTGCTTGACATCATTCATTCATTGTTTAAATTATACTCATTGTTAGCTGTTAATAAGAGTGCATTAGCAAATTATTTATTAGCTAGGTAATATTACTTGTTGACATACTAAATTCTAGCTAACACGTAGCGTACTTTGTTAGCAAATAGTTTGTTAGGTACAGTAGGTAGTATTAGCTAATATGTTAGTATTTCTGTTTTATTGATGCCAACATGTGTGTCCAGTCTTTTTAGTTCAAAATGTCCTCTTTCTGTATCCATTGCAGTTCAGCAGGTAGCGTCCAGGGAAACACTGCCTCAGATATTCACTTCTGTTTAACCATAGAATTCCTTTTTGTACAGAATGAAGATTTTGTCGTCAATCTCCTACAGTGCAGTTGCGTTAGGAAATTATCTTTTCAATGCCTTTTTAATGTACATATGTGATGTACGTTTTTTTTATTAGATAGACTTACAAAAATCTGAACCTGTCCTTTATTAATACACTTGAAAAATCCCATCATGCATTCAGTCATGTGCTCAGCACGACCTTAGTCTTCTACATCTGTGACCTCCTGACAAGCATTTCTTCTAATCAGGTCATTCTGTATATTTTTAGACATCCATCTACTGTACCAGTCGGTTGCCAAACTCTCAGGTGATATTCTGAGAAGCTGCTTTGAAAGTGGTTTGACAGTTTGGAGGTTGCTTGTTTGTCCTAAACCATGACTGCCATTTTGACGACAACATTATCAGTCTCTGTTTGAATAAAAAAGCAACGTTGTTTGGGTGATAAAAAGTACAAGCCAAAATGAAAAATAAATCGGTGTAATTATATTTGGTGTGGGTGTTTTTGGTTTGTCTCAAGCAGGTAGCTGCCGGTCTGAAATGTGAAGCCAATGCAGAAGTGACTTAAACCTGCATTCTCTCTAATGGCCAGCAGGGGGAGACTCCACTGGTTGCAGAAAGAAGTCTATGAGAAAATGACCCTACTTCTCACTTGATTTATTATCTCACTAAACACTTTCCTATTGAGTTTATGGTCTCAATCACTAGTTTCAAGTCTTCTTCAATGCATCATGATGTTCATTTTGTAAATGATGGTCCAATTTAGAGTAAAATAGACGATAAAGTAGGTATGCTTTAGGGCGTGGCTACGTTGTGGTTGTGATTGGCGACAACGTTGATTACGTAAGGTAATCAGGGCGTAACCCCAGATTGACGGAGTATGGGCGCTGCTATTTCACAGTATGTTTTCAGTTCATGAAAGTTAATTGTTACATTTTGGTCACTTAAAAAAACGCTTGTTCAGCGTTTGTTGTGTATTGTGATAAGGACCCTCTAAGGACTCTGCTGTTTAGCTTTTTCGGTAAGTAAGTTTTGTTTAATGGTTTTAAGCCTGTTTTTCGCTAGCGAAAATTAGCATTAGCATTATCACAGTTAACCATAGACTGTAAATGCACAGTGCTAACCAAGCTAGCAGCTAGTGCTATGGTCAGCTCCACTCTCTCATCCCAATGTCTTCTTGCTTCTGGCTCCAAAACTCAAAGATGGCGACGGTCAAATCGCTAAAGTCGAGGCCTCAAAACTCAAAACGGCAGTCCACAAACCAATGGGTAACGTCACGGTGACTACGTCCACGTTTTTTTTAGTCTGTTGTTTGTCTATAGTTCTGTTTTCTTTGCATCTTACACAACCCAGACAAAAGTTTCTGCTAGAACAAGTTTTACTAATTTTGAAATCTGAGTGTCCTCACATTCTTTACATACATGTTAACAATTCAAATAACCACATTAAAGCACCCAAACATCTGGTTGATCTAGTCTAAATAATACCATGTGTGAATACTTATCAGTTTTGAAATCACTGTGGCTTGTGTAGACATACTGGTAAGTCTGTCTCACACTCAAGTTCTGTCTGTTTCATTTTGAAACTGGACACAAAAAGTATGACTTAAACAAACAGCAGCATGTCTGGGAGTTGTGGGAAGAAAAAAGTTGATTTTAGGGACAGCATCACATGGCCAAAGTAATGTGTAAGAAAGGAACACGGATATTTAACTCAATTCTTAGGAGGGTTTCATGGAAAAGTAATTATGTACTAATTACAGGGCTAACTGAGACACAATCGGTATACTACAATTCTTTTAGTCAATACACATCATGTCAGCGGGACATACAAAAACTGTGTTAGCATAAAACAAACAAATAGGAAGAATAAGGTGTACAGAAAAAAAAAGAATATTTGGGTTTAAATATATCTCTGGTTATCTCTTACTGGTTAAGGCACAGGCAACATAAACACAATGTCCACAGTTTGATTCTGGCAGTGGAGCCTTTTTGCATATTGTTCCATCTCTCACCTTGTTTCCTGCCATCTCTACTGTCACTATGAAGACATAAAATGCCCCAAACATGTTAGCTGTGGTTGTTGAAGAAATCACTCATTCCGTGAAGGATGTAAACATTTCAGTCAAAGCCCCTCTATAAATTGTTTTTTCTCAGTAATCTGGTTGTACAGAATTGCATGTTAACTCGTGAAAGGGTCAACTGTTGCAGCTCAGCACCCAAAGTGCTGATTGCTTCGTGGGGACAGCCCATTTATTTAACTAAATCACTCAACAGTGAAGAGATGTGATTCTTAAGTATTATCTGATAGTTGGTCTGAAGCATATAGTATATTTCCTTATGTTGGTGATATCCCCTCACAAGCACAGAAATACAACGTAGTGAAATGGAGGATGTCTTATTTTCCACCAACAGTAAGTAAGCAAATATATTCAAATCACTCATTCAGTGACTTCATTCAATGGTTGAACGAATGCTTAAAGGTCAGAAAAACTTCTATGTGATGTGACACGAAACCAGTATTGCAACAGGGAGCTAAAACAACCAACACATCATTTTTGAAAACAGCAATTCCTATCAGATGATGAATTGAGTCAGATCTTGTCATCCTCCCTTTTGCACAAAGATGAGGCACAGAGGGCAGGTCTTCCCACCCCCCACCCATTACCACACACACACACAGACTACAGGCCACCCCCACACAGAAGAACCAAGGCAACCAGCACATTTACAAGCAACTTACTGTCTACACACTCAGGGCAGAGGAAGGATCAGATAAAAAAACACTCTATCACGCCCTCACAGATATTCTTACTGAGACACTCCACGCGGAGGCTTTGACTGTTTAATTAAGGAGCTTTTCACCTCCTGTCCCCTGAAGGAAAAGTAAACGGGTAACTTCAACCAGAGAAGAGGATCTGTGGAGCAGAGAGGACAACTCGGAGAGAAAAGAAGACTGTCGCTGCCTCTCTGTCTTGGATTCACACACAGATATTTTATTTTTCCGGTAAGTGTTGCTTCTCAGTCGAGTGATGGTGTGCTTGCCCCTCCCTCCTTCCCTCCCTGTGTGCATTTCAAATCTATTTTTACAAACGGTGACTTTAGAAATATGCTAGTGGGGTGATTCACTTACACAGTGCTTGTTTTAGATGCAAGATCAACACTTGAAGGGTTGCATTTGGGCTCATTCCTGTGCTCTTTGTGTTATATATTAAAGCAGTCAGATAGAGTGTGACAGATGACAGCAGGACAGCATGAACGTGGCAACACCTTAAGTCAATAATCTAAGTGTATTGAGTCTATAAGCAAATACAAGAATGAATGAATTCACCGCTTCAAAAGAAAACTAGAGGAATATTGAAAGAAGGCTACATTTTTTAAAATAATACTGTCTCGCACACAATACCTTAGGCTGGAAAAAAGGTCTTATCAATTAAGCACAGTCTCATTGTTGAATGATGATTGTGCACCTGTCACACGAGTCCTGTCTCTATGGGGATCTGAATCAAACAGTTCAGTTTGCAATCTATTGTGTCTTGTCTTTTTCTTATTTAGCAAATGAGTCCCGCCTCAGCGTTGGTTTGTCAAGCTGTTGTTAAGAGTATAAAGTATATAACTCAAAAACATATATGTTATAAAATATAGTAGTAGTAGTAATAGTGGTAGTGTGTGTATCTTAGAGTGGATGGAACCTATTAGCTTTTCTACTGTACTATATTCTTATCTGTGTATGTTATTATACAAACAGCAGACACATGAAGGCATGTTATGGGGCTGGACAGCTGGTTATGCCTCATTCTTAAAGGGCCGGTTCAACCAATAAATATTTTTCTCCCTAACCTATGTTAACCTATACAGTATATCTGCACGATCAGGTAGTTTTGGTTTAATTTATTCTGTTCTTTTCAGTTTTCTGCTTCCCAATACTATGGAGGCACTTAAAGCTTTCAAAAAGTAGGTGTAGCAAAAACAGTCAACAGCAACTTGTTTTTCTGGAAACTGTGTCAATATTCTTTGCAACTACTTCCTACTGAAGAATAAGTCCTGTGTATGAAACAGTTTGAAATATGTACTCTAATTTATCCAGAGTAACAGGGATACCGTTCCTAGAAAGCTGAAAGCTGTGGTTTTTAATGTAATTTTTCAATGCTGTGAGAACCATGTTGTGTTCAGAGTGAAGGCAGAAACCTACCCAAACTCACTATGTTGTTAGTTACCACCAGAGGTAAGTGTAAATTGGGTGAGTAAACCTGCATCAATAACATAATCAGAAATCCTCCCTTATACTCTCATATTCATACATGCGTGGGTCACAGTTCAGGTATGTGTTCTTATCTCCTTACTGGCCTTTGAAAGTCCATCACCCTCTATCAAATTGCTGACAAGAGTAAGCATATATAACAGATAGATCCTTTATTAAAGCCAGTCTGTAAATTGAGGTATTTGGCCTTGCAGGGAAGAGTGTACTACATAACAAAGTACTGGGTGTATACAGTAATTGAGCAGGAGGCTAATGTGAACCAGAGGTGAAGCAGAGTTTCTCATTATCAGGCTGAGAGAAAAGAGAGCCATTCTAAGCCAGTGACCCCATTAGGCACAGGCCATCCAATGATGTTTAAAAAGCTCTCGGGGTGCGGTGGGAGTCCCAGGCCCCGGGCCCATCATGATCCCCCCTTGGTTTTAGCCCAGGCCCGGGCGGAAGCAGGCTATTCTCGTCCCGCATTGTGCTGCAGAGCTATTCTGGCGCTGTCCATTGTGTCCGAATGCTTTCCATGACTCTCAGCGATTTCAGTGGGTCCGCACCTTAAACCCCTCCATTATGGACCAGCTTGTATTGCAACATTTGCTGTGTTAGCTTTTGCATTCAGTACACCCCACCCCACCCCCACACCCACCCACTAACTTTTGACTTTTCAGCTAACGTTACTACTCCTGCACATAAGCAGGAGCACATGCTTTCTCTTTCTGACTGATAAACAAAAGTGTGGTCCTCTTTTACTGTGAGAAACATATTTAATTGAATCAAAAATGTCAATGACATCCAGAGTTGATTCATGTCTTAAGTTGATTGCAGATCATCAGATTTATTAATAGTCATCACAGAATGCTGCACTAGACAACACATCAAGAAAAATTAAGAAAATCATGACCCAGCACGAGACCAGATGGAGCAAATAGGGAAGGTATTGGTTAAGCAGCAATTGAGAAAGCATGGTGGGTTTTTTTTTACATTTTCAATTCCCCCTTTTGGAAGAAAAAGAAGCTGAGGTTCTACTCTCTTACACATTTGGTTTCATCAGTCATCAGTCGTCATGAAACTGTGTCACCACAGCAAATGTGTTCTCTTTTCTCAGAGCTTCGAAGTGACAGCCTCATGGGTGAAAGATGAATGTCCAGCCGCTGAGTGACTGTGAGCGTGTGAGGGATTCTTCTGCGATGGAGAACGTTTCCCAGCAGATCCAGTGACTCCCACCACCACCTTATGCCTCCTGCTGAATGTGGAAAGCCTAGGATGGAAGACCCACCAAGTGCTGCACTGAGGCACTGGAACAACACTCTGAACCTCCACCACCTCTGCCACATTGCCTCCTCCTCACACGCTGATAAAACCAGCTGCTTCACCACCATCACCAACCAGACAGGGACCACCGCCACCGGGTGACAAGATTCCAGAATGTTTGTGAATTTCCGCCGGATACGAAAATGCCAGTGTGTGCAGCTGATGACCACCTGCCTGGTACTGTCAGTGGTGATGGTTTGCTGGGAGCAGCTCGACAACAGTGTCGTCAGCCATGTCAAGTCCTACTCCTACCGCTACCTGGTGAACCGCTTCGCCTACATCAACAAGAGCCTCACCATCCCACGTGAGCAGGCCCGGAGCTTCAGCAATTTCCGTTACCTGCTGGACCATCCAGATAAGTGCACCGGCAAGGACGTCCTCTTGCTGCTCTTTGTCAAAACATCCCCAGAGAACATTGAGAGGCGTAAAGCCATCAGATCCACCTGGGGTAATGAGACCTACATCCAAAACTCCCTGGGAGTGACAGTGAAGGTGGTGTTCGCCTTGGGAGCGCCTCAGACCAAAAAGGACGAGCCCTCCTTGAGCAAGAGGAGCAGGGTCGGTTTTCAGGAGCAGCTCATCCACGAGGACGGTCTCCATGGCGATTTGATCCAACAAGACTTTTTAGACTCCTTCCACAACCTGACACTGAAGCTGATCCTGCAGTTCCACTGGATGCACAGCCGCTGCGCCCACGCCCGCTTCCTCATGACCGCTGACGACGACATCTTCGTTCATATGCCCAACCTGGTGAGCTACCTGCAGGACATGAGCAGCAGAGGAGTCACAGACTTTTGGATTGGTCGAGTGCACAGAGGGGCGCCACCAATCCGCAGCAAGGACAGCAAATATTATGTGTCCTTTGAGATGTACCAGTGGTTGTCTTACCCTGACTACACAGCTGGGGCGGGGTACGTGGTCTCCAGGGACGTAGCGGACAAAATCTATCAAGCCACGCTGACCCTGAACGCCTCCCTTTACATAGATGATGTGTTTATGGGTATCTGTGCCAATGCTATCGGTGTGTCACCGCAGGAGCACCTCTATTTCTCAGGGGAGGGCAAGGCGCCCTACCACCTGTGTATCTATGACCAGATGATGACGTCACATGGTCATGTGGAGGATATCTATGACCTGTGGAAGGCGGCGACACACCCGCAGGTGAAACAGAGGACCTCTGGACTCATAGGGAGGCTGTACTGCACAGCTGTGAAAATGGCACTGCTTTGTAAACCCTACTATTTCAACACCTACCCCTGCAAGGCAGCCTTTTTGTAGTATTATTCAGGTTTGTGTGTGTCAGTGTTTGAAAGAGAGAGAGCGCATGTGTCATCAATCATAATGAAGTAAGGATCATCGCTGCGAATATTACCTCAGTCCTTTCAGTCGGACACCCATGTCTGTCAGAACACTGGAGTGTGTGTTGGGTGTTGCGAGACACAAAGAGACCAGACGATTGATGTCTGATACTGTTAGTGTGAGATCACCAACGCATCACTGACCTCTGGCCTTGGGCGTTTAGTAATGTGACAACACTGGCTTTGCATTGACAGCAGAATGTGTTGAAAATAGGTCCTGAAAAGATATTGTCCCAACCTCACTCACAAATGGGATTTTAAATCAACTAACTCATTTGTTTTTGCATGTCAGTCAGTCAATTCAGAGAGTACTTCCTCCCTATCTTGGATTTCCACTGCTGTGATACACAAAACAGTTGCAAAAACATTTTCCTATCATGAATGCCACCTCTATCACTGGCAAATACCTGTTGAATTACTTTATTCAAACTATCTATATACTTACAGGATGGTTCTAAAATAATGACGCAAAGCAGAAGTAACACATTTGGACTTCCTTATGTGAGTCAAAATATATAGTCGGTCAGTGACCTGTCAGATCTAAAAATGTCCACACGTCATGAAGTGTAAAATTCCAAACAGTGAGATAAACTGTAGAATAGATGTGTAATTGAACAGGCTTTAGAAACAGTTCCTGTGTTCAAAATTATAATGATGAAGTGTGGGTTCTAAATTGAACTTCATTGAACTTCATAAGATTCATCTTTTTTATGTAACTGAAATTGTGAAACATGTTTTTTAATTAAATAAAATCTCCACTCTGTTCTCAGTGGTGTAAAAGAGTTTCAAATATTGTCAAAGTGCTTCTTTATTATTTTTAGTAGTTGTCATCAGTCATGTTATTTTGTTGGCCAGGAAACATGAGCTCAGGAAACTTCTGTTAATACACTTGGGAACAGCTGAAGATTTTACCTGTTTGACTGCACAACTTTTAGCTTTTTCAATACAACTTCAGCGCTCCAATACATGTCAGAATATCACAACACAGCAGCAGGATCTTTGTTTTTTTCACTAATGATTTCATTATTTGTGACTTAGATATGTGGCTCTGTGGTGAGGAAAGGTTTGATTCTGCACCCTGCCATTTCAGTTGAATGAGGTTTATTTCCACAGAGATATTCAAATCAGGTGGCTTGGATGCTCTAATGTGCTACGAGGTGAGAAAAGGGAAAACTGTCTAGTCTGTAGTATCACTACGTTTCCTCTTTATCAAAGGGGAACTACTGATTTTACACATCAAAGTCTGTCTACAGGTCTTTGGGAGTGCTACTGCAGAGGTGAGAAAAAAAAGCCTTTTTTAGCTCCAGAGGGAGCTGCCAAAAGTTTGGTAAATTTCCTCAAGTAGTGCAACTTGAGGCAAGGGTGTGGAGTTAGAAAGAAGTGACCAACTGTAGCCCACTCTGCTTGAGGCTAGCAGCTCGAGGCTACACTAACTCACTAGCATAACACACCTGAATCTCTGACCAAACTGTCAGTGGTCAAGTTGAATTGTGGGTAATGTAGGCACCAGGTTTTGACAAGCAAGCATAGGCACCTGAGCAAGTGGAGCAAATGCACCCCCATTATTCTATTCAGGGGAGCAAAGTTAAGGTTTTGCTACCTGACTTTTTGTGTTTTTAAAAATAAACTTATCATCATACAATCCCCACAATCAGGTGATTATATTTAAGTAGCCTATATCAATGGTCATTTTACTATTTTCAGCAGCTGACAAAAAAAGTAATGAAAAAATTAGACAATTTTAGACCACCCTGGAGTTGGTTCAGTCCGACCTCTCGTGAGAGAGAGACAGACAGACAGAGCAGAGCAGAGCTTTTCACAGCGCCAAAGTGTCTGAATTAACAAACAGTCCAATGTTCAGCAGTGGAAAGTGACTTATTTAGACTTCTACAGGATACTCTGCTTTAGTTTCAGTTTTAGTCTGATTTTGGATGGAATTATTTTTAAATATGATGACCCATCACTCCATGTGATGATCTGTTATCTGTCTGCTCTGTGCTGTGCTCTCAATATTATGATTATCCTCTCATTTCCACATACAGGGTAAATAAAAGCTGCGAGTGTACTATAAGGGGCAGTAAGGCCTAGTCCTCAACTAAAATGGAACCTTGAGGTGCAAAAGTCACATTCTGTGTTGTGGATTAAAATAGTCCTTGATTTGAGTTAATGTCAATTAAAATAATCTGCTTTTGGATTGGAATTAGATAGTTGTTTGTCCTTGTTTAACCTTGAAGATGACCTAGTAGCCTGCAACCTACTGCCATTTTAGGCTACATAATGTTTTTATAAATATAATTTCAAATATGAAATAGCCATTCTTCCAATAATCATTTCCTGTCCTCATCCACTCTATTATACATTGTTCTTGATCCATTCCTGGTTTTCATAGCACCCTCAATCTAACTAATCTAGACTAGTGCAGGTTGCTGTTTCTTGACTTAATCCAAGTGTTTAGGTGCTGTAGAAAGGCAGGAAATTAGTTTTAAACTAAAAAAAATTTTCTGGGGGAGGACCCCAGACCCCCCTCACCAATTATGTATCTTTCCAAGTTTGCTCCCCCATTTTAAAACATAACCAGGCACCTATGCAAGGAAGAACAATACATGGAATTAAAGACATAAAAAAAGGTGGTCTATCTGCATCGATTCTGATCTCTCTGACAATATTATACAACTACAAGTGCAATGCTAATGTGGAGTACTCTTTTAAGACTTATTTAAAGGTGTAATATTGCATTTTAATGTTTCACTGCCATAAAGTTGTGTCAATAGTAGGAACCAGATTAAGAAAAGAATTGTCGAATTGATGCAGCAGAGGCAGACATCCTGAGTTTTTGTCACTAATTTGCATCAATCACCAAAAACACTGGATCCCAGGCCATAGCTAGGATCTTAGATATACTAAGATCCTATAAATCCAAGCTGGACTCCACCCAGAGATCATTTTAAAGAGACTTGAAAATTCTGTAAATTGTTTCTGTAAAAGCAATGGTTTGACATTTTGGGAAATTTGTTTATTTGCTTTCTTGTTGAGAGGTAGATGTGAAAATTGATCCCACTCTCATGTCTGTACCCTAAATATGAAGCTACAACCAGCAGCTGGTTAGCTTAGCTTAGCATAAAGACTTGAAACAAGGGGAAACAGCTAGCCTGGCTCTGTTTAGAGGTAACAAAGTCTACGTACTAGCACCTCTAAAAGCTCACTAATTAGCATGTAATAGCTCAGCAGCAGTAACTTCATAGAGCTTGTGTGGTTGCCAGGCAACCAGCGGAGGCCCTGTTCACATCTGGCATTAACATGCATTTTGGGTGATCCGAACACAAGTGGACAGCTCTAAGTACGTCAGTTCACACCTGGGATTAGAATGCGTCTCCACATGCATTGTAAGTGACCACTTGTGATCAGATCTCACTTCCCTGCTCTATATGCAAATAAACACGTATATCATTTCTGTTTGCAAAGACCAAATGCATTGTTATTTTCAACTGACAGGAGGCAGCAATGCACTTCCCATGCCTTGTCTGCCGGAAATTAAAAGAAGTTTGCAAGGACCTTGGTGCACGGATAAAATCCAAACCCTTTGGCCCAAATGGAAATCAGACAGCATGTTATAATAATAAATTACTCTTCTTGGCTTTTGACTCGCAGAGCTTTTATTGCACTTACAGTAACATAATGAGTTGTCACTGCCTGTCTCTCCTCTGCTCCGCCCAGTGTGTGTGGAGCCGGAGGGGCTGAGCCCCACCCTCAGTGAAACACAGAGAGTACAGGAGAGTAGTGCGACCATAAATAACAGCAAAACACAGTAGAGACTCAAACTGAGCTGAAATTTAACAAATGCACATAAATTGGGTAAATAACAAACATAGTTTCTACTGCGTTTTGCTTTCATTTATTTCTCTGCTCTTCTCTGCTCTCAGTGTTTCACTAGGGGCAGGGCTCAGCCCCTCTGGCTCCACATACACGGAGCGGAGCAGAGGAGAGACAGACAGCAACAACTGCACTACACTGTCATTCATTTCTTGTTGTTTGCACGTGAATGAGTACGTACTTCCACTTACAAAGGGGACATCAGTTGAGTAGGTGATCGTTCAATGTAGCCCAAAACACATTGCATACACACTACTAAAACAATGTGGCCATATGCAGCCCACACCACCTGCAAATGAGGTCTGAGCAATCGGATCTAAATGCGTTCTCAATGTGTCTTGGGTGCATTCACACCTATACTCACAACTGCCCGCTTGTGATCGGATCACCCAAGACGTATTTAATACCAGGAGTAAACAGAGCGGACTAAACAGGATTCAAAGAAGACTCTGCACAGGTAAGCGATTAAGCGTATTTCCCAGAATGTCACACTGTTCCTTCAATCTGGATTTTTTTTTTCACTAGAGAGCACACTTCAACGTTCAAACATTTGCTCTTAGGAAATTATGTACATTTTTTTTGCAGATGGAAACTTCAAAATACAATACTAACACAACAGACAGTGTTTTTCCAAAATGTCTAAAATTACTAAAAAAAGTCAAGATAAAACAATCTTGTGTAAAAGAGTTATTTACAGTTGAGCAGTTAATCAGAGCATACAATTAATACAAAACTAATATGTATCTTTTAAAATCTGTCACAAGACGAAGTGCCCAGATTACTGTGAAATGTAAAAAATAATATTCCACAGTCAGTTTAGGCAGGAAACAATCAACCACTGTGCAGTGCAGATGTACATGCATTCAAACAAATGCTCTGACACCATTTGGTTTTAAGAAGCCAAGCACCACACAAATCAACCTGAAGACTGGATCCCTCCATGTGTTTTCTCTTCTTCCCCATAGCAACAGTTTGCTAAGCAGCAGGATGAGTGTATGTGATACACAAGCCTCATTAGAGTGGAAGTGCAAACATCTTGTATGAAACCACACCACAATATACTACAAAAATCACGTCTTTATAAGGGAAGGAATGGGCTTTGTGTACAGGAGTGTGTGTACTGGAATGCTGCTCACTATGATTTTGTTTTAGCTGTTTACCATCTGACATGTGATGAGCCAAAAATACCCCCAGAGTGTCTGATCCACTGAGGCATCTGGCACACTGCTAACAGCAATAACTGAAGCTGGTCCTGTGTCACTGGTCAACAGACATGAGTTAAATAATGTCGTAAACCTTCACAGACAAACATAAATGGTGGTCATTTTTCAGTTGTGTGACTGATTTAATCAGGCCTGGGGAAAATACCATTCATGAAAACAATATCTTGCAACAATAAGCCAAGACAGAATTTAAATTCTAACATTCACAGATCAATGGAATTGTGTGAAAATGTAGTTATTTATCTGTTATGTCAGGAAATGCTTCTTATATTTATCTGTATTGTTCATTCCCCACAATATGGTATATTATCATATCTGCTGCAGTGACAGCCAAGATTTCTCAATGAGAATTTTCACCAAATTTCATCTCAATAAGTATCCATATTTCTTATATAATGTCTGAGTGTCTGCCAGTTTAAGGTCATGAAAATGTCACCCTCTGCTCACTTCACCTGGACTCGTTGTGAATTGTCTATATGTTTATTTACAGCACCTCATACAGAAACGTGATGTTGCCTGGATTAGTTGTTCTCCAAACAGCTGCTCTGTTTCCAAGCAACATATAAAGGAGAATACTCACACAAAGGATTTAGGCAGGTCTAAAAACACGACCAGCTGCCTATATCTGTTTACTAAACTGAGGTAACTGACTGTTTTTAAAATTGCCCATGGTTAAATATTTGGTTGTCCACTTAAAGGTGAATAAATATTCCAATTATGTTCATTTAAATTAGGAAATCTGATAATGTCATGTACAATGTGCAAGCTGTTTGGTCTAATTTCCCTGGGGGATGGGAACTGGTTTGTTATTTTTAGATTTACTCCAATGATTGTGACAGGTAATCAGTCCATGTAGAGTCACACAGAACAATGAAGCTAATCTTTAATTGCCTCCCAAATGGTGTTTTAGCAAAATAATTGTGTTGACAAAGTTGACATGCTAAATATAGTTGCAGACTATGTTCATCAGTGCCCCAGTTGAGTACAGTCCCCCACAGGGAGGCTTTACTGTAGCCAATAAAAAATTATTTTAAGAGGTAATCTATCTTGGAATAAGAATTGGCGCCTCTCTGTGGAAAATGGCAACAACTATCGAAGATGATTTACACAGGTGGAGAAGTCTGTGTTTCTTTGTTAAACAGAATAACAGTGCTAAATACATTTCATAGGTTGATGTAGGCTACTGATGTTGCAGATGTTGCCCATTTGACTTCTGAACAGCTTTTAGGCCAATATAGATAAGAAACAATTTATCTGGCAGGAGGGCAACAGCTAGGCTGGCTGCCTACTGGTGCCTTCAGGGCTAATTTATTAGCACTCTATACAAAAAAAAGTTATAGTTTTAGAGGAAGTCACTGCAGCCAGCCGAGAAATAGTCAAAACCCCCTTGTTATAATGCTAAGCTAAGCTAACAGTCTGCTGGCTGTGGTAACTCTCAACAAGGAAGCGAATAGATGTACTTCCCAAAATGTGAAACTATTCCTTGAAGGTACAAGGTGGTCTAGGAGTCCCAAACATACAGTACAGGTTTATTATTCAGGTATATGTATGAGTTGGTGAATCTGAGGCTAAACACATGAATTGACATGGACTCTAGGAAATGTTGCTTACTGGTGACTTGTAAGTTATGAGAAAACTGGAGCTGGAAAATAATTGTATTGCTTTAAATACATTAGATACATGTAACAAATTAACAGATTAAATATGAAGCTACAACCAGCAGCTGGTTAGCTTAGTTTAGCATAAAGACTGGAAACGGGGGGAAACAGCTAGCCTGGCTCTCTGTACAAAAGTAACACAATCTGCCTGTCAGCACGTCTACAGCTCACCAACAGATTTCCCTCCTTCATGTCAGAATTTGGTGTCACTGACAGGAAAGGGTCTGGACCAACTTTCTAAAGGCTATGGAGGATTAATACAGCAGTCTTTTGGGGGCTTGAAGACAGAATAGATTGTCCATTACTTCCAAATATGACATTTTATTAAAAAAAAAAACAAAAAACATACAGGTTCCAAACATGTCTCTATATTCTTACACAGCCCGTGCAAAAAAAAAATCCTTTCTTATGTTTATGAGACCTTTTGTTTACATTTTAATTATTCTACAGATTAAATTAGAAGACAATGGAAGAATTATATGTAAAATAATGAATTGGAATCAGTTATAGATAACTCATTCACTATTCTTAACTGCAATACTGATAGACAAAATCTAAAAGATTATTCAGGCTACATTATACACCATTATGGAGAGATGAGCTGGACTTTTACTCTCTTCTATGTATTACATGAAGTTTAGTTTTAGAAATTGGCACATACTATACGTATACATGTTTTGGAAATCAAGGAGGACAGAGTATTTTTTAAGAAGAGTGAAAGATATTGGAAGATGAAGGTGTACAGTGCAAAAAATAACCATAATGCAAATCTAACTGAAATATTAATATTTAACAAGAAAGACCATCATTCCATGTTGGTTCTGTTATACTTTTAAGCTCAGAGGATAAATGTCCTTTCTGTACATACATTTCTGATTGTATATATTTTAAAATAACATTTTTGCAGAAAATAACTTTTCTGCAAAAGAGTACAGGCCTAAACCAGGACACACTGTGCAGAAGTAAAATGCTTTGTTTTTATCCACAGGACATACGCAATACCCTTCGTAACTTCTACAAACCCAGTGACTATTGTTTTGAAACTCAAACCAGTTCTGTTTTCCCGTTCAGACAAGGAAAACAGATGCGTCAACAAAGACAACCACACAATAACAAGATAAGAATCCATTTTTTGTGCCAGAATATGAATACATTCAGCTTACATGAGGTCTCACAGAGTAAATAATTCTGCATATACTGAAACCTGCTGGGTAGAGTAGAGAGGATTGGGCTGACGACATCTTTCGAAATGAGCTCTGGAAACATACAGTTGCAGAGGTCAAATATAGACCCCCCACAGACATGTCTGAACTTAGTCATTATTTAAGACATTTGGAGAGGGAACAAATAAATTAGAAAAGAAAACAAACAAAAGTTAAGATATTTGGTGATCCTGGTTTTCTGCTTAACCAACATAACCTGCTGCTTATTACTTACTCTGCAGAGTCCCTCTCAATCTTTAAGAAAAGACTATAGACCCAGCTTTTTCGTGAATACCTCTGCACTTGATGGACTGAAGGAAGAGAAAAAACAAAAATACAAAAAAAAAAATCTGCTTCTATGCAATCTATGCACACTATGCATTGCCTCTATGCACTGCCTGTTGGCATCTATGTCCTCTTGGACTCAAACTTAGCTTTATGGCACTTACTCATGTTGTTCTCTCCTGACTAGATCCCTGCTTGTGTTGTATCAGCTCTAAGATGTATGTTACTTTGGATTAAAGCTGCTAAATCTGCTAAATGAAATTGTAAATTGTAATTGTAAATTGTAGGTATACTATGCAGGATTTTCCAAAAAAACAAAACAATGCACAGACTCATACAGAAGTAATTCCTCTCAATTATCATTTATGACCCACTAGAAGTGTGTTGCAGTGTATTTATCTGCAGAGACTCTGCCCTCTGCCTGTATTTTCTTATTATTTTGCTGTTTTCTGGACGCTTCTGGGCATCAACCTTTGGGCAGTGGGTGTGTAGCTACCAGCCAATAACAGGCACAGGTGTGAGGTCGGGACTCGTAGCATAGCGACCAGGTTACATCGCTGTCTCCGTCTCTTTCCTCTGCTCCGCTCTGGTCTCTGTCTCTGTGTCATGGATGTATACAGAGTTGCAGGTCTGTGTGTCTGCTTGACGGAGGGCGGGGCTGAGCGACACACACACACAGAGCAGAGAGGCCACAGCGGAGCGGATGAAGCTCTGCATTCACAAAAAATCCGGCAATACGGCACTTTCCTGCAGGGTTGTGCAGAGGTGTGGGTGTGTTTATTTGTGCTTTAGAATGTAACCGCCATGAAACAATCAAGAAAATAATGTTTTATTCATCTGATTCACGGCTTTGTTCTCACCAGCGCCGCTCCCTCTTTTCATTCACTCTCTAGCTCGCTCGACCACTCTCTCTCTCTCTCTCTCTCTCTCTTGTTGGGCAGGGGAGGAGGGGCCGACTTTGTATACTGAGTGTTTACAAACACCAACTGACAAATCCTGCGTAGTATGCCTTTAAGCAGTGTTTGTGAGTTGTGAATGTGAAGTTTTAGGTTGGATTTGCATGCACACTTGGGACATGTTCAGTATTGCACACTAGACCACACACTTCCCTCTACAGCTGCTACCATGACAGGCCAGCGATGGTACAAAGTTTAAACTACCAAAAATGTTGATTGTATGACACAGTATGTAATTTCCGGTCTATGTTGTTGTATCATACAACTTCCATTTAGTGCCACTCGACATGTTCTCTCACACTTTAACACAAGACGGTTTTATTCTGCCAAATTGACAATAAGTAAGATAAAATAGTAAAACACTTCACAGGAGCACACTCTTTTTTTTCTATAGGTGTCTCCTCTTCACAATATCTCCAGATATTTTAAGTCTGGCCCAATATCCTGACTTCTGTAGTCAGGTTATACCATTTGCTTGCCAGTAGGTGGTACTATGCCACAAAACTTGTACAGCTCAACCAGTTAATGTCTTCCCGCTGCTTCAAGCATTAAAGGTGCAGACACATCAAATCGGTTGATGGATGTCAAGTCGACAGATCACATTAATTTTCTATGGAGAGCACGATGCGGTGCATGATGGATACGGCACAGCGATTTGACGGACCAACAGCAGTACCTGAATTTGCATAATCAGGATTGGACCTCAACTTTATGCAAATGAGGTCCGTCCAGTGAAACGCAGCCGGCTTGCAAAACTTAGATCAAACTGTCAAACTACGCAGTGCTGATCAAATATGAATCAAGATTCTGTTACTGTATCGCCTCAAATGTTTTCGGAAACAAACTTTAGTGTACTGTTTAGCTACAAAATGAAAAAGTTTGTAATGCGGACGCCATGTTGAAAACGGCAGAACAAAAAGCAAGCACCGCCTAACTCGCAGTACGTCACTCACCGGCCGGAGCGTTCAGTGGTCCGGTGCGTCCTCGCAGGAGTCTGTACCAAGGATGCATGGACAGACGCAAGGAAACCATGCGAGGAGAGAGGAAACGAGGAAATGTGATTTTAGAGAAATGAGACGTCCTTTCCTATGAAGCGTCACGTGAAGCGACATACGTTTCTGATGATGGCGGCAGCGGATCACAGCTGGATCGGCTGTCAATCGGCTTTAACAGCTGTAGAGAGTTTTGATGGAGGTTGTATCTGCGCACATGTGCACTGTGCTAATAGGAATAAAGGTTCACAGTTATCACTGCCAGAGCAGCTGTTTTCTCTCTGCAGCCTGTTACCTGTTCAATAAACACCGACACATGAATAAAAAATAAAACTTTGTCCTGCTCAGAGGCACAAGATCCATTTCTACTGACAGAATGCGTCTTTGTATTCATTTTTGCGTCTGTATTTATTGATATTCCGATTGTGAATTCATTGTTTAATAACCCAGAATATGAGAAGAGTGTCTTTTGAACACTGGAAATGATTTATTGGGCTAAATGTTTCGGGGGAAATTGTAATGATTCATAACAAACCTGACGCTCAGGAATTTACAGCCTCACGTGACTAAATGGAAATTATGTAAAATATGAATGTGTTTAAAGTGTTTCTTGCTGACAGATACTCTTCCTTCCTTTTATTAGATTTTCCCTTTCATGAGCTGTTATTTCCATTAACTATTATGTATGAAATTAAAGTTGTTTATGGTTCTTTTGATCAGACCTACATTTAACAGATTTTTAATTAGATGGTAAATCAGAAAACAAATACTCGAGTTGAATCTCTAATCTGTCTCCACTCAATGATGATCAGTCCGATCAGTTGCAGCCTCCAATCAATAACTGATAGACAATAAGGGGGCGTGTCGGCCGGTTAAAGACTTCTGCGCAGGCTGCTCTCGTGCATCCTCGCTCATGGCTCCTCAGAGCTTTGGGATGGCCTTCAAGATGGCGGACCAGGACGACTTCAGATTCAAGCGAGGTTTGAGGAAAGATCAAAAAAGAGACTTGGGATGTTCTCAGGGTCACTCAAACCAGAGACTACAAACACTTTATAACTCCATTTACTATTAAGTATTACCAAAATGTGCATGCTAGCTCTACATAACAGACAAAAGGCAAGTTTACTTAACAGCAATTTCCGTTTATTAAGACATTCATACAATTCTGGGGAGGAGGAAATCTGAAAAGAGGTCAAGGGGGGGAAATAGCAATATAATCTGGTAGGGTAAAACCACATGTCAGCAAAACATGGCCAACCAGTGAGGAATTCTGATAGAGCAAGTGGGATAAAAAATATGGTACATTTAAATAAACACATTCACAAAAGATAACAAAAAGCAAGTGAATCTACAGTATAACATGACAAGTGCCTCTATTAAGCAGGCCCACGATACATCGCACATATGTTAGCATAACATAATTTGCAGACTTTATACAGCATTTATACCTTTTAGTCCACAAGTAAGTTACTAAATGGTGGAGAACATCGAATATACGCATCTTAATTGAAGATGGAAAGAAATACCTGATAAGGACCTTAATGTTTACAGACCCCATGGCTTTGTAGCTCCAACCAGCCGGCTGTCAAGGTCAGAATCTACAACTGTCCGAGAGAGGGACGACCATAGAAGTCACCTCGCTTTTAACACATACCAAAATTCTGATCCAAGGTTTAGCATTGAGAAGTTTTTTTTTTTCCCCCTCGAATAATATAAGCACAATGCAAGTGGACGATCGCTATCACTGCATTTAAAATAAAAAAAAAATATCTCAGGGCTCAAATCAGGTCAGCCACATTCATAGGCATCTCCTCCACTGTTGTATTGTAAAACGTCTCGATGTCCCGAAGAATCCTCTTGTCCTCTTCAGTGACGAAGTTGATAGCAACTCCTTTTCTGCCAAAACGGCCACCACGGCCAATCCTGGCGAGAGCAAAAGATGAGCAAAGTTAAGACTCATGCGGGAGACTGATGTGTGTGTGTATTTCTCTGCGATTCATGATTCAACTTACCTGTGAATGTAGTTCTCTCGGTTTGTAGGAAGGTCATAGTTAATGACCAGGGAAACCTGCTGAACATCAATTCCACGAGCCTAACGGGGAAAAAAATTTAAAAAATTAAAGACAATTCAATTATATTTATGTCTAAGAAACAGATGGCTGGAACAATAATGTCGCTCGTTAATAAGTAACAGATTCCTACTTTAGAGGAAACCATTGTGGAGAACGAGCCCTAATATCCCAAAAGTTTAGACTGCTTGGTCATTTCAAGACTGTTGCAGGATTACACACATTTTGGGTTTTCACTTCACTCGATATGAGGTGAAAAAAAAAAAAAAAAAAAAAAAAAACCCAACATGTTGCTGTTGTATATTGAATCAGTTGACATTGTTTAAATATTTCCCTACTCCCCACACAGACACCACATTATCTCATACTAACCAGAAGATCAGTAGTGATCAACACTCTGCTTGATCCAGACCTAAACTCCCTCATAATCACATCACGCTCCTTCTGGTCCATGTCACCATGCTGTGAATAGAATATACTTTAGTTTTATTTACTTGAAAAACAAAATAGTGTATTGATGAATCGTCACAGCTGTAGAGCCAAGCAGTGAGAACAGATCCTACCAGAGCAGAGACGGTGAAGTCTCTAGCGTGCATCTTCTCAGTCAACCAGTCGACTTTTCTCCTGGTGTTGAGGAAGATGACAGCCTGGGTGATGGTCAGAGTTTCATAGAGATCACACAGGGTGTCCAGCTTCCACTCCTGGATAAATGGAGGAAAAAAAAAAAAAAAAAAAAAAGTTATGTTAGTAACACACTGTCAACTGAACAAAGTAGTAATACAAGCCTGCAACAATGCCAGTTATCAGCATCTATTAAACTCCACATTAGAAAAGCAGCAGCTGACATGTGACACAGGATCTTGAGACGAAGGACACTGGACATTAAGAAAGAGGTCCCCCCCAAGCCTCATTTCCGACACTGTGCCTTTTATCTCCTTCCCTGGTGTACCCATGCTTACACGGCCACATGAGCTAAACCTGTGAGGCTTGGCTCCTGCAGTTTTAGCAGGGTGCTTTGGAGAGAAGGGACGTCTATGTTCATAGCAGTAGGATATTACACTAAAAACTAAGCTTGCTAAAGCATCTCTGACCAGAGCACTGCCGTATGTTACATATAAGTAAACCTACCTCTCGCTCAACATTTATGTAGAATTGCTTAATACCCTCGAGGGTAAGCTCTTCTTTCTTCACCAAGATGCGGATGGGGTCACGCATGAACTTCTTGGTCACCTCCAACACATCTGCTGGCATGGTGGCAGAGAGCAGGACCACCTGAAGATGACACATTACATGTTACCTTAAGAGACTTCACCAACTTTAAAGAAAAAAAAAAAAAAAGCATCAAAAGTTAATTTAAATGTAGAAAATTGTAGCACTAAGCCTTGAGACAGAGGCCAACGAACATTAAGAAAGAGGTTCGACCACATCTCATTTTCAGCACAGCGCACAATCTCCTTCCGCGCAATACTCTGCTAGCATTATTGCATGAAACAGATCAATCTGAATCGCACAATTATAGCAGACTTCTGTTAATGCAGAAGTACATTACAGTAAACTTCATCTACTGTCAATGTAAAATTCTCAGAAGCTTTGCCTGCATCCAAAAAGATACTCACTTGAATGTTTGTGCTCAGTTTCTGGAAGATCTCATAGATCTGATCTTTGAAACCTCGACTCAACATCTCATCAGCTTCATCCAGAACAAACATCTTGATCCATTTTGGGGCTGCGCAGAAATGTGGCGTTAGATAAACATTCTCAAACTGTGGGAATTCATTTCACAAATAAGAGCTTTCCTGCTGAACAGGACCTGCGATACTTACACAGATGTCTCCTGTTAAGCATGTCGTAAACACGTCCTGGTGTGCCCACCACTATGTGAGGGGCCTCAGCCTGGAGCTTCTGTATTTCGCTACGGAGATTGGTCCCTCCGATGCAGGCATGGCAGGCTGCCCCCATGTAGTCACCCAGAGCCAGAATTACCTTCTGGATCTAATGAGTGGAGACAGGAACCAAACAACAAAACAAAAACACTACTTCAGTGCGGTGTGGTGCAGATGGCATGGCAGGACATCCAAACACAAGAGTGTAGAATAACTGTTCAAAGTGATCAGTATAAAAAAATAAGAACTCTCCATTTCAAGAGTCAGTCCCGAAAGATGGTATGCCATCATATCACCCAGTTTTCCACAGCAACACATTAATATTTCCAAACACAATGAATTCAATGAAGCCAGATCACCTTTTAGACCAATGCAGCCATGGACAGAGACTACACCAATCTTAAGAGGATGTTTTGTTTTACATTCAGAATTTTGACAAATTTAAGAAAGGGTACCTTAAATCGAATCAGTGTCCTCAATATGCTGCCTAGGTCTGAGACTGAGGTAATCGTGACCTCAGGAACAGCATACCTGCTGAGCCAGCTCTCTGGTGGGAGCCAACACCAGAGCCTGAGTCTCCTTCTGCTCTATGTCCAGCTGCTGCAAGATAGAGATGGCAAACGTGGCCGTCTTGCCAGTGCCTGACTGGGCTTGGGCAATGACATCGTAGCCTAATGGCAAAAGACAAAAGATTATTTGTTGTTTGCTGTAAGAAGAGATTTCAAATGCAGAATGCAAGAAATTAGAACTCAGGTTTAAAAATCGGCCTGTACAAGAAGTCTAACAGTATGAGTGAGACTACCTCACTGCTGTAAGAAGCATTTCTGATATGACTACTGAGTTATTATTGATGAAGTTAACAGTGTTGAGTGATCAGTGAGAAAAAAAGATATCACCATTATTGGGTAAGTCCCGAAAGATGGTTAAGCATCATTTCACTCAATCATAGATACATTTAATTGTTAAATGTACTTTCTGTACCTTTGATGCAAGGAATAATTGCCCTCTGTTGAATGGCAGATGGCTTTTCAAAACCATATGCATATATTCCCCTGAGAAGAGTCTCCTTCAGGTTCATATCATCAAAGTTGTCCGTAATCTCATTCCAGTTGCTCTGGATTTATAAAAAAAAAAAAAAAGAAAGAAAAAAGTTAGAGTGAAAGCAAGTGCACAACTTTCATTCTGAATGAGTTTTGTCAGCTGTAAAGAGAGAAATGTCGTCGCATCATGGTTTACCTCGATGACACCATCAGGCTCCATTCCGTCGGGCCCCCCATGGTCTCTATCTCTTGAGCTGTTGAGAGAAGAGACACTAGTCAAATTTAACTTGAAGTTAATTTAGTCATTGTATTACCATCATAAAAGACTGATATGGATAGATCACTAAACACATGCAACTATATGGACACGCAAATTGTACCACATGTAAACGAGGGAGGAGGAGGAAAGGGTGTGAGAAATAAAATGTAAACCTGAAAGTAGATATCGCCTATATGGAGATAATGAGTAATGCATTATCATATCCGTCTTGGATTAAATGAAAGTGCAGAACATATAAATATATAATTAAAGAATGTCATCAGACAAGGATTATGTCCATTAAAAATGCCTACTTAGTTTCTCTTCTGTACTATGTACTCAAATTTTTAATTCAATGAGATGAGCTGTTTTGTTTGTGTTTATAGTGCATATGTATGGATGGACCCCTGGAAGAATAGCCCATGCTTATGCTGGTGCTAATAGGGATATAAAGAGAGATGTACATATTCTAATACTTTAGCTACATGTGTATGACATTTGTGTAGATGTATATTATGATGCATTCGGGGTATTAAATTGGTTCTTTTGGTCATGATATATCCTGTTTAGACTGACGGCCAGGGGTGGTTTTGGCCATATTACGTGTGACCCCAGATATATGTGTGTGCATTTATGCAGGTATGTACAGTATTTGTTGTAAGTCATATTATTTGTCAATACATTTTTTAAAAGATGGAAAGGTCATTCCTACCACGTGTCGTGTCACGAGAAGGCTGCTATTAACACTTGTCAGCATGTAAAGTCGCGCCTTAAGAAAAGCTCGCCCATTTTAAGCGTACTTGAAGTAATTCAAACTGGACAAGCTACGTGAGATGTGTAACGTTAGTGATCGGGTCTACAGATGGTCCGGGTTACGCCCAGAATATCTTGTTTCATAGTCCGGGACTCGTGTCAAACTCCACACGCAGGTATCAACTAACTGCCACTCAAAAACTCCCGATTATGTAACCTCAAACGGTTTCGCACCAGCTCACTTATATTTTTCATGTTAACTTGTGTATCAAAAGCCATTAAAAAAAAGTCACGTCTGCACACTTTTCGGTGTTTCTCAATATGGAGCTGTGCCTCTCTCGCGGTTAGCCAACATGTCGGACAGTCGGGCCTGTGCTGCCTGAGGACCAGGCCGCAGTTCGGCCTGGCCCGAAAACTGCTTACACTCAGACAAACACTGGTCACGGGCAACAAAACAGTTGTGACAGAATAAATACCATGCTTAAAATGTTAACATTTGATTTTATGAAAGATTAAACACATCCTGTCAGAGTGGCTTGTAACGGCTATTTGGAACTGCGGTTTAGCGGAGCAGCTAACGTCAAAAAGCTAACTGCCTTGGCAACGGTTGAGGCCTTGGTAGCTAGATAATAACTAATACGGCATCAGAGTAAACACCGGCGTAAAACGCTTTTAGTAGGCCTAACATCGCGTACTGTTGCAATCAAATGTTCAAAATGTGTGTTTTTACCTGTTGTAATCAGCAGAATCGCTAGACATGATCTGTACCCAACTTCAGCATGCGACTGGAAAGACCGCTGATGGCGACGCCAACTGCCTTTATGCAGCCGGACTACTTTCGCCGATGAACTTCAATTCTCGATTTCGTTGACAATATAGTCTACGTTGACTGGCGTACTATTTGGATCACAGTACATTTATCTACTATCTTGTGTAAGTACAGGTATATTTCGGCAATCAATAAAAAAATGTGACAATTGTTCAACACTATATTTCTCAGCGGAAGGATATTGCAGTAATAGAGTGTACTTGGGCTGCTACAGTGGCTCGGACGGGTCAAAATTCATCCTGACAAGATTGTGCAACATTTTGGAGAATGCAAGTGCCGATGCACGTATAGTTAAATATCCCCTGCAGACATAGTTTAAGATGTATATAAAATACTGTTCTTTGATTGACAGTTTGTGTCTGATACATTTTTTCCACAAAAAGTTGAATTATCTTGTTAAAATCCTTAAAATGACATCTCCTCCCTCATTAAAAAATTGGCTCCAAACTACTTGTGATGTCACAAATCATGCTCATAGGCCCGTCCCTTAAAATTAGATTTTCAATGAGCACAAACTTTCCACTTTCAGCAGATGAATGTGAAAACAGCCTGCAAGTGTCAAATTCTGCACATACATCATTCTGCACAGTGAAGTTCAAACATCCGACTGAAAGAACAAGAAAAATATGTTTTTGAGTGGAGGGGAACTTTGAAGAAATAAAGTGAACTGTAGTTCAGTAAGAAAAAAATTGACAGACTGAAGGAGAAGATGTTCAGCCACATCATCGTTTAGCAGTTTTAATTAGCAGGGAGTTTAGAAGAGAGATTTCAGCCAGCAGGGCATTTATGTTTGATTTTTCCCCCTTTCTTTTACCTTGCATTGATGACTGAACTTATCCAACTTTGTGGTATATTAGGGAGCAGTGAGCAGTACTGCTACATTTCCACTACAGAGTGGAATGATCCTGATTACACTAATTACCAACATGTTGTCTTGTATCTGTGTCCCGGTATCCATAGACCTTCCTTGTGTTTCCTTGTCATGTGAAGTACATACAGTAAGTTAGTCCACTATGGCCTTTTTTAGATTGCCTTGTTTTCTAAGGTCCAACCTTCAGTGCCTCTCAGATCTATGTTGCCTGTTGGTCAAATACCACCTATTTGAGAGCGTTGGCTTCTGATTCATTCATGATACTATGACCTGCTCCCCTTTCTTTAGAGCCTTTTTAACTACGGGTGTCTATAGATTGTCCCCTTTACTGTACATGCCTCTATACACTCCATCTTCACTTTGATTCTTTTGCTAATTGTGTACATGCATTAGAAAATATCAAAGTTTGTACACTGTTTGAACTGAACTTTGTTCAATACTGTTGCTGTTTTCAAGTAAAGCACTTATACTTCCTTTAAGGTACAAGAAACAAAATCCAGGAAGTCTTGCTTGATATTTGTCCTTAAGTGGGGCAGACAACCACGAAAAAAACTAAGGCACTCCGTCTTCAGGTGAAATAATATTGTGAATTTATTCTTTGAGTACATAGTCATCCAAATAGACCAACTCTAAGCCAGACTTCATCAGAGTCTGACAAACACATTTGTCTGACCTGAAGATGGAGTGCCTTAGTTTTTTTCCATGGTTGTCTGCATCATTTAAGGACACATATCAAGCAAGACTTCCTGGATTTTGTGGTTTGTACTTTGACCTGCCTCACTAAAGAGCACCTGTCGTATAAGCCGTCAAAATGAGCTCCACCTTGGACAGCTGGCACACTGTTTTCATATTATCAGTACAACAGAACACTATTCATATGGCTGTTCTGAATAATGAATATTTTTAATTTTGATACTTTAGTACATTTTGTTGGTGACATTTGGTAACATTTTGACTGCAGGACTTTAACGTGTAATCGAGTGTTTTTACATTGCAGTATTGAAGCTTTCACTTAAGTACGGGATCTAAATACCACTCTCACCATTGTCCTTTGGTCTTGGACATGCAAATGTGACAGTTGCCCATCTTGCATCCATCTTTATACATTATTCCTACAATGTATACCCCTAAATGTTATGTGAAATAAGACCAGCTGTTTCTTGTGCATATAATTTATTGTTTGTTAAACCATACTAGCCAGTTTGGGCCTTCATTCCAATTCTCACTATACAAAGAGAGGTGTAACTTTTTTACAAAGTCAGATGATGATTCTCAAAATATAGATTGAATTTAGAAAATGTGTTTTTTCTTCCGCTCTGACATCACAGCAGAACACTGGAGTGTATTTTGACTCTAACGCACAATGGTGAAGTAGTTGGAAAATAGTTCCTCCCCGGCTGTAATGTCTCTGAGTGACACCAGGACAACACAGCGTAGAGGTCTTTGTGTGTCCTGGCTGTAGTTGATATTAGGAAGATACTGGCGGAGCTCAATGGGAAACTTGTCAGGCACGTCATACTCCTGGTAACACACGTTGGCAGGCCACTCGTTGGAGCAGTTGTTCACATACTGACCCATGGCAAGTGGGTTTTGGGGACTGACAGTCAGCCAGCTGGTGTCACTCATCATGAAGGGGCCTATTCGGTCCCTGCCACTGCATGACTTGTACACCATTTTGGAGATGCCTTTGTCATTTCCATCAATCAGGACGCCATCAATACATCTGAAGACAAAGGGGTTTCTGATTGACTGGAGAAGAATGGGCTCATAGGCCTGGTAGACTGTGCCAGGATACATGGCAACTGTAGTTCCTTTTGGTACAAATCCCCTGGTGACAAACACTCCTGTTCCTGCAAAGTGCAACGTGCTAGGCTTCCTGTCAATACAAAATCCCAGAGATTGTAACATGGCATCATGTGCACACGCTTGGTTTCCTCCACACTGCTCTTCATCACTTGTTACCTGCCTGAGGAAGTGAGTCTGGACTGTTCGGAGCTGCTGCCCATGATCAGCCCTTCGCAGGACTCTGAAGAGCTTCAGCAGGCTCTCTGAAACCTCTTCATCTGAAAGGAGCTTGTCCTCGCAGCGGTCCGTCACTTGCCGAAGAGTTTTCTCATTTTTAGAAATGTTCAATACGACCCAAGGCACAAATCTGTGTCGGTACGACTTCCATATGTTCCGAAATCTTTTTAGAGCTCCTCTAAACATTCAGAGCGATGTTTGATAGCTCTGACATGAAGGAATTAGCTTATCTTCATCAATTCTCCAGTCACTTCCGACAAGTCGCTTCAAAATAAGCAAGACACTTATTAATATTTCCAAATGCGTGGCCGAACTCTCAAAATTTAATGAGATATGCTTTACCATAAGTGTGTATGTTACGCCAATAATAAATATTTAATAATTTAACACATTTATATGACATTACATACCCAAGGAATGAGTAAATAAGTGCTTTTACTCTGAAGAACGATAGCTCAGCCGGAAAGACTTTTTGCGTGACTCGTGAAAACTTTACACGCAGTTAGCCAGCTGGATGGGAGGAAGGGGAGTCGGGCGAAGACAAACATGGTAAGAAATGTCTCTTTTTGTTCTGGTGCGGCGATGCAAATGTATACGGTGCTTACATACATACATTGTTATGTTGGGGGTGAGTAATATAGTCAAGTTCCTGTGCTAATAGCCTTAAATCGCCTTTATAAAATACAAACAAACGTAGCTCTCCGCGTTAGCATGAGCTAACTAGCTCACGGCAACACTACGTTAGCCAACCCGTCTAGTTAGCCAGCTAAGCTTACTAGCTAGCTTTTAAGACCAACTGACCAAGAAAATGACACTCTACAGCAACGGTAGCTATTAAGTATTGTCGACAGGATTTGAGACTAGATTGTTTGTTTGGTGTTATCATAAATAAAACTATATTAGCCAAATGACAGTCAACACATTGGAAGTCGGTCAGAGCTGTCAGGATAGCATGTTATTGCTAGTTCTCGTATGGCTGATATTCAGATGTGTTTCTCCCTGGTTCAGTGTTGATGCAGCTAACAGTTAGCCTACCCTTCGTGGTTATTGTGTGAAATTTTGGATGGGAAGAATCCTATAGTGGTATACAGGTTGTTGTTGAAATGTTCAGGGTTTACAATTGACAGATGCAGTTATTGCATCAGTGAAATGTGTTTAATTTGTTGCCATTGCTGTTCCTGATATTGGTCTAACAGTGTATTCTTATTATCTATGCAGAACAAGCTGAAGTCCTCACAGAAGGATAAAGTTCGTCAGTTCATGATTTTCACTCAATCCAACGAGAAGACTGCACTGACCTGTCTGGCACAGAATGACTGGAAACTAGATGTTGCCACGGACAAGTTTTTCCAAAATCCAGAGCTCTATGTTTCAAATCTAAAGGGGGCCTTAGACAAGAAGAAGCTTGAGCAGCTGTACAACAGATACAGAGGTATGGAAAGCCAGCACCACTGCAATTACAGATGTTATGGATAGTAGATGAATATAGCACATAGTGCACCACTGCATGAAATGAGTGCTATTCACTGAACACATTTTTCCATTTGCTGCAAATAAATAATCAATAAAACCACTCTTCACTCACACTCTTATATTTAGATCCTCACGATGACAACAAGATCGGCATCGATGGGATCCAGCAGTTCTGTGACGACCTGGGTTTGGACCCAGCCAGTATAAGTGTTCTCCTCATAGCCTGGAAGTTCCGGGCAGCGACACAGTGCGAGTTCTCAAAACAGGAGTTCATGGACGGCATGGCAGAGCAGGGGTGAGGATGTCTTTTTTTTAAAAGTTTTTTTCAGTGGCACAAAACAAGAGAGAATAAACTGTGATGTCATCCAGAAGGGAAATCCTGAAATTGCTCCTCCACTCTATGTGAATGGGACTTAGATCATGGTGCATACATGTCTAAAATAAAATACTTGTTTCATATTATATTCATTTACTTAACAATGTATACTCTATGATCATATCCGGGTTCATATCTAGAGTATTAACTCCATTGTATTCATTTGAATGCAGAAATATTGTATGTAAATTCATACCATTTGCTGCCAAAACTAAATACCAGTTTAAAGGTTTCAGGTCTTGTTCGGTTGACATCACAAATAAGCCGATTAGTTAATTTTATGTTTGGTAAATCATTTACATATACATACGTATTGTGTTTATAATTATTTTTATTATATAAAAAACATCCAGATTCAGTGTAATGCACTTGAAAAAATGGTCTATTGGTCTACCCGACTGTAAAAGTGTGCTTTATGTTTTCCCAGATGTGACAGTATAGAGAAGCTAAAAGCTCAGCTGCCAAAGATGGAGCAAGAGTTAAAGGACCAAGGGAGATTTAAGGACTTTTACCAGTTTACATTTAATTTTGCAAAGAATCCTGGCCAGAAAGGTTTGGGTAAGAATCTTTTGTGGCTCATCATATTAACTCAAAAATGTTGTTGAATACATTTTTTACCTTTTTTTTTTTTATGTTATAGATTTAGAAATGGCAATTGCATATTGGAATTTAGTACTGGCTGGAAGATTCAAGTTCCTGGACCTGTGGAACACATTTTTAGTTGTAAGTTAATAACACACTGTGTGTACATTTGGACAAGAGTATTTTCAAGATGCAAGTATTATCATTTCTCCTTTAAGTTGCTTGAGCTTTTCCCTATGCTTTGTATTGCAGGAGCACCACAAAAGATCGATTCCTAAGGACACTTGGAACCTCTTACTAGATTTCAGCACAATGATCACAGATGACATGTCAAATTATGATGAGGAAGGTTTGTATAGAGTTTACTCTGAATTGAAAATATACCCACTGTGTGGACGCATGACGAGATGCATCTATGACCCGTAATTGTTCCCTCAAAATTTTATAGATGAGGTAGATGCTCTACTACCCTGCTTCACACAGGCCTAGTATGGTTTAACAATATTAAAATATCACATTTAACAACCATCATGTCTTCATACATGTTGTGCAAAGTCAAATTATTTAACACTTTCTGTTTGTTCAACAGGAGCATGGCCTGTCCTTATTGATGACTTTGTGGAGTTTGCACGGCCACACATCGGGACCAAAAGCACGGCGGTTTAAGGGCTCCTCTGTGAAGGAACATCCATGTGAGGTTTCTATGAAAACGAGAGCGCCGTGAATGCAGAGAGTGGACCGCACTGAGCTGAGAACTATGTTGCCTTTTCAACCCTCAGGACTGAAATATTTTACACAGCAGAGACTTTATATATGTGTGTATGTGTATGTACATATATAAAAAAAAAAGGCATATCACTTTGTTGGTCAACTTGTGGTGGTTTGGAACTTTTATCTAAAGTATTGGGCTTTTTTGTGTGCGCTCAAGCCAACTAGAGAGGAGTCACCATCTTGGCCCACCTGGTTCATTGATGTGGTTGGCTCTGCTCAAAAGCAGGTAGATAGACACACTTTTGAATTGTAATCTAAACACGAGGGTTTACCAGGGGATGTTGTTCTTTAAATATTGAATTGAATTTTAATACTCTTGTGTGCATTCCTGATTTTGATTTGTTTTATGATACATTTGTGTGACAAGTCAGTATAAAACATTGATTGTAATTTTTTAAGCATAATGCTGTTTCTTTAAACACAAATGTATAAAGTAAAATAAATGTTTCAATTTGGTATCTTTAAAGCTGCCGGACCTCAGTGCGTTTCTGTGTAAATAGTTATTCTCAGTAGCCCCTGGTTAATGAATGGGTTGTTATGATTTAGGGTTTGTATGAGTTCTTTCATAAATCAGAGGGACGTTTTGAGTTAAATTAGGTCAAATGTGAGCTAAAATAGAAGAGGTCTTTGTTCCTCTAGTTGGAGGTAATTCATCCTTTTAATATTTTCTTTTCAACTTGGATAAGTTTGTAGACACTGCTGTATTACAAACAAAACCAAAGAGGTACCTCATGATATAATACACAAAAATTCTGTAATATTGACAGGGAAATAATGATCTTGATCTTCATTATTGGTAAAGCAGGAAGATGAACCGTACAGAGTGCCTCTAAGAAGAAAACGCGATGGCGCCCTGTAAAGTACCCCCACAAGACTTAATGCAGTGCCCTATGAGTTGCTGTTGTAATGGGGTGAGATGGAGGTTCTGTAGCGGTGCCCTTCTAGTGAATTAAAAAAAACAAAACATGGTGAAGTGCCCTTTCAGTGCCCTATAAGATTCCCTTGTGATGGAGTAAATTGGCCATTATTGTAGAAAAAATGTGTGTTTTATGTTAGCTGACCAGTAGGAAAATAACATACCCTTAAAACGTAGTTGTTGAAGCTGACGTTATCCCATTCAGTAGATTTGGCACAGTATTTACTCACTAGTTTGCTCAGTCACACCTCTTTAGATTGTTCTGTTGTCTTTGGGTCAGTGCAGTCTAAGCTGTACCTTCATCCTACCACTAATTTGTGACATAGGTCACATTTTTTAATTAAAACAAGTGTATGAATTAAATATTATTAAGGATGCATTACTAATGTATGTATACTGTATTTTTAAAGTTGGTTTTATGTTTAGGCCTGTCCAACGCTCTATAACTTCCTAAACAATATGCTAGATGGATAGTCGCTAGCTAGATACATACTTAGCCATCTCTATACTAAATATTTGGTACAAACTGGAAATCAACCTTGTGATGTAGTAAAACCCTAAAAGGAAATCAGAGTATTCTTTTCTGAAAATGCAGTTACAACCCTTAAGCTTTTATTACCTTGCACTTATAGAGGGGGAGATTAGCATTGGGTTATTCTATAATGACAAAATGCCAAGAAGAGACAGAAAACTGAAGACAATACAAAGGGAGAAGATGAGAGAGATAAAGGTGTGTTTGCATTAGCCATTAGCAATTAGATGGGATGCCTAGAAGAGATAAAACCTGTGCCTAGGCATGTTAAAAAGTTTAAAAATGTATCCTGTCATGAAATCTGGAAGGGAACCTTTTGAGTAGCCCTGCTAACAGACAAAACTCCTCCAAATATATGTTACATTGCCAGAGAATACTGCATCAGTCGACTGATCATTCTCCAAACTGAAGCTGGTCAAGACTGAGCTTAGAAACAGACACTCTCAGATCTTCTGCCTTTGTCCATTGAGAGCAACGTCCCAATTTACCACAAGGTCATTAACATTTACAAACTCATGGCCAAAAGATTTCTCCTTTGACTTCACCAAGCTTGCTTCCCTGACAAGATGCTCAAAACAGCTAATTCTCAAAATGTTAATAGTTTGATGATTTTACTACAGATGTGTTTGAGAAATAAACATTAAAATGTTACCCATTCCCTGTATTTTACTACAGAGATGTTTGCAAAGTAAATGTTTGCAAAGTAAATCCTTTTTAACACAGAGATATTGTTTCCTTATATTCTGAGTCACCCTATAAAATGTTCATCTTAATTGGGAATGTAGCCTTTTTACCAGCCATGTATCATTGTTCTCTGCTGATGGGGGCCATTGAATGTATCAGGGGCCCTTTATATTTTGTCTCAGACAGCCTGAGCCCGCCTCTGTTTATATGCCTGTATTTATTTTATAATATTTCACTGAATATTATTTGAATGCTGTTTTATTTTTGTACATTTTTAAGCTGATTTGAGACGTTCACGGCACTTCCTGTGACGGCCTCGCGCTGCCTCCCACTGGTGACAACGTGTGGTTGCTAAGGGCGACTGACAACAGACACCACAAACTGGAGGGAGAAACCGTGAGCGGGAGCTGATAATATTGTAGCGGAACAAAATATCACTTCAGATTTATTCTTCTGTTGTTTTATTGAGTTAAGCGGTGGTGTAAAATGTCTGCAGATTTATCTGAGATCATCTGGGATGAGCGCTTTGCCATCCCCGAGCTGAACGCTGAAAACAAGGCTCTGATGGAAGAGGTGAGTGTGGGGAAGTTAACCAGTATTTGTTCATTACACCAATGATAAAATGGTTAATTCTGGTAATTGTCAGGGAGTACACTTTATGAAAATGGCCTATCAGTTCAGTCATATGGCATAATACATATAAATAGTATGTAAAAGCTACTTTTCAAAGGATAAAAATCAGTAGTTTTAAGGTCATGTGACCCAAGGACTCAAATCTAAGAATATTACTGCATCGATATCAGAGATGGACGAAGTATTCAGATCCTTTACTTAAGTTAAAGTACCAATACAGCGATGTAAAAAATACTCCATTGCAAGTAAATGTCCTGCATGAAAAATCCTACTTAAGTTAAAGTACAGTATTATCAGCTTGATGTAGTTAAAGTATTGCAGTAAAAGTAGTGATTTGGTTCCTCTGACTGACATATTATTATGTATGACATCATTAGATTATTAATGCTGAAGCATCAGTGTGTAAGCAACATGATACTGTTGTAGCTGCTGGAGGTGGAGCTAGTTTCAACTACTGTATGTACACTTAGCTAGTTTAGTCCAGTGGTTCCCAACCTAGGGGTCGGGCCCCTCCAAAGGGTCACCAGATAAATCTGAGGGGTTGTGAGATGATTAATGGGAGAGAAAAGAAGAGAAAACAAAGTTCTGATACACAAATCAATGTTTTCAGTTTTTGGACTTTCTCACTAATCTTTGATTTTTGGTGAAATATTGGATCATTTGAATATTTATTGAAATGAAACCATGTGAGAAGTTTAGAGGGAAAAATCATTATTTGGTGGAGCTGTTAACAACTCATAGACATCTGAAATGTGACCCGACTACACACTGCTTTTTGTAAGACGTCTAAAGCCAAAAAGGTTGTAAACCACTGGTTTCATCTTATAACAATGTGTTGTATTTTAAAAGCTTGTTATATTATCCATTGTGTCAAATCTTCATCTGAAAACTAAAACTGTCAAATAAATGTAGTGGAATAGAAAGTACAATATTTCCCTCTGAAATGTAGTGGAGTGGAAATATAAAGTAGCATTAAATGGAAATACTCAAGTAAAATACAAGTACCTCAAAATTGTACTTAAGTACATAACTTGAGTAAATGTACTTAGTTACTTTCCATCACTGATTGATATGGTATATGAAATGTAGTTTGTTTCTTAGAAATATATTGAACATAATTCAGCATTAAGAAATTAGATCACATGACTCAGGGGCTTGAACTTAACTATACCATTGTATAGTTTGTTTATTTCTAATTACTGGGTGATTCTCTCTATATTTCTAGCAGTCATGTGTCTCAGTTATTTTGTAATGAACTAATGCATGTTCAGTTTTGCCTGTTTGAAAAGTACGCAACATGGCCAAATACCTGGGTTTAAAAGTTAAAAGTTTTACGTGAATACACAGTGGACAACTGACAAAGTGTTCTGGATAAATGATAAATCCATATCTGATCACAAAATGTTTGTAACTGCATGTAGTGACAACATTTTGAGACGTCTCACAAGAACAAACATGCTGCAGATGATCACATATTGTACGCTTGTGATTTCAACTACAGATTCATAAGAAAGAAAAAGAGATGGTGCAACTGGATATCAAATTGGAGAAAAACAAAGATCAAATGCAGATCTTCACTGAATTCCTCAAAAATGCCAAACAGGAGCTGGAAAATACTAAGGTACAGAACAAAACTTTATCTTTATGTACTGTATGTGTCTGAAAATGATATGTTAATAAGCTTGCAGAGTTTACTTGAATAGTGGATAGTAAACACCAGATTACAGTGTCAGGCTGTGCTGTTCATTTCTCATTTTGATTTTTCTGCACATAGGCTCTGTGCAAGGCCAAGGAAAGAGAAGAAGAGATGGAAATGCACTTCACAGCTCTCGCAGAGAGAGAGTCAGGTCGCCTGGCACAGGAGACTGCTAAGATTGACAACAAGCTCAGATCTTTAGCAGAGAGGAGAAACATGCTAGAGGTCTATAACATCCACAGCATGTATACCTTAACTATAGAATCAGCTATACAGTAACTGTTGGTGCCAAAATGTGCAACTTAACTTTTGTTCATATCCTCAGAACCATATCTTCAAGGCCAAACAGAAGCTAGAGGAATTTAGGAACCAGATGAACTGGGACCAGCAGACCATGAATGCTTTTTTAGAGGAGTCACAACGCAAAGATGAGGACACGATGGCCATCATCAAGTACGCCCAGCAAGATGAGCAGAGGATCAAGGTAATGAGAAAAACACCTGTACATAGATCTGCAGCAGCCATTACATGCAAACTGAGCTGCTGTTACTTGCTCACTGTGACTCATACTGAGCTTTATAATCTATCTTGGTACAGTCACTCACTCTGGCGATAGAGAAGAAGACTCTGGAGGCCAGTGAAAAGCGCAAAGCACTCGACAAGGAATTGACTGAGACTTTATCTGCGCAGGTACTGTAAGAAAACACATGTTCTCGCTGTGTATATGGCTGATTCTTGCTGAGCGCAGATATTTTAAAGAAGAAATTTTCACATGAGTGGATGAAGGAAGACAAGAAGGTTGTCTTTATGTCCCCTAAATAGAAAAACCATACAAAAATACTCACTTGTCAGGCAGAAAAGGGAAATAGAAATTTGAAATTGATGTCTGCTAACCAATTTGAGGTCCATTGCATTGATATAAACATTAATCACCATGCAACTGGCACCAGGCAGATTATTGTTTCAGAATAATTTATGTTGTTTTGACATCAAAACATTTGGCTTTGCAATGTTTATGTCTCACAGCATGTCAGATGACATTTAATTGCTTAAATATAAATTAGGCTTTACACCATGTTCTTGATATCACTCCTGTGGGAGGTATTTTGAAATCTGTTAACCACGGGGTGTCGCAGAGAACAACTTTTTTCTTCTGCTTTCCTGTCAGATTGCTTTGGACAAGACTACAGAGAATTTGCAGCAGGCCCACCTGGAAACACAGCAGCTCATCCACCAGTGGGAAAACACCATCAAGCATATGAAGCAACGAGACACTGAGATGCAGCAGTGTGCGCTGGTAAACATTACAGTGCTGCCTATTACGGCAGACATGCTGACTCAAACCAAAGACGTCCTTAACAATAAAAGACACCAATATGTGAAAACACACAGAACGGTACAGTTTGAGTAACACCAAAGGTTTGTATTCCTCTCTCGTTCCTTCGTCATTCTAGCAACTTGCCCAAGCCAACCAGAATATCAGGGAAAGGAATGCCACCATTACAGAGAGGAAGCACTTGCTTGACACTCAGAGGAACAACAACAAGGAAACTGAGAGGAAGATAGCTGTAACCAACCGACAGGCTGCAAAACTGCAGCAAGATCTGAAGGAGCAGGAGAATAACTGCAGCAGGCTGAAGGATGAGGTCAGCATCTCTGAGCAGCTCAACGTGAAAAACTAGTCACTAGAGAATCATGTTAACAAATATTTTCAGTCATGGATGTAGCTGAATGTGTGTTCAAAGGATGTTAATCAATCAGAAACCTCATCTATAATCCAGCTTTATCTTGTAAGAGTGATTGACTTGATTCTCGTGTCCACAGCTGGATAGTTGCAAATGCTCACTGGACAGAGCAACCTCTGATGTGGACTCTGTGACGTCCCACATGTCCAGGATGAAGAAAGACATCCAGGATAACAATGACAAGTCGGTGAAATCTTACAATATGTCTTCATCAATAAGTAACTGCTGTAGTGCTTTAATATACAAGCTAACTGACTATTTATCAATGCGTTTGCGTGTGTGTGTGTGTGTGTGTGTGTGCGTTGAAGACTCAAGCAGGCCGGGACCTACAATGCTGCGCTGGAGGAGAAGTTGAAAGTTGTGACACAGACTTCCCATAATGAAGAGGAGCGAGCCGCCCAGATGGACCAGTTCCTCAAGGAAGAGGAGCAGGACATCAAGGTGAGCAGCCACACAAACTATTAATGTGCTATGACAGGAAGAGAACATACAGTACATGTCTTAACTTAACCTTTATTTTCAGTTGTTCATCTCAGGAACCTTTTGCGTCTCAATAAAATTTTTCATTATCATTTTTGCTTATAGCTTGGTTTGTTTTGTCATAAATTTTAAGACATCAGGACACCTGCAAAATCAAATTTAAGTAAATAGTGTCTCTCTACAGCATCTTAGTTTAATCTTATTTTGCAACCTGATATGGTAACGTCATGCATGAGGAAGAGATACAAACTTCAAATGCAGTTTTAACATTAGAGTTGTACAATTATAGAGATGAAATAGAGTAAAAGTGTCCTTTTTTTTACCCCAAAGTGCGAAGGGTGTATTTTCCACTAGGGATGGAGGGCGGGTCCACCTCACTTTTACAGTTTAAGAGTGATTTACTCACTAAAATGGTTTTGAACATCATCATGTCCAGTAGCTGTAATCTAGATTACATCACTTGATAAAAGTTTAAAAATACATTTGATTAGGTACCATTCAGTTATTACCATGCATTCACAGCAATAATCTTAAAGGTGCAGTGTGTTGGATTTAGTGGCATCTAGCAGTGATATGATTCTTATTTTCAGGTGATTAGACACTAATTAAAACATACTTATGGATATTATATTCCATTTCAGCCAAGTCTGTTCTAGATGCACCTAAATTCTACACACTGCATCTTTAATGTGCAGCTGTAAGTGTTTTTTCTTGTTTGTTTGGGGGGGGTTTGCCCTGGGTTTCACCTCACAGGCTACAGGTGGAGGTTATTGGTTCTGCATGTGGCCTGAGATGAAGAGCTACACCAACTATTCAGGGAAAAACAAACAAACAAACAAACATATTGCTATTTACAGTTAATATTCTCCCCCCCAAAAAAGCGAACAAAAAACCTCTAGAAGTGAACTTCAATCAAAGATAAGCGTAAATGTGAAAAATATCTACCAGTAAAACTAAATACAATTTTATCCATTGCTATATAGCAAATGTCATTACATTTTTTTATTGCACTGTCATGTGGTAAGGTAATATTTGCTAGATTGATTTAATATTGATATAAATACAAGAAATAGAAGATTTTCTGTTGAACACTTTCAATTCATTGTGTGTCCCGCACTCTGGAAACTAAACCTATAACCTTGATAGACATTGTCAGTGATTCTAGAGGCTGTTATTCATTTGCAGTTTGAGCTCAAAATGCACTAATAAGAAAATGACATAGCCTTGCGCTGTGATACTGTAAACTATATACTGTGTAACCCTGTTTTGTGCCTTTCAATAGGAGCTGGACATCCAGCTGCATGACTGCAGGGAGGAGCTGTATCGTCGCAAAGAGCATTTACAGGCCGTCAAGACAAAAGAGAAGGATTCTATTGCCCATGTGTCAAGGAGCAAATCCACCATCACCGGTCTGGACAGTCAACTCAGGAAACTGGAGAAGGAGTTAATTAGACAGCAGATGACCATGAGTGGACAGGCACGCTTACCAAAAAACATGCACGCAAAAATGTGCCCATTTACAGCTACACTACACAGCTTTCTCATACATGTATTCAGATTTTTCCTTTCACTTATCCACCTTGTGTAGGACTCCCAGATCGTGTGCCTGGGTAGAAAACTGGCACGGCTGCAAGGTGATGTTCACTTAGATGAAAAACTAGTGATAGAAACGAAGATCGCTGAGCTGACTGAGGCCCTAGATGGGAAGAAGAAGACGGCCAAAATGCTTACTAACACGCTCAAGGAGTCTGAGGTCAGACTGCATGTTTGTTACCTCAGTGTACTCTTCTGCATTTTTCACAAATAATCCCATCTCACATGTATCTTTGTCTCGGACAGGATGATATTCGCTATTTGAGGAAAGAGATGGAGAAATCAGGAGTTCAGAAGAGAGATCTGACTGGCAAAGTAAAGGAGCTAATTGCGCTTCAAAACACCAATGAAAAGGACCTGAAGAGTCTCAGGGTCAAGAAACAGGTAACTAACTGATGTCATGGCAGGTATCATGAATTGAGAATGAAAATCTGATGGTCTTCCTGCGTTCAAATTGTGTTGAGGAGATTAAGTGTTTCTTGGGAAATTATATCTATCTTGGGAGTTTATTGACAGAAAACATTAAGTGGTTACAGCTTCTCAACTGTTAGAACATTTTATCTTTCACATCACTGTACTACAGACACTACATTTTTTATTATTCGATTCATCCAGAAAATAGAGCAAAATCTTTGTCACAGTTTCCCAGAGCTGTGGCCGTTTTCAGATGTCTGATTTTGTCAGACCAACAGTCCAAATCTCAAAGATTTTCAGGTTATAGTGATGTAAAACAGCAGACATCTAGCATTTGTTTGGGATTTTTGCTTAATTTTAAACTTAAAAATCAATAATTGACGTTTCAGCACTTGAGATATTAACATTTTGACATTTTATAGACTAAATGAAAAAGTAATCAGTAGATAATTGAATAATCTTTAATTGTAACTCTAATTCTTCCCCTTTGACAAGTTAACACAAACATGCCAGCACTTATTTACAGGAATCAGCTGTACATACAGTAAAGACACCACAGTAGTTTAGTGATTTTTTGGTTTTCCCTACCACTACAATGAACTACATACATTCCACACATCACTTTCATACAAAGTTAAAAGATCTGCTTCTAATGCATCTAAAAGAGCTGTGATGAAAACCTTCCTTTGTCTTTAAGCACATGGAAATAGATGCAGAAAAAATACACCTAAAAGTTGGTGGAATAGCTGACGGAAGTTATTGACTATCAATCAACTGATGACGTCAGAAGGGTTTCACATAAAAAATAAATAAATAAATGAACAGCAGATATTATGTAATGTATCTGAAAAAATTCACCAACTGCATATATAACAAACCCCTGCAAACACATACTGTATGTTGCTGACCTCACCTGTCCCCCGTCAGGACAACATGGTGGAGCACAACATCCTGAAGATAGAGGTCAAGCGTATGAGGGATCTGCTGTACAACAAGGCGGACAGCATGCTGTCTTTGGAGAGGAGGAAACAAGACCTGCAGAAAGCCATAAAAGAGCGGGAGGATGAGATCAAAGTCTACAGAGAAATGCTCAGCCAGCAGCTGAAGATCAGCGAGCAGGAGAGGCAGAAACTCAGGTAAAAACCTCAGCCGTGACCCCAAATCTCACTTTCCTGGAGCCTTGACGAAATGTTCAAACAGCTCTAACTTTTCTTTCAGTTTTGTTTCATTTAATTTTGAAAAAAAAGGATAATTTCATTTAACTTTGATTATCTGTCAGTGCTGAATTGAACGAGAAACTGTCCAAGATTGACATGATGAAAAAACGTTTCGAGGTCGTGACCCTTTTACTGGCAGCTCCTGAGGGGGAGGAGGAGAAATCGCAGGCTTACTACATCACAAAGGTGAGAGGACCTCAAACACACCATCAGGTGTCACAAACAGAGCCTGTTAAAGTAGAACAAGGTTACATTTGTTCGTCTGTTACGCACTAGCATTTTGAATCACCGCTGTGTGCTTTTCACCAGGCTGCACAAGAGAGAGAGGAGCTCAGGCAGAAGGGAGACAGTCTGGATGCCAGAATCAGCAAGATGGCGCTGGAAAATCGAGCTCTGGAGAACACTATTCAATTGTTCAACAACAGTAACTCTGCATTTCGCAAATCCCTCAACAGAGTCAGTGAATCCAGTACGTATGACGAGGTGGACTGAATGAAACAACCCAGCTGGCTTCCTGTCCTTTTGAGAAAGATGAAAAATCTCTCCAATTAGTTATTCATTCATTAATTTTTCATTTATCTATTTTGAAAGATAGCACAAAATTTCAAATGGAAACTGATTTCTCATTCTTGAGTTCTGTTTGTTTCAGGTCCAGAGTACCAGGAAAAGCAGAAGCTGGAAGAGCAGTTGGGGGTCGCTGAAGACATGCTCAATTACAAGAAGAAACTGGTCCAAGAGTTCCAACAGGACTTGCAGGTTATTTCTATTTATAGCCATAGTGCTGAGCAGAGTACTGCATATGTCATCCTTAATTACATACCCCATTATAATATTCAGAGACGTAACTTGTTTGTGTGTTTAGAATACTTCCTCCAAAGGTCGGCCAATTGTCAAGAATTTGTCACATTTGTTTCTCTTTCCTTTTACTGTTGCCAATTAGTGTAATAGTCAACCTGCTTTATATAATGACAGTTTTGACAGTAATTGAGCTCACATAAAAACAAAATAACTCAGCTCATATAATGGATTCTTACCTGCGCTGGTGGCATGACAATAATGTTGATCTGTCAATCAACTATCGGATGAAACAACACAGAATGTTTGTACAGATTTGTGGTTTCTAAAGGATGAATCCTCATAACTCTGGTGATCCCCTGACTTCTCCTCTGGCGCCACCATGAGGTCAATATTTGTGGTTCAGAGTAAAATATCTCAACAACTATTCAATGGATTGCCATGAAATCTGGTACAGACACTCATGTCCCCCTCAGGATGAATCGTAATAACTTAATTTTTCATCTTCTGCCACCATCAGGTCTTTTTTAAATTTTAAATGGTTCAATATTTAGTTTTATGATCAAATACCTGTAAAACTAATGACATTCCTATCAGCCTCAATTGTGTTTAGTGCTAATTAGCAAATGTTAGCATGCTAACAAACCAAGACTAAGACTCTTGTTCAGCATTATATATGGGTTGAAGCAACAAATATAAATAGTCATGTTATACACGCAGGAAGAAGTGTGCTCATACTGTTTTTTTTTTTTTTAAAATTCATGACAATCCAGCTCAGTTGCAGCATGAATGTTTTTGTCTCTTGAGAGCTATCTTAATATAGCATGATACTATAATAATACTAGGAAATTATCTTCAGCATTTCCTGCATTGTATACTCCAAACTATTTTTTTTCCTTTTATAAGGCACTCTGTCTTCATTCCTGTGTTCACTTGTCCTCCATTCTTATTTCCCCTCACTATTATGACTTATTGTAATATTTAGTTGAGTCCCTCATAGAATAATTGGTATAAAAAAAAAAATTTAAAAAAACTTGCTCAACTACTCTGTCTATCTGAGTCATCCAGTCAAACTAACCTGGCATGAACTGGTGTGTATGTGTTTGCACGCCTCTATGCCTTTGCTTTTGTGTTGTGTGTGTGTGTTTTTGACAACTGCTCTCCGTTTCCAGGACATGAACAATACACTAGAGAGTCTGCTGCAAGAGGAGCAGATGGAGAAAGATAAGATAGAACACAAACAGACACTCATCAGCAAACTGAACAAAGAAATCGCCTCTCAGCAAGAGAAAATTGACAGAGCCACAAAACAGGTTTGATGTTCACCCCCCACCACTTTTCCTGCACACATTTGATACTTTCTTCTCAAGTAAATTGCTTGGATATCATCCTGATTTCTTTACACTGTTTTGGCACAAAAGGTATCCAGCGATACAAACATTTATTAGCAGGTGACATTATCATATTTCACTTTTGCATTACTCTACTATTTACTAGTGCTCCAAACTGACCAAAGAGATCCGCTCAGCAAACCAAACCAAAGCAGAGACTTTTGAGGAGAAGGACATCAAGCTGAGGCAGCTGAAAGAATTCAACAAGAGTGTTGACAAGATGCTGAATGAGGCCATGGAGGACAAACCAGACCTCAGATCAGTGCTGGAGAAATACTTCCTGCAGGTATAAAACAAGATTCATGAAGCATTTAGCCTTAAGAGACAGTGATTTACTTTCAGTGGAATCATTCAGGGGATTTTCTGAAGTGAAAATATGAAGAGTTTCCAGTGTTAAAGTGGATTATTGTGCTGTCTCTCTCAGGCCAATCTGTCTCTTCCGTCTCCGTCCTCCACTCCTAGCAGCCAACGAAGCTCCAAGACGAGCTCTACTCGCAGCTCTGCCTCTCTCAGGTCAGACAGCTCCTAGCTCACATTTGTAACAAACTATATACTAAAGTACATTAATAAAACTTTTGTTTATGCGACATAACCAGTTATCTGAGGCCTTCACTGGGACACTCCACGCTTTGATTGTCAAGCAATGCATTTCCTTAAAAAGACGTTCACTAGTCATTCTCTGCATAAATAAAACAATCACGTTTCTGTGTACCTTTTTTCACAGAGAAGATTAGAGGTTTTTAGTTTTATTTCTGCCACTATATGAAGGTATTGTTCTCTGTGCTGCAGGTGTTCCACATCTTCAGCCAGCAGCAGCCCCAGGTCCTCTGCGTCTCATTCCCCCGTACTGAAGACTGTGGAACTGGGCCTGGATCTACCTGTAACCTCCCCTCCTCCCTCCACCTCCAAACGCTCCAGTTCTGCAAGCAGCACCAGCAGCAAGTTAAAGAACCCTTAATGTGCTGCTCTGCTGACTGATGGCTGCTGAGCTTTATAGTTACTTATAGTTAGTTGTAGTTGCACTGAATCACTTTTTCATCACAGGATGGATAAAGTGCTGGAATGTGTGTTTTGATTTGTGTTATTTGTAGACTTTCTTCACTTTACTCTGCTGTTATATTTATTTATGTAAATCGAATGTAGCCTGATTTGATTTGATGTGCCCTCACTGTGTAGATAGACTGTAGTTTGTGACAGTAACAATCTGAGCAGATATTTTCCCCTTTCAATAAAAGAAAAAACACAATCCTTGTTTTTTTCTGTTCTTGTTTTTTTTTTTTTTTTTTTTCCAGTTTTGGCTCAAAGACTTCTTAATAAAAAGTAGGAGAAAATCATGGAACTATTGTAGGCATATATCAGCATTAGTTGCCATGATTTTTCTCCCTCAAAATTTTCCGAGATGGATGATCTCTGGATAATTTACAGGTTAGGAAATAGTTTTGCACTATTGTGGTGTTGTGGGATTCCAAAAATGTTTTTGACTACTTAACTAGTGGTGGACTTTGACGTCCACCAGGTTTATAATAAAGCAAATAACAACTCAGAAGCTGAAAAGATGCAGTGCCTTCTCATATTTCACTGTGTTTTGTTTAGACTATAGTTACCGACTTGGGTCACTGCATTGGAAGAAATGATGTATTACTGGTGTTTTTATGCCACACCTTAATGAGGGTGTCACTTCCTTATACAGAACAAAAGTAGCCAGAGGCTCAGTTACAGCAGACTGAATACTTTCCCACAACAGATTCTCTCTTCTGAAATAAAGCTTCAACATGCTGCTGCTGATCCTGTTTGCTGCGTGTTTGGTCTCGTGTACTGCACAGACAAGTAAGTACACAGACAGAAATCATTGGAAAAGTTAAAGGAGATTCTTTTTTTAAAAATATGTATACTGTAAGTAAATCTCTTGAATGTCTAAGTTTTTAGTAGAATATCTGCAGATGTCCTTTTGTGATGGGACTTGTGAATACAGCTGAAAGAAAGTTTTTCAAGGAGTGAAATAAAACATTCACTCAAAAGAAAAAGTCAAGCTCTAGATTACAAATGTCATCTAATTCATTTTAAATGTTTCCCCAGCGTCCTTTCCCTCCTCTACCACGTCGATGTCAACCATGACAACTACTTCTTTCACACAACCATTCCAGGTAACATCTGTCCTGCCCTCAACTGATACATCGGATAATGGTAAGTTCATTTTAAACTTTCACACAGAATATAATTCAGCTTGAAATCGAGCGTGATGTTGATGGTTTTAAATGTTTTCCCACAGTTGTAGCAATCCTTCAGACAGCTGTTCAGTCCTATCGTGAGCTAAATGAAACAACAGTCGCTCCAGATTTAAAAAAGGTAACTCACCAGTCATTCATTTAAAAAGTTCAGGTTTTTTTTCTATCTAATGTAACATGTGCTGTTCACAATCTAATATCATACTGTGGCCCAGGATCTGAATACGATCCATTTAAAATGATTTATGTCTTTCAGCTCTATGACATCATCCAGCAACTCAAACCAGATCTGGATTTCACTTTAACTGTCAGGAGCATCACCAAAGTCTGAAAGCGCCACAGCTCACACAGCTCTGTGTGTTTGGTAACATTTGATTTTTAAGAGGATAATCAGCAGCCTCACTGGAGTTAATTTATGTATCCTTTTTTTTTTTTTTTTTAACTGCTAGAGAAAGACTGTGTGATATTTGTTAATGATTTTTATCTGTGAAATGGATTTATATGAATGAGACAAAATGAAACCAGGACAAAATATGAGTCTTAATTGGTCTTTGATAAAGAGACTGAAATAGAGGAAGTCTTGATTTTATAATGTTCTAATTTCATAAAAGGTAAAGTTTCTATGTGGAAATGTTAATCAGAAGATAATTCACGCAAATGCTTATTTACGTTGCTTTAATTTATCAAAGAGAGGTCCTGTAAAATGAGAACAGCTGGAATCACATTTGAAGTGTCAAAACAGATTTCAAACATCTCATCTGTATGTCTACAACTTAAGCTTGAAAGCTGAGTGACATAATCTGTAGTGAGTGTAAAACAAGTGTGCCATTAAGTACAAAAGACCCAAAAGTAATGTGTTCTTTTATATGCAATATTTTTATATTTAAAACGTATAAACTTAAAGACCAGTGCCTTTAAATTTAACATTAGTAACAGCTTTGTGCACATCTTTTGTACATAAACTTTAACTGGTATATTTGTATATTATTATATATACCATTACATAGTATATTTCCAGTACTGATAGATTTAATTGCCAATGTTATGTTTTGTGTTTTCTTATATGACATTCAAACCTGTGATTACTAGGTTGTTTTAAAATAAGAGAAGATCATGATGAATCAGCAGAAAAAAATACATCTAATATCAATAAATAAATAAAACACCGGTTTTGGCTACACAAATATTGACTTTTAGTTTTTTTCTTTTTTTTTCAAGCCAACTTTGTTCTTGCCAGGAAGTGCTTGACAGTGAAACCACAATGTTGACGAGACATGACCACAGTCTAAAGCCGAGAGCGAGGGAGGAGAAACAGGAGAAACTGTCACAGCCTGCTAACAAAAGAGACTGTAGATGAAATTGAAAGGAGGATAATGTTACAGTGGAGATGTTGGACAATGAAGAAAAACAGACCATCAGCCTGTGTGATAATCAAAGAGGACAGACTGTGTGTGTGCGTGTGTGTGTGTGTGTGTGTGTGTTTGTGTGTGTGTGATGCAGTGAATAAAAATGTTTTGTGTTTATGTAATGTACGATATTAATACAATGTAAAGGGAGTGGAAGATGTCAGGGTTAAACATCAGAACTTTTCCTTTTAGATCAATGAGACAATTAATTTACCTGCAAATATCATGGTAATTATAAAAAAAAAATAAAGAATTACAAAGTATTTTCAAAGGCATGTTGTATCTCTTTTCTACAGTTACACTTTCAGCCAGTAGAGGGAGCCTGTTCCTCTGATTCAGCTACTCACCCTCATCCTGCTCTCATGACACCTCAACACCACTCAACACCTAAATCAATGTGTTTTGTTTGCACAGTTTCATTTTCTTTAGTTTATAGCATCAAGCCTCTCTGTGCTCTTCAAAAGGAAATATTTCTCTGAGGACAGTGATGTGTCCTGCTCCTTCACAAATGCAGTTTAAGTTGAACTGAATCAATGTCATGGTGTTAAAACAACAACTTAAATTGACTGCAGTCATTACTACAACAGTTACACTCCAGCGTGTTTTTCATTAAGATGTTTTATGGATATTATTTGTTTAGGTTTTTTGTATTTTTTATTTAGTTAATTTAAATAAATGATATCAATTAATTCATAATTTGTTTCTCATGTAGTTTATAGTATAATAGTTAAAAGTTTACATTTGTTGTCATCGCTGAAGCACTTTGAATTTCACTAACCTGTATGAAAGGTGCAGCACAAATAAAGTTTGATGGATTAATTGATTTAGAATAATGAATAAGTAATTGATCATTCTCACAACACTGCATAAGAATTACAGGATGATACTAGGATGATGATAAATCAACAAGCATGTTTCATAAACATCATTTCCTTACAGACAGACCACAGGTGGTGAGGGTGTGAAATAAGGTCTCTGCTGGGCTTACAGTCAGCACAGAAACCCCCCAGGGCTGTTGCCTCAGTCCTAAACTCTACGCCCTGTACACTTATGACTGTGTTTCCACCCAGAACAACAGTATCATTATAAAATACGCAGATGGCACGACCATCCTCTGCCTCATCAAGCGTAGAGATGAGTCATCATACAGGGAATAGGTAAACAAAATCATAGTTTATGCAGAGGACAACGACCTTGTTCTTAACATAGAGAAAACCAAAGAACTAATTCTGGACTTCAAGAGGAGCCTTTCACCATCAAGGGGACTGAGGTGGAGCAGGCTGTGTTTCTAGGCCCTCATATGTCAGAAAACCTGAGCTGGGCCATAAACTCTGTGACAACAGTGAAGAAAGCACAGCAGCAGCTTTGCTGAAGAAGGCGGACTCAGACGTCAGCCCCTCACCCAGGCCTACAGAGGACTCGTTGAGTGCGTTTTCACCAACGGCATCACTGTTTGGTCTGGAAACACCACCCAGGCTGAGAGGAAATCTCTTCAAAGAGTCATCAAACACATAACCACAGATGCACTCTAGACACAGCGCTGCAGGAGAAAAGCACAGAGCATCCTCAGTGATTTACAGCAACCAGCTCACTCTCTGTTCAAGGATACGACGTGAGACATCACAGGCCACAGAGAGCATCACCACTCACAGGACCTGCTGCCACAACAGCTTTTTTCCAGCCACTGTCAGAATAATTGCAAAGGACATTAAGGCAGGAAGGAAATACCCCCCACCCCCCACCCCACATCATTCACACCATGAACACATAACATATGGACTGAGATTTAGTATTCAGCTACTTCACCCCCCCCTCACTCTCCAGGTCTCTGTCATACAGAGTTTTTCACCAGTCCAGTGGTCCACTGGGTTGTTTTTGTTTTGTTTTGTGCAAGAATTTATTGTGTATTTTTTTAATACAGTGTGCATTTATTCATAGTATTTTTTATATAGGGTTTATATATTATTTATCTATTTTTTATGCTGTTCTTTTAACTGCCTTTCTTTGCCTGTTTTTAAAAAAAAGCTGACTCAGTGTGTTATGCACAATACTTCCGGTGTATTGTACCTGTAAATCTCAGACTAGTTCAAGACTTGTTTGATGCAAGAACAAAGTGAGACACAAAGTGAGAAACAAAGAGAGAAAGACACAAAAGAAATAAAAACACATGAATAAAGGAATATTCCACACTTATTAATTGCACTTCCATAATGCTGGGAGACACACAAGAGACAGATTTGAGAAAAATGTGATCAAAATCGAAGCACTTAAGCTCCAAAAATGCTGAATCCTTTATTTCCCATGATGCAGCTCAGCAGCATCTTTTGAGTACACCCACACCACCTGGTTAACAGTCACTTCTTTCAAATTAATGACGTCCACCTGACGTCCCCTACAGTCATCTTCTGAGGGCTGCCTCCAATATATGTCGATGAGGTTTCTTTTATCTTGTTCATTTCTCCTCTCAGGAATGAAGAGCTTCTCAGTAATCATTTCACACGTAACATGTGGAAATAGAGTTACTGTTGCATGAACAAATTTATATAACAAAAAGCGTGCAAATGGAAAGGACAGACCAGACTCTGTTTATACTTCTGGTATTTCTGCTCACTGATTTTAAGACTTGGACTTAAGGTGGTACCAGTAAAAAAAAAACATCTGACACAAGACACAATTCAAAGCTGATTTTACTCATCAACCATGATTTAGATGTAAATACTTAAAATTTAATTTATACATTTTTCATTACTGTGTGATGGATAAATTATCAATAGACTGAGGTTGGTTGAAGTCAAGCGTCTCTTTAATTCAAACAGAACATATGTTGCAGACACGGAGAGTCCGCAGAGTCTCCGTGGAGAATTCTGACAAGACAAAGGAAAGTCACTAGTATATATTAACGGCCTTGATGCCCTTGGGAGGCACCTTTAACAGACCTAGACAAAGCTTTACAGAGCTCTCCCTTCCACATGATGACCATGATGTCCGTATGACTATCATAGTGTTCCCTTAACTAATACATGGATTTTTCTATCACTGTGCATCAAACTTACAGACACATACAAACTAAATGTTCTTAAAGTTTTCATCAGAAATTCTTTCTACCAAAGAAATAGTCCTGACAAAAAGTTAGCAGATTTTCCAGAGTTACAGGGAAACCAGGACACAAAATCAGCACCAGCCACCAGCCAAATACTGGTAAAATATGCAAGTGGCTGGTAGGTTCTCACCAGCCAAAAAAACAAAACAATGGTAATCTATTGAGTGGCTGGTAAAATTTGAACATTCACTTGACATTTGGCTGGTGTACAAAAAAATTCATTTTGCACCCTGAGGGAAACTGTTTGTAGAAAAAGGCATAGCTGTTTATTTTCTGAAATGTAATTTTTGATGCCATGTGCACCACAAACAAAATCTTATTCACCTCCATAGAGACAAAATGTAACCAAAACTATCTTAGCAGGAAGATACCACTAGAGATAAGTGAGTGAGAAAATATGGAACACATGGTGGAAAGAAATGGCTGCTTCTGTGATGAAGTGTTAATCAATTTGAAGGATTTAAGGGTTCTAACTCTCGTAAAAATAGCTTTCTCTATGTGTAATGTTTTCTGTAGAAAGACTCAATATTGAGATTTTCTGCCAGTGTCCTCTCGTCTCTTCCTTTCTCATGCCATGGTTTGTGTTAATCAATGTTGCGCTGTCCTCTTTTCCAGTTTTCCACATGACCCATGCGTTTCCCTTTTAAGCTCTCGAGGCCATTTGAGCCGACATTCAGAAGAAGTCCGCACACTTGAGCACACACTGGATACAAGCCTGAAACCCACCTGCCTTCAGTATGGACCTGAGATACCTGTTGATAGCTTCAGCTCTCGTTCTGGGGGCCACACTCACCATCTCACTGGCAGACCGCACCTCACATTGCAAAGTCAAATGGTAATGTAGATTAATTTTGAGCATTTATGTGTAGTGAGCACTGATACAGAAGCAGTTAAAGTACTTTTATTTACAGATTTTTTATGCTTTATGCTTTTATGGCTTTTATGGAAAATTTTCTGTATTTTTCTAAAATGTAAAACTATTTTAGTTGACTATTAATGTCCCTGCTGCAGCTGGTGTTTCTGCTATTAATGCTCACAGAGCAGATGCAGCATCATGTGACCAGCAAGACATAGAAAATGCTTTATGATGGTGTTTGGATTTCTTGAAATACACCGCCATCATGGCATAAAAGGGTCAAATGCTTGTTAGATGAAGTAGATGAATTTGAAGTTCTGTGCAGTGTGATTTCTTACGCTTGTTATCTTGGATATGTGGAGACTACAGGACTCACAAGACTCACATTAGTCGTATCAGTGCAGAGAAACTGAAATTTTGATGATTGAAAGAATATAAAGCCGGAGCATTTTCTGATAAGTGAAGTTATTTATTAATCGAATATTTTTGTGGTGTTTTTGAATACTGGAGCCCTTAACTGTTTATGAATAACATTACAGTAACACATCTTACACTCACTGCTCTGCTCTGCAGGTTGTTCGGCATCCCGTGCGAAACTGTCCAAGGATCTCTGGTGAGCCAGATCAAGGCCTGGCAGATCAGGCAGAGCTGTCTATATGCAGGAGAGAGGTGCTCATATGAGGTCAGTACATCTCAGTCAACTAACATATTGTTGAATTAATAATTAATAATTATTTCATTAGGAGCCAGAAAAAGAAGTGCTTTTTTGTGTGTAAAAACATTTTCAGCATTAATTTATAAGGGACATTAGCAAAGACAGTTATTGTGTATTATATAAACATCTTTAATAAATTATGTACACAGTCCACAGTGCAGTGGTTTTTAATTGACCATCACAACTTTTGGACACTTCGATAGTGTCTGTTAGCAGGTGAAGAAAACACTGAAAACACCTTTTATCCTTTCATATGCCGATGACACACATGTGTTTATGAGATATTAAACAGTACAATGTGTTTTTTCCAGTTTTTCTCAGTGAACACACCTTCTTCCTCTTCTTGAAAGTAGCTTTTGTACCTCAGTGCTTATTGATACATTATGTAACATTCCTCTTGATTTGTTGTTCTTGCCCTTATTTTGATTTTATTTATGTTTTGGATCTGTTTGTGTTCATGCTGCCTACAGAAGGATCCTCCCCAGCTTCTTTTGCCTTTTAAATGACATTTTTTAGGTTTCTCTGTCTTTAGTGGTGGTCCTAACGTGATATGACAAAACAATTTAATAACTTTGGCTTGGGGCTAAACTGGAACCACTAAAGCCCCCTAATCTTGGCAAGTGGCTGACAGGCATTATGGTTTTAACCATAAACAGCAGTACATGATCCACAGAATGTAATTGTTCAAAAAGTTCAATATACAGTGTTTCTGTCAGCCTTTTCTGAATCTGAAATGTGCTGCAGCTTGTGTCATCAATTCCTTACGTGATCAAAGCCACGCACACGTCTCCGAGCACGAGGAGAGTGAGCGACCTTGAGTTCCTTCTGGAGCAGTCTACCATCTGCAAAGTGACTGTAAGTGTGACCTTTCTGAATCAGCAAAACAGACATGATGAGATGCAGCTCTTACAAAACCTAAACTGTGCCCTCACTCTAAAGCAATCCTTTTAATCCTCCTCAACTCTGCCAGACTCACAACAAGCTTTACTAAAGACCTCAGGATTTAATTCAAGTGAATTCCAAATTTAGATCCCAAAATTTACAAAAATATGTCCGGCCGACTTTTGACCAATTGTGTCAATTTTGTTTATCATAAACACACTGAATTTGGGGTTTGAATATCTAACCAAGTGTCATATAGTTTTAATAAAATGAGGAAACAAGCAGACAGTGTATGTGTGTGATGTTGTGATACAGCGAGGAAAAATGTTATTTTCCTGACTAAAAGCAATTTAAAGGGAGAAATCAGAGTTCAGAGGGTTAATCAGCTTTGGTCACAGACATTCCTCTCAGACATACTGTTTCCCTTTTGGTGCTTCATGAAAAACATCTTCTGATGTTTCTAACGTGCAGGGAGAAGCCGTGTCCGAGTTCACCAAAGATCCTGCTGATAACAGCACCAACTTTTGCAGCCTCCAGAACCTGATGTCAGGTGAGTATCATCTCTCTTTAGATAAGACCTGGATGCCACAAAAGTGGACTATGCTGGTGACCTCAGGTTTCATTACCAGGATATCATGATAACAATGTGTGTGTGTGTGTGTGTGTGTGTGTGTGTGTGTGTGCTTTTCCCTGTTCAGGAAGTAAACTGGTCGATGCTGAGGGATACAAAGAGTTTAGCAACAAGTGGATCTGTCCTGGGTTTGATACGGCCAACTGCACCTTATAACGTACATCTTCCTGACTCCAAATGTCACTTCATATGCAGAATTAACAGCTCTGAAAAGATTGGTTCTTAAGAGTGTATTTTGCTTTCCCTTTTGTTCCCATGTGCATCATTGTTTTTTTTATTCAAGTGTTATCATTTTCTTATAACATGCATTAAAAAAATATTCAACTCAACTGTATTTTCTCCGAAACCAGCTGCAAATCAGTTACTAGTGACAAAGACTTTTACATTCTTAAACCACCAGTGCTCACAGACTTTACTTGAATAGTATTTAAATATTGGTGATTGTGAGCAGTCTGTTCTTAGAAAAAGTAATGAAATAAAAATAAAATCTATTTGGAAAGCAGCTAAAGTGCTTTAAACCAGAATTACTCTTTATATGCTGAAATTAAGAGAAAGTTGTATTTATCAAATGTAACCCCTAATCCAAGTTTGATTTGTTTACATGAGGCACAAAAACACAGAGTAGTAGCTACATGCTACAGAGAGCCAAAGTGAAACCCAAACTTCTCATTTAACATCCCACTGACATTTGTAACGATGGCTGGAACAAACCCTTACTCATCAATATGTCATGTTGTTTACTCCATATGTGTAGATAAGGATGGTCACCAGCAGACATTACAGCTAAAAGGTTGGAACATTTTTGAAAAATGTTTGTGAATATTATGGATATGGATGACACCAAGTTATGATGATGTAAGTCATCGTCTGTGCCTGTAAATCTTCATTGGAGCTGCAGTTTTTTTGTTTGCCAATAAATGTATCATTGTTTAACTTTGTTAAAATCATGAATGTTTCCTTTAAAAAAAAATAAAGTAGGGGATGCCAATTTGTCCAAAGTTATGGAAATTAAACCCTGAGCAGGAACAAGCTTTAATGTTTCAGAAGGACTGATGGCTGCAATATGAATAACTGAGCTTACAATGGTGAAACAGCACCCTCTTGTGGAGAATTTGCAGCTTGCTAAAGGTGAATTGGTAGTTTGTGAGTTACAACTCAGTTCTACAAGGTGCTTTACCTCTAATAAAAGTATCTCAGATAACAGCTTGCATGACTCAGTGTGTGCAGACAAACCACAGGCAGACAGTTTAGGTTAGTCAGATAATCCACTGTAATGTCTGTGGGGTGTGTGTTGTTGTAAGATTTGGTGAAAAGCTTCATTAAAATTGTCAAAATAGAAAAAGAAGAAGAAGAGTGCTTTATTGATCCCCATGGGGAAATTGATCCTCTGCATTTGACCCATCCTATACACACACACGCACACACACACACACACACACACACACACACACACACACACACACACACACACACACACAATGGGCAGCCACAGTGCAGTGTCCAGGGACCAGCTCCAGTTCTTTTGCCTCAATCAGGGACACTGACATGAGTATTAACCCTGACATACATGTCTTTGATGGTGGGAGGAAGCCGGAGCACACAGTGGAAACCCAAACAGAAAAGACTTGAGATGGCCAGGGTTCAAACCCAGGACCTTCTTGCTGTGAGGCAACAGTGCCAACCAGTGAGCCACCATGCTGCATTTACTTAAAAACAGCAACACTGAAATACAAACAAGGTTACATTTATGAAACACAATATGTCAAACTATTGAAAATAAGGACAATCAGAGGATAAAATTCAATCATATTTGATGCTTCATCAAACAATGTGAGACAATAAAAAAGTGATGAGTTTACTTCTTCTCACAAGTCTAAAAAACAAGTTGCATATCTGCAATCATCTTTCAGCTGTTTTGTTTCAGTCCTCACAGAAGATATCCCTTCATCTCTGTAGTACATTATATCACATTTACAGACGAAAGCAACAGTTTGTTAAGTGCCTGCTTGTTCTTGGTAAGTCATTTGAGATGCCAGGCCTTTTTTTAACTTGACCTCGCAGAAGTTATCCTCACAAATGTTGTGAGCGTGTGCTTTGCCACTCTGTCCATGCAAGGCCTTGTTTTTCTGCATTCCGGGAGCAAGAACGCAGGCACACGGTTGGGACTGAGGCCAAAAGCAGGCTAGTAAAGGACGGGCGATGTCTGCAGCTCATTGTGTTTTACCACCTGCTTGTGTTTCTGTCTCAATGTCAAATTCGGTCAGGCAGCAGTAGAGCACCTTCTGGGTGTATCTGGTGGCCAATGCTGGGAGAGGAGGAAAGATGTGGGAGGTGATGGGAAAAGACAGAGGGAGTAGAGAGGTCAGATACAGCTGACTCTGATCACAGCTGATGATTAATGCTGTATTTCGAAAGTGATTTAAAATCAGGAGGAGCAGATGACAAACTGGGTAAAGAGTGCATAAAGATGAACACAGTCATGTCATGACTCATGTACTCTTGGAGAAAAGATATGACTAAGCACTTTGGTTTTTTTTCCTTTTCTAATGTTTTAGCATGACTCATCAAACACAGGACAGAATTTAACAGATTTAATACACACCCTACTGCACAGAAATATTATATTGTGATCTGTGAGACATTTAAGTCTAAACCTTACCGTTTAACTTGCGCATGAATGTGGGCCTCCTCTCCTCAGGCAGGTAAATGGCCACATAATAGACTGGCACACCAGAAAGTGCAATAGCAATTCCTATGAGAGAATTGATGGTGTCTCCGTAGAGAGGGACGATGACTAAGAACACACTGCACAGACAGTAGATGAAGGGGAAGAACAAGGTCAACTGTGGAGAGAAGAAGACACATTTGATTAGCTTGTGAAATGGTGGAGAAAAACAGGCAGCTGATGTTAGGATGTACATGAACATCTAACAAGCAAAGTCAATTGAAGAGGATTTTTTTTTTTTTTTTTAAAAAAAGCTTCTTCCTTCAGATCATCAAGATGGTGAACTCTGACCTTTGTACAGCCTCAGCCTTGTTTAGCACATCGTCCCTTTGTGTGTATACAATATATTGTTGTATAGTTTGCCTCACAACATATGTACATTTTACATTTTTATACACAGAAAATTTGCACAGCCCACATACACACCTGGCCATACACTTCAACATTTTGATACTTATATTATATATATTTATAATCTTTATCTTCGAATTTTATCATTTATATTTCTACTATTACTACTACTACTTTATTTTTACTCTTATTGTAATTATTATCCTTTATAAACTCACCGTTAAAGCACAACCTTAACACTATACTGCTCTGCATTTCACTAAGAACACTGTATGAGCATGTTACCAATGAAACCTTTTAAACTTTAATATTTAATCTAATTGTAACACAGACAAAAATGGGGCTCAAAGTGGACTTTTGATATTATTGCAGAAATTCTGTTACTTCAAACTACACCAATATTTGAAACACTTACAGGAAGTGCAATAATATATATATATATATATATATATATATATGTATTTATTCACATATATATATATACACACCATATGCATGTAAATATATTTAATAAGAATCTGAAGAGTGAATAAAGCAGCACCTTCACAGGCCTGTGTCTGTCTGGCTGAGTGATGCGCATGTAGATGAGGCCGGCAACAGACAGACCCACAAAGAACCAGTAGCTGAAGCTGAAATAGTTGATGAGCTGGAACACGTCCTCCACGCACAGAAAGATCAGGCCCATTACGCCCTGCAGCCACACAGCACGATGAGCAGTTACTTATCATTCTAACAGAACATTCATTAATATATCAGCGTGTTTCTGCACATCGTGGCAGCCTTTCAACTGACACAGATGTGTATGCATTTGTGGTATTTGATGTTGATTTGAATTGAAGAGTGAAGTAAAGGCTCCTCACATTGAACAGCAGCGCAGGTATTGGTGTGTAGCGCTCCAGGTGGATCAGACTGAGGCTGTCAGGGAGGTGGCCCTCTCTGGCTCCGACGAAAAACAAGCTGCATGATGGGTACAAGATGGGAACAAGGAAAGATTGACTGGGAAAATTCTCCTACAGTTTCATCATGATATAAACATAAAATCAGGTGCCTGCACAGTATTTTTGTGATTACCGTGAGGCGGCAATGACAGAAGCATTGAGTCCTCCGTAGCAGGACATGGCCACTGAAACGGGGATGATCCATTTGAAAGGGCCCAGGACTTCATTCCCAAATGTCTGCGGGATCAGATTGGTCAATTACAAACTTCTCGCTCTGGGTCAAGAAATTCAATCAAAACAGCACATTAATGCCTCACACCACAAAAGCAACTTCCACTTTAGTCTTGTTTTCATCTCAGGGTGAAAAACTGCTTGGGTCAACTGTATTTATATTTAGCAGCAGAGATCTCACTCAAGTGACTGTTGTGGCCTCACCACAGCAACGGCATCACTGGCCAGCAGAGACGGCATGTCCAGAACGACATAGTACGCCACGTTGGTCAGCAGGTAGATGATGGTCACTATGGGCATGGAAATAGCGATGGCCAGGGGCAGATTCCTACAAAGACAGTGAAGATAAACACACAGACAACGAGGTTAATGACTAATTGAAAACCTGCAGTAAAAGTATTAAAAAAGTATGAAAAAAAAATACACACAATGACCATTTTCATTCCCTCCAGCTATGTGTTTCTGTTAAAACTGCACTAGTCATATCAGCTACACCTGAGCAATACAAACAGTAACAAGGATGAAGATCAATAAGCTGAAGAATTGTATCTGGCCATGCTGCTACAAGTCTTATAAAAGAGATATTTTACCTCAAGAGACTTCCTGGTTAAACAAAGGATAAATAAATGTGTGACTAACTGTAATTTGGGATAAAAAGATACTACACAGTATAATCAGTCATCCCATCAGTGCTCATGAATGAGCGTCTCATAAACTTTCACCTTTTACTGTAACATACAGTGACTCTATTTAATCTGCTCAGAAGCACCATTAAACTCCAACTTAGTAGCGTCGCCGTCCAAAATTAGGCCTGAGCAGAATTCTCGTCAGTGAACCAAAAGCAGGAAACATGTCCACATGGACTTGTGTGTGTGTGTGTGTGTGTGTGTGTGTGTGTGTGTGTGTGTGTTACTTCTCTGGATTCTTAATCTCCTCTGTGACAAAGTTGAGTGTGTCCCAGCCACAGTAGGAGAACAGAGCTGAGTAGAGGGCCAAAGCAATGGAACCGGGATCTGTGGAGGAGTCCTCAAATGGACTCTCGAAGGTCTTTGTTTCTCCTTCGCAGAGACAAATTAAGGTTTTACACACTTTATCTTGTTTCCACTGATGCATTCATACATTTTGTTTCATCTTACCACTAGCTATCTTCAGGAGTCCCACAACAATGATGAGGAGAAGTGCCATGAGTTTGGCATAAGTGAAGATGTCCTGGACCAGAGTCCCCCACTTCACGTAGGCACAGTTGATGAAGATGAGTATACCTGGATAAACCAGAGAAATGAGACAATGTGATCACTGAACGAGGCCTGATGTAGTTTCTGATACAGCTTCTGCTTTCATGTTTAGTTGCGTTTGGGCCACACGAGACCACTGACCAAGTTCTCTCTGTGTCACATGGGTCGCATGTTGTATTTGATACAGAAAGAGAAACTCAGTTCTTTGTAGACCAGCTCATGACTGGCATTGCTGCTCTCTCACCCAAATACCAACCCTGAGAACTGCATTCTTCACAGCACAAAGCCAGGCTGTGATATTTCTACAGCACAGACAGTCTAACTATAGCTGATGCCAGTCTCACACAAGGTTACTGAGGCTGTAACCGGGTTGAACAGATGTTTTTGCCCATGTCATCGTACATAGGTAGCACTAAAGCTCTTTTTTTTAAAAAAAATCTCATTTTCATATCTACACTAACAAATACATTGCATTTCCTGTGACTCCTTTGTGATAAAAGCAACAGTTGCATGCTTTCAATGTGAAGCAGCAGCAGCAGGAGGAAATGTCGGGTTAGCAGAGTGAACAGTAAACAGCGAGGCTAATATCAGTGAGATAAAATTACACACAGTGTCGCTGCATTACATGCTGCATCGTTTGGCTAGAGCTGTGAAGGCAATTTTAATCCAGTGTGGGAATGTCAGACTCTGCCACTTACAATGGAAACTATTATATAAAGAAGGTAATAACAGAATTTAAATACATTGAATGGCTATTGTTGAAGAAATGCAGATCATAAATACTATTAAAAATGGGGTTTGATTTCATGATCTGAGAATTATAACTTTAAGAGTGTTTTGTTTCAATCTCTGCCTGCAGCAGAGTAGTGAAAAATACTCCTTGGGGTCAAGCTGACATCCGGAGCTGGACTGAGACCAAACTGAGCAGTGGAGTGTACATTTCACTAGATGGCAGAAGGGTAGATGGCGATTTTCTGCTTGTTTTTTTCTACACAAGTCAAAATAATGGCATTGATTGATGTTTTTCATTGTACCGAATGCATGCAAACATTTTGATGAGTTTAATAAGTTTGAGATTGTCAATTAATCACACTAATTTTGTTTGCAGTCTGTTTTTCTCGGTGATGAACCTCATCTCACAAACTCATTCAAACACAGGCGTGTTTCTTACAGAGGCAGGCCGCAGCAATGAGGCGGACAGCATCATACGGCGGCTGGCAGGTTGGGTAGAAAGACTCCAACAGGTAGCTGGCGAAGGTCAGTGAAATTATAGCCTGGCTGGCTGGCTCGATCAGCAGGATGGACGTCCACAGACGGATGAAAGCCAGAAAGCCACCAAACGACTCCAGGATGTAGGCGTAACTGGCTCCAGACTTGGTGATGGTGGTGCCAAGCTCTGCGTAGCACAAAGCCCCAAACACGGAGAAGATACCTCCAATAGCCCAAATCACCAAGGATAGGCCGTAAGAGGCGCTGTGTATCAGTACCCCCTTTGGTGAGACAAAGATCCCAGAGCCAATCATGTTGCCCACGATGAGACAGATCCCATTGATGAGGGAGATTTCTCTCTTCAAATGCATTTTCTCTCCTTTCCCACCAGTTGGGGCCTTCAAGTCTTCTTCAGATGGAGTCCGTGATCTTGCACAAATGGTCTGGGACATGATCCCCATCTTTTGCCGCAGATCCCCCATTAGTCCAGCAGTGCTGAAGTGGAGGATCATAGAACAAGTAAAGATTATTACAAGTTTGTTTGATTCCAAACAAATGACATGATTCTTCTAGTTTATAATGTAAGTAAACAACTCCAAATATCACATATACACCCACATTTATCAACACAGTCCACTTTTTATGCCTCCAGACATGAAAATAAACATACTTATCAGATGCAGTAATTGATGACAAGAATATAAAAGTGAGCTTACCTTATTTCAAAGATCAACAGGTGTGTTTGTCCCTCTGAACATGTAGAGTCTTTCTCAAGTCACTGTGGCTTCTCTGAACCAGGCGAGCAGTGAAACATTGGTGAGATCACATCTGAGAAGTAGCAACAAGACGGTCGATGTTGCAATCCCTGCTGCCCCGCACAACCACAACCAGTGTTTTTCCAGCGCCAGGCGAACCGTACTCTCGTGTTCCCCCCCTGTGCTATTTTCAGAGACGAGCAGACCTCGTCCCTGCCCCCAGGGAGCAAAGACAGAGGAGGCCCAGCTGCTTCTGGGTCAACATAGTACATTGTGATCAACCTAATAGCTGCTACTTTACCAGTCACTCACTTGCTTACGTTATTTATCTTTGTTCTTTGCATCCCAATCAGCAGCTTTATATAGATGATAACATTATATGAGCTAAATGTGCTAACTGTGTACTTAAACTGCCCTTGGATTAGTGTTACATAAAAAGAAATCAAGAATAAATGAGCCAGAAGTAAAAACAGTGAACTCATTTTATTGAAGACTTTGATACAATATTTGAAAAAATCCTTTGTTTCTGTTAAAACCACAGTTACACATCAACCAAACTTTATGCAATACTTTGTATAATTGTTTGATGAACTGACACTGATAATGATAATGAGCACTAAATTATGCAGGTATTTTGCAGAAGGCATTTCTACGGATACAACAAATGAGATCACAGAAAAAAATTATATATATATATATATATAAAAAAAGATGAAACAATCATCTACAGTACAAAATATGTTACAACATATTCAGGCTATCAAATTTGTCGCATTTTTTTCACTCAACATTGCTTGATATGTGTGTAAAAAGGCTTTTGCATGTTGATTATAGTTGAGGCCGAAAGCAGAATATGAGGCACAGTTGTCATAGACAAGGCAATATGGAAGCATATTGACCTCGCTCGGCCTTCCTGTGGGCCGCTGCTAAGTGACATTACATGACTTCTTGAAAGAATGTGTTCTTTACCAAGAACTGCCTGCTCTGGCTCACTTTCCAAAAGTTCGTCACTGAATTGCAATTTACTCTGGGCCTTTTGATGGGAAAACTGTGCATCCTTAAAATGAGGAGATTTAGAAGAAGAAATGTGAACAAAATAAATGTTCTTCTGTGTTGAATTCATAGATGTGCAGACTGTTAATGCCACACCTACAATACTGTCATTTCAGCACCCATTTTGAGGAAGTGGAGGCAGTGTTAATGAGAAACTGTTCACACACACGTGCACACAACATACACACTAGAGCTGAAACGATAAGTTGATTCATCAGTAGTGGATCAACAACTGTTACAATTTTGATAAACAACTGCTTAAGTTAGTTTTAAGCAAAAATTTAAAAAAAAAAAAAAAAAGTTTTTTCCATCATCTTTTTAAAAGAAAATATTAGCCGTTTTCTTTGTCTTCTATGATAGTAAATTGGATATCTTTGGCTTTTAAAATGTCAGTTGGACAATTCAAACAATCTGAAGATGTCACCTTGAAGTGATGATTTTTTTCCACAGTTTTTAGACATTTTATAGATCAAATCGAGAAAATAAATAATGCAGCCCTAATAACACACACACACACACACACACACACACACACGTAAGAAAGATTGAAAGTGATAACTGTGTCATGGAAGCAGAAATCATTTGTTTCTTTTTTTTTTTCCTAATTCTGACAGTGAGCAGCGAAGAGACAGACAGGAAATGAGGGGAGAGAGAAAGAGATGGGTGTGACAAGCAACACATTTCCCTATCTGGAATCCAACCAGGAACGTTGTGGTTATGTAGCATCCGTGGTAACCATTTAGCTACAAATCAGTGTTTGACTGTAATGCTTTTTTGGCACAAAGAATATATATATATATACTGTATGTATGACTGTAGTAACTGAACAGGTGTGACGTGTATTTGTATCTTCTTGCTTGTAGCAGGATTATGCCTTTGCTGAATGCTACTGATCTGTCTACAAGGAACTGACAGAGAAAGTTATTTTATAAACAGGCGTTACTGTCATTGAGCAGGTGAGGCAGCGCAGCTACAGTAGAAAAAGTTGAACGAGTCATAAACAATTAACTACTTAAACTGTACCATATAGCGCAGGTACACTGAAGCGCTGCTACAAGCAAGGCCGGTTTGATTTTCTCCAGTCGTGTGTTGCAGTTATCTTACACCTCTACAGAGCAGCTCGCTGAAATTTATCCTTTAATCTCTGCTCAGAGTCCATGGAAGAACTGTAGCTCTGGAAGTTTCCAGGTATTTTTTGAAGTGAACATACTAATAATACATGAGCCCAAAAGAAATCTGAGGGCAGATCACTTTTGTCCACTTTTAATCTAAACACAGACATGCAGACGCGCGCACATCCCTCTCATTCTGGGTGTTATGTTACCATCTCTACCTCCCCTTTACTCCATGTCCCAGTGACTCGCTTTAACAGCAGTGAAACTGGGGGAGGAAAAGAGCCCAAATTTTCCATACAGTCACATAAACACAGCTTTCCAAAATCACAACTCATTCCAGCACTTCAACTGAGTTACTTGAACCTGTTAACGTTCAAGACAACAAGGTTAGATTGCTATTATTAGCTCTAAATTCCCCCCTTCTCCCTTTACCGTGCATTTTCTCACTGATTTAATGTAGGTTACTGGATGTGCTTCAACACAAAGACACTCTTTGTAGCAGAGAGGGCCACATACTCACTTCATTTGGTGGTAAACATTATCCAGATATTGAATCCATGATACTTTAAACCTTTTTTTTTTTTTGCTGTAGGTTTTCCAGCATCTAACAGTCCTCCTATAACTTACTCAGATCAACTGAGTGAGGCTACACACACGCACACAAAAAAAAGGGCTACATAAATATGCTTTTACTTAATACTAACTGGATTCTGGAGACAAAAAGCGTATCGTACCAAAAGGAGTGAAACCCTGCAATGCATCCACTCAGAATGAAAGCACTATAAATGATCCAATCCAGAACTTAGTACATAAAATCACTGATTCAGTCGAAATTTTTTGATTCTGATTATACAGAATAAAACTTAAGCTTTTTCACTAGCTGACAAGTGGGTAACTTTGAAGCCAATAGCTTAGCTTTTACACCTGCAACTCTTTTTACTCAACCAGCCCTTCCTCTGTCTTTTTAAGGGAAAGACTTACAGGAACCACGATGACAATCTTGATGACAACGGAACCACCAAAAGTTAAGTGTAGTGTAAAGTTGGCACCATCTATAATCTGGAGAGTTTCCATTGCTTGCGACTGCTGCTACATGTTCCTGATGGTATTGTAGGACATGGACAGCTGTGGTGCGCTGGGGACCAGGTTTGTGGTGGGGGAGCTGATTTCAGCCGGGTACGGCTGCAGGCCCATCTGCTTGTTGTCATGCAGCTTGCGGACTACAATGCGGCAGAAGTCTTCGTTGTGCCGGTGACAGTTGTCCAAGAGCTGGCGCACCTTGGCTGTGCGGGTGGGCTGGTTCACCACCAGTTCGTAATCCTCCCGCATCAGCATGGAGCGTGCCAGCAGGGCGTCCAGGCTCTGGTTCAGGCAGGCCTCGGTCATCTGGGAGACAATCTCCTCACGCCGCATCGCAATCCACTGGGTGATGGGGCCTTCTGTGGGAGACGCATTGCGCAACGGAGGGGTGTAATCAGCTGTGAGGGAGGAGAGAGAGAGGAAGAGTTCAGATTTCTGGGGTAACATTTGGTATAAAACATTTAGTTCGACTGAACTTGCCTCAGTATTATTCATTTCATCTATTATGTTTCATCTGCTTGTACCTTGTTTCTGAGGCTTTGCATTGAGAGTGAGGTTATCCAGTCGTGTCTCATACTCAGTCATGGGCGGGCCAGGTTTGATGGGTATGTTCAAATCATTCATGGGCCTGGCACTCTGGTAGCTGTGCAGATTATTGGCTACACAGTGGTCCTTCAGAGACCCAGGAGACTCCAGAGCTCCATGAGCTATTAATGACGACGGAAGCCCCTCTACAACAGAAAGAGTAGAAGAAGAGGCGTGATGTACCAAGCTGGCAAAAGAAACTTACTATGTAAACAGACAGTCCTGTTTTTATTACCTTTAGAGGGCGCTGCATTGCTGCTAGTGAGGGCGCCTGGTAGAGATATTTCTGTTTCCTGGGAGGAACAAGACCCTGAGCCCGACGTGGAGGTCTCCTGTTGCAGAACAGAAATGATTGATTTACATTTCCCTGCGCACACTAACTGCGCTGACCATAACATTAAAAGCACAAAAAGCTCAAATGTAGAAGCCTCACTGTTTATTATACAGCAGGGTACTGAGGTTATTTCCACAGACATTTCAGCTAAGTACACTGTTTAACAGCTGTTTGCTTCCACTTAATATTAAATACAGATGAGAATCTGTGGATACTGACCAGCCAGATGTTGGGCCTGTCCTTCAGCATATTCAGGGATCCCTCCTCACTACTCTTCTCATTCACTGGCGGGGCTGAACAGCAGCCTGATCTCCGCATCAACTGTGGAGGGAACAAGAAGTTGTGGATGACAAAGAAGAAGAGGGGAATGAGTCATACTGGCAGGAAAGATTAGTAAAGAACAACCAAATGTTAAGAATATGTTAAATCAAATGTGCCAAAATCTAAGCTAATAAATATGTTGTTAGCCCAAAAACAAGACTTGTTATTTACTAACCCTCATATAAGTAAAAACAAAGACCACAACACACAATTTAAAAAAAAGAGAAAAATGTCCATAAACTTGCTTGTCTAGTAGAAATGTTTTTATGTATCTGACCAACTAAGCAAATATTCACCTCACTAATTCTGACATTTTCCCTGCTACCTTTAAGTGTTGCTCACACTGAACCATCCTTCTGTATATCTGAGTTTAAAGGCCACACACTGAATACCACTTCCCAGTTCTTATCAGTTACAAATTATAAACCACAGAGAAGAATATTCAAATAATGTTTATACTTGATTGAGTTTAGTATATTTAAATCATTTCATCAAAAAATTGCTGTATATATCTGACAATTTAAACAAAACTTTTCCAAAAATACTGCTAGCTACAGTGACTTTATGTTCAGTTTAAGCAAGCTAGGATAATTTCATGACTACTTGGGAGTTTGTCTTTACGACTAGTATTAAAAGTCGTTATTATATGTGATTATAGTGTACTTGTGTCATAAATAGTAAGGAAAAAAAAAAAAAGACTGAGCTGACCTGCTGTGTAATATGAACAAAACTTCACTGATGTTTCTTGACAAAATTCTAACACAACAGTTGTTTTTTCTCTTCCTCATTATTGAATCACCTGGATAACCTACTTGGCCCTGATCCAACTTGACTTTCACACAAACGTTTCATAGGAACTTGTAGTTTTGAATTGAAACAATTGTCTAACTCATGTGTGCACATGCAAGCACTATTGAAAAGAGGAAGGATATGATAATGGAACATTATGAAGTAAAAGTTTGGTCACAGTTCAACTCTGTCCCAAATTACACACAGATCACATATAAGACTCATCTTATGTGCTAAGCTGGTTATATTCCTGGAAACACTGCCTTTATTTAGAATAGTACAACTTCACATCACTGAGACGTGATAGAAAAGCAAACAGGTGTTTAGGTTATGTGATAATTATTAGTTTTAAAATCATTTAATCATGTATCCAGGAAGAACCAACTGAGAACACAGTTCTGCTTCTCTCTTAGACGTACACACATTTACACTTTCCATACAATTACAATACTACATTGGCTGCACACAAAAATGCTGTGTAGCTGGCTGTGATAGATAAGAGAACACTTACAGTAAAATAGATAACACTAAAACAATGAGTTTATTAATTAACAAATTGAAACGACTGAAAAATGTGGCTGTTAAACTAAGTAATCTTATCACTTTCTGCTCTGATAACTTGTGATGGGTATTTGCTATTATGTTTTATTAATAAAAAAATATCTAAAAATACTAGTGAAAAAAAAACAAACATTCTAATTGATTTTCCCAGCTAAGGTTTTCTTGCCCAATTCAAAATGGCAAAAAGTGAGCAAGTCAAACTGACCTTTGACCTCTTGATCTCCAACACGGCCTCCAGGAAGTCAATTTCATCAAACCTCCTCACCATTGGCTCCAGCTCAATCAAACACTCTGAAATGGCAACAAACATACCACACTGTTACTGTTTATGACACCAGTAAATCTAATCCACATACTGTAGTGAGTTTTACCACAGTGCCTGTGGCTGGTTTATCGAGGTCACAAACTTCCAAACATTTGCTGGTGATTTTCCTTTTATACATAACTGGACATTTATTCAGGCCACATTAATGTAGGACTCCAACTAATGATTATTTTCATTATGATTTCTCTCAATTAAATTGTTTGGTCTATAAAATATAAGTAAACTGTAAAAAAAGAAATTGCCAACTCCAAGGTGAAGGTCTTGAAATGTCTTGTTTTGTGTAACCAAACGTCTAAAACACAAAGATATTTAATTTACTATAATGTAATACCAAGAAAAGCAGTCAGTTCTCACATTTGAAAACCTGTCCAATGTTTGGCATTTATGCTTTAAAAATACCAAACATTTTTAAAGCATAAATGCTTGGTATGAAAATTGTTGTGCAATCATGTCATCAGTGGTAGTTATAGTTAGTGTGTTCAGGGAATGAGATGACGATTTCATAGAACTGCTCCATGGTCTGATTATCAAAAAATGGTTATTCTAAAGTTAAAGTGACATGAAGCTATTTGGCCAGAATGTGTTTTTTTCCCCTAAAATTTGTAAAATTATTTTAATTTTGTCTAAAATGTATGTTTTAACTGCTTAAAAATTATGTAAATAATGTTTTCACTGGTCTGTGCAAATCTATCAGCATTTATCAAAGGCTGCGAGTCTCATTCATTGGTCTGATTAGAAAAACTTGTTTCATCAAGTCTTTTTAGTGCCAAATTCCCTCTTTTTCTTACGATCCCTCCTCTGCAGCTGAACAGGAGAACACTTTCTGGTGAGACATAATGAGGGAATTTTTTTACCAAAAAGACTGCAACAGTGGAATATATCCACTTTACTTCATCATATTAGCATCTGATAAACTTTTAAATACATTTTGGTCAGAACGAGGAATGTGGATTTTGCCTCCCATCACTTCTGTTGAAAGCGCATTATGAACAGGAGGAATGATTTCAGTGAGCAAAACCTGTTTCAATGTTCACTTGGGTACCTGACTATTGTTTTAGGGCAGACTTGAAAAATTGTGAACCTATACTTAAAAATATCAAGATAAATTTTTTCAGCCATAACGCCCCACTTAACCATTTTAATGTATAGAGCTGACAATCAACCTGGGATGTAATGTGAGCACATGCTTGTTAATGAAATATATAAAAACACACTGTGTTTCCATGAAGAGAGAAGAGGAAAATTTCAATGACATGACAGGAAGCTGATATTTAGTCACTGCTAAGTCAGGGTAAAATTCAGCTGTGACAAGGTAGATTTGCCTGTTGCTCAACATGAGCGAAGATGTTGTCCCAAACTAACTGAAGGGAAAGGAGTTACAGTTACAGCAGCGTGCAGAGTCAGTGTGAACCCTCTGCCAGAGATGACCTTCTGCAGCACGGTTAGGGGTGTGTACTTACTGAGGAAGGAAGGTCGCTCATCGGGGTTACTGGTCCAGCCACAGGTCATTAAGCTGATGAGGGTCCCTCTGCTGGGGATCTCAGCGGGCAGGCTGTCCAGGCTCGTGTCAGGACGCATCCCACGCAGCACACTGAACATAATCTGCATGGGGTTGGTCACCTCTGACACACACAAACACACACATTGATGAAAACTTTCTCAGAGAGCAAGTGAACAAAATAAGAGAATGACAGATCAATCTTGGGTATAAAATTAATTAAAAAAAAAAAAAAAGCTGAAGTGCAAAATAGTAAAAATAAAAAAATCTGTTACCTTCATATGGAATCTGCCTGGACAGCACCTCCCACATAATGATGGCATAACTATAATGTAAAAAGCAAAAAGAGAAACACTTATGTAAATTAGTATTACATCATCCTTTTCAACTGGCATTTCCCTTCAGAGCCGAGGGACTTTACAGTAAACACAGTTAAGCCAGACGGGCCACTTTGAGGAAGGGCCATGACAGATTGACCCTTTTGCAGCATTTCAAACATGTTGAGCCACAGAAAAAAGAGAGTTTCTCGAGCTTCAGTTATAGTGACAACTTCCTGTTCCTGACAGTTTCCTGAAATCAGACAAGTTGCCTTTTATTTAGTCTTTGGCACAGATCTCTCCACAGTGGTCTGTTTTGGTATGCTGACAATCCAACCGCACGCTGGCACATTACCTCACCTGGTCCGCCAAGAAAAGCTCACTTCCCTATACTGCTGATTGTGTTGGTTAAACATTTACTCAATGAGAGACTAGAAACAGTCCGTTCACTCATTCACAAATTCTGCCTAATACTTGGACCATCATGTATATAAAACATATTTAAATGCAACACATGTCATAGATACAAAACTTATAACCAGATGGAAGGAGAACATAAAAGGAAAAATTTTTTTAAAAAACAGTTTTATCAGAAACGTGAAAAATGTCCACGTTTCATATACTTTAGTGTCTCACCTGTACATGTCGTGTTTCACGTCGGCCCGGCGGCTCTTGGATGGTTCGTACTCCTCGGGGGGCATGTAGATCACCGTGCCCCCCATCTCTGTGGACATCGACCCTGAGCCTTTACTGACAGACAGCTGCCGCCACTTTGAAAGACCAAAGTCTGCAATCTACACAGAAGATTAGCAAGATTAGCGTTAGAAAATGTATTGTCATTATTTCTACACACATTTTTACTATTCTGTTTCTATTTCATCAATTAAAGACCTCTGTTGCTCCAAGAATATTCCCACTGAGAGAACAGGAGTAGGGTGTAGTTATCAGATGTGCCGCTAGGTAGCGTACGTCTACAGCTTGGTGGAACTAAAACTGGGACTGAAAGGGAAAAGATTCGCCACCTTGGAAGAAATCCAGGATGAATCCCAGGAGGCTCCTGGACACGATGACAAAAGATGACTACAGGAAATATTTCCAGGAATGGAAGGGGTGCTGGGACAAGTGTATCACATCTCAAGGAGAGTACTTTGACGGGGATTAGAAAGATATTACTGAAAGATTTATGATGACAGTTTGTTTGTTTTTTTTAAAGAATTTCAGGAATTTTTTCCCCCTTATATGTTGTGGAGCACTTTTTCTATAAAAGTAACAGTGTGATCTTACATTATTCAAAGAAACCGCAAGTTCTTGTACTTGTCTCTTTGAAGCAGTTACATCTCAGGTCTTACACTTTTAGCTGCTATTTGTGCGCATTGTTTATATAGATATTCGTATATTGTGCTCTTGTGCTCTTATGTTGTGTATGTTGTCTGATTCTTACTTGTGGCTTGCTCCTTTAATGCCTAACTTTCCTTTTGTGGGATCAATAAAGTTTCATCTTGTCTTATATAATAACTTTTTTCTATCTAAAAAAAGTCACAGACCAGCTTAAAGAATGTCTGTAATAGATTCAGTAAATAAACAGACAGATTTTTGAAGATGGCTTTGTATAAAAAACTACAGTAGTTGTGTTCATGTCCCTTACCATTATGTTTCACAAGAACACACACACACGAACACACACACACACACACACACACACTTTCAGGTAATTATGAGTAAGAACACTCAGTGATGCGCCCAAACGTTCATACCACACAAAACTCTCTCTCTCTCTCTATCACTCACACACCTTAACGTGAAATTCACCATCCAACAGTATATTCTGTGTCTTTAGGTCGTGGTGTAAGAGTGGTGGGTTCATGTTATGAAGGAAGTTGACACCCAGAGCGATCTCATACAGGATCCTCAGTCGCAAAGGCCAGGCAAGCACAGGGTACATGTCCTTCTGTAGGCACAGGTATAAAAACAGAGTCAGGATATGCGTGTGATCAGGTGAGTGCAGAGAGAGAGAGGATGTGTGGACACTACAAAAGCACTGTCATACACTAGGACAGGAGGGAATCCCCCAAAACTACATTTAATAGCTTTCCTCACTGTTCAGCTTCTCTTCCCCTGCTTGCATAAAAGTTTCATCAGACACAGTAAAAAGCTTTAAGTTTCACTTTTGCTCACTGTGTCACAGTGACGATACCATGTAATAGGACTATGAAAAAGACAAGCCACTCGCCAAGAAAAACAAAGACGCTAATTCACTTAAAGTATTCTGACAACGCAAGTGAACAAACAAGAACTATGGAATGTTAAAAACGTTCTCAATATTTCGTTTGTGGTCGTGACACTGTCACTCGATTGAATAAAACAAATATACATGTTAAAAAATCTTATTAGGACATTAAAAAGAGCTGAAGTAGCAGACTTTGTACCAAATAAACAGCTGACTAATGATGATTTATAGCTACCTCATGGAGCAACAGGTCCAGGGAACCATTGCTCATAAACTCTGTGACTATGCAGAAGAACTCTGGCTCGTTGCAGATCCCAAAGATCTGGATGATGTAGTTGAATCTCGCTTTGTGGAGAACCTCGGCCTCCTTCAGCAGGCAGTTCCTCTCTCTGAAACACAGCCAGTGACACGGATCAGTCTTTACCCCCCCAAAACACTGATGAAATACTGGAGGTAGCGTTGTTGGTGTATGCAGAGTTAAGGGGAAAATGCCAAAGAAATGAGGCATGGAAGTGAACTGTAAACAGGGATGGGCAACATGACTGAAATCATAATATTGATCAGAATATCTATATTGATATTGATAGAATAATCACAATGTGACAAATGTATGGGGGAAAAAAAAAATCACATAAAATAATCAAATTGTGGTTCAAAACAAAGACTTAGAACCCATCGTTTTGCATAACATGAGGCCAAATTCTTTATACATGTCATACAAAACACTTAACTAATTTTGTTAGTTTTTAATTATAGCTTGCCGAGAATCATAATTTGGTCCACAGAAATATGTAGAAAGACAACAACAATAATAATAATAATAATAATAATAATAATAATGATGATGAATCCTATCATCACAATAAAATCTCAATGAAATTCAATAAATGATTAAATTCCCCACCGCCGACTGTCATCACATCACAGAGGAGTGAGGGGTAAAATATCTAAGAATTATTACTTTGTGCAGATTAGTTTTACATGTGTAGATACGTTTCTCTTGAAACTCAACTGCAGGAAGAGTGATTGTGTCATCTAGACAAACCCTGTGACCGAAATAACTCCCAGGACACTACAATACTGGGACACACTCTTTGACCGATAAGTTGGCCGAGCCAAAATATCAGATTTTCACAGATATATCTGTATCAGAGACCAAAGAGTAGTAGTAGTAGTCACAGTATAAATGTGCCCTGAAAGAACAAACAATGTATTGTTTTTAATCATTTATGTGCCGCTCAGTTTTAAACGTGTGGATCTGAGTGTCTTTTTCCTTAAATGTAACTGCAGTTAGAGGGCATCAAGAAAACCCTGCCGATAGCGAACAGACAGAGGAAACAACTCTTGTGACATTATGGCAGTGCTCGTGATACTGGGCCGTGGTTACATTTGATTCAAATGTACCTGCAAAGATTGAATTTGATTAAACATGACATTAATTTAAAGATCCCCTCCAAACATGTTTTAAGACATAAAAATACTCTTTGAATAATAATGTGTGTCTAATATGGTTTTTACACAAAAAAGTTCAATTAACCGGTTAGAAATTATTAAAATTACATCTACTCCTTGTCACTCATTACAAATCCACAATCAATGAATATGTAAATATTTTTAATTTACAAAGTTTAACTGTTGGACACAAGATGTTTCCTACTTCGCCGTAAAGTTTAATTCTCTGTGTTTGTGCACTGGAGGCTTCAAGTTTCCACATCACACTTGTGTAAGTTGCATATTGGGCCAGGATCAGCTTCCAAACTATTTGTAATGTCACAAATCCTGCTTGTAGGCCCACCGCTTTAACTCAGATTTTCAATGAGCACAGAGAAACTTTCCACTTTCAGCAGATGAATGTGAAAACAGCCTTCAACTGTCAAACTCTGCTCATACATCATTCTGTACAGTGAAGCTCAAACATCCAACTGAAGTAAGAAGAAGAAAAACACATTTTTAAGTGGCATCAAGGTGTCAAGAAAACCCTGCAGACAGTCGACTGACAGGAAACATGTCCTGTGACATTATGACAGCACTCGTGATACTCAGATATGGTTACATCGGATTCAAATGTACCTGCAAGTCTCACATTTCATTAAAATGTCAATGAACTGACATTAATTTAGGCTGATGTTCTGGTTTCCTGCTTTAAGTGCCAGTGGATTTTAGATATTTTAGGGTATTTTATCTTCATTGTGACAAAAAAACAGGTGGCCACATGAACACACCCTACCTTTCACCCACAGGAGAGTCGAGCTTAAGGCACTTGATGGCCACAGTGGTCCTCCAGTCGGAGTGCTGCGCCTTGAACACGGTGCCGAAGCCCCCTCTACTCAGGTAGTACAGGTCTGTCAGCTTCTGGTAGGGGATCACCGGCAAGGTACTGGTCAGACTGCCGATGTTCACACAGCCCACAGCCGCCTGCGGCTCCATAGCAGTTTATGTGCCTTTTACGGGAAGTCGGAAGGATTTATCATCCACTAGGTCAGAAACAGAAAGCAGAACTGCCCCCTTTTTTGGTCAACGCAACGAGGTAGAGCGCTCCAATTCACACGCATGCCATTAACTGTGTCGCTGAGTGGTTAGCAAGCTAAGCTAGCGGACAGTTGAAAGAGAGCGACCGACAAACGGCTCGTCCGTTTACTGAAATACCGTGAACCCAACGGCCTCAATTAAACGTATACGCTTACACTTGCCCGTCTGTTCATGTGACATGCCAGCCAGCTTGGCCGGGTAGCGGGAGGTAGCGGCAAGGACAACAACAACAGGAGCTTCTGAGCTCCGCTGGTATTTAAGGCAGGTGGGTTTGTTGTTGCTAATGACGACACAGAGGTGCGTTCATGGCACACAGGTTTCCAGAGCTTCACACAGTATGAGCTGAACACATCACAGCTTTCATATATGTCTTTAATAGAGAGGCAGTTTAAAATGTGAGGATAGGGGAATTCATTCACAATTTTACACCCAGTGTTTCCTCTCTCTGTTCCTTTTACAAAGAGGAGGTTGAGTCTTTTTCTTTATTTTATGCCTGCACTCATTCAAGTAACTTTTGGACTCAAATTACCGTATTAATCGGGTCCCTGTTACAGAAAATATGGTGTTATTTTATATTTTATAGTCTAACAACAGAGAAATTGATCACTTGATAAAATTACTGTGTCTTTTGGTTAAACTTCATATTCACTAGGCCAGATTTCTTCAGTTTCTGTTGAAGTTCAGATAGTCTCTTCTGTCGGCAGAGTATCTAAAAACAAACAAACAAACAAACAAAAGCTTTAAAGACATCTCATCACTTGAGAAACATTGTGGACAACACTGACAGATGATTTACGTTGCAGTATTGCTTATCCACTTTTTAAAGTTATATTTATTTATTTTATTTATTTCTCTCTTAATTCCTGTATTATGTATCTTTTGACATCATACAAGTGTGTTTCTGCTATTTTATTTGTTCTCGATTACTTCCTATACCATTGTTTGTATTGCAACATTACTGTGTTGTTAATAAAGTTAGAAAAAAAAGAAAAAATATGAGAATAGGAAGTTTATAAATGTCTAAATATTTTTTAAAACATCTAATGCATCAAGTTCTCAATTTTGTTTCGGTTTCGGTGGGGCAGAGACACACCCCTTATATGGGAGGAAACAGCTTCTCTGTGCATAGGCTGAAATCTTCATGAGGGTTTAAACATGCTGGACTTTCCCAAACGTGGGGCTTTCCCCACCACCAAACATGATGTGAAATATTGATGTGACGTGTGAATAAATTAAAGTTAAAAAAGGAGAAACGAGAGCAAGTATCTCCACCCGCAACGTTTATTTATGGCAATAAAATGTATGTTTAATTCTGTGTTTCATTTGTTTTAAACACCCTACCAAAGAATTTACAGACAATCTTACGTTTTACAAATTCAGCTTGTAACACAAAAAGGAGATTCCAGAAGAAGAAGAAGAAGAAAAAGATTGAAATAAAATAAGCAAATAGATTGAGTGTGATGATTTGTTGATGTGTCATTTTTTCTTTATTGAAACAGGAAGAGGTCTTCCTGTGGTGGCAGATAGGACACACACTGAAGCACATGACTGTGTTTGCTTGTTCCTGTTGTAATCTGAAACCTCTGTGAAGCAAAGGGTGTCAACAAATCAGTAACCACATTATAGCGGCTTCTTACGTGGACAATGTGGCCACTGTTTCTGATGATCCAGCAGCACGTAGCAAGACAATCCCTGCACAGCTCAGGCAAGAAACATGAATCAGAGAAACTTCAGCTCTGACAGACACTGTTAACTCATGTGACTGTATGTCTGTGTGTGTTCCTGTGTTCATCTTTAAAAACTTTCTGTGCTTTCAGCAGCATCAAAAGCTCACCAAGACCACCACAGATGGCTGCCCCGTTTGTTCCAGTCCCCTTTCCAGTGGACAGGACTGCAGCATACAGGTCCTGGATCAAGAGGGGATCTCCCATACATACTAGCACCTCATCCACTGACTGTGAGCCCTCACCTCTAGAGAGTATTCCCTGGGTTAGAGGAGTTGGACCCTGGGGTACCACAGGTGAGTCCCAGAGTAGACCTCAAGGAGGCGTGTTGGATGGGTCACCCTCACTGCTGGAGGGTGAAGGGGGATTCTGGAAAAACTGGGTGGAGAGACCCATCACCCCGACGCTGCTGGGCTACGAAATCCTGGAGGAGAGGGCAAAGTTCACGGTAAGGATTTCTGCAGAAAGTATCAATGAAAAAAAGAACATTTAGCCAAACATTCACAACTTTGTATAAAGTTACATAGTAGTATTTTTGGTAAAAACTTAAAAAAAAAACAGATTTTCAGATGGACTCTGGAATGAGTGGATGTATGTAATTTGCAAAGACACATGGACTTTGACTGACAATGTATGTGATGTCACACTGGCAGCAGATGACTTCCTCATCGTGTGTGTGTGTGTGTACGGGAATGTGTGTGTGTTGACTGCAAGATTGCACAATACTGTTGAATCACACATTCACAGTCACATATGTGAGCATGTCAGTATGTTTTGTAGCAGTAGTTTCCCTAAGAATTCCCCACTGTTAAATACACACTGTCTGTGTGACATCACATCACATTTGAATCTGTGTTGTAGGTTTATAAGATCCTGGTGACCGGAAGTGAAGCCGACAGCTGGGTGATCTTCAGAAGGTACACAGACTTCTGCAGGCTCAACGATAAGGTGACGATGCTTTTTAGTAATATTGATCCCATTAGTGTGTGAAATGACAAATCATTAAATTTACAGAGTAGCTGAAGGATGAGGATGAAAACAGTTAACCCCAATAAAATGTTGACTGGCAAAATTATCACTTTTTATGCTTTTCTACATGAAGTTCAAAGCACAGTGTTACCTGGTAGGAACTGTCTTCATCTGTTCAAGGACAGATCAGCAGGGTTACACCAGTCTGCTGCCTTGAAAAATATATATTTAGTCCAGTGCACATTAGCCCATATTCTATCTTTATCCTATTTTTATACACCACAGTGTGTTCTCTAACCACCGACACTTTCAGCTATCTCACTGATGTGATATTGTTGCCATAATTATTTTATTTGTCTGTTTTCTCACCCTTTCGTTCAGCTTAAAGAGCTGTTCCCCGGCTTCCACTTAGCCCTTCCCCCTAAGCGCTGGTTCAAAGACAACTACGACGAGGAGTTTCTGGAGGAGAGGCAGATCGGGCTGCAGACATTTCTGCAGAACTTGACAGTACACAAAGACATCATCAGCAGGTGTGTGTGTTGTGGTGAAAAGAAGTCAGACTTATTTCAACACTTCTTCAGAGATCACATTGAGCCTTGTTTGATTTGGACTTTTAATCTTTGTGTTTTCCAGCGGAGCTGTCAGACACTTTCTGTGTTTGGTTGACCCTCCAAGTCCATTTGACAGTCTGGAGGAAAGCAGAGTGAGTCCTTTCTACATATTGCAAAATAGAAAAGAGTGTCTACAACACAAGCTAATGTCTAAAGAGATGCCTGAACTCAGATAGCAAAATTGCTGTGGCCCAGATCTGGCCCACACCTGACACTTTCAGCACTTTCATCTGGCCCGCATACCGCATGGAATGATGGCACTTGGGCGGTCCGCTCCTGTTTCCCAGATCTGGGCCACAAGCAAGCCGTATGTCAACCAAGAGGAAACCACATAAACCAGAACTGGCCCATATCCAGAATACACCACATCTTTACCAAAAAAGGCCCACATTTGATTTGAGATATTTGGGCCATATTTGCCATTTTAAATGTGGGCCATTTCAGGCTCACATCCATTTTGTCCCGGCCAGAAGAAGACCTGCAGTGCTGCATCATTGCCTGAAGTGGCCCACTTCCATATGCTATCTGGGAAAACACCAATCAAAACATCAACAGATCAATTTCTCATTTTATTAAAATACGATCAATCTCAGCCCTATTTCTATTGACTTCAGTTGACTCCCTATTGTTTGTGCAGGCTTTTTGTGAGACTCTGGAGGAAACTAACCATCGTCTCCAGAGGGAACTCTTGGAAAAACAGAGAGAAGTTGACACTTTGAAGAAAACCCTGGAGGAGAGGGAGAACCACATCAGCCTCCTGGCAAAGAAAGTCAGGATGTAAGGATGTTTCTTTTGCACAGTTACAAAAATCATCATGTGTGATCTGTACTCACAGACACTGTCAGCAGAGGTGTTATATATACTATAAGTTGTATATAAGCAGTTTACATTTCCTCTCACACAGATCGCTGTCACTCTCGTCGGAGAGCTTTGAGCATCTTTGCGAGCCACCAGCTACTGTAGCCACAGACACGCACAGAGAAGGAGACACAGATGTGACTGAAGAGGTGGATGATGGCAGAGGATTCTCAATAGGTAAACAGCCCTCTTGTCCCTCTAGATGTACTTTATATTAGTGTTATAAAAACAACAATTTATTTTTATAGTGTAATATTAACCCTTATTAGCAATAAAAACTAGGAAAATATAATACAAATAATAAAGATAATGAAGTATATAACACGGGAAAGAGTTTTATTCTTGCACAATTACTTGAAAGTTTAATATTTATCTTCTGTGCTGGTGTTAATCATGTTCTTACCTTTGCTGTTCTCTTTTTGTTATCTCTAGGTGATGGTCTGATGCACTGATAAAAGGTCATGAAGCTCCCAGCGGTCAACAATAATTCCCCAGGTGCATCTTAAAGTCCAGTGACACATGAAAACCAAAACAGGAAATCTATGATGAGCTATTGCAAATTACACTCTGTTGCATCAACTCAGATGCACAAGCTCAGTGACAAAACCATTTATGGAGAATAATGGATGGACAGACATGTTTGGTCTAATGCAACACCTTGCAGATTTCTGCTTCATGTTGAGTCTGATTATGATTCAGCATTGAATGTCTGTACCTTCCTTTTGTATCAATATGAGGCTATTTGTTTGAGGATACTAGATGTAAATTCTCTTTGGCATGGCCATGTTGTATAAATACCTCAAACTATCCAGTATTATCTTGCTTTCAAGAGAAAATAATCTGATCCTCATCACAAATGTGAATTATGAACTTTGTTATTAATTTATTGAGGTGACGTATTTAATTCATCCTTTTTTTAATCAACAGTAGTGTTATTTTTTTGAAGCATTTTGAAGCCAAAGACAAATACGACCAGCAGAGGGCACTGTAATAACAGTATCCAAAACGAAAGCCACTGCACATGAATGAGAAGTGAACATTCAGAACTTGATGTTCTGTTCTCAGCGCACTCTCAAGGGCTTTTCACTGAACCTTGAACACGGTGCACTGTGCTCCTGGATAATGGGCTGTCATGGTTTTCTTGAATGGAATGCAGAGGAGAGATGTTTCCCTCTCTAACAATGAATATCAGGTTAACAATCAATGAATGAAGCATGTGTGTGTGTGTGTGTTTGTGTCAGAGCTTCAAACCCATCCATGAAGAACCACATTCATACTAGCCAGAAAATCAGACTGAATTTTCACTTCATTCATTCTATTTGAATCACTGAACAAATAGCAGATGTGGGCAGTGATTCAGAGGTCTGGAACCAGGCTGCATTCATACTGTTATATTGAACACATTCATACATAATTTTGTTTGTAGGCTATTGTACAATAAAAATATACAACAGGAACAAAAACAGAACGTCCATTTTACATGTTGTTCTTCTGTTGTATAATCATGATGTGAAAAATAAACAACTACAGAAGCAAGAATAAAAATGAGCATACAAGGACAAGACATTCACAGGCACAAAAAATGACCATTTTTTGAAAAGCTGTACAAAAGCATCAATGACTTCACTTATGGTACCAAACTAGTGGAATATAAAGCAACAGATATAGAAATCGATACATTTCATAACCATAAAAGAGGAGACAAAATTTTTATCTGAATCATTGACTGTGTTGAAATTTGTCCAAATCCCATAATAATAATAATAATAAGATTATTTGTAAATAAAGCAAACAAAACTTCTGATATCAGTGTTTTGAAGAATTTTGCATCTTAAGATTTGATCATGAGCCTCACAAGATTGTCCTCTGATGATGAATCGTGCAGTATCTGACAGGATGCGTATTCATAATCCTTCCCTCAAATCTTCTATATCAGGCTCTGTTTCTTAGAGGCTCTCTTGTAGTTGTATAATTGAGTCAATTTTGTAAATAAAAAATGTGCATTTCTACATTTCTCCACTAATCATAATTGTATTCTAAGACTACTTTACCCATGTGTTTGCAAGTATTACTGATGTAAACAACAGAGGTGTGGATCTGAGTCACATGATGGACTCCAGTCAGATCCTGACTCATGAATCTGATGACAAAACACAAAAAAGATTTGCAACTCGACTTTGAAAGACTCATGACTTCACTTGTACTTGAGCCTGGGGTTGACGTGATATCCTCGTCAAGGCCAAAGATGAAAAATTATGCTTAGTTTAGAGCTTGGACTTCACTTGGGACTTCAAATCAAGACGTGAGACTTAGATGTGACTTGCAAAACACTGCCTTTGTCCTTTCTTTTAAAGAAACTTTTAACAGCAGTTATTTTAAAACATAAAATAACTTAGATTCAGTTGTTGCACTTCCATCTAATACCTGTAAATACATTCGGCACTGACAGCAGAATTCTGTTTGTTCAGGGTGGAGCTACCTTTTTGTTTACATCTGGATCAACTGGTTCTGCCTTTAACTGGATTTAAAGCATTAAAAGACATGGGAATATACTGATAGTTATAACCTTTAAGAAGCACCAACATGTGCGGCTGAGGAAGTGTGTGAAGGGAATCCTGTACTCAATGAGGGCCAGACTCTCAGTAACTCACTTTATCTGCCCGTTGTTGACTAGTATACGAGGGGAAAGCCAGCTTTAAGATGATGGAACACATCCTGTGCATTTCAATTTTTCATCCTAAACCTCAGTTTATCATCTCCTACAGCTGTAAATGGAATCAACGTTGCTCAAGGAGGATGTCTGTGGGGATACATATACTTCATGCATCCCCACTGATTTATGTCAACTGAACAAAAAGTTTGAAACAACCTACTTGCTGCTGATTTCACAGGGTTTCATCTTCATTAAGATTAACTGCAGGCTGTGCGGCACATACTACACACATAAAAAGTTATTCTTTAACAAATTCTAGACCTTGACACGACATCAAAGACTCCCTGTCATATTAACATGCTCATAAATAGACCACTTCCTTACTCCATGTTCTTATAGAGAGCCAGTATGGGTTGTGCTGGAGAGGTTTTCAAGGTTTCCAAGAGTCTTTTTTGGTCAAGAACACCTTATCAAGCTTTGACTCCATCTTCATGCAACCTCCAAAATACAACTTGAGACACTTAAGTGGCCTAACAAATGCAGAGTTTTACGTTTTATCTATGGAACTGCATTGCTGCTGCTTTTAAGCAAGTGTTTATTGAATACGGTTGAGCCAGTGGATATTTATAACAAGCATCTGTTTTTTTTATGTCCCAGCTGAATTGGGATTTAGGAATTACTGTTGTCATCAAAGTAAATCTCCAGATGCTCTTTAAACTTTCCCAGAGTTTTGACTTGATGATAAGGCTGCATATGTATAGAAACACCTCCACATCCCCCAAGAGGTCACCACTTTATGGTGATAAATACTCCACTCTGGTTGATTGATGTGCATTTGGTGTTGGAGGTGCTGATGTGGAGTCTGGTTTGCACTGTGTTTCAGTGTAATGTTCTTTTGTTGCAGCTGGTCGTGTGCATTGGAGATCTCTGTCAAATCGACTGCATAACCCATATTCAAGCTGAATGCCCCTTTATCTGTCTAATACTGACACAGTAACATGTTAGGAAGGCTGAAGATCCCACTGTTTCCACTGAAAACCATGCACATGAGCCAAAAAGTTTGAATGTTTTTCCATGTTTGCATTTTCCAGACATTCACATCCCTTTCTGGATGCCACAATACCCCCCTAAAGTTTAAACTGCACCTCTCAGTGTGTCAGATTCACTGCTTGTTAAATGGTCGGATATGGAGTCTGGTGCTGGTGGAAATTTGTGTGAAAAATTTCTATTTGGATGCAGGTCAGTGGAGCCACAGCAGGAAGTCTTAATAGGATTTATAGTGGGTCCATGTAATTAGATTAGTGACATTGGACTGTGTGTGTTTCCACTATTGAATCACTAATTTTATTTTCCTATAGGGATTATTACCGCACTTTTAATGCTTTCTGCAATACCGTACAGCTCTCTGCTCTCTGCTCATATTATGTGAATTTAAATTGAATTTATTAGCACTCGTCTTTGCACTGCATTGCTGATGCTCACTTGAAGTGAAGCAAACAGTGTGCAAGAGATTTTTCTGACTAAATAATGAAAACAGTACAGTATATGTCATTTTCTCCACTGGCAAACAAGAGGATCTCCCTAATTTAAGTCCTGACAGTTGATTTTCAGTTAAGAGTAATAAAGCATTTTACCTGCAAAATACACATCTATGACATGTCTGACTCAGTGCTTCTGTAGTGAAAAAGAGGCAGGATGTAGATATTGTCTTTTCAGAAGTAAGTCAGTGAAGACAATGAGTTCCCTTCATAACTTTACAATACGCTCAGGTGTTAAATTTGTCTAATTTCACAGCTCCATGAGTCTTTTTGCCAGAACCTCATTCAGAATCATAATACCCACATTAATCAGGTGTTTTCACACTTTGTATGACACTGTCCAGGTTTTGGTATCACTGTACAGTAGTACTCAAAGTAAAGTGAGGAGTACTCCCTCATAAAACAACCTCCTGAAACATTTTAAATAGAGGAGACATTTGCCTCCACTACAGGGAGGCCATCAAATTTAACTGCATCAGTTCTGTCTGATATTTGATTCAATAATAAGTCTCTCAGGTTGGAGTGCGGAGCTAGATGTTTTAGAAAATCTTCTATCCAATCTTTTACTTTCTAGGTGGGACTGTTTTATACAGCAGGCCAAAAGCCACCTTGTTCTTTCTCCATATGTCTACTTATGTCTGTTTTAGTTTCAGTAAGTCTGATGCTATTTTATTAACAATCAATTTGCTTTCAAATAAATTCTACAGAAGACGGATGCTGGAAGAGTCACTTAAGCTGCACCAGGAGGAATGATTGTGAGTCACCGTAAATCAAATATCCTGCAGCAGGATCTTATATAACAACAATAGTTACCAGTTGTTGTTTTTTTCCTCTAAATTGTACACAGTAAAATTACTCAGTACAAGAATAAGGCTCGTATGTGCTGGAGTTCATAAATATTGGACTCCATCTGGGTAGATATGTCTCCAAATGTCTAGCAAGGGAACATCTTCCATGAAATGAGAAACTGATTCTTGCATTAAAATGAGTTATTGTATCTTCACCACTCAAAGGATCCAGAATACATAAAATTTCCAGCTGTAATAGAGTCACCAGGGAGATCAGAAGAAGTTATTCTAAATATGGGATCATTATCGACTATAAACATAAATCAGATGGTTTTAGATGCTTTCATTTACATCTTCAAACACACTATAAATCTGTTATGGGTGAGTCTCACTGCAACACTTGCATAAGAAGATGAGAAAACTTGTCCCTATTACTTATTCAGTATTTGCTCCTGCTTATCACCAGTTTCACATTTTGAGTTTATTTAGACGTAAAATAACCATTACAGCTTTGAATATACAGTAGCTTATCTCTGGTTAATATTAACCTGAACAGGACCACAACAACATCTGAGAATAATAATAAAGAAGTATGTTAAAAAGGAAAATAAAGTAGCAATTACCTCACTGGAGTCCACGAACACTGGACCATCTTCCCCGCTGTGGCTGTAACTGATAGTATGTGAGGCGCTGTCAAACAAGCATTTGAAACTCGCACTATCTATTAAATGCTAAGAATTTCACCATATAACTGTAATGTAGCCTCATGTAATTGGTTGTTTTCCACAGCTGCACCCAAGAGTCCTGATTCTGATGGCTGAGTTTTGAACACCGTCCAGCTCCACAGGCTTCGTAAGAACCTTTCATAACCTCTGCTCTTATGGTCTGTGGCTGTGCATGTTAAGATTTAAGATTCTAGTTCAATATTTTCAAAGAAGTTAACATTTTGTTTGAAATTAACTCAAGATAAATACACATATAGAAAGATCAATGTTTGTTTAGTCAGAGTAAAATTAATTCGATCAATGTGTGAAATAAACTAGTGGCCTTGTTTTCATCCAGGTTATAGTGAATTTAGCCTGACAAAAGGCTTTTTTCACAGCAGACATTTTGACTCATCAAAGTAGGAAAAGAGCAGGCAGGTGTTATTAATAACATTAACTGACGGCTCTATAAATGTCCACCTCAATTTAAAATGTCATCACCTACTTTCATCTTAGAGCTTTTTCAACAGCTGCAAGTCTGAGCAGACACACACAAATACACAAATACACACACACACACACACACACACACACACACACACACACACACACACACACACACACACACACAAATACAAGGCAAGCTATGGAAACTGCAGGTAACCATAGCAACAATGCTGATGGGTCAAGCTACAGTACCAGTTTACTCACTTTTGGAACAAACCTGGTAAAACTGACTGAAAAAATGTTAAAGATTATTTGAATATTTCCCATGTTTTATATTATAGAGTTTTATATCATCTTTATTGTCTTTTATAGTTTATAGATTTGTTTGTATCTGAATTAATGTTAATTCTGCAAATTGTAAGTAGCTTTTTAGAGAAATAGAACTTTATTGTTGACATAGGCAGTGGTACATTTATATTAATGCTTAGTTACTTTACTGAATATTTAAATATGTTCTAACTTGATTATGTGTTGCCTTTATTCAGCAGTGAACTTCACCATTAGGCAAGGTATAACTGTCTGGGACCAACAACAAGGGCTAACTAATGGCTTTAGATACACTATGGTAGATGGGTACCACATTTTCTAAGTCACCAGGTCTGCTGTTACATTTAATAAGTCATTAATGAAAATAATTTAAGTCTGCAGTTATAAATGTTAATAAATTGCTAATAAATGGGTAGCTCTTTCCAGACAGTAAGTGTTTGAACAGAATAAGATTAAGCAATATGATGGTTGTATAGAAAGGAGGGATTTCCCACAACTTGGCAACCCAAAAAGTATGTTCATTAATGTCTTATAAATATAATGATAAAGCATTAGTAAATAATTTATTAACCAGTAATTAATGCTTATAAACCCTGTATAAATGGTGCCTTATCATAAAGTGGTACTGATAGATGTAACAGGCCTACTGCAAATAAAGTTGTTACTCTTCTACTCTCTGCAATTACTCACAAAATGCCCTCATAGTGTTTCCTTCATCACAGTCTTTTATAACAACCAAGTATAATTACCTAAAAAAATACAGTACTTCAGTAAATATACTTTGTTGCTTTTCGCCACTGGATGGTCCAGTGAAGTTTATGTCAAAGAAGCCCAGGAAAAAGGAATAGCTTAAATAATCCATGGAAATAAATAGTAATTTTAAAAAACAAACTGTAGAAATCCATTAAAATCAGCTCCTAACAAGCTTCCATAATGTTGGGGGACGTGCAAGAGGCAGATTTGAAGAATGATTAAAATTAAGCTGTCTTTATTAAATTTGTTGGCACCGTGGATGTATTATAAAAGCTCTTATAATACATCCATGGCTGGCACTGACTCATTTCCTACCCTCGAGACTGATTTGTTGTCTGTTGCTAGGGCAACCGTCGTTCGGGAGGATGCTAACCAAGCTGTTGGGCATCTTAAATAAACACCTCCCATCCCCCAAACGACGGGCTTGTTAATTAAAAAGAAGAACACCTTCAGCAACAGACTGATCTCCCCCAAATGTGCGACACAGGAGGGTATTTCTGCCGGCGGCCATCAAACTCTACAACTCCTCCCCTCTGTGTGCAGCAGCATTAGGCTGAAAGCTTTCCGCCCTGAGCTTCCCTCTTCTCACAAATAACTCATAACTGGCTAAGAATTGTGCACAATGTATAATAATTACAACAATGTTTCCATTGCACATCGCATAATAATAATAATTATACTCTTGTTAATTATATAATTATTACAATTCATAATAACTACTCTTTTTATCTATCTCACTACTCTCATTTTATTATGTACTATACATATATAATACTGCACAATATATGATAGCAACCTTTTCTATTCAACTATTTAACTATTTTATTTTATTCTATTGTCGTGTGTGATGTGTGCTGTTGTGACACTTGAATTTCCCTCGGGATTAATAAAGTATGTTTTATATGCTTCATCTCCTGCAGTGTCTCGAGCTCGTAACGTGGGGGCGGCGCGTGCTGCAGGCAGTTACCTCCTCACATCCAGCAAAGCACCTGAGGGAGCTGAAGTGAACATTTACAGGAGAAGAAGTACGTGAGTCGCGGATAATATATATATGTATATATACATTTTTTCTCCATAGCCTGTGACAGTCCCGGATTTATTTTATGAATGTCATCCACAGGTCTCATCATCATGAAGAAGATAACGGCCAAACACTTGTTGTGCTTCTTCTTGCTCGCCTTCCCGCTGTCCTGGGCAGAGGACACGAAGAAAGATATGAGGAAGACTGAGAATAACACAGGTGAGGATTCAACCATTTTATGATATTTATGAAGAAATTCAGGCTGATTTTCTTTATTTTCTTTTTTTTTTCCTTTTCTTATTTTTGCTGTGATGTGAACCTGTAAAAGGCTACATCGTCACTTGAATATGCTGCAGTTTGAAGGAATGACGGGATTAAATATATATAAATATGTGGATATTACAGACTGATCCTGTAGAATATTGATTACCTACCTCTCAAAAATGCCTCAACTCAAGTCAACACTTTCCTTTTAAGAGTTTCTTTTAAGACTTTAAATGAAAAAATGGCTGTTGAAATCTATTGGTTCCCTGTCCATAGCTTTCACTACAGGCTGTATAAATTGGTTTGATCACAGCATGAGGTAACTACATTTGCAGAATCTAACATCTTCTAATTGAAATGTTACCTTTGTCTTTTAACACATCTTTCATATCACTGTGTCAAACCAACACTCAAATATATAAGGTATAATTTACAGTTTAAACGTTTTGAAGCAAATTATAGAAAGACAACTGAAAAATCAACCAAATCTTTTAATCCTGAGTGTTGGGCAGCTTTGTTGAGTTTGTTGTCTCTGAGAATTGCAAGAGCAATACACCAACAAGTATAACTTGACTTAATGACAAAAAATACATTGTGTTGTATATTAAGCCTGTTTTACTGCTGTAAACAATGTTGATGTAAACAAACTTTTAACGGCATCATGCTGTGTTAACTTTTTGCTATTGTGTCTTGCTACTTGTTTTGTAACTCTGTCTTGTTTGGGCTCACTTCCAGTGGCAAGGAGCCAAAAACATAAATGAATGCAGGTTTACTACATTCATTTTTTTTTTTTTTTTTGGCTAATTAGCGGAGGCAGAACAAGCTGTAAACAAAACACTGACATATCTCACCTCATAAAGTTTATACGGCAAACACATTGCTTATTTAAACATCTAGTAGACCTGGGGCTATGGGGATGTGTATCTGGCCAGCTGACAAATCATAAAAATCATCCAGAAGTGGTCAGTGAAACAGAGCTTTGCGCTTGGTGTTATGTTACTTTTTAATGAAGTTTGAACTTTGGTCTGTGTGATTGAGCTTGTGGTTTTCTGTCAGGGGCTTTAAGATACATTATATCAGAAGAAAGGAGAGGAAAAAGTGCACAAAACACAATTTGGTGAGGGATTTAAAAATGAACAAGATGGGAGAACATGAGGGAAAAAGTGTTTCATTGCTATTTGATGAGGCAGTTCCCCAGAAAATTCTATATTTCTAATAGATAATTAGAGATATCCATCAATTCAGAGATCAAAATGTGGGCGAGAGCCTCAGTATCAGCGGGAGGAGAGGCATGAAACATCATCAAGCTGGATGAAAGAATTTTCTGACAATAACAGATAAAGTCTTAACATCTGGTCAAAGATTAGCCCAAAGGTGTTGAGCTGGGTTGAAAGGGAAGGCAGAGGCATGAGGCAGAAGGAAAGAAATTGGAGCCAAGGAGGAAGATTTTTGATTTGTAACCTTTGTGAACTTGCATTGCATCCAGGTTGTAAAAGACACATTATGGCACAAGGGTGAGTGTGTTGAAGGTGCCGGTGTCTGAGGTGTGTAGATGTAGGTGTGTTTGATGAAGATGGTTTTATTGATAGTCCAAAAAGTCACACAGGCCAGCAAAGAGGAGGTGCAGAGCCAAATAATTCTGATTTCCATTGGATCACTGACAAACTTGTGGTATTTCTATTTTTGTAAAGAAGAAGAAAAAATAGAAAAAAGAACTCCATAACTCTCAGATATTGACCTAACTCCATATGTTTATGGAAACATATCAACACACTTCAAAGCAAACATTATAGTAAATCATGTCGTCTTGTACAGATGTAGATCTGGTTTGGTGCAAAAAAAGAAACACACTCTACTTATTGTATCCCACATACTGTTCTTTGCACTACTTGGCATTGTTGATGTACAAAACAAAACCCTTGATTAGTCACGATCCATTCAAAATGTTTGGAGCTGTCTTCAGCTCAAGCTGGAGACCATTGTGTAAATCCTCCTTCAGTTAAACCAAGAAAAATAAATCTGCAGATTAACAACAATGTCTCAGCTGTCTGTCAGTAAGAATTATTTCAAAAGACAGTAACCACGGCTGTTAGATAAAGAAGTCAAGAATTAACTGTCATGCTCCATTATCATAGTATTTACACCTTTAATTTATGTCTAACGACATGAGTTGTGAAAATCACTCATTTTCTTCACCTCTTACATTAGTTTTACAACATAAAGTTTTACAATGTTAAAGCATTTGTAAGAGTGCAGTCATAAACCCTTTACATAATAGATACACCAAAGTGTTTGACTAATAAAACATTTTTAACTGATGACCAAAATTATTAAAATTCATACTCTGGGCACAATGGATATATCTGTTCTAAATTTCATGGTAATCCATCCAACAGTTATGGAGACATTTCTCTCAAAACCACAAATGTCAACCTTATGGAGGCGGAAGGGGAAAATTCAGGGAATCGTTGAGGTCAGTAGGTTTCATCCTCTGGGGATCATGAATATCATTACAAAAATTTCATGGCAATCCATCTAATAGTTGTTGAGATATCTCCGTCTGGACCAGAAATGGTGGACAGACAAATCGACGTTGTCTATAGAGACACGCAGCTAGTGTGTGGTGGCCGCATCAGCAGGCTTTTCTCTCATTCAGATTTACATTCAGTTACAGATCATTTTCATAGTAAAAAACAATCAACACAGTTTGATTTTGCATTAAATTTATTAGCATTTTTTGACATACACAACTTCTAAATGAACATCTAGTTAATTTTATATTGTCAACACTTACTTTCTGTTTTAAGTTGCATTAATATCATTTTCTCTTTGAATTACCTTGCTGCTGGGACTGGAATGTGGCCTCCTCCTCTTTAGGTTGTATTAAGATGTGACTGATGCAACAGGCAGTGTTAAATGGCTGCAGCTGGACCCATGACTGAACCAAATGCCTGCCGCACCCAGGGAGGTTTGGGGAGAGGGTGTTCTTTTCTTGTCTGTACATTTCTCAGCCAATTTCTCTCTTGTTAATGGAAGTTTGTTGTTAATTTATACAGTTGTATTGAGTTGTCAGCAAACTGCCTGTTTAGTGTTTATTTGTAGTTAACTTAGTTATTGTGATTTGTCCGTTCCTTGTATCTGTTAAATTGTTTGGCCAGCCAGTATACATACTGTATGTTCCCCTCATGTGTCATTGAGTTAGGTCAGTTTGTTGAGGTTGGCTAAGTTACACAGTTTGTTTGATGTATTTTGAATACAGTTCAGTTTTATTGACCTCTTTTTGGGACCAATTTTGTTATTAATCACTTTTGCTTTGTTCATTGTCATTTTTTGGGTAAAAAAAACCATACATGTGCCTTGTTGCTCGGTAACTAACTAACACATGGATACATCAGTAGAAAGTTGTGCATAACATCATCCCGAAAAATATGGACAGCAGAGCTGTCAACTTGAAATGTAACCCTTTTAACATACTGAAAAATGGATTTCAAATTTATATGACAGGCATGAGCCATTTTTTCCCCCCGTTGAAGAAAACAAAGACTCTCTGTTACTGTCTCTCTGATTCTTGCTGGGATGGAGGAGAGATAGGGATAGTCAATAATTGATACATTTTCCTGCCAACATGGTGACAAATGATACAGAGAGAGAGGTTAAAGGACAGTTCCCAAGAACACAATAAAGACAATTGTACCACTGTCTCACTAGTAATATTTGATATACTGTTAAAGTCTTTCCCGTAGTTACATAAAGTTGGACTTAACCAAAACCTTAACAAACATCTTTTTATCCCCAGAAGCCAAGAAAGAACAGACTCACCCACTGTTCTTACTCAGTGGAGGCCTTGCAAAGGTCAAGCCACCCGATGACAGAGTAATTGTTTACTTTGGCACTAATGAGGTCATGTCCAGGCAGTCCATTAAGTTTCATTATGAACTTGAGTATCCAGCCTCCACAGTTGAAAGCCTGCGGAGGAGGTGTGCGCTGTTTGGTCCCACTCACACTATGACCAAGAGCTCTGAATGTTTTAGCCGTCTTTTTAGTTTGCACCTGTAGATACAAAATTTGTCTACTACTACTGGACTTGGTTTCATTAATCATTTTGGTTCCTTCTGGACCAAGTGGGACTTGTTTAAATATGATGGGTTGCATCCTAACGGGAAAGGAACAGGAAAATTGATTTGTAATTTTATTAACTTTATTGCTTTTAGCCTCAATTGATGGTTTTCCCAGCAAGACCCTGCCCAGTATCCTGGCTCTGTGCCCTGTCCCAGACAATGCAGGTCCTGCTGGTGCTGTTTTTTCCCCCAATTCATTCATTCCTGTTATGATCACTGAAAGGCAATATGCAATACCAAAGTTTTCTCAAAGTCCACACAGAAATAATTTCATCACAGTTAAAACCACTTTTTTAATTCCTGCTGTTGAATCAGCTCAGTTCTGTTAATCCAATGTAAGATCACTGCTAATAAGTCCTTAATCTGTCTATGATTTTATCATGACCAACATGACTGAGTTCTGGATAAATCCTGATGAATATGTCCCTCTCACTGAGTCACCCAGCCCCTCCACATCCAGAGAATTTATTTTTCCACTAGCCAAGAATGACAAGCTGAGTGGGAGGCCTTGCAATAATACACAGAAATGATGATTTTAGTTTTTCTACAGTCTTGCTTGGCTATTTTTGAGAATCTTAGTTTTATTTCAAAGAATAAATTGTCCATTTTATGTGTTTTAATCCACAGACCCCCTAAACTTACTTCTGGTTTTATTCAGGAATTTTCAGACCTTTCAGACCTTTGATCAGTCATTATGTTACAACATGACAGAGTTATTGTTCTTGGTGGTTTTAATATCCATGTTTGTTGCTTCTGATTTTATCAAACTTTTAGATTCTTTTATTTGTCCTAATATGTGGAACACCCCAGCCATGACAAAGGGCACCCACTCGACCTTGTGCTCTCCCATGGTTTCTGTGTGGATGATATGAACTCCATCCCTCTCTCCTAACCCCAAACTCACCACATTGATTTGCTCTCACCCCCCTAAATTCACTCTCTTTTCCTTACTTCTGTCAAGCTTTTACTGCCTCAAACCCCTTTTTCTAATACCAGTGAACAACATGGCCTCACTGTAGAGGATCCTTGTCAGTGGTTTTAACAGCTCCTCTACAATAATTTAGATTCTGTGGCTCCAGTCAGATATAAAAAGCTGAAACCTTCCTCTCTGCGATGGGTGAATGAAGAATTAAGGATTTTAAAGAGACAATGCAAGAAGTCAGAAATGGAAAAGGGATAAACTCAGTGTCTCCCTTGCTCCTCTAAAAGATCTAATATTCAATTATCAGTGTACAATCAAAGAAGCAAGGAACATCTATTTTTCTGAACTGATAGCTAAATAGGGTCATAATCCCAGAATCCTTTTTAAAACCGTAAATTCTTTGATTGGTCTGCCACTTATCCAGCCAGTTGAATCTTCCTGAGAGAGATGTGAAGAATCTCTGAATTCAAAGTTCGATGTTGACTCCTGCCCACCTTCAACATTAACCCAGTTAAATCTCTCTCTCAACCCTGGAACACACTGTTGAACTTTCAGAGTCATCCACCTGTCCTTCAGACTGCATTCCCACTTGGTTTTTAAAAGCTATATTTCAGTCAGTTGGCCCAGACATTTTAGCCATTGTTAACTGCTCTCTGTCTACTGGTATTTTCCCCTCCTATTTTAAACATGCCACTGTTTACCCCCTTTTAAAGAAGGCCTCTCTAGATCTATCTGTTTTAAATAATTTTAGACCCATCTCAAAGGTGCCATTTTTATAGACAATTTAAGAAAAGTCTCCACTTAAGTGATCTCTCTTATGAAAAGAAATTTTTGAATTTCCAATCTGGTTTCCACTACCCACACACCAGAGACTGCTCTGGTCAAGGCCACAAATGACTTACTGCTTGCAATTGAAACAGGCCTGTACTCCATTTTAATTCTCCTTGACCTCAGCTCAGCCTTTGACACAGTGGACCATAATATTTTAATCGGCCATCCAAAGAACTATGTTGGTATCAGTGATGTGGTTCTGCATTGGTTCATCTTTTATCTGTCCTACAGGTCTGTCTCTGTAATGCTTGGAGATGCCTCCTCTCCTTGTGCTCCTCTCTTTTGTGGGGTTCTCCAGGGGTCTATTTTGGGTCCCCTCTTATTCACTATATACATACTACCCCTGGGGCAAATCATGCATATACATGACATCAATTTCCATTGCTATGCTGATGACACCTAACTGTATGTCTGGTTAAAGCCTGGTACCTGGTTCCATTCCATTTTCTGCAGTTGAATGGCTCCAAATCAGAAATGATTATAGTCACCCCTCTGGCCCCAGCAGTAGCAGTGTTAACAATGTCTCCTCTAGTCTGGGTGCCTTATCTAATAATGTTTGAAAAGAGACCCACAACCTAGGTGTTATTTTTGACTCAGAGTTGTTTTTTGATGCTCAGGTGACCAAAGTGTTGCAGTCCTGCTTTGCCCAACTGAGACAGCAAACCAAGATCAGGTCATTTCTTTCCTCTGCAAATTTAGAAAAGGTCATCCAAGCTTTTATCTCCTCCAGACTTGACTATTGCAATGCACTTTATTCTGGTATCAGCAGGCAAAACATTGAAAGACTGCAGTTGATACAAAACGCTGCTGCCAGGCTTTTAACACGTACTAAGAGAAGCAACCACATTACACCAATCCTCGTTGCCCTTCCCTAGTTACCTGTGAGTTTTAGAACTGACTTTAAGATTTTACTGCTTGTTTTTAAAGTCTTGAATGGTCAGGCACCTGCCTATATCTGTGATGTGCTAACTTCCTATTAGCCTGAACCTGATCACTGCCTGAGATCCTCCAGCAGGGCCCTAAAACTGGTTCCAAAATTTCGACTTGTCACTAAAGGTGACTCGGTCTTTGCTGTTTGGGCTCCTCAGCTGTGGAACTCCCTGCCTGGAGATCTCAGGCAGGCACACTCAGTATCCTCCTTTAAATCCCCTCTTAAGACTCACTTTTATCTTATGGGTTTTTTTAACTGATGGCATTTGTTGTAACTATTTAAATTATTTTATCTTGTTTATATCTTAAGTTTTGGATCTTGTTTACTTTTATTATCTGTTTTCATTGTAAAGCACTTTGTAACTTTGTTTTTGAAAGGTGCTTTATAAATAAAGTTATTATTACTGACAAAGGGCCTCTACATGCAAGAACGTCCAAATTGTCAAGTCAGAGTCTTTGTTTTTTTGGGGGTTTTTTTTTTGCTTGCTCATAGGAAAATGTTTATGCATCTACTGTGCAATGAATTCCACTTATCAAAACCCAGTTTGAGTAAAAGGGGTTTGGCATGCCAAGTCCTCTGCATTTGCTCCCCACCAAGCTGGCAGTGAAGCAAACTATTACTTCCCTCCCTCTGGGTGGTGAGCCCATGGTGAAAAACCTTAGTGTTGTATTTTTGGACTGGCCCAGCTACCAGCGCCCCCAGCAGGGGGCCCCGCTTTCCTTATTTCATGTGATGTTAATCTGTCCATCAGTGGTTGATTCATAGGGATCCTTGAATCTCTCTTATTGACCTTTGGAGACCCTACCAGGAGCAACTGCATGTGGCATTACTGTTCCCAGGGTCACAGGGACACACAAACCCCTTCCCCATAATGCGGTGGTATTTCTTGTAGATGGCAAGGTGAAGATCTTGAACATCTGATAGGAGCTCTGAGTAGAACTGCTCCTTATCATTGAAAGGAATGAGTGTAAGTAGTTCTGACATTTAATCAGGATTAATCCTGGACACCTACCTGTGGAGGTATTACAGGCACATCCGCCTGGAAGGAGACCCTGGGGCAGACCCCAAACACCCTGGAGGGACAATATATCCCACCTGCCTGGGAATACCTTGAGAAGTAGCTATTGAGACAGATGCCTCAGTAGTCAAATATTCTATTGAAGCCTCACAAAAGAACCTAGTAATAAGGTTCAGACTCAAAGCTGTCAGCAGAGTTGATCTAATCCAATGAGCTGCACCTTGGAATTCACGTTTTAGCTCACTATTAGTGGATTTAATACATTTACTTTCCTTCTTAGTCAAATCATGTTCATAACTAAGTGTTGCCCTGACAGAACAAAGGCAGGAAAATAAACAAGAAGCTGCATTGTTGCTTCCCCTCCATGCGTGACAGGAATATAGCTCTCAAGAGAGTGTGGGGAGGTTTTTTTGTTTCTTGGCCATGGAAACTCAATTCACCTCTTCACTGAAAAAGTGCAGAGATTAACTTGAGAAAGATGTATTTATTGAATGTGTATTGAGACTAAACAGTGATACTTTTGTTATTTCCAACTCTAGTTTGGAGCCAAGGGAAGACAAGGCGACTATTTGCAAGACGGAAGATTTCTACACCACAGGAAAGTCACATTCCAGTAAGTTTTTATAATTCTTTTCAAATTGTCATTTTATGCCACAAATTGTCCCTGTCTTTTTCAGTCTGTCATTGTCACTAACTTTTCAGTACAGCATGTTCATAAATGCTTCAAGTGTTTGACTCAAGGCTGTGTTTGAGTGTAAACTGTGAGAGCAGCTGGCAGTGGAAATCTTGGATTTGTTGCATGTGTGTGCATTTGTCTGCATTGGTGAGTTTTAATCCAAATGTTCCCTCAACTTTTCCTCTTGAAGAGCTTCAAAGTTAAAAACACACTTATTTACCTTCAGCAATGTGCGTCCCACAACGACCTGACAATGAGTTGAATGGGCGGAAAGCAACATACAGAGTGTACCAATTTCTATCATAATTGTCTCATTGTCAAGAAACAAATACTAATACCATAATAATAAGTTGACAGATGCTATGAAATTCTACACGTAGTGGCTGTGGCCAAGCGTCAACTACCACAACTTGAGGCTGTCTAGAAAAACTAATTCAATAATTTTTTTCAATGAGTCATTATGGTCTCAACCGCTAAATTCAGACCCTCTAATAAGTGTGCTGGTGGTCATTTAGGAAATTATTGCTCCATTAATAAGATTTGAAGACTTAGAGTAGCTTTGATGTCTGATGTGTGTCTGATGTCTGACTCACAGTTTGCTCACCTGCTGCTCTCATACAGAGTTGGAATATTGTTGCAATCATTTCGTAAATTTAATATTACTTGATTATGATTCCTGCTCTGCTCAACAGCTAGTCACTAACTTAATCTGTCTGCCATTAAGGTAGTGTACAGTGAGATTTTTTTAGAGCTTGTTTTGCTAAGAATAGCTGGCTGCTGCATCTGGAAACAAAACTGAGCAGTGAGACTGAATTAAAACAGCTGGCCTTGAAAGTAAGATAATGAGCTTTCAAAATACTGCAGTCAGGTGATAATTCTCTGTGGGTTCATCACTGCAAGAGACCCTTTTCACATTACATTATTGATTAGTGCAGCTTTAAAGTTTAGTTTTTTGGGTTTAAACAATGCATTTCCACACAACATGAGCCTGTCACAACGCACCAGTGAAGGAGTATTTTCATTACCTTTCCATTTAGTTGTGAGACATTTCATGACAGTTTCTGCAAATCTCTTTTTGTGTTGTTTCAGAGACACAAGTCAGAGCTCATGACCCCTGCGCGCCGCTGCAGCCGCTTGATGGAGAGCTGCTCCTCTCATGTGCCATGCTGCGACCCCTGCGCCTCCTGCCGCTGTCGACTCTTCAACACAATCTGCCACTGCTGGAGGATGAACCCCCTGTGCTTAAAGAGGACGTAGATGGAGCACACACACACATATGCATACACATACACAAGCAGCATACTGGACATACGCAGTGATACATATATATATGCACACACCTATACATACATGCAGTGCGCTCTGGCCTGTGGGTTTGCCTCTGTTACAGCACAGGTGCAGTTCACAGAATATTATGACGGTGCAGAGTAAACTAGAAACATCTTGAAAATAATTAAAAACAGAGGTCTCAATTCTTTCTGTTGTCTATAGCTTTATCAGCTCAGTGTTAGAGGGGGAAATATGGATGAAGGAGGGAAGCCATGAAGGTTTACAGTCTTCTGATACATGAATATATATAAAAAACATCAGAAATGTCCAAATACCCAACATAAAGAATGCAGATGTAACAAAGGACGAGTGACATGTTTTTTGATGTGCTGATCGTAGTAGACAATCATGTGTAAACTGTGTGTTGTGGCTCGGGCATTTCCTGCACCGTTGCTGCTTGTTATATCTTTGTTATTACTGCTCTCCTGCCATGTTAAACTGGTTTTATACGGGAACATTAATTTCTTTTTTGAAATTCACTGCCTTACAGATTAAATGTAATCTGTAAAATGTAACAATCATCTGTTTTGGGTCATCAACAGTTAAAAAACAGATTTTTCTGCTCCTATGTACCGGTTGATCATGCCCCGGAGAACAAATATGGAATTATCAATTATTCATGTGTGAAGTTATGAGTAAAGTTAGTTTATATTTTTGCTATTGAATAAATATGTTGTAAGCCTATATCATCTTTGTGTTTTTGTTCTGGTTCTTGGCATTCAGAGTTTATTTTAATGTGGAATCCTTAATGTCAACATGCTTAAATGTTGTTTAAGAATGTTGTTTATGTGTGGATTTATGGGAGGATACCATGTTTCATTTAAGAAATATGAGACAAGGGATCAAGAGAACGCCCCCCCCCCCCCCCCCCCTCAAAAAACTGTTTGCTGGCAGCTATCTTGTGGCGGCTATCTTATAAACTGAGACTAAACCTGCTTTGTATTCTTTTCCGGAGTGATTAAGTGGAAAGCAGAGATAATTAAAATGTGTAGGGGGCCTAGTGTGTAACCAGGAGGGACATGCATAGACACAATTGATGTTAAGTTTGTTTTAAATGAAAAAATAAAGCAGTTTTGCATCTCTTAAATCCTATTCAGGCAGTCTGTGGTACTGTATTACTTTGTCTGGGAAATGGTTTGCTCCTCCCCTGATAGAAAATGAAGAGAGGGAAGGGTATATGATAGCAAAAATATGCACCTCTGACATAATGCAACAGTAGCTGTTATGTTTTGAATGATAATCTATTTCATAGAGCTCATCATATGTTCAGATAGCTGCAAAAGTATGTCTTCAAAACCCATGAGCACGGAGGAGATGAAGACAGAGGAGAGTTACTGAAAAGGGCCTAAATAACATTCGAGTTATGTATCTATGATGGACTAATCTATGTAAGTTCATAGAGCTGAACACAGATGGGCCATGCACAGAGTGTGATTATGTAAGGCAAAGTGCTTAAATCAAAATAGTCACGTGCCTACAAGGAGGAAGACACAAGGAAAGGTCAGTGATTATCTGGAACATAAATGTGTCTCTAAAGAATATTATAAATAGCAAACATGTTATCTACTTCCTTCAATGAACCACCTGATGTGTCTTCTGCTGCCTGAGTTGGCACATGCTCACAAATGACAAAATATATATAAATACACTGGTTTGGATTCTGCTGAAAAAATGTGTACTTGCATGAAGGAAGAGCAGTGAAGCTGATTCTTAAAACAGAGAATTAGTCTTGTAGGAAGGTCGGCTTCATTCCTCCTCTTGTGTATGATGTGCAACCAAAGGCCATATATTTTTGATTCATATAGTTACACTGTTTCTTCAAAAGGCATTTATTTCTCTGGGCAGTAGTATTAGTAGTATTATTAGTACCAAAATATATGAGTGATTAACTTGTATAGTCAGAACGAATGACTTGAGAGCAGGAACTGAGACAGCAAAGACTTTTAGGGCAGCTATGGAATTTTTTGGTGTCAAGGAGGAAGGGAAAATAACTGCATGAATGTTAGTCAGAGACAGAATAATAGAGAAGTTACTGTAAAAAAAACAACAAAGAAAGGCACATTTGCACGGGGGAAACATCACTTCATCTGCAGCCAGTCTTGTTGACAACCCATTTAGCATCATGGCAGTGTGTGCGGAGCTCAGTTTCAATGTGGATCATGGCTATCTAGAGGGTCTGGTTAGAGGAATGAAGGCTGGGATTCTCACTGGCACTGACTATCACAATCTGGCCCAGTGTGACACACTCGATGGTAAGAATAATATAACCCACTGTACATTGTCTTGGGTACATTTTAGTTTTGTGCAAGTCTTCCCAGAAATGTATTACACCTCCAGCTATAGACTTGTATTTCTTGTGTTTGTACATGTGTGTGTGAGTGTGTCTTATAAGTAGCTGCAGAAGAGTACCAACAGGGATCATCTTATCCACCCAGTTTCTTCACCTGGATCCCATTTCACCAAGGAGATAATCTGAATTTTCTCTCCAGGAAGCAGGCATTCCTTTCTGAGAAAGACACAAAGTGCGAGTCAGTAAAGATGAAGACCAATGAGATGTTTAAGTTCACTCACTGGTTGTCTTAGTATGGAAATGGTTCTTGCAGAGAGTCTTCAAGACAATTTACTGAAAAACAGAATCCAAAATTGCATATTTTTACTGTGTGTTAAACTGTTCACTGTTTCTCTGTCTAATGTTGCTGTGTTGAACAAGCTGGTCAGAAAATAGCAACACTATAGCCAAATTAAACACTGTGCTATGATTCACCTCTTCCTGATTTTTGGTAAAGGCAACCTAACAGGAAGCAAGTGTGGAAAATTTGAGAGCAGAATTACAATGTGATGTGGGTTGAGTGCAGAACCTTTAGGTCCCTCTTCTTCTCTCCTCTCTTCAGACATGAAGCTGCACCTACAGAGTACAGACTATGGCAAACTGCTGTCCTCGACTGAAGACGACCTGACTGTGTCTCTGGTGGACAGCAAGCTGAGGGAGAACCTGGTGACTGAATTCAGCTGCCTTCGCTCCAACGCCCTACCGCCGCTCTCCACCTTTCTTGACTATATAACGTACGCTATGACATGACATTTGCTTTATCATAAATAATACCACAGGCACAAGATGAGCAAATACACACATTACTTACTTCCTGTAGTTCTCTATTCATTCAATATGTTTCTCTCCAAAAAAAGAACAATGGATTAGGTACAGAGATACATTTTGTGAGGATGCCCCTTTTTTTATTTATCCAATACTTGTACTGATTGAAATACGCTACTAAAAAGGATAATCCTTAGATAAAAGCACTCCCCAAAGAAACCACAACAAAGCCTATAATACAGTCCATTACATTCAAAGACAACCCTCCTTTCATTGAACCTTCTCTATGTGCTTCCAGTTTCACAGTTTTTAAAAAGAAAGGCGTATTTATGAGAAAATGTGTCCTTAATGAGAAGGATATAACAGAAGGGACATCCATTCACTGTGTTCTCTGTGTTGCCATAGCTACAGCTACATGATCGACAATGTGGTGATGCTGATCACCGGGGCCCTGAAACAGAGGGATGTGGCAGAGCTGCTCCCGCGGTGTCACCCACTGGGAGCTTTCGACCAAATGGCAGCAGTGGGCATCGCCCGCACACCGACTGAACTCTACTCAGCTATCCTGGTTGACACACCGCTAGGTAGACTCATCAAATAATCTGTGTCTCATTCCCAAAGACACACACTATCAATGCCCTTTCAGTGGTTTGTTTGGCTTTACAAGCTGGAGCAGACATACATTACAAAGTTTTTAACATCACCAGAGATAATAAAATCAGGTTACTATGGAAATGAATTCTCTATCTAACATTACAGTATATATTTTTTCTAAACAGTGGAGAGGAAACACCTTTGAAATCTCTTTGGAGTACAGAAGCTCATTTTCACCAGGAAAAGAAAAAAAAAACAGTGAAAAGTTAGACATTAAATACAAACAAGGTTAAGACTCTACAGCCATGCTAGCAGCTCTGTGAGGCTTCATTTAGGCACAGAAGTGCTTTGAGTTAAATTGTATTGTCAGCATGCAAACTATGACAATACTGTTAGCATGTTAAACCATCACACTTTGAGACTGACATTTTAGCAGAGGCTGACAGGAATGTCATTAGTTTTGCAGGTATTTGGTTGAAAAGGTTATATAAAGCGTTTGTGGCTCCAGAGGAAGCTGTGTGAAATCAGCAATTTCCTTTGGGGCTGAAGACTGTTTGATGTGGTGTTAGAAAGAAGTGAGAAGCTCATCTCTGCTTGAGTCTAGCAGCTCAAGGCCATATTAGTTGCTACTGGCAAAACACACCTGAGGTCGAGTTGCATTGTGGGTAATGTAGGTGCCAGTTTAAGGAATTAATGACTATGAATGTCAGATTATGAATGGTTGTCATGGCAATTCATACAATAGCTGTTGAGATATTTCAGTCTGAGGAAGGTAGTGGACCAACATTAAATATTATTACATTAAGTCAGAATTTGACTTACCATGACTACTTTTATCATGTTATCTATATTTTTTTTCTTTTCCTGGCAGAAATAGGCTACCATACTGAAGTGATGAGGAAGCTTTATTGGATAAAAAATTATATAAACTGCACACTAATAACCAAACTGATGCCCACTGTGTTATCTGTGTCATAGCTCCGTTTTTCCAGGATGCTGTATCTGAGTCCAACTTGGATGAGATGGAAGCTGAGATCCTGAGAAACAAACTGCATAAGGTGACAGAAGATGTCATGACTACTGTAATTTATCATGATGTCTGTTTCTGAGGATGTGTGTGTGTACATATAAGCTCTGGGGATTACTACTGTCAAACATGTTAACTGCACATTCTCTTTTTAATGAGATTTGATCTTTATGGGGTTTTTTTCTTTTCAGGCATATTTAGAGTCTTTCCACTCTTTCTGTAAGAACACTGGTGGTGCCACAAAGGATATAATGTGTCCTCTCCTGGAGGTACTGTGATCATTTCCACTATATTGTCTGGTTTCACTGAAGCCTCACATACTGTATGAGACTGGTTTTGCTGTAAATACTCCACGTATGTGCATCTGTTGCAGTTTGAGGCAGACAGACGAGCCTTCACAATCACTATGAACTCCTTCGGGACAGATCTCAGTGGTGCAGACAGGAGCGCGCTGTATCCATCATGTGGCAAACTTTACCCTGAAGGGCTGCTACTGCTGACAAAAGCAGAAGACCACGAACAGGTCAAAGCTGTGGCCGACTGTTACCCGGTGAGTCTGACCTCATCTGTACTGTAAGGGCTCCATTATGAAAGCTGCTGTGTTCTTACTGCAATAACCTTTAATCAGACATGTGTTTAACCTTAACCTAAATCTCCCTGCAGGACTATAAAATCATTTTTGATGACCCTGAACCGGGATCAGATTTTAAGACTCTGGAGGACAGATTCTTTGAACAGGAGGTAATATAACTTTAATGCTCCTAAGAAAAAGCATAGTAACCCATGGAATGATGTTGCCTCCAGGTGATTCCTCTAAAAATATTTGGATCAAACAAACACATTTCACACTTCTGATTCTTGAGGAGATTCAAAATTCAGTTTTATAAGTACAGGCAGTATGTGTCAGTCCTGGTTTAATTGACAATGTGAAGAATGTGGGTAACGCTTTAGATTACAGCCTGCAACGCAAAGCTTCATTATGCACAATTTACAGTTTAATTTTTTGTACTAATGGTGTACCAGTACAGTACATAGCAATACATACATGTAGGTACAAGGGAACAATATGTGAAGTTGGATTGAGGGGTAACAATCTGGGAACCTAAAAAGAATTTATACTGTCAGTATTTTTTTTACCAACGGGAACTTGCTGAGCTGAAACAACAAATAGTACACCCATAATAAGAAACTACAGGAAAGTGATATTCTCAGTGTGATTAATGTGTATATGTGTTCATTTAACTGCCTTTCTGCCTGTCTGAGTGGCTTCAACTCTTCATCTCTTATCTTTTCTCAGGTGAAGCTGAACACGCTTGCTTTCATGCAGCAGTTCCACTTCGGAGTATTTTACTCCTACATCAAACTGAAGGAGCAGGAAGGTCGCAACATCATCTGGATCGCTGAGTGTGTCACACAGAGACAGAAGTCCAAGATACACAATTACATACCCATCTTCCAGGGAACAAAATAATCAGGCAATAACTAGTGGAACATGTTCCACATTTAACATACAATGGTACAATTTAATAAATGTACTTTATCAAACTGTATAAAAATATTTGTTGATCTCTTCATGGTGAAAGTTCGGCTGTGAGGAGAAGTTACTGTGGTTGCACTAAAGTCAGTCACCAATAATCTTCAGTGTTTGTACTACACATCACAGAAAATACAAAAAGAAGCCTTATGATTAATAATAAACTAGATGCTATAGTTAGTAAGTTCTTATTCACATTATTGGCACAAGAACAGTGTATAGTACATTACAGGAGGTATAATAACATGTGTAACTATACAGTGGGGTACAAAATGTAATATAAAATGTAATGATATAAGTAATGTAGCACAACCAGTGGTATAAGAGTGTAAATATGTCTGTTTTAGCAGCTAACAGAGGTCATAAGTCTCTCATCTTTGCTCTTCACAAGCTCGTCCATCCTTCATACTTTCACTGAAAGAAAAAGAAAAATGAGGGTAAAAAAAAAATGCAAAATCAATTTTTTGGATTTATAAATTTAAAACATCTGCCACATCCTGACAGCACAGTATTATTGATTGGACACAGTGGGAATCTAATCATGCACATCTTGGTTATATTTCACTTCAACTTACAGCACTGGACAGGGACCTCCAGTGGTATGTAGTTCTGCTGGCAGAGATGTACAAAAGCAGATGCTAATCTGCAAGGGGCTCTGGAGGAGCTCAACTCACACACCACCAAGAACTGACCAGGATCCACCTGATGGCACAGACACCCTGCTATAAAAATGCAGCTCACAATCCATCACAAACAGTGCCATGTGTCAGCCTAAAAATGAGCTACATTTTCACGTTTAGTGGACAAGACAGAACATACTTATTTCATCAAATCCTGAGTTTGTGTTAATAGACATAATTCAAATTTAGTTCAATTTCCTTTAGATAACAATATACACATTTATTTTGCAGCATTTCCTTTGAGGACTATTAAATCATATTTGCACATTTTTCCACTGAATAATCGTTCCTTCATCTGTACTACGAGTGAATAAGTACAGTTGATCATGCCTGTTGTACCATGTTTGAACTTGAACATGTCCAGTTAATGAATGTCTTTATCTTGGCCGTTAATCATGTAAAGGTCCATTAGAGGTCAACAGGGTGTGTGTGTGTGTGTCTGTGGTGGTGGTGGTGGTGGGGGGGGCTGTCTGGTGGGCAATGTGCCAGACAATTGTTTTCAGTGATTTACCTTACACTTAATTAATCTTGTAATCTAAGTTCATGCTGGGTAAGAAACTGGTCATGCATGTCAGCTCTGCTTTTACACTCACCACCCTGAAGCAGGAGCTCAGTGGAGAATCAGGAGAGGAGAACAGGAAGTCACAGGTCACTGGGCTCACAGCTACTTTTGAGAGGCGCTCTGCTGTAGCTGGAGGTTTAATACACTCAGGTTTCATCTGAAGACGAAGACAAATGGTCAAACTGCAGTGGAGAACTGTCAGACACTGACATGAATGTGTAGACATTTATAGACTCCAGAGTTTAGGATTTTCCTCTGTGCTCAGTATACAAACACTGCCAGCTTACCTGCCAGCTGTAGAAAAAATCCTCCAAGTTTTCAGCTTGAGATCCATCAGGTAATGGAAAATCATTCCCTGCTTCATTGTCATTGGACCCCAACAGACCAGTGGATGTGCCTGTGTACAGAAAAACATGTATCTTCGGTGGAGCATGGACATTAAAATATTCTTTAAGATCATGAAGCTAACAATAATAAAGATCAGGAATTATGACCATGGATTCATAAATCATACTGAATCTTTAGTTTTCTTACCGTGCAACCATCCATCAAGAGTAAAACTGCACAACTCTAGCGTTAAGTCACATGACAAGGACACTCCATTGTGATTGGACACCTGCACAACGTTTGATCCTCTTCTGACAGCCACTCCACTGTCACTGTGAAAAGTGTGCATTACAGCGGTGTTGCAGTTGGCTTTTACCTGTGAGACAAAGATTTTTTTTTTTCCTTTAATCTTTTTGTAATTTTTCAGATACCTTGCAAGAAGGCGTTCAAACGAAACTGCTGTGATAGCTTTTCTCACACATACAGGCAATCAGGGTCACCAGGGTTACCAGCAGTCACAAATACCTGTCCATTGTGCTGAATGTTGATGGTGCTGTTATTCATTCCCAGCAGGAGGAAGTTCTGCGAGTCTGAACTGAGCAGCAGTGTGAATGAGGGGTCCGCGCTGATGTCTTGGGCGAGAAGAAGTGGACATGATGCTGGGAGCTCATACAGGTTTCCATCAAACGTCACTACAAACTGATCTGCCACCAACAGAGCTTGGTCTTATGGAGAGAGACAGAACAACAAAGACAGAAAAAAGGGTCAGAATGTAAAATTATTGTCCTTTATTATTGTTAACAAACATAATGCGAGTCTTTCTTACGCATGAAGGGGCTATCCATGATCTTCCTCTTGAGGCGGTAAAGTTCAGCTGTGGGTCTGATAGAGGCGAGGGTCTGCAGGGGCCTCAGGAGCCAGTCTTCTAAAAGGATCTCTACCAGTCCAGCCTCGGCCAGCCTGGACCGGGGGAGTGTTGGCAGCGGCACTGACACAGTCACTGAACACTCACTGGAAAAACCAAGACCACTCGGTTCAGAATATCTTATTGGAATCATTTCTTTACATCTGTTTTGCTCTGGCTCAACATTTGGGCGATTTAACAGCAAATGCAAAACCTTGAAGCTTGAGGTCAAATCAGTGTTCACGGAGCTAAATTAATTTGTCTGGGTTACATTTAACCTTTGTTTCAGGAACATGCCAATGATGTAGTTTGGAGCTGCTTCAAAAAGAGATAAAAATCACTTAAAATCTGTTCAAACAACAGTTATATGTAACCTTGACATCTAAAAAACATGTTCTGACTTGGTTGTTACTGGGTGGGACTGTCATATTATAACATAATGAAGAATATATCCTCTCTTTAACCCCTTAAGTGATTTTATGAAAGGAAGGGTGCAGAGAGGTGGGACTCCCTAAAAACTTGGCATTTCACCCGGGTGCAGGTGGTTTTGCAGGACATAGCAGTGCATGCTTCAGTGAGCTCCATGACCGTCTTGCTTTGAATGCACATTCATGAGTTTTCCACAATGAGGGTGAGTTATGTTAGTTTTGTACAAATAATGTAGGTTACTACTTTTAATTTGCACTACCCAGTCATGCTAACATTAGAATGTCATGTGTGTGTGTCATGACAATACTGTATGAAATTTACTGGCGAGCTAACGTTAGCCAGCTGTTACTAAAACACTGTGCCAAGAAAAAGACTATAGGAATGTGAATTCACCTTTATGTATACACACAGACCACCTGCCTTTTTGCCTTCACTTTTTTTCATTCAATTAATGGATTGTATTGTTGTTTAGTCTCTCACAGATGGGTGAAATTCTGCAGCAGCATGAGAGAGAGAGATATACATGTGCTTACACACTCACACACACAAAGTGAAATCTTCATACAGGTAGGGTGTGAAATATGGGGGGTCTTGGGGAGAGGGGGGTTAATCAGACAAACAACACTGAATAATACACAATATTCTATTAAAGTATTCCTATAATTTGTACATTTGGTCTCACATCTGTGTACATAGACACAATTCTTGTTTGTGCCTTGTACACCCATATGGGCTGAGCATCTGGATGTAAGATAGGGTCCATAGTTACTTTTATTGATATGTTTTGACAGACACTAATATATCCAAATTATGAGCAACATGCACTGCCTCTGGTGATTGCACCAACTGAAATGTAGTTTGGTGAGGAGTTTCCAAATCTTTCCATGCTGAGGATCCTCAAATAGATAGAACAGAAACCTTTTGGTGTGGAAACCTATGCTATGTCCACCTGAGACGAGGTATCCTACCCCTGGCAATGGAAGTAGGTAAGTGAGGAAGGTAGGGTGTGTTTGGTCTGTGACCTGGGGGATGATGAAAATAAATTGTACTTAGTTTTATTGTAGGCTAATGATAACCTGCATGCACCTTTGTAAGAATGCAGAACAAAAATCCTGAATTATTTTGGTTTGATGAAAATGAGACATTGGACTGAATGGCAAAGTTTTTTGGCTAGTTTTACTTCTAAAGCTTGAAAATGAGCAAACTAGACTGAACAATACATGCATACAATATTGATCAGTTTATTTGATGCATAAATGCATACAGAATATACTACTTGTGTTCTATAATTTGTTTATTATTATTTTTAAACTGAGATTATTATTATTTCGAAACTGAAAGTCTCCCTTGTTTATCCAAAACGTGACAAGACGACCCAATGTGAGTCGATAGGAACGTGCATCAGGCACGTAACACTCTGTGTGACGCAGGACGTAAGGCACCGCCCCTGGGTGAAATACCAAGTTTTTAGGGGGTCCCGCATAAAGGTCTCAGACATGTGCAGTACCTGGGGGAGTATTTGTAGACAGAGGCCAATCGTTTCCTGACTCCTGACAGAGCCACTGCCAACCTGCTTTCAACCCAGTGGTAAGTGTGCTGGCCTGCCTAATTACAAAAAAACATCAACCATTAATGCACTCTGATCAAATACAATCACACTCACTCTAAAAATATCTACATAACGCTTTGAATGAGCTAAACTAGGAATCACTTCAACAAAAAGACAGAGTGCAGGTTTCTCACAACATCCAGGGCGACGCTGAGCGTGGCCACACTGGTCTGAGCCAGCGGCCTCAGCTGAGGGTTTTCTAACAGAGTAGGCAGGACCTCCACCAGCCGGTCAGTCCACAACGACACAGCCTCCCTCCACAGAGCGTCCAGCCTCTGGCCCCTCACATCCTGGTACACACCTGCCAGAGTGGCCAAGGGCCCTGCGGAAGGAGCAGAGAGAGCACTGAAAATAAAGGGAACAGCAATACATTTTCCTTTCTCACATCACTGAGGAAATAAAATGATGAGGAGCTCAGGGGTCAGAGTACCCTGACAAAACAAAATTTTGGTGATCATGTAAGAAGAAAACATAAGTAATGATGGAAAACAGAAAAGATTATTTTCATGCTTCAGATAATGACGTAAAGGAAGAGAGGATTAGTTTATGATTCAGAGTTTCTCAAAGAAATTAGATTTCTGCCTGTGAGGAAAGGCAGGGACCGGCTGTACGGTCGTGACTCAAGAACTAAAGGGCATTACTAAATTTAAAGCAACTAAATCTGCTGTTTATACACAACCACAGCGCACCATTCTGTGCCTGTTATAGATTATAAGTATGTAAATTTAGACTTTTTACAAGATAAAGAACCAAATTTGATCAAAGGGGGAATGGTGGTGTTAACCAGATATGAGAGCAACAAAAGATACTCCTTTGGGTTTTTTTTTCAATAACACAAACTGTGAGCTGTCATTTGGCTGACATCACTGGTTAGCGTCATCTCTCTAGACTCACTCCTCAGCTCCTGTTGTCCCAGCAGCGAGGTGTGCTGCAGCAGCCCGAGAAAGCGAGGCAGGCTGTCGGTCCAGATGCGACGAAGGGGGCTGTTCTGCCACAGAGCCGACAAACCTCTGTCTCTCTGCCCCAAGAGAGCCTCCGCTCGCTGGGAAACATGAAGAGGCACAGCGCTCAGCTCCTGGAGCAACGCACTGTCTCTGGACTGGAAGGAATGCGGAGAAGAGAAGCTGTCAGCTCGTTACAAACTGCATAATGAAACCCAGATTAGAGCCCTAAATTTGCGGCTAAGTCTAAACCACTGCAGCATCTGTTTACACTGAGTATCCTAGTGTGTGTGTGATGTGGTTACCTGTCGTCTGAATTCAGTGAGGAGATTCTGTATTGTCTTGATTCTTTCCAACAGCTTCCTCCGTATCTGGGAGCTTAAATAGTGAACACGTGCCTGTGAAAACAACAACATACAGTTCTTCAAGGCTTCATACTGTATGGTAGTTGAAATATATACTTTTTTGCTGTTGGTGATACCTCCACCGCAGTAAGACTCTCCAAACAGCCACTTGCTCTCAGCATCAGCCTGTGATTGGCAGTTCCCACAGACATGCTGCCCAAAGTTTCAGGTTTGTTGCTGCCGTCTCTTTTCTGCACATCCAGCTTTAAACCGTGATTTGTTCCCACACATGCCAACACAGTAACATCCTCGTTCAGGCCTGAGCCTGCACATAAACAGATGCGTAAAAAATGTCTTTTTATTCTTGTTTAATCTTAGTTTTAATATTTTGGGGTACTTTTGTGAGCGTTTCCAGACATGATTCTGTATTTACCGTTCTTGTAGCCTGCCGTGGTCTGAAGACATCTTCCCTCCACTGTGCCATTCAGCCAAATCTTCTCTCTGCGGTCCAGTCTGGCCTGCACCTGGAGACCAGATCCCCGGGGCCAAGACAGGGCACTGCCACCCACCTCCACACTCCAATTACCCATCCTAGACTGTTGAGTGTATACATACACATGTTTGTACTTATATATTTATGAGGACCCTCACTGATGCAAAAGAATTCCCTAGACCCTAACTCTGGAGATTAAGGAGTGCCAATAAATATTTTTTACAGCTTATATACTTTTTTGTCCTTCTTTTTTTCTTTCTTTTCTTTTATTAATTTTCCTGCGAGGGGTTCTTTATCATATGAGGTTTAAGAGACATCTCAGTTAAAGGGTAATTGGGATAACCTTTTCTAGCCAGCAAGAGTTACGAGACTAATTCCAAGAGTGAGAACCGCTCAGGGGTGTATCTGCTGTTGCGTAAGTTGTGCGATTGGAGGGGGGGGGTATATTGTCTGAGGGGAATGGATATATTAAGGGACTTAATGGGTTTTGTTAAGGGTTATATATTTTGGATTTAATTTTGTAGTATGCTTCTCTCAAAATTATAAAATGTCTCTCTCAAGGACAAGATCCTTAAGTTTGGTTGATTAATTATAAAGTCGAGTAAAGTTTCCCTTCTTTCATGGAACTGTAGAGGTCTGAGGAAATTAACTAAGATCAAACAGATCATGAACAGATTAAAACAGGAGATGTCTCTAATTAGTAAGAGATGGCCAGGACAGGTTTTTTCTTATAATTTTCCTCCCCGTCAAGAGGGGTCATTATACTTATTCATAAATGTTTCAGATCTAGAATGTAATCAAAGACCCAGGAGGTAGATTTTTGGTAGTTCAAGGCACAATTAAAGATGATAAACTGAATCTGATAAATGTTTATGGCCCAAATAATGATGATCCTGGATTTTATGCCAAGTTATTCCTTACAGTTTCCAGTCTTTCTGGACAGAATATTATTGCAGGAGACGTCAATTGTACTTTAGACCCAGCTAAAGATCGTTCAACAGAAGTTGATCATTCATATATTAACAAAAGAAAGACAATTATTCAGTTTATGGATGAACTCCATTTAATAGATTTATGGAGGGTATTAGACTTTAATTAACCTATTATTTATTATTATTTTAATTATTGTTATTCAAATAGATATCATACGTACTTGTGTATTGATTATTTCTTAATCTCTGCCCAGCTAATATCTAAAATAGAAAATTGCCAGTGCAATAGTATTATCATATCAGATCATGCCTGTATTTCCTTGACTTACATAGACTCTAAATTAATTTGTGACCCTCCAAAATGGCGATTTCAGTTAAAGTGACTCCTGGAGCTCTCATTGATAGAATTTCTTGGGAAACAAATAGACTTGTTTTTTCTAATGAATATCACTGAAACCTCCACAACCACTAGATGTGAGGCCTTTAAAGCAGTTATTAGAGGACAGATCATGAGCTACATTAATACAAATTCTAGGGAAATCAATAGGGACATCACAACCTTAGACTCTAAAATAAATCTTGTTGAACAAAAATGATATCAAAATTTAGGAGACAGCGCAGAGATACAACAGAAATTACTTCTTTATAGAATGAAAGGAAATACATGGAAAACTTCTAGCTTGGTGTATTAAACAGCAGCAACAAGATAGTGCTATTCACTGTATTGAAGATAGTAAAGGGAATATTATGTTTGATCCAATAGAGATAAGTAATACATTTGAAATGGCATTAGAAAAAAATCACATACATACAGCCAAACAAACAGGAGGCATTTAAGGAAATATGGGATCCCTTAGTACAGTTTCTCAGAAGGGAAGAAACAGGAGTTACGCTTGCAGAAATGCATCATTCTGGGAGCAATATTGTATTTTCAGTGTGTATGCACATATGTACATGGTTATATATATGTATATGTTTTGAGTTTTTTGTTTGTTTGTTTGTTTGTTTGTTTTGTTTTGCTTTGTTTTGTTTTTTGTCTTCTTTTCCTTTGTCTTTCTTTTCTTGTCTTGTGTTTCTATGATAGTTGATTACTCTCTGATATGAATTCTTAGTATGAAATGTTAATGTGTTATGAACTCTTACTGTTTGTTACGAGTATTTTGTAATGTTTTGCCTGGAGGAGTCTGGGGTAGGGTGGGTGTAGGTGAGGTTAAGGGGATAATATGATATGGTTCAGGCTGTATTGTATTTGTTTACTTTGATAAGTCCTTTTTTTCTTTGTCCCATGTCTATTTATGTTTAAAAAATAATTTAAAAATATTCTCCAAAAAAAAAGAGCACACAAACAGAGATGGCAGTTAATCCAATGTACAACAATAAAGTGCTACCAGTAATTCCATTACTGGTAGAAAAAGAAAATCTGTATCCAATAATATAAAAAAGGGACATGACTTACACATAACTAAATTAAACCATTACATGTACGTCATCACTGACAATCTGTTGACATGTTCCCTGTTTCACTGAATTCACTAAGAGGTTTTCTTTTAAACATTTGACAATCAACTTAACTAAGACATATTATTGTTGAATGAACACCAAGGGATCTTTCTTGTTGTTTACCTCAGAGAAGAGAGACATGTTGGTGCCCTGAGTGGTAGAGGAGTTGGTCAGGGCGAGGGTGAGGCTGCACTGATGGGGCCGTCCTGTCACCGACAGGCGAGACTGTGTGTAAAACAGCTTGTCTCCTGAGTTCAATCTGTGGGATCCTGACCACGACAGAGTCTGAACAGATCATCAGGGAAAGTGATGGTTTTTTAACATACAGAAGAAATTTATTTAAACTCTTATCAAGTTAAAAAAGAAATGTCTGAATCCTCCCTGTGTTACATGTAATTAAAATGTGTTTATAACAGTAACTAGATCAGTAATTTTCAGATTTTTTGCTAACACTGGTAGATAGTTTAACTTGAAGCCTCTCAGACTAAGGCGGGCTACTGATTAGGTATAACAAATATGACCAGATGCTGTTACATTTTATTCTCTGAGTCACGCTGAGTACTCCCCACAGGCACATAAAGCTAGAGACTACGCCAGCATGCAGTGCAACCAACAGACAGACACAGCATCACTCATGTATAGTGACACATTTATGGGTGTACGAATTACCAGTTAAGAAATAAATCAGCAAACTGGTGAGTGTGACAAGTTAAAGAAGAAAAAAAACAAAAAAAGGACAGAGAGGCGTGGACTCACAGGCTGTGGTGGGCAGAGGCCCAGCAGCACTGTGTGCTCAAAGCGATCCCTGAGGTTGGTTTGGACCTTGGCCAGGAGTGTGTGTGAAGGACAGGGTGCAGGAGACACTTTGTCCAGCCCGACATTAACTTGGAGGCTGTGCATTCCCCGTGGACCCTTCTGCAAGCAACAACACACACACACACACACAAGCAAACACAAACCGAGATTTTTTAAAACTCCAGCCATCTGCTACCACATGAAGAGAGAGTTTAATACGCAGAAACTCAATGAAAAACAACACACTAATGTTGTATGTACCTGGTACTTCATGCCTTGCTTGACACTCCTGTTGTCCCATCTTAGCTCTGCGTTTTGTGAATATGAGTTTCCCTCCTGGCCCACTGACACACAACCTTTAACAGAAGACACTGCCATCTACACACACACACACACATATATACACACATATATATATATATATATGTATACACAGCAAGTAATACATAATTGGGCACTCAATAAAGACTGATCCCACAAAAATGTAAACATCCTTGAGATTTGCAGATGGTGCAGCTGCACTACCTGCTGGGTTGAGAACAGAGCACACGCCTGCCCCCTGCTAGAGTTGATCTGCCACTGCTTGCTCAGGCTGAGGGAGACGTTGGCAGGCACTGCGCTCTCCCATGACAGATGGGTCTGAGTGCACAAAAGTAAAAAAAAACAAAAATACATACACTTAAAAACAAAATCATGTAATCATATTCTCAAAATAATCTACACACTTTCTGCAACTGCAAAACCAACACCACTATTGCTGCTACAAGTTTTATGCAATATCAAAACCACCAAATTCACCATGGGGTGAATTTGTGTAAATGTGACCTATTTGAGAATGAGTATTATTCTGTCATTGTTGTTGTTCATTGTTGATATATTTCATGAAAAACTGAAAATGGTGGAGGGATGTGGCAATGCACGCAGCACTTTGGGAATATTTTTTATTCCAAATGAAGCTAAATAAGATGTAAGAATTATGTTTAGTAAAATATTTATGTAATATGTATTTTTGTTCTTAGACAATAATGTAGTTTAATTTAATGCAAACAAAAATGTATGTAGCAAACCATTGTTGTATGGCGTCTATTGGAGTGGACAGAT